>NC_143578.1:120055539-120687545 GCF_048544385.1 Mastigoproctus giganteus
GTTGGGATATCAGAGACAGGGTGTCACACAGATATAAGAAGTGCAGAATTGGAATTTGGGGAGTACAATGTATACATAAAGGATAGACAGAACAGGAAGGGAGGAGGGGTTATGCTGTTAATTAAGAAACACATAAAATCTAAGTGCATCCAGTTGATGTTGGTGGACAATGCAATGTTCAGTCTGTTTGGTGTGACATAAGCACTGGGAAAGGAAAAATGAGAGTAGGTGTGTTATAGGCCTAATGAATCTGATGAGTATAATGAGCAATTGTGCAGAGAAATAGAGTGGGCCAGTAAATTAGAGTGTCTTATAATGGGGGATTTTAATTTCCCGGATATTGACTGGAATTTGTAGATTGGTCACTCACACATTGGCAAGGCTTTTGTGGATTTATTGGATGATTGTTTTCTCTATGCAACTAGAGGGAGTAATATTCTTGATCTGATTATCAGTAGTGATTCTTCATGCATCAAGAATTTGCAGATAAAGGAACCACTAGGTGGCAGTGATCACAGTGTGCTGAAGTGAGATTTACTCAAAGAGTTAAGTACCATCAGGGGTAAAGGGAAGGGTTTTTGCTTTCTTAAAGGTGACTACGGTGGTCTGAGACAGTATTTAAATTATACACAGGGGGACCAACTGATGATGTTACCAACAGCAAATTCAAAATGGGAAGCATTCAAAGAACTTATCTTGGAAGCTACTAGGCTTTACATACCAACTAAGAAATATTGCTCAAGATTTAGGCCTAAATGGCTGTCAGATGAAGTAATCAGACATGTGACAGAGAAGAAAAATGCATGGGATACATATAAATTAACATGTGACACAAGCTTATGATAGATATAAGCTAATCTGTAACAAAGTTACAAAGGAGGTTAGGCAGGCGAAGGCAGATTACGAGAAATCTTTGGCAAAAGATGCAAAGAAAAACAGCAAAGAGTTCTTTACTTATGTAAACTCTAGACGGAAGGGGATGAATCAGATTGGTCCACTTGATATCAATGGTTCAACTGTTAATGATCCTGCTCAGGTAGCTAACAAGATAAAAGAATATTTTGCATCGACATTCACACATGAGGAGTTATTGAGGGAGGGGAATGCCAGAGGTGTATTCAACTCTGGCAGTAAGCTAGATAATCTTGTAATAACTGAGAGTAAAGTGGAGGAGAAATTGTTGAAGATAAACAAAAGAAAGGCACCTGGGATGGATGGAATCAATCCAGTTATATTAAAGGAGGCTGCAAAGGAAGTTTTTTTTTTTTTTTTTTTTATTTGGTAGTTGTTGGCGCATTGGCTTCTGTGGCCATATTGCACCTCCCAAGGTTTTTGCAGTACTTTGATCCAAGCCCGAGGCGGGAATCGAACCCGCGACCTTTGGGTTGCCGGGCAGGTACTTTACCCACTCGGCTAGCCCGGTCGGCCGCTGCAAAGGAAGTAAGCAAACCCTTAGCCATAATTATGAGAGCTTCCCTCGACTCAGGGGAGTTACCCATGGACTGGAGATGTGCAAATGTGACCCAATCCACAAAGGAGGATCAAGGGGAGACACAGGTAATTACAGACCTGTTAGTTTTAACTTCTGTTCCAGGGAAATTAATGGAGGCACTGGTTAAAGAAGCATTGCAGGATCATCTAGACAAGACTTCAGTCATAGCTCGGACACAGGAAATGGTTTGTTAAGGGGAAGTCTTGTATGACTAATTTTATTGGATACTATGTAGTCACAAAGGAACTGGATGCAAAGAATAACTTTGATATCATATATTTGGATCTTAGAAAAGCCTTTGATACTGTTACACATGGAAGACTGCTGCACAAATTGGAACAGTGTGGCACTGTGTGGCACTGGAGGATGGCACTGTGTGGCACTGAATGGGAGAAGACAGAGAGTGGTAATCAATGGACACTGCTCTTCGTGGACTAATGTTATTAGTGGAGTCCCTCAGGGTTCAATGATGGGTCCATTGTAGTTTTCTGTATTTATCAATGATACTGATGATGGTATATCAGGCTTAATGTCCAAGTTTGTAAAAGATACGAAGGTTGGCAGGGTTGTTAATGACACTAATGGCACTACACTGCTGCAACAGGATCTAGAAAAGTTGAGCAGATGGGCTGAGAGGTGGCAAATGAAGTTTAACATTGACAAATGTAAAGTACTACATATGGGAAGCAGTAATCCCAAAATAACGTATCAACTCTATGGTACCACACTGACAGTGGTAGAGAATGAAAAGGACCTGGAGGTAATTGTGCAGGCAGATATGAAGTTTTCTGAGCAGTCAGTGCAGACGGTCTGCAAGAGTAGCTCATGGTGTCTTGTCAATGATATACAGGAATTTTTCTAGCAGGGATAAGGAAGTGATTATCCCCTTGTATAAGGCAATGGTCAGGCCACACCTTGAGTATTGTATACAGGTCTGGAGGCCTCATTTTAAGAAGGATGTAGAGCTTTTGGAACGAGTACAGAGAAGGGCAACAAGATCAGTGAATGGAACAAAGGGTTGCTCTTACGAAGAAAGGCTTAAGTTTTGCAAATTACAGTGTCTGGAGACTAGGCACCTGCAAGGTGATCTGATTGAGGTGTAAAAAGCCCTGAACGGTTTGAGCATGCTCAATGCTGATGGCATTCTTCCTCTTGCTCAGAATAATGCCTGAGAGGGCATAAATTCAAATTGAGGAAAGACGGTTCTTGGATAGATGTGCGGAAGTTTGCCTTTAGCCAGCGGGTGGTTGATTGCTGGAGCAAACTTCCACCTGTTGTTGTAGAAGTTGATAGCTTAAATAGATTCAAGGCAGAACTTGACAAACATTTGGAGTGAGTGGATGGGTGAAATAAGGGTTTTTTTGTTTTTTTTTTTGTCTGATGCTATATAAGCTTGTTTTCTTGCATCATGTGCCTTTGCTAATGCATCGTAAATGAAAACCTGCAGAATAATTTTTTTTTTATCATTTTTTTTTTAATAGCTAACAATAATTGTGGTAAACCACTTCTAGGCATGTTTATCATGGCATATTCTTTAATGAAATTAAGAAGGTAATTCACAGGATTTTTAAAATATTCCAATTTTAACAGTTTTAACAAGAAAAGACAGTGGAACGGATTTGCAAACGACTGAGAAACTCTATGATACCAACTTTAGTGCAATGGTAAAGATGGAGGAGTCAACTCGAACCAAAAAATAAAAATTCACTGACATAAATCTGAAGAGTTGGCACTATGTACATAGAGGTTTCAAGAGCCAGCATGGGCTCTGGATGTAAGAAATACAAAATGTGTATGGGCCAGATTCTTTTTTTGTGTAGGGGCCAGATTCAAATTCTGGGGGATCTCACAATGCAAGTAAATTCACCTCTCCCAGACAAGCCCTAAACACATGCATACACATGTACACTCACTTTTTATTACTAGTAAGTAACGGGAAACCCTTTATACCATTTATAAGAAGAAATTATTGGGACACTAATGAAAAAGCAAATTTTGTGCAAACTATAGTTATATTAGAGGGCATCGCCACAGAGGGAGGTATAAATTAAGCTACAGATGGTAGAGGAATCCTTTGTAATCAATGTACTATGTGGAAACAAGTTCTGTGAATCTGAACATGAATAGAAGGCAGAATTTCCAAAGAAATACCTAATAGGCTTCAGAACATACAAAAGTAACAGTTAATGCATATCCTGCATACAGGGCACGGCAACAATAAAGCTTTCATGACATTTTGCAGAATATAACCTTTTCATCACAAAAGTTAATGCACAGTAATGGATGCAATGCCTGGGGAAACTTCATTTTAGAGAAAAATAGAAGGATTATCTAGAGCTCAAATAATGATATTTAAGATTTTCATCAGATTGGAGAAACTGGAAGTGCCACTAACCAAGAGGATATTTTAAAAAGAACTGCACCATCTGAACTCTACAGAACAGTTGTGGCAAGGATTTCTACTTTTTGGAAAAGCAATGTGACATTGAAGGACTGGCCTGGTTAGAGACCCAATCTGAATTCAACAGAATCACTGTGAAATGAATGGAAAAGACGTGTGAAGGAGGCTCATCCATAGAGGTCATCATTACTTGCTTGATAAAAACTGTTCAGCTAGAAGAATAGAGAAATATTTTCATCAACGTATGTCACTAACTGGTGAAAACCTTCCATAAAGACCTCATGCGGTATTACGGATAAAAAGAGGCCTCTAAGACATTAAAATCTGATAAGTAAACTGATATTATCTTTTCTCTTTTGGATGTTGCGTAAAATAAATATGAGGTTAAGATGAAATGTAACATAATTCTTCAATGGCTGGAATATCAACATGTGAATCTTTTACACAGTAAAATTTTGCAGTATAATTTATTGTATCTAAGGATGAAAAAAAAATTATCCACAGGTGTACTATTAACAGAGAGAGAGAGAGAGAGAGAGAGAGAGAGAGTCAAAAAACTACCTTGGCAACTTACTGTGAATTGCATTTTATCTATGGTGGACAGGTATTCATACCTCTTTAGGTTTATCTGATAGATAGGGCCAGCTGAAAGCATGCACTCAGTGCAATCCACACAGGTGCCACAAGCATATGGACACTCACAATAACATGCCAATGTTTTATATTTTATTAGTAGAGTATTAAAATTTCATCTCATGCATACCAGAATGAAACCCCAAGCCATCACTGACAGATATAAATATTACTGACAATACCATGTTTACAGGATGTAGTACTGGTACAAATTAAATGCTCGAATATACAATATGTATGTGATGGTTAAAAACAAAACAAAAAAAAAAAATGTATATTATTGAATATAAAATATATACATGAATATGTATCTGATATACAGAAATCACAACCGTAAAATAAGCCTGTATACGTCTTACACAAAAACTGAGTGGAACTGCAATTAATATTAAGAGAAATTTTAACATGTTAAAAAAAAGTACAAACCTTCTGGTGATAAGGGAAAATAGTGCTGTAATATTCGGCCAACAAAACGACTAAGGTTATCATACTCCTTAAGAGATCTCTGAAGATTTGCATTTGGAAATGGAGCTTTCAAAAGCGGAGCAAGATATCCAAATATCACTGCATCCAATGAACATGGTCTAAGAGTAAAAAGATATGAATAATGAGAACTCAATAAACTGAGATTAAGAAGATTCACACCAAGGTAAATAGTAGGTTATTATAAACAGCAGAACTTACTGTCCATAATTTTAGACCACACGCTAACAAGACAAATAGTCTTTTCAGAGTGGCACTGATCTCATTCTGTGAAAATATTGCTACCAGATGTCAGTGTGAACTAGATGGCAATACTCCCATAAATAGTGCTGTTTAATTGGCTACTGCAATCTCATCAGTAGGAGGCCAGGCACCTAACCATACAACCTAATGATTATAATTATTAATTTAATTTAAAAAATGAGATGCCAAAATGTGTGAGAGATTAATTTCACACATTTTGCTTTAAGAAGCATGAAGCTTCTTTAGGCTTAATTTTACACCCACACCTAAATTATTTTTTTATAATTTCATTGGAGGCTCTTTGCACAATTTTGGAAGGCTGTATAAAATTTTTATCAAGCAGAGCTGAAGTTAATCAAAATTCATGATTTTCCTGCATTCAATGTTGAGACTTTTTAGTCTCATGGAAGGCTGAGCACCAAGCCATGTCAAGGCTTGGGCATATGCTTAACTTAGAGACAAATACTGTTATCCACGGTTCTGCTAAATTGTTAATATCTTATTGATATATTCTTGTGAATAAGATATTAACTATATAATTTAAAATAATATTAATAACTTATTGGATAATGGAAATAATGCATTTGAATAATGATAATTGTCCACAAGACCAAGCCATAGTGCTTAGAACTCAGTATTCGGTCTTCAGTAAGAGCAGAAAGTCTCCCCATGGTCAATACTGAACAAGGATAAAGTGTACAAATTTTGATTTTATTCTGAAATAAAATAAAATACCCTTACAGTGCTATAGAGTTGCACTTTCCTAATAGACTAATGCTGAATGAATTTCTACAAGAAATTTATAATAGATGCTATTAGGAAGCGTAAAGCTTTTGATTTTCACATACATATTATTGGCAAAAAAACAAAAAATCTATTAACCTTCATTCGGATATATGTTTTTTTGGCTGTGGAAAACAGACAACTATAGTTAACTCTGTGAAATCTGGCATATTTTACAAAAAAAAATAAAATAAAATAAAGAAATATTAAAGCAATCCGGTATTCATATCAACGATCGCATTTCTCTCTTTATATGATATTAGCTGGAATACCTTCTCCTTTCAACTGTTTTCGTGACCACAAGAGTTGAAATTGCATGATAATGTAATGATCTTAATTCTCACTACAGAATAAACTAGTCATTGTAAGTTAGAGTTGCACTACTTTCATGTACATTGTCTCACCAAAAGGTTTACTAGACATCTTTTTAAAAGATGAGACTACTATGATAACTGGTCTGTTGTCAGACTATGTATCTCTAGTGGAAATACATAGACAAAACAGTTGCAAAGAGGTTATTCAGTGTGAGCTGCCATGCAGTACACAAATTCAAGGTTTTTAAAGTTGTTATATAACTAAAGCTATCTGTACCTAACTGTTGTTGCTAGAGAGACTTCCTGCTATCTGATGAGGACTATTTAGTCCTGAAAGAGTCATAGCAGTCTCACCTTTTATTTTAAACAACTGACCAATTAACCTTTTAACACAGTCATGGTCTAAGTTTAAAAGTAGTGCAATACCAGGGCAACTTGCCAAAGGCAAGTTTGTTCTGCTGTGAGAATTAAGACCATTACACTATCAGTGCAGTTTAAGTCCTGCTGACTGCAGAAACAGACAAAGGACAAGATACTCTAGCAGGTATCTTAAAATTTCTCTGAGGCCACATAGCTTTAACTATATTATTCATCGATGATCCAAAACATTATGACCAGCGAGTCGTTATGCAAATTGAGGCAACTGCAGGTGAACTACAGAGCATGCACGGGTCAGGACACGGTATAAAAAATGCCTGATACTGAGCTCCGTTAATCAGTGTTACTTTTGTTCTTCAGCTGGGAAAGGCAGCGGACTTAAGTGAGTTTGACAAAGGCCAAAATTGTAATGGCCAGACGACTGGGTCAGAGCATATCTGAAACGGCACAGTTGGTGGGGTGCTCACGGTCAGCCGTGGTTCACCTACTGAAAGTGGTCCGAGGAGGGGAAATCCACGAACTGCCGGTGAGGTGTTGGACGACCACAGCTCATCGATGCTTGAGGTGAGCAAAGGCTCTCCCGGATGGTACGTGGCAACTGAAAGGCGATTGTGCGCAACTCGCCGCCTACAATGGGCACGCAAGCATTGAAACTGGACCTTAGTGATTGGAAGAAAGCCGTCTGGTCCAATGAATCTCGTTTCCTGTTGCACCATGTGGACGGCCGGGTATGTGTGCGTCATTTACCTGGGGAAGTGATGGCACCTAGATGCACCATAGGACGAAAACAAGCCGGTGGTGGCTGTATCATGCTTTGGACAATGTTCTGCTGGGATACTCTGGGTCCAGTCATCCATGTGCCAGGCACTCTGACATCTACTACCTACCTAAACATGATTGCTGACCAGGTACACCCTTTCATGGCAACGGGCTTCCCCTCTGGCAGTGCCGCCTTTCAGCAGGATAACGTGCCATGCCACACCACTTGGATTGTTCAAGACTGGTTTGCGGAATATGAGGAAGACTTTCAGGTTTTGCCCTGGCCTCCAAATTTCCCAAGGCATCAATCCTATCGAACATCTGTGGTTTGTGTTGGAACAGCAATTCTGATTTGAGTGTCTCAACCACAGACCTTACAGGAATTGCAGGATCTGCTGGCTATGTGTTGGTACCATATACCACAAGACACATTTAGAAATCTTGTAGCGTCCATGCCTTGCCAGGTATGAGCTGTTTTGGCTGCACATGGAGGACCAATATATTAGGTAGGTGGTCATATTGTTTTGGCTCATCGGTGTAACTTAGAATTTTTCCTTTCTTTTAGTGGTCTCTTGTTCGGTACACTTTGTAACTTAGTGCAAAACGCTCTTGAAAATTACATCTATGTGGGTGGTCATACAATACTTGCAAAAGCTGGTGACCAGTTTGACAACACTTTAGAAAATCTGTGGGCAAAGAGAAATTGAACATGCCCAGTGTGAATATAGCTGAAAACAAATATTTAATTAAGCTTTATTAAATTTATGGTTAATCTCTTCCACAATCAGCAACTTACTGATGCATACAAACAATAGGTATAATTCCCTACAATCAAGATATTTTTGCCATCATCATAATGAGTCATAACTGTATGATTAGTCACTTGGCTTTCCATTCTGCACTAACACTAAGTGAGGAAAAGCCCTAGTGAATAACCTTGAGCTGCTGATTGTTTTTGCTCTGCTATATTTATAATGGTGGCAGAAACAAAACTTAGCAATTTTTGTTTTTACATGTGAGAAATTGATTGAATTTCTCCGCAGTACATTAATAAAATCAAAATGTGTAAGTAATTGTATAATGTATTAATGGCAATTGTATAATGTATTAATGGTAATTGTATAATTAATTAACATTAAAAAAAATAATTAATATAATCGAAATAAAATTATGATAATTATTCCTTAAGAAGAATAGTTAATTTTCTTTTTATATTCAATGCAAAAGTATATTTTCACATTCACTGATATTGCTAGACATTTAAAAGTGACATTACAGTACATAACATTTTCTATGTCTTTGCTTATTCTTGTTTGTTCACAACTAACAAACTGAACTGTTATTTTCATTTGTTAACCCCTAGCACTACTTTCTGGTTATTATAAATATTTATAGACATTAATAAGTTGTTAGAGCTTAGTATTCATTGAGATATGCTTCTTCAAACTTCTCAAACGCTAGGTATATCCCTCTAAATTATAGGAAATTTTGAAAAAAAAAAAAAGGGTGGCCAATTTTAAAGAGTTTTACTGTTATCTTTAGAAGATAACTTTAATATATTATTGTTAATCAACAGTATCCTCTGGCCATCAAAAGTCAGCCAGCTACAGAAAACAACAGCCGACTGGGCTAGCCAGGTGGGTAAAGTGCCTGCCTAGTAACGCAAAGGTCGCAGGTTCGAATCCCGCCTCGGGCTTGAATCAGAGTAAAATGCAAAAACTTTGGGAGGTGCATATGGCCACAGAAGCCAATGCGCCAACAACAAAAAAAAAAAAAAAAAACAATAAATGCATTTTGTATAAATACCTGTGTTTAATTTTGTTGTTGTCCTGAGGAATTTTTGGTGCATCAGCTACTCATGCAAAAGGTGCCAATTCCTATGGTAGTCTAGTATATACAGTTTCTTTCTCTATTATAATTTTCTTAGTGTGTGGGTGACTAATGCTAAGATATGGGCATGGTTTCAATGATGCAAGTTCATAACCATCGAACACCCAATCAGGGATGGGGCAGATAATGACATGTTGCAACTATCAACCTGAATACCTAGCCTGCCTCTCTCTGCCTCTCTCTCTCTCTCTCTCTCTCTCTCTCTCTCTCTCTCTTCCTTTGTGGCTTATAACTACAAAGTATAAAATCGAAAACAGGAGCTATTTTGATGCTGATATAAAACAGAAATATCTGTTTTAAAGATGGCGTCTATAACAGGACCCAACTGTTTAGAAGTTCAAAAAATTGATCATTTACTGATCATTCTTAACTGGCAAGAAACATAATACTATTGTTGCTATTCCTTGTTATAATACTAAATACGATGGATGCATGCTAAGCATGACTTGCGATAATTTATATTTCATGTTTCCTTCTGCATTTGTCATTTCCCCAATGAATGAACTAATGAATTTTGTAAGCATCATATCAATGTAAACAGAATGGAGCTTCCAAATTTTGGAAGCTCCATTCTGGAGCTATAAAAATGTGGACTGAACTATTGGAAAAGGAGGTCCAATAGCTCAACTGCCAATCCAATAGGCCTGATAGTCAGAAACAGTGACTTTATGAAACTGACAAATTGTTTAAGTGTTTATATTGAGGTGTATTTGATTTTATTGCAACATTTTTAATAAAACAGATTAATCTTTCACATGATTAACTACAGTTGCTTATTTAGTTCATTCCCACAAAACCAACAATAATTGCATTCTGCAATGGAGAAACATTTGTACTGCAAAGTTTCTCAATGACCAATATCATTATTTCCCACTAAAAATATTTGTGACATCCCCTTGAACTGTTGGTCAAAATTTGTAAGCTCTGAAAAATTAATGTGATTATTAGCATTAGCAAAGGCACATGATGCAAGAAAGCAAGCTTATATAGCATCAGCCAAAAAAAAAAACCCCTTTATTTCACCCATCCACTCGCTCCAAATGTTTGTCAAGTTCTGCCTTGAATCTATTTAAGCTATCAACTTCTACGACGACAGATGGAAGTTTGTTCCACCAATCAACCACCCATTGGCTAAAAGCAAACTTCCACATATTTATCCTACAACCGTCTTTCCTCAATTTGAATTTATGCCCTCTCAGGTGATTATTCTGAGCAAGAGGAAGATTCCCATCTGCATTGAGCATGCTCAAACCATTCAAGGCTTTATACACCACCTCAATCTGATCACATCGCAGTTGCCTAGTCTCCAGACACTGTAATTTGCAAAACTTAAGCTTTTCTTCATATGGGCAACCCTTTGTTCCATTCACTAATCTTGTTGCCCTTCTCCATACTCGTTCCAACTGCTCTACATCCGTCTTAAAAAGAGGCCTCCAGATCTGTATACAGTACTCAAGGTGTGGTCTGACCATTGCCTTATACAAGGGGATAATCACTTCCTTATCCCTGCTAGAAAAATTCCTGTATATCATTGACAAGACACCATGAGCTACTCTTGCAGACCGTCTGCACTGCTCAGAAAACTTCATATCTGCCTGCAAAATTACCCCCAGGTCATTTTCATTCTCTACCACTGTCAGTGTGGTACCATAGAGTTGATACGTTATTTTGGGATTACTGCTTCCCATATGTAGTGCTTTACATTTGTCAATGTTAAACTTCATTTGCCACCTCTCAGCCCATCTGCTCAACTTTTCTAGATCCTGTTGCAGCAGTGTAGTGCCATTAGTGTCATTAACAACCCTGCCAACCTTCGTATCGTCTGCAAACTTGGACATTAAGCCTGATATACCATCATCAGTATCATTGATAAATACAGAAAACTACAATGGACCCATCATTGGACCCTGAGGGACTCCACAAAGTGCAGTGTCCATTGATTACCACTCTGTCCTCTCCCACTCAACCATCCCTTTATTCACAGCAGCAATTTGCCTCCAATGCCACTCTGCTCCAATTTGTGCAGCAGTCTTCCATATGCAACAGTATCAAAGGCTTTTCTAAGATCCAAATATATGATATCAAAGTTATTCTTTGCATCCAGTTCCTTTGTGACTCATAGTATCCAATCAAATTAGTCAGACAAGACCCATGCTGTGTCCGAGCTATAACTGAAGTCTTGTCTAGATGATCCTGCAATGCTTCTTTAACCAGTGCCTCCATTAATTTTCCCGGAACAGAAGTTAAACTAACAGGTCTGTAATTACCTGTGTCTCCCTTTGATCCTCCTTTGTGGATTGGGGTCACATTTGCACATCTCCAGTCCATGGGTACCTCCCCTGAGTCCAGAGAAGCTCTCATAATTATGGCTAAGGGTTTGCTTACTTCCTTTGCTGCCTCCTTTAATATAACTGGATAGATTCTATCCACCCCAGGTGCCTTTCTTATGTTTATCTTCAACAATTTCTCCTCCACTTTACTCTCGGTTATTACAAGATTATCTAGCTTACTGCCAGAGTTTAATACACCTCTGGCATTCCCCTCCCTCAATAACTCCTCATGTGTGAATGTCGATGCAAAATATTCATTTAGTTTGTTAGCTACCTGAGCAGGATCATCAACAGTTGAACCATCAATATCAAGTGGACCAATCTGATTCATCCCCTTCCTTCTAGAGTTTACATAAGTAAAGAACTCTTTGTTGTTTTTCTTTGGATCCTTTGCCAAAGATTTCTCGTAATCTGCCTTCGCCTGTCTAACCTCCTTTGTAACTTGGTTACAAATTCAAAATATTTCAGCCAAAATATGTCAAAAAAGGTCCATATGATAAATAGCCCAAACTTAAAAATAAGCAAAATAGGTGTCTCAATTAAAACACACCAGGTGCTGTGTTTAATTGAAACACTTCGTGTATATATATAAATATCACAGAATTAAATAGCACAGAATTAAAACAGCACCAAAGCTTTCTAAGGTAATCACCTCCTTTGTCAACAGTGGAATTTTACAGTTATGGTCAATGTTCTCTCTAAGTTGAGCGGCCATGCAGTAACTGAAATGCTGAAATTTTCTTGTAAAAATGCTGCTGGAAGCAACGTTAACAGTCGCAAGGAAAACAAAATTGGATGATAATCCAGTTTTGAATACACAACTGTATTATCATCCAGTTTTCTATGCATTCCTTGCGAATGTAGAATGTTGTAAATTATGTGGTGTGTATTTCCCATTTTATTAAAAGATTAAAATTATTTCAATCCACTGTTCTTTTTATTAGTAACGGTGTTACTTTTCATCGTGGAAATAATAGCAACAGCCATACAATGCTGTATGGTGCAAAATTCTAATTTTTATTAAAAATTGTTAGAACAAGGTAAAATCAGTTTATAGAAAATTATGTTTCTTCACTTAATAATTAATTTGTTTGGCATTGCAAAATAATAATTATTATTTTTAGTATCCTTAAGATGTTGAAAAGAAAGGCTGAAGGAGAGTTAATGTTTTGAAGAACTAGGTTGGTGCAACATTTAAGAAGAATGGCTTTTGCAGCTTGTAGAAACTGAACCTTTGCATCAAAAACAAAAAATAACAACTGATGATATTATTAAATATCGAGATACTGGTGATGTTGTATTTGTGTGGAAGCGAAAGTTGGGGGCAAGTTTGGTAGTGGAAAACATAGGAAGAATGGAAGTTAGATTACTTAAAACGGCATCTCAACCAGAGAATTCATGTAGATGCACTTACCAAATTACACGACCAGAAGAAAGGTGGAATTCTGCAATTTTAACTGAAATTCCAAAAGAGTGTGAAGCAAGATGGAACAAGATGCATGACAGAAATCTGACTCTAATATGGTCAAGGTGCTGATTGATAACATTATCTTAGCAATTAAAATTAATGCTTCAATGCATTCCACGCAAGAAATTCACATATGTATCCAAATATGTAAATATACCAGAAGTTGGTGTAGCAAGAACTATGCATTTGAATTTGTTGAGTATATATCAGCTTTGTACTGCAGAAACAAATAATGGGAGAAATGTGGAAATCTGCTTTCCATATATTAATTGCTGAGGTACAGACATTTCTGTACAGAAAATGTTAATTTTGCATTTTAAGTTTTGACCGAGAAATGAAACTTTCTATAGGACTGTGTTTGTAGGTATTTTGAAACTAACTGCATGTGACAGTATAATTATTGAAGCAATAAGAACGTTTTATATCAAGAACAATCTTGATCTTCAAAAGATGATGTTTACATCAGACAGAGCATATGTTATGCTTGGAAAGAATAATGGTGTGGCAGCAATTCTTTGACGGGAAATAAAGCATCTGTCTGAACAACATTGCATTGTCCACAGAGAAGACCTGGGATCAGACAATGCATGGGAAAAAAAGTGTCAATCATGAGGGATATAGAAACACTGTTATGAACAGTATATACAATGTTCAGTAGGTTGTCTATTAAAAAAGGAAAGCTAGAAGAATTAGCCAATGTCAGAGAATGTGATGTTTTGTCATTTCACTATACTAAACATGTCAAGACGTCGATAATACGCCTATTAGTCTATTCGTTAAACGTGTGTAATCACTTGGACAATAGATTTCCCAATGATGAGTTAAGAGAATGGCAAGCTTTTGACCCAATTGCTATGACAAATGCAACCAATTTTGAATTTGGAGAAGAGAATGTTAAACAACTAATAAAAAATACTCAGCTACCATTACAATAAACGAAAGCATTGCCACAATAATATCGCATCAGTACTGTCATTTGAAATTTATTTCTGAGAAGGTTAAGAGTGGTTCAATTAAGTTGTTCACTGATATGTTGAACTATATGCTCAGAAACGAAGAATTTAAAGAACTGTCAATTCTTGTTGACATCTGTGGAACATTTTAAGCTTCTAGTGCTTAATGTGAATGTGGATTCAGTGTCATGAAATCCATCAAATGTAAATCTAGAAAGACTGGAAGTTAACCATTTGGATGATCTGATGATTAAGACTTATCTTTCATCTGGGTGCAAAATTAATCTAGATAGTGTTTATTGTCATTGAATTTCTAATAAGAACATATGAGAAAAAGTTCTCGAAATGTGAAATAATCTTCTTTGTTGTGATCATTTTTATTGTACCTTTCAATTAATAAATAAAATACAAAATATGATGTTTTTCAATTTTCATTGTAAATATTCTTATTATGTATATTACAGAAAACTTTTAAAGTGCCGTGCAGATGTCAGGTCATGTAAAAATTTTCTACTCAGAGCAGTGGAAGGTCTGTGCAGCTGTAAAAAAAATTAGAGGGAATGTTGGTTAGGGTACATCCTTAAATAACACCAGCACAATCACAGCTAGGTACAAACTACTGAAGGCACATGGAACCGATTAAGAAAATTAAGAATTCTTCCTGTATAATGGCAAATGTATCATCAACATCATTACCCAGCATGCTTCCAGGTCATTTGCAGTCTCTGTGTAGCCGTGGAAGATAATTTCCATGTTTCTCCAGTAATATGTATCAAGCCGTGATCCTGCTGGTGTTAAGGTGGTGCTGGTGTTGGCAAAGGAGGTGGTAACTTTTGAAAGCATCAGTGCTGTTTTATCATTTTTAACTCTGTAATATTTAATACATATATTTTTAAAAATTTTTTTTGATGTGAAAACGTCTTTGGAGGCACCTACTAAATTTTGGACTGAAGTAAAACCAATCTGTCACGATTTTGCAACACATCATTTCCACGTCGCAAAATTGTGACAGAATAGTGAATTCCAAGGGAACGAAACAGGTGTCAAAGACGGAAATGAAGATTTTGTGACATGATTTTGTCGATTTGAAGCACCATTCATATGACAAGGCATGAATGTTGCTTCAAATTGACATGTTTGTCATTTACCTGGCACTATGGTAACACGCAAATGTAAGTTTGTGAGTTTGAAGCTTGATGCTCCTCAATGCCTCACTAATGGAGACAAACTCTAACTTGTCAATCACTATGATACCATCTTCTTTGTTCTCACCCAAAGGATCTTGGGGAGCGCTATTTAGACAGAGTAAAATGTGCACGTGTGGACTACCGTGATGTTGAAATTCTATACGCTCGAAAAAGTTGAGCACATAAAATTGACCAAATGAGCTATGACGTTTCGACTGCAAATATTCATAATTACATCCACAATCTACATGAAGTATATGTCATACAAGTTACAGCATCCACTAGCGTCGCCTTCTGCATGAAGTCCAAGTCGCTCAAGTTGTCCTCACTGATATCGTGCCTCTTTTTCTGTAACTTGTACAATAGCTGAAGCAAGCGCAGCCAACTGATTTCAATGGCATTCAGTGTCAAGAACATTTATGGGTTTACTGAGCTGTCTAATCATAGCAAATAGATTATACTTACGTTGAGCCCAGTAATAGGTAGTTTGGAATTGCCCTTAGGAAGGCCAAATTGTTTTAGATTTCTGGTTAATGTATTCTTTGGATTGAACTTGGTCAATCCAAAAGCAGTTTTGTATCTTTACCTATGTATTTGAAAGCCATCATTACAGAGCCTCTCGTTCTTAATCTCATTATCTTCATTGCTATGTAAAGGAGATGATATGGAGTAATGCCACGTCAGTCAGATGGTCTGAGCTCACTCATTGCCATCATGAACAGAGATGCACATAAATTCTCTCTGAACGTTCTGAATTGGCCAAGATAAATGCTGGGAAAGGATAGTTCCTCTGCATGCTCATCAAACATTAAGCTCTGTGGTACGTTAGTTTCTACTGTGGGAATTCTAAGATATTCATCATCGCTCCACAATGTGGAGCGGCGATGAGACTTTCCTCGATCGGAAACATTTTGCTTATGACATCCAAATTAATGTCCATGTGACTGTCATTAAAAAATGATTGATCTATCATGATTTGATACAATCAATAGAGGTGGGTCGGTCAAATATTGAAGCTACGCTTTAACCACCCACATTCTTACTAACCTGATCAAATAGCTGGACACTGGATTTGTCTACTTTCTTGCATTTTTTATGCATGTTTATACAATGATCGTCGTCAATCTCCCTTGGCAGGTGATGGAGCATTGTGTTAACTGAAACTGGCACGCTGATCACTTGGCCCAGAATAACAGATTGTCTGTATTTATGTCTCAGGTGCCTTATTTGAATGAATGGTAAGCGAGGAGAAATAAGCCTCTCTGTCACTACATCCACCTTCGGTAAATGACGCGATGGAATTTCTGGGTAGACAAAGTCATTCGACTTAGGTAGTGCTGGAATGGTGTTGTTCTTAAGTGATCCTCTACAGCTATTACACACAAGGATCCTGTCTATGTCAACATTCTAAACACAGTGCATGTCAATGTACATCTTTAGCAGCTGGTTTCTTTGTGCCATTTTTGAACCATAGACAATCGCAAATGTAGCATACAGAACACAAATCATTTTTCATAAGCATCCTTTCAAACTCTCAATGCACCTTCTTATGTAAATAGTAGTCAGTGTAAAGATAAGGAGCCTGATCTTTTGAACTCATAAGCTCCGCAATTGGAGAAATGTCCAGTTGCACATAATTAATACTCACTTTAGATACATCATTGTTAGATGAGGCAACATTGCTGGTTGAAGGCACTGCTAAATCCAACACTTGATTTTCTGTTTGTCTTTTATGCCATCTCGATAGTCTTTGTCGTTCTCGTGCACTCATTGCTACCTCCATCTTTATTTCATTAGGTTGGCTTGCTCTATACTCTCGCCAATGCTCTGCATTTGACTTCGACATCGTTGAACACAAAGGTTATAGCAGTGTGGCATTCAGTCCCTTTCACTACTCAGAAAATTATTGATTTTCTCATCTATAGGCGGTAGCTAATAATGGAAAGTAATGAAAATGTGGATCGCAACAATACAATTACTTGTATTGTTGCAATCATACTATTCAACAAATGGCTACAATCAAACAGGTAATTAGGCTATTGGCTTGGATTTTGCCAACCTCTTCCAAAGATTGATTAGATAGAGTAAGTAGCCAGCATGTGCATAAAACATTACATCGTTCATAGTAAATATTTCGGTCAGAAGTATGACTAATGACACTAATGTTGATTCGTTACAGTAAGTAGCAGGTGTGAGCATAAAACGCTACATCGTTCATGACTTCGGTTCTAGCTGTTCGAATTTAAAATGGTTCTGATTTTCATCAAAGATGTTTTCACATAAAACATCTTTTGTGCATACAGGGTACACAACATGCTTTTTTTTTTTTAATGCTAGCTAGAGCATTCAGTTATATTTTCCATGTTAGGATTAAGAATTCTTATTTTCCCCCTGCACTAATGAGTTTAGGTACCTCTTCTGCAGAACACAATGTCTCTGCAGACTTGTCTAACTTTATGTTCCCATACTTTCCACAGTTGAAGGTCAACATATATAGATTAGCTAAGAAGCATAAAGTGAGGCCTACTTTTCACACAGCAAGGACTTTAAACAGTTCATCAGATCCACCATATGCTCTAGAAATTCAATCCCCAAAACAAATCTACCTCCATCTTTATTTCATTAGGTTGGCTTGCTCTATACTCTCGCCAATGCTCTGCATTTGACTTCGACATCGTTGAACACAAAGGTTATAGCAGTGTGGCATTCAGTCCCTTTCACTACTCAGAAAATTATTGATTTTCACATCTATAGGCGGTAGCTAATAATGGAAAGTAATGAAAATGTGGATTGCAATTGTAGCAAGTTTTGTGGGCAATCACTCTGTCAGCTGAAGTCATAAGTAGATCAGTGCCTCCAGACAAATCAACTAAGTTATACACACACTAGTCAAAAAAATATGAACCTTTATTCAGTGTCGAATCAGGCAGTCTTTGTTTTGAATAACAGCAAGTGTGCAAAATGACATATAAAGTATTTTTGTAAATTTTGGTGTAATTGTAACCATTCTTCCAGCAAAATATTGCATAGACACAACAGAGCTGAAGGAAGAGGACTTTGTGGCCAAATAGCTCTCTCCAGCATATCTCACACACTCTCAATAGGATTGAGATCAGGTGAATGCAGGGGCCAGGGAAGATGGTGAAAATCCATGTCATGTTCTCAGAACCATTCTTCCATCATCCATTATGGATGATGGTGCACTGTTGCACCATCATCCATAAAGTGGCAGTCACCTTCAGGATAAAAGTGTAACACTGCAGGGCGCAATAGATCTGATACAAAATTCAGGTTCTTCCTGGATGACATTCGATCTTCTACTGGTATCAATGGATTCAATCTGCGCAAAAAAAAAAAATTCTCCATACCATGGTACCACCTTCAGATGCTTGGGTTGTCTTAACAAGGCAAGGAGGGTCCATCACTTTATGGGGTTCTCACCACACTCTCTGCCTGCCATCAGTGCAAAACAAAGTGTATCATGATTTATCTGACCATATGACTTTCTTCCGGTATCCAATTACAACATTCTCAGCACCAGTTTTTCTCTGAAAAAAAAGTGGGTTCCAAATAGGCAGGTAACTGCCAATACCCAATTTCTTCAATTCCTTGTGCATTGTACAGGTTGAAATAGCCGACCGGGCTAGCCGAGTGGGTAAAGTACCTGCCTGGCAACCCAAAGGTCGCGGGTTCGATTCCCGCCTCGGGCTTGGATCAAAGTACTGCAAAAACCTTGGGAGGTGCAATATGGCCACTGAAGCCGATGCGCCAACAACTACCAAATCAAAAAAAAAAAAAAAAAAAGGTTGAAATAGGGCAGTTCTGGGCTTAGTTGAATTCAGATGTTATTTGCTGCACACTGGATGTCCTATTTTTTCCATACAGTCCTCCTTACAGTAAAGCTCTTGAAGTACTGTTTTTTTGCCACATTTATGCCTTTGAGATGAGGAAGAACTGTTTGCTTTCTAGTCATTAAAAACCTCTCAGATGGATGTTTTTTAAAACCAGTTATGCTGTTTGTTTTTTGAATTGTGGTTTCTACTGAACATGCACCCACGATAAGACCTTTTTCAAAGTCTGCATTTTCCACATTCTGGCCTCAGGTTACCGCAGTCAAACAGAATGTGCAGTCTTTACACTCAATGAGGCATGTCTTCACCCCACGTCACAGTTATCTTTGCATCTACTTGCATTTCTTCTGTCTGTGACTGTTTGTATTTTTTTTGGCCAGCATATGTATATAGGCTTTTCTGGTGAACAGGTTAGTGCCATGTTTTGTTCATAGTAAACTGCCAAAGTAGATAACTGGCATCATTTTGATTGTATTTCATATTGTGAATACCTTCACAACAAGTTGCCATGGTATTGCACTATCTCAAATAAGTAATGCTTCACCAATGGAGATTACTTATTCTTGGTGGATACTACCACCCAGATGGCACCGTTTCAGGGCTTGTTGGCCTCTCCTTGGTGAGCAGGTAGGTACCCTGCTGTTGCAATCATGATAATCCAGTTATAAAGTTGAACTCTACAATATGAGAGATGCCTGATGGTGTGCAATAGTATAAACTAAAGTGATTATTTTGCATAAAGCATGAGACTACTTGTAAGATTCACTGGTGAATGGGTTAGTGCCATTGCACCATGTTTTGTTCATAGTAAACTACCGAAGTAGATCACTGGCATCATTTTAATTGTGTCTCATATTGTGAATACCTTCACAATGAGTTGCATCTCTCGTATTGTGGAGTTGAACTATGTGGAGTTAAACTACATAACTGGACTGTCACGACTGCAACACCAGGGTACCTACCTGCTCACCAAGGAGAGGCCAACAAGCCTTGAAACAGTGCCATCTGGGTGGTAGTATCCACTAAAAATAAGCAACATTAGTCTTCTCCATTGGTGAAGACTTACTTATTCAGGATAGTACAATACCATAGCAACTTGTTGTGAAGGTATTCACAATATGAGGTACAATTAAAATGATGCCAATTATCTAATTTGGCAGTTTACCATGAACAAAACATGGTGCAATGGCACTAACCTGTTCACAAGTGAATCTTATGTGTAGTCTCATGCTTTATGCAAAATAATCACCATAGGCTTTTCTGAAACCTCTGATTTTATGAATCAATGGAAAGAAGGCTCATTTATATTAAAAATATAATTTTGACTTTGATCAAGGTCCTTTTTCTTTCTTTTTTTTTTTGCTAAATTTGGGCTGATCTTTACAAATATGCCGTATTTTTACCATCATATTTTTTTTTGTTCTCCCATTCTAACATTGCACAATTTTAAAATGCCTGTATTCTCAAACAGCATTTCACATTGCACAATGTGAAATGACAGTATTCTCAAACAGTATCTGGCAAATTTAGAATTCCACAGTTTATAATCATGTACTGAAAACTTAAACGGCAATTTAGAATACTGTATTATATTATAAAAATATTAGCTTAAGGATATACAGATTAAGCAATTACTGGCTCAACAACAATAACAATTTGTTTGCTTACCTCTTCCCACAAAAAAAATCATTGAAACCAAGCTTTTGTGATAAAAGATTTAAACATGCTTTTGCTTCTTCATAAACCTAAGCACAAGAGAATCATGTTTAATTAAAAATTATATTCCAGAATTTTATTTATACATATAAAATTTGTACCTATGATTCAAAAAAATTGGCATTAGAAAATTACTGTGGTGTACCTAGGGCTTACAATACCGAGATCCCAGGATCCCGGTCATTTTGTTCCAATATTGAAATACCAGTATTAATACAAAAAATACCGGTTTTTCGGTACTAATTTAAAAAAAATTAATTGTTTATAATTTAATCACATAAAGGTTATAAAATCACCTTTATGTGATTATGACGTCATTATCTCTACTAGCAAATGTTCGATAAATCATCGATAGGACACCATGCAACATTGCAACCTGTCCACAATTCTCGGACAACTTCATGCCTGACTGTATCGTAACTCCCAAGTCCCGTTCCTCCACTACTGACTTTAAATAACTTTTAGAGCTGCCATAATTACCTGAACCAGGGGTAAAGGTTTAAAGTTAAAAAAAAAAAAAAGAGAACACCAGGGTTTCCAAATCCTAATCACAAAGAATGCAGAATTTTAAATTGGTAAGTCCTGGCATAAAAACTTGCCATTTGATACAAGTAATGACCACTTACAGTAAAGACATGAATCAATCATACATGCTTTTGACACCTGGTGCATCTCTAGAATTCTCAAATCCTTTACAGATTTTATCAGAATAATTTTATTAGATTCTAATTAAATTATTCTTATTTAATTAATTCTTTAAATTCTAATAAATTTTATTAGATTATTAGAATTTTCTCAATTTTATAAGTTTTATTCAAAATGATCCCAAAACAAATGACTGATTCATATTGATAAATGTAAAATATGCGATGGTTGTAAGTACAGTCAATAAAGCAAGAATCAGTAAAGATTACAGACTTCTCAGAAGAAAAATTAGGATTAAATCTAAAATTTGAAGAAAAAAAACAAAGTGAGATATCTAGAATAAAAGGTTTAAACATTGATAATCTCAGAAGAAAAGGAGGGGTGATGAAAACAAACTAGTCTCTTACAAGTCCTGTTATAAATATTCAAGATATCAATAATAAAACAAGACTCAATAAAGAGATAAAACAAACTTGTGAAGGAAACTGGGGAACACCAAAAAATGAACCAAGAAAGGAAACCTTGGAGATGACATTATAAGGATAATGGAAAGAATAAGAAAGTTGAGGCAGGATCTACTATATGCCCAACATAAAATACATGGAACTATGGATAGAACAATAAGGATAAAAATCAGAAGCTGAAGGAAATATAAGTAATACAATAGAAGATAATAAACAGGCTCAACAAAGCCTATAAAGACATCAAAGAAGGAAGATAGCATTTAAATGCAATATGTGATCAATGGTGTGAAATAATAAAGAATAGAGAAAAAATAACAAGAGAGTACTGCAGTTCTTCCAAGGAATTTATAAAAACAACAATAAAATGAAAGAAATCTTGCCAGTAACCATGTAAGAAGTTAAATGGAAAAGAACAAAACACCAAGACCAGATGGGATGATTCTGGAACTGCTAAAAGATGACGGAGAAATCATAATACAACACTGAGCCATTATGTTCACACAATGATTGAAATCCATACAGCTACCAAGAAAGTGGAAACACAAACAGATAATTCTAACCCATGAAAAGGAAGCAAAACTGATTTAAAAACCACAGCACTAGCAATCTGCTTTATACTACATATAAAATTTATACCTAAAGAGTGGAATAAAATAAAACCTATCTTAATTTCAACCCAACCAACTTTAGTTAGGACATGTATGATTTTGAGAATACTGTTCAAAACAGAACATCTACATACAACAAACCAAATATTATAAAAAAAAACACAAGAATTCAAAAGCTTTCTAAATTTGTTTCACAGGGATCTAAGTTTTTTTCATTTCAATCAACAGAAATCATGTCTAGCTGTTCATTAGTTCTTACTGAAAAATCTAGTTATTCTATAAGAACTGGTAGACATGATTTATGCTGAATGAAAACTATGAGTATACAGTTTTATTTTCTACCTGGATTAGCAAAAACCATTACCATTTTTTTTTTTTTAACTACATGTCACAGTATTAAAAAAAAATTGGCATTAGAAAATTACTGTGGTGTACCTAGGGCTTACAATACCAAGATCCCAGGATCCTGGTCATTTTGTTCCAATATTGAAATACCAGTATTAATACAAAAAATACCGTTTTTTCAGTACTAAATTAAAAAAAATAATTGTTTATAATTTAATCACATAAAGGTTATAAAATCACCTTTATGTGATTATGACGTCGTTATCTCTACTAGCAAATGTTCGATAAATCATCGATAGGACACCATGCAACATTGCAACCTGTCCACAATTCTCGGACAACTTCATGCCTGACCATATCGTAAGTCCCGTTCCTCCACTACTGACTTTAGTTCAACTCCACTAAGTGTATAAGTTATTTTGGGGTTGCTGTTCCCCAGGTGTAAGACCTCACATTTTGCCGAATTAAAGCACAGATGCCACTTTTCTGACCATCCCAGAAGTCTATCTAGGTCACTTTGAAGCAGCTCTGCTTGGCAGCGATCATTAACTATTCTACTGATCTTTACATCATCTGCAAGTTTAGACCTCATGCCCTCCATCCCTTCATAGATGCCATTTAAAATAATCAAAAACAACAGTGGTCCTGATACTGATCCTTGGGGAACCCCACTTCTTACATTAACCCAATCTGAGCAATAACCATTTATCACAACCCTCTGCCTGGTGCCCTCAAACCATCATGCTATCCATCTAAGGATTTTCGCTATGATTCCAGCCTGCTCCAACTTCATGCTGTGCATCCTACAGAATTCCATTTCCATCTAAATGATCCTGACTTCCACCCTTAATCACTGCCTCCATGATTTTCCCTACTACTGAAGTTAGACTGGCCGCTTGGTAATTTCCCGTTACACTCCTAGAATGCCTTTATGTTCCAATTTACACCAATCCAACGGAATCTCTCCTGAGTCCAGTGATGATCTCATAACTAGCCTTAATGGTTTAATGCACTCACTTGCTGCCTCCTTTAAGATTATATGGTATATGCCATCAACCAAAGGAGCCTTACTCACCTGTAGGCATGAAAGTTTTCTCATTAAATAATCATTTGAAATTTCAACATCATTAATTACATTTTTTCAACTTCACTTCCATAATATCTCATTGACATAAAGGTTTTTTTTTTATGTAAATATCGATGCAAAGTAACTGTTGAGTGCATCTGCAACTTTAGCTATGGTATCTAATACTATCCCAAGTCTATTACATAAGGGTCCAATCTGATTTGTCCTTCTGTTCTTTATATTTAAATATGTGAAGAATTCCTTAACTGCACTCTTTGTCTCTTCTTTATTCTTTATCCCCACTCTTTGCTCTCTCCCAGTCTCAGTAAAGATACTATAGTGAAAATTATGCTTTGCTTAATAAAACGTCTTTCTCCTTCAGAAAATGAACATAATTCAACCATGGAAGACCAACGTGGAACAGAACATCAGTGTTCCACAAATTCTTTCCAAAATAATAAATTGCCTGACTCCAATGAGATTTTAAAAGATGAACTAGAGTCGGAAATTAATGAAATACTTTTAATCATTTTTGCTAAAAAAGTTCAAAGCCTAGAAAATACGGACTGAGATCGTCTACAATTATCTCAGTACAATAGTACCAGAACAGAATCCGAAAGGGCATTTTCTGCCACTAATCAAATACTGTATGTACCAAAATTAGATTCATTTTAAACAATCATACTATTGATTGCTTATGTTTCTTAAGAGCTCACTTAATTTGGACAGGTAGTGTGGATGCATAAACATAACTAATATTTGCAGTAACAATAAGTATTTATTTGTTTTTAGAATAACTGTATTTTAATGATTTTTTCCAGAATATTTATTATTGCAATAAAAGTTTATTTAAAACATGAATTCGAGTAATTACAGTACTTGTTTTTTCCTTACTTTATTGCACCTAATTGTCATCAAAATTTATTGAGAAAAAAAGTTTGTTTTTGGAATACCGGTATCCTGGTTTCATAAATTAAAAATACCGAAATACCGGTATTGAGATTCTGACCGGTATTGTAAGCCCTAGGTGTACCCAATTGACATGCAGAATATATCATGAATGAATTTTGTAGTAATGAAATAAGTTGTATGCTTTTTAATTTTTTTTTCCCTTCTGGTTTGTTTGCAGGAAAAAAAAAAAGCAAACAGACCACAGAAAAAACACAATTTACAGACATAATATAGTTGCTGTTGTTGTTATTTGGTTTTTAGGAGCATTAGCAACTAAGGCCATGTTGCTCCGGGATATGCAGTGGTCATTCCCTGACCTTTCCGCATCCTCCGTATTTGGTGGTGACAGTCTCGTACCCCGGTCTAATCGAGAAGCGTGTGCTCCTTCCCACCTGGCTATGGAGGCACCACACACACACACACACACACACAATATAGTAATGTCTATACTTATCCTAAACAAATGCATCAATTATGAAAAGTTATGAAAAACTATTACTCTGATTTACTGAGTAACAGTTTTTACTCTATTAAAACTATTACCCTGACTTATGATTGGACAGGGACTTATTACACTTAGGTATGTCTTAGTTTAGTGTGGTATTCTCAGATTAAATGTAATTTAATTTCAACCGAAATCACACTTCGAACTAGAGCAGTAAAGCAAAGAGCTCAAAGAAGCAGGTGTGCTGTGGCTTGGGAGAGAACCGAAGAGGGCAGTTCTCCTTTGAATCATGACTTTATAAATAAAATGTGCTACTTCTCTAATGTTTGCAGACCTATCAGGAATAGGATATGATACAGACAAAGAGGATGTCTTTGTGTATGTGCTCAGTGCAAAGGGTTTCAGGAAATTAAATGCAAACTCAACATTCCGATGGATATTTATGAAAGATTGAAGAACATGGCTGATACTCTCAAAAGAATTAAAGTGTGGGTCATCAGGCTTTCAGCTGCCCCCTCAAAGCCAAAGCTAACACTCATGTATCAGATAATAGAGTGATAATCCAAAATGCAGAAAGTGCTGAACCCACAGGAGGAGCTACTGCTGGTGATTCTGTGTCAGGGAAATGGGAAATATATTGTGCAAAAAGGACAGGTGGAACAGAACCAAGGTGCATTTGCCAAAGGCAAAAGTTAATGAGTGATGTTGCAGAGAAATTATCTTTTAAGGACACAAAAGGGTGATACTGTTATAATGTTGGCAGTAAGGAAATTAAGAATAGGAGATTTGATGATTTACTTAACAGGTATAGGACAATATTGAGAAAAAGTTGCAAGATAGGATTAAATTTGAAAGTGCCTACAATCAATTTGGCCTAGGAGAGACTGTTTTTACAGGGATGGGATAAACGTAAATACAAAGGGTGCAAGAATATTTGCTGCTATTATCAAGACAGTGTTAGGTGGGTGGGAAAACCTGCTAGCATGAGGAATACACAGAGGTGAAAATTGATCCTTGCACATCTTCCACTGGGACAAACAGCAGCCTATAAAACAAGATGTGGCAGAATACAAGGCCTGCTGATAGAAATTACACAGGAGATATTAGGATTACTAGGAATAAAAACAAGTGCAATATATTTTCTTGTACACTAATGCTAGGAGTACAGTTAATAAATTTGTGAAATTTGAAGTATTATATCATTTTATATCATCAAATGTAGACATTTGAGGAATATCAGAAGCATAGTGCCACTCAAACGTAAGGAATGCAAAATTTGGATAATGAGTACAAAGTTACAGAAAGCACAGACAGAACAGGAAGTGAGGAGGAGTTATGCTCTTGGTTAAGAAGCAGATAAAACTCTAAGACAGTACACTCAGTTGACATTAAACACTACATCACATTCCTTTGGAATCTTACTGACTTACTGAAGGACATTGTTAAATCAAATTTCTTTTCATATCATACACTAACACACCTGATGGCCAATTCATTAACTAAAGACAAAATGAAATTTAATGCACAAATCACAGATCTTTTTGAAATTTGTAACTTTTCTGTAATTAAGTCAGAAAAACACTGTCATAATGGCTGGCAGGAAAGAGATCATTGTCATAAATTTGACAAGTTGGCTGCTAAATATTGGTATTAAAAAAGTAGATTTTTTTTTAAGTGTATATTAGTGTAGTCAAGCCTAAGGAAAGATACAGAATTCAAAAGAAAAAAAAAAGTATTTCTTTAAACTTGTTGTGTAAGAATAAAAATAAAAAAAATAATAAAAACTTACATTTATTTCTATATCTTGTTCAGTCATATTATCTCTGTCCCATATACTAAAAATTATACTTTGAGCAACTCGCTGTTGATGACCAGGTAAGAAATAATTAAGAGGAAATGGAAGAACATTAGCATACCAGGGTCTTGTTAGTTCTATATAGTTCCTGGAGTCTATCCACCATATGTAAAGCTGAAATTAAAGATAAAAAGTTATAGTTGGTTAAGCATAACAATCATACACAGAAAATATCAACTGGGGTACTCATTCTATTATATATAATAGAGGTACTTTTTTTTTAGGGTTTTTACATACCCTATAAAAAGTTCCTCTATTTCAGTTAGTTACCCATGGATAGAAGAAAAATTTTCCCAATATGCAAAACAAACTGATCAAAGGAAATCAAAAATTTATATTCATACCTTAACAGGAGAAATATTAACATGATGCGCAACAGCATAAATTGCAAACATGAGTAGTAACAAGTTACAAATTTGAAAATTATGTTACTTTTGATTGCTTTTAACTTAATATTTTCTGTCAGTAACTAAGTAATGCAGTAAGATAGCATAAGTAGAGCCATATGATGCAAGAAAGCAAACTTATACAGTACCAGCCCCAAAAAAAAAAAAAAAAAAAAAAAAAAAAAAAATCCCATTTCACACATCCATTCACTCTAAAAGTTTGTCCAGTTCTTCCTTGAATTTATTTAAGCTATCAACTTCCACAAAAACAGATGGAAGTTTATTCCTGCAATCAGCTACCTGCTGGCCAAAGGCAAATTTCTGCACATCTATTCTACAACTCTCTTTCCTCAATTTGAATTTATGTCCCCTCAGGTTTGTAATCTGAACAAGAGGAAGAATCGCATCAGCACTGAGCCTGCTCTACCCATTCAAGGACTTTTTTTTTTTTTTTTTTTTTTTTTTTACTGAAAACTCCAAACACAAAACATATTAGAACTTATAGTACATAGTAGTGCATGGGTTGAAGATTGAAAAGAGACAAGATATCGTTGACAATACACTTGAATTTCTGCAGATTATAATTTTCAGGAAACACATGTAAAGGAAGGTGGTTCCATAAAACAGATAGAAGGCATAAATGTGGAAAAAGAAAAGTTGGCTCTGTGAGTTTGAAGTTGAACAGTAAATGGATGCCGACTGATTGTGGCACATATTTGGACTTGTCTGGATGAGAAATGGGGAAATTATAGATGGCAATTCTGAAGAATAGGGCCCATGTAAGTATTTACAGAAAAAGCATGTAGCAGAAACAGAACATTTTTATACAGAGTTTTTTTTTTTTTTTTTTTATGAAAACCCCAAACACGAGAGGTATTAGAACCTATAGTACTTAGTACCGTTCTTGGGTTGGAGGTTGAGAAGACAAAAGAAGATATTTTTTGACATTAGACTTGAACTTCTGTAGACTATAATTTTCAGGAAATACGCATGAAGGAACTTTATTCCAGAAAACGGCAGTTGAATGAATAGACAAGGAAGGTGAAAAGTTGGTTCTGTGAGTTTGAAGTTGGACAGTAAATGGATGCTGGCTGGTGACAGCACGTGTCCGGACTGTTTTGAAAGAGAGAGCGGAAATTATAAAAGCCAATTCAGAAAAACAGTGCCCTTGGAAGTATCTGTAGAAAAGGCAAGCAGCAGAAACAGTACGTATATGAGACAGCGAGTGGAGAAACTCTGTTAGAGATGTCATTAATTAACCTAACTGCCCTCTCCCGAATGGAATCTAAAAGCTGAGAGAGTTTTTGGGGGCACCGCCCCAGATGTGGGAACAATATTCCATGATAGGCAGGAATTGCGATTTGTACAGAGTGAACAGCTTTCTGGAAGAAAAGTAACAGCGACAGAGAAAACAATACACCAAATGCAAATCAATAAGCAATAGTCACAACCTGCAAAGCTGGGGTCAACACAGTCCTGCATGCCAAGCACATTCTAAGTAGCATTACTCTTTGAATTGAACTGAGCTCCCTAGCAAGCACTCTTCGACTTACTTGCTCCAACAAAATTGGTGCACCATATGTTAACATTAGGATAAATACACATTCATATAGTACGTTCAGTGCCTTACCTTTTATTTCCTGCAAAGGACGTTGTTGGCAATCCCCAATGTGGCCAACCAGTAATGTCAGTGACAAAAAGAGCTGGAAAAACGTACTGATCAAAGAGGACCGCACAATACACGAATTGTGAGATACAGCAGGTATAGAGAAACCTGCTGTGATAACTATCATAAAGGAACTAGGCTACAATAAGGTTTGTGCCCAGTGGGTCCTGAAAATGCTGACACACGAGCACAAAGAAGCCCGAAATGTCATCTGTATAGAACTTTTCCAGCGCTACGAGAGTGAAGGAGAGGTTTTTCTTTCATGTATAGTCAAAGGTTATGAAACCTGGATCCATTGTTATGACCCTGAAATGAAGAGACAATCACAAAGAGTGGTACCATCAGAATTCACTGCACAAGAAGTTCAAAAGGTTTGGTTTGGTAGTTGTTGGCGCATCGGCTTCTGTGGCCATAGTGCACCTCCCAAGGTTTTTGCAGTACTTTGATCCAAGCCCGAGGCGGGAATCGAACCCGCGACCTTTGGGTTGCCAGGCAGGCACTTTACCCACAGAAGTTCAAAAGACAGCTTTTTGTTGGTAAAGTCATGGTGACAGTGTTTTGGGACAAAGATGGGGGGGGATCTTGCTTGCAGACCTCTTGGAGCGTGGCACCGCAATCAACTCAGATCAGACCTATTACCTCTTCGGCCTGCTAAAGGTTGCACTCCGTGGAATCCATTTTGTGGACAACGACCAGCTCAAGCATAGTGTTTGTGAAGCTCTCTGGAGCAAGAGTAAGGACTTTTACAGGATTGGAATAGAGCAAATGACTCAGAGATGGCAGAAGTGCATAGAAAATGATGGTGACTTTGTGGAAAAATAACTGTGTTTATTAATGATTGAGGATTAATTGATGTAAAAGGCATAGTTGTAGGAATTAAATTTTCTGAGGAAAAAAATAGGAGACATTACTTTTGTATTGCTCCTCATATTAGAGAGTGCTCGGCAAGACACAATGTATCATTTCAGCCTAGTATGAGTAAATATGAATTATTAAAAATTATTAGCCATTTAAATATTCCAAAAATATACACAGTGTATAGAATACTCTATAAGTACGGACACATTGCCTTAAGATTACTGTCATACCATACCATTTCAATCCTATCAAATTAATGAGACTCAACTGAAAAAATTTTATTTGAAATAAAAATATTTAAGATCTGAATATGACACATCTGATAGAATACACAAAACAAGGAATAGCTACCATGACTCAAGAAAGATGGAAAAGTTTCTGTGACCATGTTTTCAAGATAGAGCAGAAGTACAGTAAACCCCCGCTATTCGCGGGGATTACGTTCCTGAGAAATGCTGCGAATACGGAAAACGCGAATACTGAGTTATGGCTCCCATAGTAATAAAGGGGTTCCGTTCCAAAGTATGAAATATATAAGAAAAACTAGTCTAAAATTTTGTCTATGTATGTATTATATGTACCTTCATAACATGACTATGTACATAGACAGTACATAGTGTCTATGTACATAGTCATGTTATGTACATAGACACTATGTACTGTCAAGCATAAGGCATTGAAATGAAAATAAGAAACAATTTAGTATTAAATGTAATATTTATTAGAAATTTCAAACAAATCTTTCAATCCAGCGCTTTTGCTTTAGCTAAAAAACTTATTCTGCCAGTTCTATCACCAGTTTCGCTAAAGTGTTGATAAAGGTGTTTTTGCCTCTTCACGAATGATGAAAAGGGGAATTTTATTTTGATTTCGGTCTTCTATCCACAGATTTAAAGCTTTTTCAATTTTTTCTAATTTAACATTACGAGTTACAGAGCAAATTTTTGAAGCAATTAGCGCGTTTTCACCGACACTACGGCAGATTTTTTCTTCCGATTTTTTGATTGATCGTTCCATTGACTCATTGATTTTATATTGTTTTGCCACTAAGGAGACACTTTCACCATTAGAAATTTTATTCGCCAATGTCATCACCCTCTTTGATCTTTTCACATTTCCCTTGTTATTCGTAGCCATATTTTTGTAAGGGTTAGAAAGAACTTGTCCAAATAAAGTCACTTTCTTCCATTAACACACTCGAAAAAGTCTGTTTTACACTGCAAAATGGTAGATTTATCACTTTTGTAAGCATATCAATTAATAAATTGATAAATTTATTCAATTTATAAGCATATAAATTAAAAGCAAACTACGAAATCTTCCATGACAAGCGCATAACACATACTGAACAAGGATTAGCGAGAAACATCCACATTCGCGATTTTGTCACCCCTCTCCCCCCACCCACTGAGTGCTGTTTTGACCGGGAAAGATAATTTTAGGCACGCCCATGTTTTTTATGGCAGAAAATGTTCACAGCGCTTTAAAATTCACATTTTTTTAGGTTTCATTTTATATTAAATCAGCGACCGTGAATACAGATACCACAAATAGCAGGGGTTTACTGTATTGGGAAACTGATTGCACTATTGAAAAATTTATTGAATCATTACTGTTTAGTACAAACTAAAGTGGTAGCAAAAACTGAAACAGCAATGGAAACAGATCAAGAGAATGATTAGTGTAAAGTTTAAATTACGTTATTAATATTAATTAAATATTCATTATTTCTGAATACAGGCATACCTCGAATAACGAATAGGATGCGTTCCACGAAATTACTTCGTTTTCAGAAACTTCGTTTTCAGAGGTAAAAATATTATGGCCAGAATAGGGATACGTTCCTACGTAAAGAAAATGAAAAGCTTTTTTTTCGAACAAAGAAAAGTTTTATTAAATAAACAATAAACTTACATACAAAGTGAAATCACATTTTAAAATACGAGTCTAAAGTTGATTGCTTATGCTTTTTTTCTCTTTCATTTAACAATTGCCTATACGGAGTTATTGCATTTAACACAGATCGCTTAACAATAAAACTTCCTCCTAAATCAGGATCATTTTTACTAAAAAAATTTAAAACGTTTTCAATGTCATTTAAGCACCTTTTTAAATCTTTGGTTGTTAACACTTTTTCGGCAGGAACTTATTTAACTTCGTCTTCATTATCTTTGTCTTCGTTGCTAACAAGGTTTTCTAAATCTTCCACTGAAAAACCATCATCTTCTGCATTCAATAAATTTCTAACATCCTCTTCATCGACATTTTCGAAACCTATTGATTGAACCATCTGGATAACTTCATTTCTAATTTCTTGGATGTTATTTTCTTCTTCTAGTACAACTTCTGGTCATATTTTGCGCCAAACTCCATTTAAGCATTTCTTGGTGACTTCTTTCCAAGAACTATCAATGTTTTCAATTGCGTTTTTAATGGTGGAGTTTTTCCAAAAAGTTTTAACTGTCATTTCCTCTTTATCCTCTAGTTCAGTTAAATTGCTTAATGTTCGACGCAGATAATAAGCTTTAAATGATGCTATTATTCCCTGATCCAATGGTTGAATCAGGGAAGTTGTGTTTGCTGGAAGAAACACAACTTTGACAGAAATGCATGTGTCCAACGTGTTAAGATCAGTAGGATGTCCCGGAGCATTGTCTAACAACAAAAGAGCTTTTTCTTCAAAGTTGTTTTTTTGACAATACCGTTTTACTTTAGGACAAAAGTGGTTAACAAACCAATCAGTAAATAACTCCTTGGTAACCCACGCTTTTCTATTTGCTTTCCATATTACAGGTAAATTCATTTTTATGTTACCTTTTAATGCCTTCGGATTTTCTGAATGGTAAACTAATAACAATTTTAATTTATAATCGCCAGAGGCATTTGATCCAAAGAGTAACGATAAACTGTCTTTGGCTGCTTTGAACCCAGCAGCTGATTTTTCTTCAATAGAAATGAAGCTTTTTGTTGGTAGCCGTTTCCAGAACAAACCGCTTTCGTCAACACTGAACACCAAATTTGGTGGAAATTTTTCACGTTCAATTATTTCCTTTAGTTTTTCTGGAAACTTATTTGCAGCTTCTGTTAATTTTACACTATGAATCCTGGCCCGTTTTTTAAATTTCTCGAACCAACCACGAGAAGCCCCAAAGGATTCCGTAATTTCTTCAGTTTGTTTAGATTTCAGGTGTTTAAACTGGAATATTTTTTTTTATGTTAAATGGGGCTTGAAATTGCGGACTTCGTTATATCGAAGCTTCGTTATCAGAGGTAACGTTAACCGAGGTATGCCTGTATTTATTTATTTTTCAACGTTTATTTCTGAATGTTACGATTGTGTTTCAGTAATCTAGTATTACAATATAGAAAATTATATTGTAATTTTATATATTGTAATACTGCATGCTCTCTTTACTTCCTGACCTGTACTATTTCAGGAAACAGAAGTGCCTATACAGCAATGCCCTCAAGTATCTTCCAGTTGTGAAAAGAGAATACATGGTGACAATGATGGGAAAATTTAAGATTTCAGTATGACTCTACATTCTGAAAAAGCAAATTCCATCAACATCAACTGGAACTAGAAGATATTATTCAGCAGGAAATCCAAAGCATGTTTTCTTAAAACCATCATTAAAAACCAAAGATAAGTGTTTTTTTTAATTTTGAAGCAGGCCTTGAAATCAAAAATACTACAGAACTCACTATTTAGAAAATTATAATTGCTCATTGCCAAGGTAAGATTTACTGGGATGCAGTGGTATTATTATTATTTTTTTTTTTTTTGGTTTTTAGGAGCATTAGCAACTAAGGCCATATTGCTCCGGGGATATGCGTGGTGGTCATTCCCTGACCTTTCCGCATCCTCCGTATTTGGTGGTCACGGGCTCAAACTCCAGTCTCATCAAGAAGCATGTGCTATGCACTGCTGCTCCTGCCCAATGCAGTGGTATAGTTGCTCTTTTTGTTTATTGCTTTTAAATCTATACCCCATTCTTTTATAACTCATTCATGTTAAAATACAGTCAGTTCTGCTATAATGCATTACATGTGTTCCTAAAAATCTCCGCATTATGGTATTTTGCACATTAAAAACAACACAGCTTATGGGAAAAACAGGGATGGGGACAGAACACTCAAAAAAATGTTCAGTCTGGTAAGTAAAACACTAAAAAAAAAGTTAGAAACAATAAAATTGCTAACACATCTTAAATTTATAATAAATAAATAAATATTACAGTAAATATAGCACACTACCTTGACAAGATATGAAGTTTGCTTGTTTGAAGTGGGTATGGTGAAGGTCTGTAGCTAGTGAGTTATAGTGAACAGGTAGAAGGAGGGTTATCATTCTTAGGACAAAATGTTGTTATACCCGATCTGGAAGTGTGTGATTCACTGTCCTGATTTTCTTTCTTCTGTGCTGGTTTAAAATAGCTATCTAGCTTTTGTTGCTTTTCCTGCCTCCTCCTTTCATACAGGAGCTGCCTGTATGGTTCCAAATGGGTCCGAATGCCACCAAGCACTATCCTACTACATTCAGCATTATAATCATTATCTTCAATCTACTGCAGGCACTTTTCAATTCCACTTAAAGCAGCTGATAACTCTGCTGTTTTAAGTTCTCATGGGACAGCCTGCTGGACTTCATCGTCAACCTCATCTTGACTTTCCACTTCACTGGCAGCAACAAGTTGTTGCAAGCTTCAGTAGATAGATTCTCATTATGAGACTCTAGAAGCTATTCTACATTCTCCTTTTTAATTCCTCAAAACCAACTTCTTTTGCAAGAGCAGCACAATTATCACCACAAACTGCTTTGATTTATTTTAGTTGCTCTGAAGGTTCAAAGCCTTCAAAATCGCAAATTAAATGAGGGATAAGTTTCCACCACACACGATTCAAGCAGTCTTTTGTTACATCTTTCCAGGCTTCTACAATAATATCAATGGCAACTTCGATGTTAAATCTCTTCCAAAATCCTATAATAGTTTGTGCCTTGTCACCTTCAGTAGCAGCAATTAACATCTTGAATGTTCGCCTTAAATAGCAACCCTTAAATGCTGCTATCACACCCTGGTCAAGGGGCTGTAGTAAAGAGGTTGTGTTCAGAGGTAAAAAGATGAATTTGATATTCGGAGAAAGTTCAGCAACCGTCTGAGGATGGCTTGGTGCATTATCAAGAATTATTAGAATTTTAAAATCTAAGTTCTTCTTGCAATAATTCTTGAAAGCGTCATGGTAAGCTTTAACTAAAATATCAGTGAATATTTGCCCAGTCATCCAACCTTTCTTGCTAGACCTATAGTGAACAACAAGGCTGAATTTCACAATTCCTTTTAAAGCTCGCAGATGGGCAGAGTGATAAACCTACTGGTTTTAACTTCAAGTCTCTGCCGGCGTTGGTGGCAAACATCACAGTTAAGCGATCTTTTGCAGCCTTAAATCCTGAGGCATATGCTTCTGCCTTAGAGATGTAGGTCCTCAAAGGCATACGTTTCCAATAGAGGCCTGTTTCATCCAGGTTGAAAATCTGATCCAATGTGTAGCCGCCTTCAATTAGTTTCTGTACCACAGGTGGAAATGCCTTTGCAGCTTCCTCATCCGCACTTGCAGCTTTGCCAGACAGCTTAACATTGTGAAAAGAGTAGTGGTGTTTGACGCCACTAAACCAGCCACTACTAGAATTAAAAGGAGTCACTTCTGGAAGATTTGGTGATTTCTTTTTTTGATTTGGTCTTCAATCCATATGCTTAGCAGCCTTTCCATTTATTCTATTTATTTAGGTCTTGTTCTAATTGACTTTGCGGCACTTGAAGTTGTTCCAGCTATACATGTAGCTTTTATTTTCGCAGCATTGTCTCTGATGGTGCGCAATGTGGATTCACTTAAGCCTGTTGCTCTTGAGATATCACATGTTCTCTCATTTCTTTCGAAACGTTTAATTATTTCAAGTTTCTCTTCTATACTTAATGCTTTCCTTTTGCACTCACTGCTTGGCTTCTTGGAACCAGGATGCTTACCCATGTCTGGGATGCTGTACGAATACACTTATTATAAAGAAAAGTTAACAAATGCGGGAGAACAGTCCAAGACACACACTTGTAGGATAACACACGGGCGAACTGAGATAAGAGATACATGAGGTTCGTGTGGTGCAAGGTGAGAATAAGTAGTGTGTTTCTGCCTTGAAGGTAGAAACACACAATTATCACCTCATACATTCAGCTGACATGTAAACATGTCAAACTTCAAATGTGCGAGAGCGATATTTCCCATTTAGTTGTATCGGTCGGAGACTATGTACGCTTACATACATACCTTAATTATTACTATAATATATACATACTAATTAAGCAATCAATAACGACAAACAGCACGCACAAATGATTCTGAAAATTTATTTATGCTTTTTATATGATTGAAGAGGAAAGAGAAACACATCTCATAATGTAAAAACCCACAGAATTCCAGCTATTATTGCAAATGCAGTAAGATCGAGTTTACTACCTGTTTATAATTAGACTACGCTAACAGAAAAGCTAAATAAACTAGGAACTGCAAATTGTTTTTATTGTTTTATGGTAGTGACCTCCAGAAATGTGCTCCTCCACTCATGCTATCCTGTCTCACAAAATTTCTGTTCAAACAAAAAATTGTTATACTGGCGTTTTATTTATTTAACGTTCGGGCTTCTTTGGACGGCACAGCTGTGTTTCGGGACTGGTTTCCTTCCTTGTGTACTTGTTCCCGAGCGTAACACCAGTATACTTACGTAACTACCTAGTGGCTTTTATAGTAGGACAATGGTCTCGAACCCCCAATGATCTATTCGTCCGAAGGGAATAGAACTCGCAGTTTTGACCAGCATTGTGTTATTCACGACGAGATCTTGGCGCTTGTCGTCAGATATAGAAGTGCCGCAGTGCAAGTTCTTTTATTCTAACGTCTACGTTCTGATCATCGTGTAGTAAGAGAATGGGTCTGAGGCAGGGATGCTTAAACAAAACATAGATTATTATTAAATCCATACTAGAAAAGACCATACACAAAAATCAAAATACGATTTAAGATTAATAACCTTAAGTGATACTGGAGGGTTATACATGAGTATATAAACAGTGTTCAATTTACTACGAGGCAAATATAACATATATATGTATATTTTCGGCTTGAGTGATAGTTAACACCATAACAAAGAAAGAGAAGCACTTCAGACATTCATAAGCCATCAAGGGAATTATGGTTGTATTCTTCGTGTGGTATCTCCTCTGGGAGACTCTTGGCTGGCAGGTAATGGGCGAAAGGATATATTATTCTATTTAACATTAATTACCAGTGTAGGTGACTTAGCATTATGGATACAACAGTAGCCTTAATGAGGAGAGATACTTATAAATTAGAGGTGAACGATATTCCAACTTACCAATCTGGGGGGAAATAATCCACGTCCTTTTCCGACTACTATTGGGTATTCCGTGCGTCTTGTTCCGCTGCCTTGGAACTCTTTCTTCCGCTCTCGGGTTCTTCTGTCGTTTTCTCTATACTAAGTACCTTCTCCCTGGGCTTCCTTGCTTCGTTCTCACCTCTCTCACCTTCCTCTCGCTTCCAACCTGTATATATTTCCTTCTTATCATTCGACCCTTTGACAGTCTGATCTCAGTTTGTGCAAGGGAGCTCGCCTTTTGCCCTTCATCGGGGGGCCAATGGCGGGGGGGGGGGGGGGGGTTAAGAGAGTGTGTGGTCAGACTTGTTGACCTGCCTTTCGTATGTGGTTGTTATCAGTGGACATATCGCTGCATGCGACGGAAGATTAGTACCACGTGACGACAGTACTCCTGTTTGTTCGGTACAAAGTTTCGAGCTGCCGAACTCTTAGAATCTCTGTTTCACGGAAAAGACTGATTATGGAGTGGACCTTATCCCTATTTGGGCGGCCGACCAATTTGCATAAAGGTGAAAAACAGGCATTAGAAGAAAACACTTCTCTACCCGAAAATATATGGCGTGAGAAAAAAAAGGGGGTTCTGGTAATATGATTGGTAAAATGTACACATTTTACAAAATCTTGTGAATACAGCGAATGAGAACAGTGTCTCTGCCAATACAGTTACAGTAAATGGGAAATTTGAGGTTTGACATTTTTTAAGCTTCTTAAGCTTATATGTATTGCTGCGCAGGTCGCTACGTTCAGCTTGGTGCCGGGTTTTACATTCACCTGGTGTTACTCGCAGATGAAATCGTGCATGAGCCAACGTAAAAATCGCATTATAGTCGCATTGTTCTCTAATGTATCAATCGCATTGGAGCAGTACTGACTGTACTCTGTAAGCCTGTCCATACGGCAAATATTATAAAAAGGCCTCTAAAAATATGTGTAACAGAGCACTACATGATCTTAATCTGGCGCTGCTCATCGCAAACCATTTCTCCAATTATGATACCATTATTTTGAAACAATAGTACAGGACTGATAAAACAGGGCTACCACCCATTAACCCTATAGGGGCATTAATTCAAAACATACAAGGAAAAATCATCTGATGCAAATTTTGATATACAGCACTTAATGAAATTTAATAAATATTTTAGATAATAAAGAATAAACATATTTTTCATATGTTTAGTTTTAGTATTCTTTCTTTTAAAAGCTTACTCCATATGGTGGCCTAAGATGAAGTTGCCTCTGTGCTGCACTACGTAATGGAGAAATACTGTATACCACTATTTATTTATAACACATCCTATTCTCCATAATGCATTAATCTCATACTGATGCATTACGGGAATGGTACTTTTCTTTTATTTAAAGTGCATAGTGCAATACTTGGGCAACTTGGCATTGCATTATGCACTAAAAACAGGAAGCACTGTTTCAAATTGGGAATTTACTTAAAATGCATGCCATCTCCAGCTTTAAATAAATTAATTTTTTTCTTTCAGGGCAACTTTTAATTAAACTTGTTTAATTTTATCAACTAACTAATTTAACTTAAAAAAAGTAATTCACCCAAGTCTGCTAAATTGTCCCTGAATTAGCCTAAGCAATTACATTAAATAAATAACAAGCCAATTTCTAGTAAAAGTTTATTCTATATATAGATCCTGTTACCAGTTTAACCTTAAATACAAGAAGAGCAAATGATTTAGCTAGATTTTGCTACTGTCCACCCAGACTGTGACTATAAACAAGACAACAGAATAAATGACTTTGTTGCAAAGGCAAGAATTTTAGGTGAGACTACCTAATATGTAATGACCCAAGATGAGACTAAGTAGAAGCTGTGCTATGTCACCTATAGTTGCCACCAGAAGTTCAGAAATAAAATTAAATTCTGCTCACCACATAGCAAAATAGAAACACCAACATAAATTTACTTGTGGTATAATTGCTAGGTGACAATGTGAGATATACTCAATAGGATACAGGTCAAGAAAGCAGACAGGCAAACCCACACAGGCAACTGCCAAATATTGGAGGCTTGAAGTGGTGGAACCCATGTTTAGTCTCCAGAGTTAAGTTCCGGTCAACCCTTCCCCATCTCTTCCATCATGCAGTATGACTGATGACTTTTGAGTTTAGGATGAACATCATGGAGAGATCCAATCTTCCTTACATTTCGAGTGTACAGCTCTAAAATGGTGTTCGCAGGCCAGAGGCTAGTTAGACACCCGACTGAACCTATTGGTGACTCTTTAGGAGGCTTCCAGATCAGCTAGTGCATAATCTTGCTTCCTCTACTCTGCCAAATAGTGATTTGAGGGAGTCTGAGTAGTGTGTATGTGGGGGCATTGTTGAGGCCATGTTATGTCAGGGATCTGGGTATATTCTTACCATGTATATGCATTATCCAAAAATTTCGTTACTTCATACAGCATGTCCCCACATCTCCTTTTTCTTACTATTGAATACACCACAAATTGCCAAACTAATAGAGTAAGCTTATCTGCGAAACGAACTAAACCGCCCAAACACTTCCTAGTTCATTTCACAAATATACGTGGTCTCAATTCTAATCCCAACAATGTCCATTTCCACTTGCAGTCTGCCAAACCCCATTTACCTTTTCTGACAGAATCTCAGTTATTGGTTGATTCAACTACTGCTCATCTCAGTTGCCCAAATTATTCGCTGTATGATTCCTTTCACCTCAAAGGTGGTACTTGTGCATATGCCTGTTCCGATAATCCCTGTCAGAAACTTGGTAATTTGGAATCTCCTTTTTTCGATCTTCTCTTTCAAAGTCCTACTTTCCTAACAGTGAGGTAATTTTCCTTGGTGATTTTAATGTTGACAACTCAGCTGACTTCTGTTTTCTAGTCACACCGACCCAGCTGATCCAGATGCTGAGGCTTTTGCAATTACCTTGCACAGATTGTTCATTTACCTACAAAAATACTGGACAATCCTAATGATACAGCCAACACGCTCGATCTTTGTCTCACAAACAACCCTTCAAGTACACGTTCGAAGTGAGTGGTCTTTAGGCACCTCAGATCACAACTTGGTGACTGTCTCTTCTTCAATGGAGCCTTTATCTAATGGCAATTACCAACCTCGTATTGTTTGGCATTACAAGAATACAAAAAGGGATGACCTGCAAGATTTCTTTTCTTCTTTTCCTTGGTTGGATTACTGTTTCAAAACTTCTGATGTCAACATTTGCTCAGATCATGTCATTGAAATTATTTTTGTAGGAATGGAATCCTTCAACACTCGACTTTAATATCTCGTCCTTTATCTAAACCTTAGTTTTTCAATAAATGAGATAAGGCTCTTCAAGAGAAGAACGTTGCATATTGTAATTGGCTTGTTTCCAATTCTTCAGTTTCATTTTCTGCCTACACCAAAGATTGCAACAATTGTAAAGCAGTTATTAATCAGTCCAAACTAGAGTTTGAACAGGCTAAGAGTAGAAAATTTGTTTCTTGCCCTAATGGTAGCTGAGCATTCTGGACAAGGCGAACGCTATCGGCAGCAACTTTTGTCCATCTCTGCTCCCACCTCTGTCCAAACCAGATGGTTCTGTTGTCACTTCAGCCAAGGATAAAGCTGACCTGCTAGCATCCCATTTTCCTTCCAACTCATGTATTAATGATCTTGGTAAAACACCTCCCACCATTCCCAACATGCTCCATTCAATGCCCCCTCTGGTCGTCCATCAAAAGGATGTCAGAAGGATTTTGATGAAAGTTGATGCTCAGAAAGCTCCAGGTCCTGATGGTATTTCTCCACTTGTTTTCAAAATCTGTGCTCCTGAATTTATACCTATTCTTTGCCGCCTTTTTTCACTTTCTTATTCGAAAGGTGTTTTTCCTTCTGCTTGGAAATTTTCTCACATCCTCCCAGTTCCTAAAAAGGGTGACAAATCCCTCCCATCCAATTATCATCCCATTGCAATTACTTCTACCCTTTCTAAAGTAATGGAGAAATCAATTAATCGCCAACTCTTAAACTACCTAGAAACCTTCCGTCTGATCAGCTATCGCCAGTATGGATTCCATCAGTCTCGATCCACTTGTGATATTCTGGCTTATGTTACCCATTTATGGACAAATTCAATGGAAAAGTTTGATGAAACACAATAAGTTGCTCTTGACATCTCAAAGACTTTCGATCATGTTCAGCATAGAGGTCTTCCACACAAGCTTCCATCTTATGGTTTGCCAACTGTATTTTTGTAATTGGTTATCCAGTTTTCTCTCTGATCGCTCACTGATGGTGATGGTAGATGGCTCTCTGTCTTCTAACTTCTCCACTAATGTTGGTGTCCCACAAGGTTCTTTCCCCCACTCGTTTCCTCTTGTATATTAATGACCTTCTTCCATTGACTGGAAATCCTATCCATAGTTTTTATGATGATAGAATATTGCATTCCACTTTCCATTTTGAAAAACCTTGCCCTGCTCAATCAGCTTCAACTTCTCGAATATCTGCTACCAATTCCTTAAATGCCGATCTCTAGATAATTCTTCAGTAGGGCAAAGACAACTTAGTTGATTTCAATCCTTCTAAAACTCTGTCTGGTCTTATATCTCGCAAAAAGGATTCTTCTGCTCCTATGCTTATCTTTGGTGACACTCCGATTTCTAGGCAAGATGATATCTCTCTTTTGGGGATTACCCTGACTTCTAATCTCTCTTGGCACAAGCACATTACAAATATTGCTTCCTCTGCATCTAAAAAACTTTGTTTTCTCTTTCCCTCGCGGTGTTACTTTTTTTCCAAACAGCTGTTCACTCTATAAAAATCACAAATCCGCCCTACCATGGAATATTGTTCCCACATCTGGGGTGGTGCCCCCAAAACTTCTCTCTCGGGCTTCTAGATTCCATTGAGAAGGGGGCAGTTAGGTTAATTAATGACTCCTCTCTAACAGAGTCTCTCACTCTCTGTCTCATAGGCGTACTGTTTCTGCTGCATGCCTCTTCTACAGATACTTCCATGGGCACTGTTCTTCTGGATTGGCTTCTATAATTCCCGCTCTCTCTTTCAAAACAGTCCGAACACATGCTGCCTCTTAGCCAACATCCATTTACTGTCCAACTTCAAACTCACAGAACCAACTTTTCATCTTCCTCGTTTATTCATTCAACTTCCGTTTTCTGGAACAACCTTCCTTCATACGTATTTCCTGAAAATTACAGTCTATAGACATTAAAGTCTAATGTCAACAAATATCTTCTTTTGTTTTTTCAACATCCAACCCAAGCACGGTACTAAGTACTATGGGTGCTAATACCTCTTGTGTTTTTAGTTTTCACGAAAAAAAAAAAAAAAATCTTCCAACATTGTTAAACATTAACATAGAAAGATCAAACTCTTCATCCCACAGTATCAGCATGGGAAGGGAACTTAGGTCACAGGATCTCGCTTTATGCCTACATGTCATCAAAATCCAGTTTGTGATGTGCAGGTCTCTGCAACCACAAAGATTAATGCACCATAAGCAGCAATCTATAAACTGACTGTACTATAGTATGTACATAGGATTGTTTGGGGGATTCCTCTTTCATGCCACACTAGTACCCAATAAGAAACAAACTGCAGACTGTACCTAGACTGGGTCCGTGTCAATTCAGTGCAAGTCAATTCATTATATTGTTCGCCTTGTCCTGTCTTGTTTTGCAGAATCTAAATAACTGAGATAAAATGAACAACAATCAATCATAAATATATAGGACAATTGTTTTTCCCTGTTCCTTCACACTACAAGAAAGGATATTTCTAATATTGCTAATACACAAATTGTCCTGTTTTAACGAGTATAGTTTCCTGTTTCACACAGGTCAAGGTTCCATGGTAATCACTGAACAGATTCTATAAGAATACGAATAGTGTTGTTTCTATTATGGAGACAAAGACAGCTCCTAACAAAAGAAAATATATTGATCCAAAAATGACGAGATAGATTTTAACAGCAATACAATGCTTTAGATTGGTTGCCACCATATTAGTAATATATAACGGCCACTAAATTTTGAGAATTTGTATCATCTTCTCTACAAGTGCTACTTTGGTTTTCTGAAGCAGTGACATTTCTTTCTGGTTCTGAATCTGGTTAAGAATTCTCCTATTTTTGTAAGAGAATTCTCAAATGGGTTTCGTTTGATTCAAGAATGTAAGAGGCTGGCAGTCTCAAGGAATAAATACATAATTTTTCTAAGAACAAATAATATGGCAACAGAGCTTCTATTTCAGTTGTTGAATAATTTTATTCTGGAGGATTCGTCTCTTACTGAGAAAAGCAATAGGTTTTAACTCATCATTTACTTTCTGATGATCAACTGTTGCTTTATCTTTACTAAGAGTACCTTTACTAGAAGCAAGCATTGATGGAGATGTAGAAAGGTTTATCCAGCAGAAAGGCTTACCTTGCCTTCAGCAGCTTAATGCTTTATTTTGCTCTTCAGTCCATGAAAATTTCACACCTTTCATAGTCAGACTAGTAATGGAAAGCATTAGCCAAGAACAGTCAGGAATAGATTGGCAATAAAAGTTTATCATGCCTAAGAAACTGTGTTTACTTAATGTTCTTTGAAGGTGCAGATTCCAGTATTACCTGTATGTTATGTTTTTCTCAAGTGCTTTTATAACATCTTCAGTTACCCAACCCTAGGCACATAGCTTCTGTTAGGAAGAGAGCACATTTTGAACATTTGCGTCTTAAATTTGTGTCTGCAAGCCCCTTAAATACCTATCATAATAACTGCTTGTGATCGTCCATGTTGGAATAACTTGAGAGATCTTGGAAACAGGTAATGCCATTACCAAGAAGTCCTTCCATTACTTTATTTACACATGAAAAATCTCTGCAGCACTGTTAATGGAAATTCAATAGAACTGGTAACCTTATTTATGGCTTACAAATCAAGAATGGAGCAGAGATCACCATTGAGTTTCTCCATAATCAAGAAATGTGAATTTCACAGAGGTAGATGGCTCAATTATACCTGCTTGTTCATACTTGTCTAATAATTTGTGTAACCCTAACTTTAAACTTCAGTAGAGTTCTGTACTGCCTAATATGCATTGGTTTATCAGTTTTAATATGGACTCTGTGCTCTATCTCAGCTGCTTCTTTCAGCTGAAATTTCCTTAGAGAATATTTCTGGCATAATTTCATATGCTTGATATAAAATTTCTTTTACTTCACCCATATCAAATTTTGCATTTAAATTTTTAAGAGTATTCTCAACAAGACCCTCAAAGTGTTTATTCACTTCCACTGATTCTCCTTGAACAGGCTCAATGGCATAAGATGTATTAATCTGGACTTCCTGCATTGCTTGAAACATTTTATTTACTCTCCACATGGAGATCTCATAAGAAATAATTGAGATAGCCTTCCTTTTAGAGTTGAACTTTTCCTCAAATCTGAAGAAGGAATTCTTGTTCCAAAATCAAATGAGTGTTAAAATCAAATAAATTGTTGACTACATGAATTAAAAATGGCAATTCAATACTATAATTATGAATCCCTAAATTCAAACAGTCCAGTTTGGGGTAGTATAAAATAATTTTGAGTCAAGGCCTTTTTGAGATATAAATTATTTGTAAGTATTCATCAATAATAAATATTATTGATGAATACCATTACTGAAGACATCAAATTCTGGAGAAGTATAGACAACCAAAACTTTCTGTTCCACTAATGGAAGGTCAGAAAATTCTCCTAAACTTTGATTTGAAATAGATTGAGTAACACTATTTACTATAGATGCCTTAAGTGTCTAAATCCACAACTTCATCATAAAGTTAAAGCTAATTTTTCATCATCAAGGTAAAGCTAATTTTTTTTGGGTAGGTAGGTTATTTTATGAGTTTATGATTTTTATTTGGCACAAGGTGACGAGATCACCTTGGCACAAGGTGATCTTCATCTATCATTTTGAGATTTGTTAAATCTGGAACTTCTAAAAAAAAAGGCCTGATTTGCCATACACAAAGCAAGCCAAAGTCTAATCTTTTTTTTGGAGAATTTGCCTTAGGCTGAAAACATATACACCTATGAGCCAAAACATTATGACCACCTACCTAATATGATGTTGGTCCTCCACGTGCAGCCAAAACAGCTCGTACCCAGCCAAGTATGGACGCTACAAGATTTCTAAATGTGTCTTGTGGTATCTGGTGCTAACACGTAACCAGCAGATTCTTTAACTCCTGTAAGGTCCGTGGTTGAGATGCCACAGATCAGAGTTGCTGTTCAAACACAAACCACGGATGCTCGATGAAATTGATGTCTGGGCAATACCTGGAAGTCTTCCTCATGTTCGTGAACCAGTCTTGAACAATCCAGGTGGTGTGGCATGGCGCATTATCCTGCTGAAAGACGACACCGCCAGAGGGGAAGAACGTTGCCATGAAAGGGTGCACCTGGTCAGCAATGATGTTTAGGCAGGTGGTAGACTTCAGAGTGCCTGGCACATGGATGACTTGACCCAGAGTATCCCGGCAGAACATAGCCCAAAACATGACACCGCCACCACCTGCTTGTTTTCGTCCCATGGTGCAACAGGAAACGTAATTCATCGGACCAGACGACCTTCTTCCAATCACTCAAGGTCCAGTTTCGATGTTCGCATGCCCATCGTAGGTGCTGTCGCCGGTGAACTGTGGTTAGCATGGGCACTAGGAGTGGTCTGCGGCAACGCAGCCCCAAGCAGGGTTCAATGTACTATGTGTTGTGACACATTACTCCAGTCACCAGCATTCCAATTACCAGTGAATTGCACCACAGGTGCCTTTCTGTTGCCATGTACCATCTGAGAGAGCCTTCGCTCACCTCAAGCATCGATGAGCCGTGGTTGTCCAACACCTCACCAGCAGTTCGTGAGTTTTTCCTCCTCGGACTACTTTCAGTAGGTACTAACCACAGCTGACCATGAGCACCCCACAAGCCGTGCCGTTTTGGATATGCTCTGACCCAGTCATCTGGCCATTACAATTTGGTCTTTGTCAAACTCGCTTAAGTCTGCTGCCTTTCCCATCTGATGAACAAGAGTAACACTGATTAACGGAGCTCGGTATCAGGTGTTTTTTTATACCATGTCCTGACAGTTCACCTGCAGTTGCTTCGATTTTCATAACAACTCACTGGTCAATGTTTTGGCTCATCGGTGTATATACATTCAATGCCAACATGCTTGGTGGGTGCACAAGCTAGTTTTTAGCTTTGAGCTGGTCAGCCCAACTTTTCAATGTCACTGTGGTATTTCTGTGCTGATACTAACTGCCAGTGTACATATCTTATAAGTGTCCAAAATTTCCACAACTATGAGGCTCTCTACAGACAGTCTACTAATAATCTAATGATGGATGTTCCTGTGGCCTCTTAGATCTGTACAGCGATGTTTCCCACAAACAATATGCACGAGGTACAAACTATTCTCTTTATGGTTTGTCAAACATGTTCTGTGAGTTTATAAAGCCAAACACACCACTTTGTTTTTCCTGTTAAGGTGGCATCTGTTTTAGATGTCAACAGCTTCTGTAAATAGGTGACTCATCGGCCGGTGCAATACCACCACTTTGCTTATTGGAGGCTTGAAGTGGTGAAACCCATGTTTATTCTCTAGAGCAAAGTTTCCGGCATATTCCCCCCCCCCCCATACTTCTCTTTCAGCCCATGCAGGGTACCAAGTACTATAGGTTTTGATACCTTTCGTGTTCGGGGTTTCCATAAAAAAAAAAAAAAAAATCAACATATGATCTTATTTGAATAAGATCTACCACAATAGATTTTGGGAGGGGGGACCCAGACAAGTCATATTTGCACACACACACACACACACACACACACACACACACACACACACACACACACACACACACACACACACACACACACACAAGGTTACAGAGGTGGAAATAATATCATCATCAGTGTTCCCCCAGGACCTATCAAATGGGCGCACCGCCTGGTGAATTTAACTAACTGCCTGCGCGCACGTGCACACACACACAAAGGTTACAGAGGCAGAAATAACATCATCATCATCAGTGTTCTCCCCCGGACCTATCAAATGGGTGCACTGCCTGGTGAATTTAACTGACTGCCTGGCTAAAATTTGAGCGATTCTCGTGGTACCATATGGCAGTTGGGTCCAAACTTTTTTGGTTGTGCGCCCCTATTTTATTTAAAGGACTAGTGCGCACCCCAGAATAAAAAATTAAATATATAAGTTTAATATTTTTTTATTTATAAATCATTTACATGGAAGTCATTATATCTAAAATCACATATAATGTTAAAATATCACAAATAAAAAAATACAAAACGAAATTAAATCGAAGTTCAAGTACAAAATGCATGTACTTGAACGTGCATGATCGATGGCATGATCAAATAAAGCCAAATAGATCAAACAAAGCCACATATTGAAGTGCTAAAAAAAAAATTTATTTATAATTTTTGTTTTCAATTACGTTTCGGAAAACTAAAGTTTTCATAATTAATAAATATTGACTTCTGCACCCCACTTTGCAGACCACTGCCATATGGTATTGCTAACTGATTTCAATCAATATTAATTCGAACATACTATGCGATCAAGATCAATGCGACAGGAGCATATAATGTTAAATTAGGCAATTAATTTTTGTTCTGAATCGCTTAAGTCACATTTATAAATAACAGAAAATTTTATAATAATTCGAAGTATTACACTTCCCCACCCAGCTGGCAAAATTTTCTGGGGAGAACATTGATCATAATATAAAAGTCTGCATTCTGATATGTGATCATACTGGCTTCTAAATGTACTTTTACAGAAGAAACAGACCAACAAGATTTATATTGGTATATCTGGGCCAATATGTACGCATAAGACACTGGCACAGCATACAATATTTGTGGGACAGTTTCTAAATATTTCAGCCATACAGTGCATAAGTTATTTCAATAAAACTTACACCTATCCTCAAAGTAAATAAGTAAAGTAAATGAATACTTACCAAAGCTGGATACAACTTTTGTTTGAGTAGTGATTTGTAGGCCATAATATCTGAACATAACACTGGTGTTAAATCGGAATCAGCACTGTAATTCTACAATTCAAGGATTTAAAATTATGCATATTATGTACATCTAAACTAATTCACATGCAAATAAAGAAATATATATTTTCTTCCCAAATTTTGCTGCTAAAAATGATAACACTGATAACATTAATTTAACATGCATTTAATAATGTAACACAGAACAGAGCACTTTTTGAGAGCTGTTAAGTGGACTGCTTTATTACTTAAAAATTAATGGCTTTTGTTATTTTTCTCAATAAAATTAATAGTGCAGCTATTATTTGTGTTTATTTCATAAGGTAGGTGACACTGTTTATTATTTGGCCTTCGAAATTTCTTAAAAAATGAAAATTGAAGTGGGAAAGAATTCTGCACCATTTTTTGGTGTATCAGCGTAATAATATAAATGTTATTTAGCAAAATTCCATAAGATGACCATACAGTGGAACCTCTATATTCGTCACATTTTTTCGGCAAAAAAATGCTCCGATATTTGTCCAAATATTCAATATTTATCACGAAAAGTCACCACCACGTGGTCATCCTAGCCCTGCGCGATAGCCCACGCAGCCAGTCCCACGCGATAGCCCAGCAGTCTGCCTTGTGCGATCGTTCAGTGTGCATCACCTGTTATTTTCTCTTTGAATTTTTTTTTTTAATTTTTCAATTTTTTGCAGTTATCTTTGTAAAAAGAAGTGACCATGGCCCCAAAAAAGTGTAGTGAAGAAAACCAACCAAAAAGGAAAGCTGTGAGAACCACAATTGAGTTGAAAAAAAGAAATCATTGCTAAGTTTGAAAATGGAACACGTGTTTCCAACTTAGCGTTAGAATTTAATATGTCGAGAACTACGGTAAGCAGCATAATTAAAAATAAAGAAGCAATTAAAGTGGCTGATGTGGCAAAAGGTGTAAAAATACTTGCTGCTAAATGATCACAGACGTATGAAGACATGGAAAATCTTTTATTAGTACTGATTACTGAAAAGCAAATGGCTGGTGATAATATTTCAGAATCAATCATCGGCAACCAGTGGTGATTTCATGGCAAGTAGGGGCTGGTTCGAAAAATTTAAAAGGCAAACAGACATTCATAATGTAATTAGGCATGGAGAGACTTCAAAGATCGAATGCAGAAGATGCTAAAAAGTTTGTTGAAGATTTCAAAAACTATGTAGACACTGAGGGATTTATCCCTCAAGTTTCGGGCCAAAAGAAGAAAAAGCAATGAAAGACATTAACACTCTTGCTGCATGGTAACACTAGTGGGGACTGCAAAATTAAACTATTGCTCGTTTATCATTCAGAAAATCCGAGAGTTTTTAAGAAGAACAATATCATAAAAAGTAAACTAAATGTGATATGGAGGGCTAACAGTAAGGCTTGTGTTACAAGACAGTTTTTCCTGGAGTGGATTCACAAAGTGTTTGCCCCAAGTGTGAAAGCTTATCTAGAAAGTTATAATTTACATGTAAAGGCCCTCTTGGTTTTGGATAATGCTCTTGCTCATCCCCTTGGCTTGGAAGATGATTTGGCAGGGGAATACAGCTTTATTTGCATTAAATATCTACCACCAAACAACTCCTCTAATCCACCCCATGGAGGTCATTGCCTGTTTTAAAAAACTTTATACAACAGCCCTGTTTCAAAGGTGTTTTGAAGTGACGTCGGAGACAGAACTTACATTGAGAGAATTTTGGAAAAATCACTTCAATATCCTCCAATGTTTGAGGATAATTAATAAGACATGGAGGGAAGTGTCTTCCAGAACAATGAACTCGGCCTGGAGGAAATTGTAGCCAGAGTTTGTGTCAGAAAGAGACTTAGGTTTTGAGTCAGAGCCTGTTGTTCATGAAATTGTCTCTGGGCAGGTCCATGGGATTGGAGGTTGACAGTGAGGACATAGAGGAATTGGTGGAGGACCATAGAAGGGAGCTCACCACAGAAGAACTGTTGGACCTTCATAAAGAAAAGGAAGCTGAAGCAGTGGAGGAAATTTCATCAGAGGAGGAAGGGTCAAGTAAAGGCAGCATCCCAAATGCTGACATTAAGGAAATGCTGTCCAATTGGGCCAAAACAGAGTATGGTCGAGAAGTGGCACCCGAACATTGCCTTAGTTCAGGTTCATTGAATGAATATAAATTCATTCAATGACAATGTGATTGGCTACTTTCGGAAAATTTTAAAAAACAGACAACGTTGGACAAGTTCTTTGCTAAATCAAGTGCTAGTGAATCGTTGGGAAAGGGACAAAAAAAGACATGGATCACCAGAATTGGAGTTACAGTACCTGATGTTTTAATGGAAGGCAACTCCCCTTCTAAACAATACATAATATCTTTCCTCCTCTTCAGCTTCTGTCATCATCGCTCCTCAGTAAGGCACACCTCTGTAGCCAGGTGGGCAGGAGCAGCAGTGCGTAGCACATGCTTCTTGATTAGACCGGGGTTCAAGCCCATGACCACCAAATACGGAGGATGTGGAAAGGTCAGGGAATGACCACTGCATATCCCCAGAGCAATATGGCCTTACTTGCTAATGCTACTAAAAACCAAATAACAAATAACAACAGCTCCTCAGTAAAGGTAAAGTTATGGTTAAATTTTTATTTATTTATGTATCAGATTCGGGGTTGGGAATGGATTATTCCAATTTTAGTTAATTCCTATGGAAAAAATTGATTCTATATTCATCCGATTCAGTATTCGTCCGTCCCTCAGAAACAGATTAATGACGAATATAGAGGTTCCACTGTAATTAATATCAGAAGCATTTTATTAACTAGTTTATAAACTATAAATTTATAACAATGCACACAATTTTATAACATAATTTAAAATAGAGTAGTACATAATGCTGTATAATATTGTAGTGTTATTATACTTTTATCTCTTAGTTTCATGTGGCATTTTTAAATTAAATTTAGGCTAAAATTGTTCCTCAGACTAGAGCAGATGGTAAAAGGCGTAAAGTAGTGTAGGAATGCTTTGCCTGGGAGAAACTGCCAACAGCAATTCTTTCATGAATCAGGACTTTATAATGTGCGCTACTTGTTGCCTGTGTGCAAGTCTGCCTGTAGTATAACATGATACAACCAAAGAAGATGCCTTGGTGTGTATTCATTACACAGAGTGGAAAGAGATTAAGTGCAATTCAGTATTCTGATTTGGAAAATATGAAAGTTTGAAGAGCAGGGTTGATGCCCTCAAAGGTAATAAAACAAGGGCTCCATCCACCACTCAGCTTCAAGCTAGAGCCAACGCATGATCATAAGATGGCACAATATCCTCAATGGCAGAAAACACTGGTCCCAGATTGAACTGTCAGCAACTCTATCATCAATGAAACAGAAACTATACTGTGAAAATGATGGGCGATATAGAAACAGGATCTGTCAGGGATAAAAGTTAACAATGTTATAGAGCAGCTGTTTTTAGAGAACACAAAAGGTGATGTTGTTCTGCATGTAGGTACTAATGATATCAAGAAAAGGCCATCCAAGGATTTAACAGATACAGTACAATGCTGAGAAAAAACTGGAAAGTTAGGATTAAATTTGAAAGTGTCAGCAATTCTGATATACATGTTGTAGGAGGGAGTACTAAATGATGACAGCCTAGCCAATGAATTTGGCCCAGGAGAGCATGAGCAAGGCTTATGGGTTAGAATTTTTTTCACAGCATAGTCTGTGCTTGTTAATAAGAGTGTTTTTACAGGAATGGGATACACTTGAATAGAAGGGGTTCAAGATCATTTGCTAATGCCATATGGCATTGTTGGATGGGTCAGAAAACTGGTAGCTCAGGAAAGATAGTGCCTCATAGGTTAACAGCAGCCACAAGCAGAAGTGAAAATGATACGTGCGCTGCCTCTATTCAAACATACAGCAGCCCAGAAGGAAGGTGTCGGGATTATGAAGCCTGCCATGTTATGATTACTAAGAGAAGGAACAGAGTAGATATGCCAAGAGCATAGTAGAGAAATTGGATGAATTTCTGGTTGTCATCAAATGCAGATATTGAAAGGGTATTGGAAACATGGTGTTGCTCAGACCTACAGGATGCATAAATTCAACATAATAAGTACGTGTACCAAAAGGGGTTATGTTCCTGGTTAAGAGACATATAGAATCTAAGTCAGTACACCCCCATTTGTGGGTGGCCAGTGTGATATTGCATCAGACTCATGTCACATAAGCACTGGGAAAACAAAAATGAGAGTACGAATGTTATAGGCTAAATGAATGTAATGACCATACAGCAGAGTGGGTGAGCAAATCAGAATGTCATATAATGGGATGGGGAGGAGATTTTAAGTTTCCAGATATTGACTATAACGTGTAGTTTGGTTACTCACACAGTAAAAGAATTTTCTAGATTGGACAACTGTTTTTTACAACAGCATATTAGAGAAGCAACAAAGTAAAGCAATACTCTTGATTTAATTATCACCAGTGACTTGTCACACATTAAGAATCTGTAGATAAAGGAACCACTAAATGGCGATTATACAGGGTGTCTCAAAAATACACAGCATAACTTCAGGAATGAGTTGCTCATATATAGACAATAAAAATATTTTATATCAACATAGTTCGGGAAATGCTTGGTTCCCGAGTTATTAACCAGAATGTCTTATCTCCCACAGGCGATTTCCTTCATCACAAGGTACTGACAGAATCTGGTGGTTTTCTATTCCGACCATGTACTCAAATCAGGAGCAAGCAGATATGCACTTTATGTATAGTTTGGTGGATGGCAATGCTCTGGAGGCTTGTCATTTGTACCACGAAAGGTTCCCAGAACAAAGATCCAGCCAGGAAAACGTTTGAAGGTATCCATCGCCGCCTTTGTAGTAGTAGTAGTGGCATTTGATGCAAGAAAGCAAGTGTATGAGCTTATGCACCATCAGCCAAAAAAAAAAAAAAAATCATCACACCATTCCCTCCAAATGACTGTCCAATTCCTCCTTAAATTTATTCAACCTATCAACTTCCACAATGACAGATAGAAGTTTGTTTCAGCTGTTAACCACCCGCTGGCTAAAGGCAAATTTCTGCACATCTATTCTACATCTGTCCTTTCTTAATTCGAATTTATGCCCCCTTAGGTTCATAATCTGAAGTGGAAGGATCCCATCAGAATTCAGCGTGCTCAACCCATTCAAGGCCTTATACACCTCAATCAGATCACCGCACAGGTGCCTAGTCTCCAGCCACTGCAATTTGTAGAACTTAAGCCTCTCTTGGTAAGAGGATCCCTTCATTCCCCTCACCAATCTTGTTGCCCTTCTCTGTACACGCTCAAGCAAATCTACATCCTTCCTAAAATGAGGCCTCCAGACCTGTACGCAGTACTCAAGGTATGGCCTGACCATTGCCTTATACAGAGGGATAATCACCTCCTTCTCCCTGCTAGAAAAATTCCTATATATCATTGACAAAAAACCCCATGACCTGCCCAGGCAGCCTGCCTGCATTGCTCAGAAAACTTCATATCTGACTGCACAATTATTCCCAGGTCTTTTTCATTTTCTACCACCTTAAGTGTACCACCACAGAATTAGTACGTTTCTCTGGGGTTACTTCTACCCATATGCAGTACTTTGCATTTGTCAAGGTTAAACTTCAGTTGCCACTTCTTAGCCCTGCCCAAATTATCTAGATCCTGTTGCAGTAGCACACTGCCATTACTGTCATTAACAACCCTGCCAACCTTTGCATCATCTGCAAACTTCAACACTAATCCCAATATACCTTCATCAATATCATTGATAAATATACAAAACAACAGTGGACCCAACACTGAACCCTGTGGGACTCCACTAATAATATTAGTCCAAGAAGAGCAGCACCCATTGATTACCACCCCCTGTCTTCTCCCACTTAACCGTCCTTTTATCCATTGTAGCAACTTATCCTTAATACCATTCTGCTCCAATTTGTACAATAGTCTTCCATGTGCAACAATGTCAAAAGCTTTCCTGAAATCCAAATATATGATATCAAAATTATTTTTTGCATCCAGTTCTTTGTAACCACATCATAATATCCTATCAAATTTGTAAGACAAGACTTTCCCTTAACAAACCCATGCTGTGTCTGAATTATTGCTGCAGTCTTGTCTAGATGATCCTGCAATGCATCTTTAACCAGTGACTCCATTATTTTACCTGGAACAGAAGTTAAACTAACTGGTCTGTAATTACTCGTGTCACCCTTCGATCCACCTTTGTGAATTGGGGATACATTTGCATATCTCCAGTCTGTGGGAACCTCCCCTGAGTCCAAGGATGCTCTCATAATTATGGCTAATGGTTTGCTTAGTTGCTTTGCTGCCTCCTTTAATATAACTGGATAGATCCCATCCACCCCAGGTGCTTTTCTTATGTTTAACTTCAACAATTTCTCCTCCACTTTTCTCTCGGTTATTACAAAATCATTAAGTATCTTGCTACAATTTGATAACCTTCTGCCATTTTCAAACCTTAATAATTCCTCATGTGTGAATGTAGATGCAAAATACTCATTCAGTTTGTTTGCTATCTGAGCAGGATCATCAACAGTCGAACCATCGATGTCAAGTGGACCAATCAGATTCATCCCCTTCCTTTTAGAGGTTATATAAGTAAAGAAATCCTTGCTGTTTTTCTTAGCATCTTTTGCCAAGGATTTCTCGTAATCTGCCTTCGCCTGCCTAACCTCCTTTGTGACCTGATTACATTGTGAACATGGGACCTTTACACCTCGTGCTGCCAACAGAGGATGACCAAGATCTACGACTCCTGAAGTAGAGGGGCCGACCAACTGCCTGGCCTCCACGCTCACTAATTTAAACCCACTAGATTTCTTCTTGTGGGGCCATTTAAAGTCATTGGTGTATTCGACTCTGGTAGCTGATGTGGAAATTCTCCGCAATCGAATTGTGGTAGGTTGTACGAAACATGCCAGGAATTTGGCATCGTCTTCGCGAGTCCATGAGACGTCGATGTGAGGCCTGTATTCAGGCAGAAGGCGGACATTTTGAACAATTACTATAAGGTGATGTGAGCAGTTAAGTGTCATAGAGAGACCTTCAAAACTCGGAAACCAAACATTTCCAGAACTATGTTGATATAAAATATTTTTATTGTCTACATATGAGGAACTCATTCCTGAAGTTATGCCGTGTATTTTTGAGACACCCTGTATATTGAGGTGGGATTTTAAGGATATAACTACTGTCAAGGTTAAAAGAAAAGGATTTTCCTTTCGTAAAGGTGACTACAATGGTCTTGGACAATTTAATAACTCAAATTAACTGTGAGATACTGTTCAGAGTTCAGACCTAAATGGATGTCTGATGAAATTGGTAACAGAGAAATAAAATGAAGGGGATAATTTCTTTGCTTATGTTAACACTAAAAGGAAAGGGATGAACCACACTGCCTCACTATATATAAATATCATAAAGAATGATGATTCTGCTCAGATTGCCGACAGACTGAATAAATATCTTACATCTACATTCAAGCATGAAAGAGTTTTTAGGGATGGGAACATCAGAAATAAACAAAGATATAATGGGGAACCAAATAATTTTGTAATAAGAAGAAAGTGGAAGAGAAATTGTTGAAGCTAAAAGTAAATCAGGCTCCTGAGGTGATGGAATCTATTATATATTGATAGAAGCAGAAAAAGAATTAATCAAACCATTATCTATAATTATGAGTGCAGTCCTTGGACCTGGAGGAGCACCTACACATTGGAAATGAACAAATGTCTCTCCTATTCACAAAGGAGATCAATGAGAAATGTAATTACAGACCTGTAAGCTTAACTTGGGTTCTGTTCCAAGAAAAATAATGGAATCAATGGTTACTAACAAGTGCAGATATATACGTATGTATAAATTAAAAATATTATTAAGAAGGGTAAAAATAAAGCAATAAAGAAACAGAGAGATATGTATATACACTAAGACCCAATATAACGTGGGTGATGAAGTCCAAAATTTTGGATGGTGTTATAAGTGAATCGGTGTTTTGTAGAATTTATGTAAAGGTAAGGTAAACAGCAGCCATCATCAATCCACTGCAGGATGGAAGCTACTGTTATTTGTTTTTTTTTTTAGGAGCATTAGCAACTAAGGCCATATTGCTCCGCAGGATGGAAGCCTCCTCAACAATTCATGATGAGAGAAAAGGACCATAATCTGTCATGCTGGTCCAGGGCGGATTAGCAGATTGACCGTATTTAGCAGTCAGGGACTTGAACCCCAGTCTACTCAAAGAGTGTGTGCTACTGCACTCCCACTCCTGACCACTCGACTACGAATTTATGTATTCGAACATAAACTTATCAATGTTTGACTGTTAGAAATGAACAACCTAAAGGATATAACTACAAATACTGATTGTTACATGTGAATGAGCAAAAATAGATAAAAAAAGATGTATTTGTAGAAGAATAAGAGAAATTTACCTCAATATGATACGTAGAACACAGAAGTGTTCTACATATTATATTGAGGTAAATTTCTCTTATTCTTCTACAAATATTGAAATCAACGTAGAATGTATTGAGCATCATAGCTCTGGTTTATACTATCAAAAAGAGATGTAGTAATCAGACACATTTTTTTGGGTGCTAAAAATAAAGGTTTCACTGAAATATCATGATTTTATTGCAAGAACAAAAATTCACGCACAACCAAACCCAAATGTAAAATTCAAAAATACCTGCACTCTATCATTATCAAGTACAAAAAAAAAAAAAAAAAACCATCAATAAGCACCCAAAGATTAAGATCATGGAAATAACTGTCTGATATGAGTACGTGATGGAGTCTACATAGTACCTGATTACATTTGGTTTTTTTAATAAATGGATCTAGAATTAACTGCTTTGTTGTGACCCATTTCTTCTTTTTTGCAATTTCAATAGTTGATTTCAAATTAACGATATGAATTCTATCCACATTCTCTGATTCTAGCAACTGAAGTGCAGTTTCCACGGCTGCTAAAGTCTCTGTTACTTTAGAGGTTGGAGGAAGTGGTGAGTCACCCTCCTCTTCATCATCACTGCTGTCAAAAGGTGAGGCTCCAGTTTAGGACTGGAGACTTAGAGCATTTGTTGTAATTGTCTGGTCACTTAGGATTTCATAAATACGACAATCATCGTCAGTATGGATCCATTCATAAATGTCATGAATGCCAAATTGTGTAACCAGTTCCTGATAAACTGCATTTGCCTTGTCAATGTCTGCTTTAGTAAACGCCCTCAAACTCTTCCTCCAAGTCAGACTCCCTCATCTTTTTCTTGTTCCTCTGAGTCAGGTGCAATTGCAAATGCTTCAAGCACACCTTGCTCCCAAGATTTCTCAATTGTAGATGGTGATATGATTCCCCATGCCTTCTTTGCCAAGTCCAAAACCAGTGTGAACTTCTTCAGGCATTCTGTTATGGATACTTTGTCATCAATTATTCGTTTGATTAAATTTTTCCTAGAGTGCATCTTGACGGTTGATATAATGCCTTGATCCAAAGGTTGGATATTTGAGGTCATATTCTTTGGCAAATAGCTCACCTTTATTTTTTAGGTTTTCTGTAGGGCAAGACAGTTGTCCAGTGGCAAAAATGCTTTAGGTTCTGTATTCTTCATTCTTAAATAAGCACGCACAGATGGTGCAAAAAATTTATGAAACCATTTCTCGAAAATCTCTGCTATCACCCAGGCATTCTTACTGTGGCGATACAAAAACACTAACACCTGCATGTTTTTGTGGTAGAAACACCTTGGCACCCTTGATTTTGCTACACACAGTGGTTTGACTTTTGTGTGCCAGTTTTATTGACAGAAAACAGCAATGTCACCCTGTTCTTCATCACTTTAAAGCCCTGTGCTTTTATTCATCGGATTTACAAGCTAGTGTCGGTTAAGGTAAAGAAAGCCAACACGAGAACGACGAGAAACGTTGGATAACTTATGTGGAAAATTAGTTTCCCGACACCGGGCTCTAGTGCTGCTCGCTCAAGTAAACAGACGGTAGGTGTTATCGGTCTGGTGGCGAAATCGAGAAGGATATATTGATTGACAGGTAGGTGCGACAGATGACAAGCTACTGTGTAGTCATTGGTTGGCATTATAATGTGTATTTATGAGTAAAGAATGGTGCATAATAGTTTTGTGTTGAACGGTAAACAGGTAATAGTAGAGATGAATCTTTTAAAGATGGAAGAAATTTGTAAGGAAAATAAAATGTTGGTTGATTTTTTGATGAAAACTACATTAACAAAAGTTTCGTTCTGTTCATTTTTATGTTCTTCATTATGTTTTTTTCTCATTATTAAAAGTGGATTTTTGGAGTTCATGAGTGTTTTTACTATACAGTTGATTTAGGTTTGGTTACAAAAAAAGGAAAAGGTTTCTTTATTTTTTGTTATTTCGTAACCTGACCTTAAATGGTAGGTTAGGAAATAATAGAAACGGTTTCCTTATATTTAGTGACCTAACCTTAAATGTTAGGTTAGGAAATAATATTAGAAAAGAAAGATTATATATATAGTGAATAGCTGTTGAGGTGTTGATTGACGTTATGATACGTGTGTATTTGCACGAGTGTCTTTAAAAATAAAAGTACAGTAATAAAAAAATAATATTTTGTTAATAAACAATTTATGCACTAGTCCACATGGTTCTAAAGAAAAAAGGTTAGGTTAAGTTAGGTTACGGTTATCGAGAGGGGTTCATTTCGAGAGGGGTTCAAGCTCCATGAGATTCAAGTGGAGGTAACCTGACATTTTTCACTATTAGGGCATATTATTATTTTATTATTATTATTAGCCCTATAGTGCAAGGAAGCCTGAGGCTTATGCTGCACCAGCCAAAATAAAAAATTTCCAAGTAACCCTGAGAGAGAGAGAGAGAGAGAGAGAGAGAGAGAGAGAGAGAGAGAGAGAGAGAGAGAGAGAGAGAGAGAGAGAGAGAGAGAGAGGAATCACCAAGAAAGAGAAGAATGATGATATCCAGCTCAGGACCCCTGGGTGTGCTAAGCCCATACTCACCAGATGTAAGCCCCTGGGGTTATATTATTGAACAAGAAAATAAAAATAGTCATAAAAAAATGTATTTTTTTATGAAAGTATTTATAAATATCACTGATTCTAAAGAAAAAAGGTTAGGTTACCCCCTCCACTTCAGGAGGGGTTCAAGCTCCCACAGGATTCAAGTGAAGGTAACCTGACCTTTTTTCACCATTATGGAAAGCATTCATTAGGGAAAGTTACCATTGGTGCTTCTGAGTGCTACTAAAATGATACTAACCCAATGTTATCGTGTGTTGTGTTCGCGCACCAATCAGCACAAATCACAACTCAATCAAATTTGACACACATGAAAAAGAGGGGCAGGGCTGTAGTGGAAGGTATATGCTGTATACCCTCTGGATTTTTTTAGGTGAATAGCATATACCTTATGGATTTATATATATATACTTATACATATATTTTAATAACGTTTAAAATAGTTGGAAACTGAATCTGTCGTGATAAAAATAAAATAAAAAGGTACAGCAAACATCAGAGGCAGCAAAAAGCATATTCCTCTAAATGATGCTTGAAATATAACCATACAAATAATTTAGAATGAGAGTTAAAAATAAAGTAATGCCAGCAGTATGGCAAGACAAGAGCGAAAATAGTCGAAATTAAACTTAAGAATCCAACCCAACAGGGAGGGAAGAGAGGGGTAACAAGAGTAAAAATATTGCAGCAGAAAATCTCTTTAAGATAATTAAGAACATCTAATTAGATGTTCTAAATTATTTTTACTTTTGTTACCCCTCTCTTCCCTCCCTGTTTGGTTGGATTCTTAAGTTTAATTTTGACTATTTTCACTCTTGTCTTGCCATACTGCTGGCATTATTTTATTTTTAACTCTCATTCCAAATTATTTGTATGGTTATATATATATATATATATATATATATACACACACACATGGTATACGCTGTATACCCTCTGGAATTCAGTTAATAAGCACAGTATATACCTTCTGCTAATTTGACGACTACAGCACTGAAGAGGGGAGTAATGGAATTAGGGTCTTACCTTTTCCCATGTTATAAGCAATTCTGCATTACATCGAACTACATTATATTGAGTCTACAGTGTGTGTAATATATATATATATATATATATATATATATATATATATATATATATATATGAGTTAAGTTAATAATGGTAAGAGTTTTTTAAGGTAAAATATGATATACTAGCTTATCAGGTAAACCATAAACCCTGGCGGGTACCCAACGTGACCTGGAAAAAATCAATCTATGCAATGACATAAGCAAAAAATTATAAACATATATAAAAATACCATTAAAATGTTAGTTATGGCAATAAGATACATTGCAAGGGACTTTTTCAAGGGCTAACCCTTACAATGTATAAACCATAATTAACGAGCTATCCGTTTCTGTAGTCATCGTCCAGCATAACTATGTCCAAATATACGTAAAATAGTATTAAGTTAGAGCCAAAAGTATAAAATTTGTAGTAAGTTAGAGCCAAATGGTTAATTAATCCCAAATTTAGCAGTAAACTGGCAAGATGACTGTTAGCCCGACGGATAGCCAAAATTTAAATTAAATTAAAATTATAGAAAGAGCTATATTTATTGTTAGGCATATGTGCGTAGTTGATAGTAAATGCTGTCACGGTAGTCTAATCAAAAATAACAGTGTGAGCTATAGCTAACAAAGGCGAACGGAAAAAGGTATAAGAATAGATATAGTACCTCAATCCCCCTCGAATACTCTAATAGTTCATGAGGTATGAAAAGATAGGGATAAGAAAGTGAAAGTTAAACAGCAAAGAAAAAGCAAAATAATTAACATAGGATGTAACCTTATAGTAAGGTATCCTGGTTGGAATGCTTTAAGATTAAAATTAGAATGCTTACCACCGTATGGCCAAGGTACTAGAAAACCACGTGTATAGGCACGTGTAGCATATATAACTACCGATCGCAGCCCCCCCCTAGGAAATGTAATAGTTAAGTTAAGTGATAAAATAAGTATAATTACATACAGCGCCCTCTGCTGTTATTTAATATACTGTATAGTATTACACATAGAAAAGCCGTCAAATAAGTATCTCTCTCGAAGTAATAATAGAAATTTACAGAATAAGTTCCTACCCATGGAGCAAATATAGGTACAAGTTTTTAATGCGAGTAAGCTATATGTAACTTACTCCATGGGCAGTGCCTACTATTTACATAATTACATATCCAACGAAATTTATCTAAGCCAAAGAAAATCCTACGAAAATTTTACAAAGGCTATGTTATATTAGCGCCTGTTTAGGACTTTATCTATAATACTCTGTGCGTTAAGGTTATAATTCCCCTTGTTGTTTGCTATCAATATAGCTCTATACATATATCTTGTAATTATGTGGTGTGGGAAGTTTTATACTTTTGGCTCTAACCTAATACTATTTTACGTATATTTGGACATAGTTATGCTGGACGATGACTACAGAAACGGATAGTTCGTTAATTATGGTTTATACATTGTAAGGGTTAGCCCTTGAAAAAGTCCCTTGCAATGTATCTTATTGCCATAACTAACATTTTAAATGGTATTTTTATATATGTTTATAATTTTTTGCTTATGTCATTGCATAGATTGATTTTTTCCAGGTCACGTTGGGTACCCGCCAGGGTTTATGGTTTACCTGATAAGCTAGTATATCATATTTTACCTTAAAAAAAACTCTTACCATTATTAACTTAACTCATATTCATACAGACCGATGTAATGTTTAATCGTCCTAGATGGCATCAATTGGTTATGTGACTACTTAGTATTTATTATAATATTTATATTTATTATAACATTTAATATTTGCTTTGTCATACTTGGAGATATATATATATATATATATATCTCCATGTGTGTGTGTGTATGTATTGTTTTTTTAAAACTAAACAGCCCTCTTTGATTGGAATATTTAACTGTGAATGTTCTTGTAACCACCAGCTGCACAGTAAAAAAAAAAGAAAGAAAGAAATTTACTCAAGAATCAAGTTTACTTGCAAGTTTATACATCCCCTGTCCAAATATACATATTGGATAATTATTAACTAATTTAATTCAAAAGTCTTTATATGTTATTCAGTTATTTTCATGCTGAAGAAGAAGACCAATGTCTTCAGTAGCTACCTATGATCTTGTACTTATTAGTTGTCACTGCTAATCAGTTTTCTTACTCCCCCTCTCCCTGCCCTTAGCCAAGTATATGTTATCATTACATAGCCTTATCTTCATAAGTTCGCTGTAGCAACATATCAGTCCTGAACTATCACAGCCAACTACTAGTTGCTTGTTAACAGGAGAGACTGTTAACAAGCAAGAATATTTATTGATGCAATTGAGGCAGTGTTAAGTGGGTTGGAAAACTGCTAGCTATGTGGGAGGGGATACAGAGCCTACCAGTTTAATAGCAGTTACAGACAGAAATGTAAGTGATTCTTTACTTATTTCTTTAGGACAAGCAGCACACCTTGAAAGTAAGGTGTTGGAGATTAAGACTTGTTGGGGATTCTCCTGGAACAAGCAAATATATGGGCTGTGTTAGGTTTACTACGAGTAAAAACAAGTACAGCTATACTTGTGTATTTTGGGTACTACTGTTACAAGTATAGTAAATAAATTTGATGAATTTTAAGTACTAGTCAAGTCATCACATGCAGACATTGTGGGGATATTAGAGACATGGTGTCACTCAGATATAAGGGATGCAGAATTTGAATATGGAAAAAAGTACAAAGTGTACAAAAAGGCCAGATAGCATGGGAGAAGGAGGGTTTATGCTCTTAGTTAAGAAGCACATTAAATATAAGGAAGTGCATCCAATTTACATGAGTGACTAGTGAAATTTTGAGTCAGTTTGGTATGACATAAGCACTGGGAAAACAAAAACCACAGCAGGAGTGACATAGGCCTAATGACTGTGATGAGTATAATGACCAAATGAATCAGAATGCTGTATAATGGGAGACTTCTGTTGGTTGCCCACACATAAGACAAACTTCTGTGGATTTATCTGGTGACTGTGTTCTACACAAGCATGTTAGAGAGGCAACAAACAAAAACAGTAATCTTGATCTAATTATCAGTTGCAACACATCACATTGTATCATATTTGATTATTTGTAGAGATAGGGAGGTTGCAATTTCACTGCTGCACTTTGGAATACTATGCCCAAGTATTGAGACCACACCTAAAAAAAGACACTGAGATTCTTGAAAAGGCCCAGTGACAATTACATCATGCCTGGTAAGATTGGTAAAATATGAGGATGAAATATGTGAGGTACAAGAGTTTGTAGTTGGCAGTTAGGTACCATAAAGAAGATCTGGTTGAGGTCTATAAGGCTCCAGGAGTGGATAGTTATATGAATGAAGGTAAAAGTTTCATGGTTATAAATGACACTAGAACTAGAGGACTTAAACTGTAAGGAAGAAGTTTAGACTGGAATAAGTTACTTCTGTGGGTAGTTGAGGCTGACTGCTTTGGGAAATTCAGAGGTTAGCTGGATCAGTACCAACATGGGGAGAATGGCATGTAGGTACAAAGGGATTCAGAATTTGTGCAAACTCGAATACCAATATTTAAAATTGGTATTCATACTATCAGATTATGCAATTAAGTAATTATAAAAACCATAATGATAATAACTAACTAATTTAAAATTGATTTATTTGATACTTCTGTATCAGGATATTTTTCTTGAAATTCAGCATTGACATTCACATACAATATTTAATGAAACTATTGTTTAACATTTATGGAATTAAATGCACATACAGATAGGGAATATGCCATGATGACTTTGTCATTAACAAACCAATATGAGCTTGTATAAGTGTGACCCAACAACCCTGTTCTGGATGCAAAGGTATAGAGTTTCCAATAATATGGTTTTGTATTGTAAGAATTGTATATGATTACTAAAGTGTAACCATATGCAAATTTAGTTCTTTATTATATCACCAACTAAAATTAAAAGATGTATGTGATAGATATTTTTTTATTATGCATAATGATTCTCTTGCTATTGCTAATTTCTAAATATTAGCTCCAGAATATATTTCTGAATGTGGGAAGATTTTTTACACACAGGCACTCACTCACATGTGCACAAGAATAAGGAAGTGTGTGTGTGTGGGGGGGGGGGTCTTTATGATGTACACTTGTGGTTACTACCAATTACCCATTAACACACCTGAGTGATATCATTTTTCCTGGAATTTTTAGATCTGAAGATATGGATGGATAAAATGACAGCGGTTTACAGCAACGGTGTGTGATGGAGTTCCTGTTCAAATTTGGTGATTCAGTTGGCCACATTTATCCATTGTAAAACCGGCCTCCGTAGCCTGGTGGTCAGGATTGGGAGTGCACATGCTCTTTGAGTAAACCAGGATTAAACCCCTGACTGCTAAATACAGTTGATCTGCCAACTTAAATCAAATACAGGTCAGTCATCACTAATCCAGTCCCAACTAGAGGGAGTAATACTCTTGATTTGATTATCAGTAGTGATTCTTCATGCATTAAGAATCTGCAGATAAAGGAACCACTGGTGGCAGTGATCACTGTGTGCTGAAGGGGGATTTACTCAAAGAGGTAACTACCATCAGGAATAAAGGGAAGGGTTTTTACTTTCGTAAAGGCGACTACGGTGGTCTGAGACAGTATTTAAATACTATACGGTGGGACCAACTGATGATGTTACCAACAGCAAATTCAAACTGGGAAGCATTCAAAGAATTTATCTTGGAAGCTACTAGGCTTTACATACCAACTAATAAATATTGTTCAAGGTTTAGGCCTAAATGGATGTCAGATGAACTAATGAGACATATGGCAGAGAAGAAAAATGCACGGGATACATATAAATTAATGAGTGACATGGAAGTCTATGATAGATATAAGCTGGTCTGTAACCAAGTCACAAAGGAGATCAGGTAGGCAAAGGCAGATTATGAGAAATCTTTGGCAAAGGATGCAAAGAAACACAGCAAAGAGTTCTTTACCTATGTAAACTCTAGAAGGAAAGGGAGGAATCAGATTGGTCCACTGGATATTGATGGTTCAACTGTTGATGATCCTGCTCAGGTGGCTAACAAACTAAATGCTGCACCAGCCAAAAGAAAAAAAAAAAAAAAATTTCCAAGTTACCCTGAGAGAGAGAGAGAGAGAGAGAGAGAGAGAGAGAGAGAGAGAGAGAGAGATCCAGCTCAGGACCCTGGGTGTGCCAAGCCCATATTCACCAGATGTAAGCCCCTAAGGAAATAACTGAGAGGAAAGTGGAGGAGAAATTGTTGACGATAAACATAAAAAAGGCACCCATGGTGGATGGGATCTATCCAGTTATATTAAAGGAGTCAGCAAAGGAAGTAAGCAAACCCTTAGCCATAATTATGAGAGCTTCTCTGGACTCATGGGAGGTACCCATGGACTGGAGATGTGCAAATGTGATCCCAATTCACAAAGAAGGATCAAAGGGGCGACACAAGTAATTATAGACCTGTTAGTTTAACTTCTGTTCCAGGAAAATTAATGGAGGCACTGGTTAAAGAAGCCCTGCAGGATCATCTAGACAAGACATCAGTTATAGCTCAGACACAGTATGGTTTTGTTAAGGGAAAGTCTTGCCTGGCCAATTTGATTGAAGTGGTCACAAAGGAACTGGATGCAGGGAATAACTTTGATATTATATACTTGGATTTTAGAAAGGCTTTTGATACTGTTGCACATGGAAGACTACTGAAAAAATTGGAGCAGTGTGGCATTGGAGGCAAATTGCTGCTATGGATAAAGGGATGGTTGAGTGGGAGAAGACAGAGCAATGGACACTGCTCATCGTGGACTAATGTTATTAGTGGAGTCCCTCAGGGCTCAGTGTTGGGTCCATTGTTGTTTTCTGTATTTATAAATGATATTGATGATGGTATATCAAGCTTAATGTCCAAGTTTGCAGACGATACGAAGGTTGATAGGGTTGTTAAGGACACTAATGACAGTACGCTGCTGCAACAGGATCTAGAAAAGTTGAACAGATGGGTCGAGAGGTGGCAAATGAAGTTGAACACTGACAAATGTAAAGTACTACATATGGGAAGCAGTAACCCCAGAGTAATGTATCAACTCTGTGGTACTACACTGATAGTGGTAGAGAATGAAAAGGACCTGGAGGTAATTGTGCAGGCAGATATGAAGTTTTCTGAGCAGTGCAGATGGTCTGCAAGAGTAGCTCATGGTGTGTTGTAAATGATGTACAGGAATTTTTCTAGCAGGGATAAGGAGGTGATTATCCCCTTGTATATGGCAATGGTCAGGCCACACCTTGAGTACTGTATACAGGTCTGGAGGACTCATTTTAAGAAGGATGTAGAGCTGTTGGAACGAATACAGAGAAGGGCAACAAGATTAGTGAATGGAACAAAGGGTTACTCTTATGAAGAAAGCCTTAAGTTTTGCAAATTACAGTGTCTGGAGACTAGGCACCTGCGAGGCGATCTGATTGAGGTGTATAAAGCCTTGAATGGTTTGAGCATGCTCAATGCTGATGGGATTCTTCCTCTTGCTCAGAATAATCACCTGAGAGGGCATAAATTCAAATTGAGGAAAGACAGATGTAGGATAGATTGTGTGGAAATTTGCCTTTAGCCAGCGGGTAGTTGGTTGGTGGAACAGACTTCCATCCCTTGTTGTGGAAGTTGATAGTCTAAATAAATTTAAGGCTCAGCTGGACAGGTATTTTAGACGAACGGAGGGATAAAGTGGAAGTTTTTTTTTTTTTTTTTTTGGCTGATGCTGCCAAAAAGCTTGCTTTCTTGCATCATATGCCTCTACTAATGCTAATGCTGGAGGTTGATCCGGTAGGAAAATGAACATAGGTAGGAGAGCCAGTATTCAACAATGTTAAATCCTGTCTATCAACATTTCAATAAGCTTTCCATGCCTGTCTAAGTCAGAGGAACCCCATAATGGATGGTGAGCATTAAAGTCACCTAGCAGACAGAAGGGAACTGGTAGTTGCAACACAAGATCTTCGATTCCCTGAACAGAATATGGACGATTAGGTGGAAGATAAATTGAGACCAATGTAACAGTGATTCCAATTACTATGCATGTGGCAACAGCTTCTAAAGAGATTTGCAATGGAATGCATCTGGAGGGATCTCTTGTGTCCAACAGGATGGCTACTCCTCCATGAGCACTATTAGTGTCAGATCTATCTTGTCTGAAGATAGTGTAATTTTTGACTGTAGCGGAAACTTGCGGCATCAAGTTGGTTTCTTGTAGGCACATGGCAACAGGATTGAAGCAGTGAATTAGTTCATTGATATCATCGATGTTGCTGCGAAAACCTGTACAATTCCACTGAATTATATGTTCCATTATTTGGTTTTGTTCGTGGAAGATGTATCTGACTGCTTTTTATAAGCTGATTGTTTATGGCAGACTGGTTTTGGTTTTTCTTTTTGGGGAAAAGTGGGCCATCCTGATTAATTTCTATCGTCCAGGTCATCTTCTGCGTGTATTTCAAGCAGTTCTCCATGGCCGATAGTATCATCTGTATCCATCTTGTTAGGCATGATTCTTTCATCTCAACAGGATACAATCTTCGCAAATTTTCTGCTACCTGACAATACGGAGGTCTCTGGGATGGAATTGTGAATGGTATTATTGCTTTTGTCTACTGAATTTGGTTTAGAGGGATACTGGACCAAGAGTACTGATTGAGCCCAGTCTGGTATTGATATTTTTGGAGAGATGGATACTTCTGTCTGACATGCCATGATTCGTGTCTGTGAATGGTAGAAGCACAAGTATGTTTTGGTATACTTAAGTTGACCTGTTTTTTCCCTTCTTGGGTGACTTTAATCTGCCCAAGAATGATTGCAACAAATGGGAGGAAAACTCACCATGAGGAAATATTTTTTTAAATAAACCAGATTATTATTTTTACCAGCATTTTAGAGAAAGTACTAGGGGTGAGAATATTCTTCATCATTACTAACAAATCAGATGATATCCCACGGCTTAAAGTACAGAAACCATTGTCAGGAAGCGATCGTGCAATTGTCAGTTTGAAGAGAAAAAAAGATATTGCAGTAGTTAAATTTTCTGTTTATACTCCGGGATGACCAAACGGTCAGAGGAGTTTAAAGGTAAAGGCACGGGTTTTAATATTAGAAGAGGGGACTTTGACAGTTTAAGGCTCTATATGGCATCTATTAATTGGGTAGATTGCAAAGAGGACAAATACACTTGAATTATGGAATATTGAGGACAAATACACTTGAATCATGGAATACCTTTAAAGCAAAAATTACAGATGCCTTGAATGCATACATACCTTTAAGAAAATATTGCAGGAGTAGCATGCCGAAATGGATGACTGTGGAGATGGGTGGTCAAACAGAGCAGAAAAAGATAGCATGGGATAGTTACAGAGCGATGAAAAGTACTGAAGCCTACAACAGGTAAAAGTTGATCTGTAAGAGTACCACAAATAATTTTAGGGAGGCCAAGGCTGCGTATGAGAAAGCATTTGCTAAGAGAGCAAAGAAAGGAAAAGGAATTTTTCATGTATGTGAATACAACAAAGAAGAAAGCTAATCAAATCGGACCCTCGTGCACTGGGTGTGGGAAAGTCTTAGATTACCCAGCTGATGTTGCAGATGAATTGAATAGTTACTTTGCATTGGTCTTTAGTGACAAAAGACCCTTCACGCTGAGAAGAGGTTGTGCAAGTGAGGCTTAGCCATATGAAATTGATGATGTAATTATAGACGATTGTTTATTAGAAAAACTTTTGAGCATAAAGGCAAGCAAGGGGCTCCTGGAGTTGATGGTAGATACCCTGTAGATTTAGGCGAAAAGATTGCCAGGGAGTGTATTCAACCACTGATGTTAATTACGAAGGCATCTTTGGATTTGGGGAGATTCCTTTGAATTGGTGAAGTGCCAGTGTATTGCCAATACATAAAGGCCATTCTAAGAATAAAGTAGGTGGTCCAGACTAGTGTGTTTGCCAGAAGCAACAATTGATGATGTTACCAACAAATTGTCAGATTTAAAAGGAGGTAAAGAGAGATGTATTATTCATGTGGGGACAAATGATATTAAACATACACACCCTTGTAAAAATGCCACAAGTTAACTAGACTGGTTAGTCTGACTTATGTGGTAGTAAAAATCTTAGAGGCAGTGATTTAGAGTCCAATCTAAAGGATGCAAAACATGGCTTTGTTAAGGGAAAATCATGTTTAACTAAATTAGTAGGCTATTTTTACACAGTTAATCATGAGCTGGATTTAGTGAACAATTTCAACATAGTTTATTTGGATTCTAGTAAAGCATTTGGCTTGGTCCCTCGTGAGTTACTGAATAAGCTTGAACAGGTTGGAATTACTGGTAAGATTCTAAGAGATTACAACCCTCAACATTAATCACATTAAGATTCTAAGAGATTACAATCCTCAGCATTAATCACAACCCTCTGCCTTCTGCAGAGCAGAAGGTTGTGATTAATGGATATTTTTCAGATTTGTGTACTATCAGGAGTGGAATCCCTCAAGGATCAGATCTTGGACCACTGTTGTTTTTCATTTTCATAAATGAAATCAATGAAGGGATAGAGGATGTGATGTCAAAATTTGCAGACTACATAAAGATAAGTAGAGTCATTAAAGATCAGTGTCATACAGCACTCCTTCAAGATGATTGTTACAGATTTCAAAGATCGTCAGAGAAGTGGCAGCTATATTTTAATGCTGCTAAATGCAAGGTCTTACACTTGGAGAATAGCAACTCCCAAATAAATTATACACTTTGTGGGGTTGAATTAAAAACAGCAGAGGAGGAACGAGATCTGGGAGTTATGATACAGGCAGATATGAAGTTTTCTGAACAGTGTAAACAGGCAGCCTAGAAAGCCCATAGTGTCCTATCAATAATTTATCAGACATCATCCTGTAGAAATAGGGATGTCATAATCCCACTGCACAAGGCAATTGTAAGACCACATTTGGAATACCATATTCAAGTATGGAGACCTCATGTGATAAAAAGACATTGAGCTTCTTAAAAGGGTTCAAAGATGGGCAACTTGAATGGTGAGATCACCAAAAGGATGACCGTACAAGGAAAGACTCAGTATGTGGGCTACAGAGCTTGGCAACCAGGCACTTCAGAGAAGACCTGATTGTGGTTTATAAGACTCTGAGAGGGATTAGTAAAATGAATGAAGGTAAAATTGATGGTAGCACTCCTTCATGCAATCTAAGCTAAATGGGTTTAGCTTAGATTGTAGGAAGTTTTCTTTTAGCCAACGAGTTGTTGATTGCTGTAATAAGTTGCCATCGCAGGTGGTTAAGGCTGACAGTTTGAATAAATTAAAAGGTCAACTGGATAGATACCTGTGTGGGGGGGAAAGCATATAATTTGTATTTTTCTTATCTACTTTGTTTTGTTTTGTTTTTTTCTCTTCTCTCTCAGTGCAGCAAAAGTCTGTGGCTTCCTTGCACTATATGCAAAATACTATTACTATTATTTACACTATCATGCAGAAAATGACATACAGGCATTTTAAAGTATGCAACAATGTCTGAAGTTCATCTGTCTCACTCTTAGAAAGACAGTTGAATCTGACTGTTTGAATAAATTCAAAGGTCAACTGGATAGTTATCTGTGTGAGGGGGGAAGTATATTATTTATATTTTCTTATCTACTTGGTGTTTTTTTTTTTTTTTTTTCTCCTAGTGCAACAAAATCCTGTGGCATCTTTGCAATATATGGCAAATACTCTTACCATTACTATAAGATCTGGAGAAATTTGGTGCTGGCAGTCCTTCTGAGTGCTTTAAAGGAGTCGTCATGTGATGAAACATGGCTCTTCCATTAGGACAAACAAACCAAATGACAATCCACTAAATGGCCACAGCTGATATTACCTGAACAACAAATGTTTCTAAGGAACAAATGTTTCAAGAAATCAATAAAAATGATGCCATTTTGATCACAAAAGATGGCCATAACTTTTGTTAATGATTTGGAAAGTTTTGGCTCTTTGTTATTGATTTCTTGAAAAATGGAACAACCACAAAGAAAGACACTAATTGTCCCTGAAAAAGCTTAATCGAGCTCTCAGAAATAAAAGACCTGAAATAAATTTGCAGGACAAGTTACATCAGGATAACGCAAAGCTGCACACAGCACAAATGACACTGTCAGATTGCCCAGCTAGGGTTGAGCATAATGCTTCACCTGCCCTATAGAGCCCTGACCTCATCGCATCAGATTTTTTTTTTTTTTTTTTTTTTTGTTTAGTAGACTGAAGGTATACCTGCATGGTAAGGTGTTTGAGAGTGATATGGAACTCATTTCCAACATTAAACGTTAGTGTAAACATTATCCGATTTTTACCAAGGTGCATTCACTGTCTGGAAAGAATGCTAAATAAAATGCAGCGTAAAATGCAGGTGGTATATTAAGTGACATTTTCACAAAGTTGAAAGATTGTATTTATTGTCTGTGAAGTATGGTTACAATATCTCAGATAATAACAATATTACAGCTTATAGTGTTTTATTTATTGACCTGCCCTTGTAAACTGAGATCATAAGCACTATTAAAGATGTTAGCAGGATAGTGAGATCTGCTGATATCTTTACTGCTGCTTGTGATCATTTGTACTAGTATGTTTGGTCAGGTGTGGGTAAAAAATGGAAGTAGAAAATAATGTATAGTTGAGGAAAGCAGATATCTACAATCGATGTGGTTTCAATAAGAGGATAGGAACTGCACTGAAGTGTTTAACAAACTAACAGGCTTGCTCAGATTGGTTTTTGAGCTTGCTGACTCCCAATGCTTGTTGTGCTATTAATCATAACTTCAGTGATTGTAATTATGCTCAATCACTGTCATCTTAGTCTCTTAGTCATATGAGTCATAACCATCTTTGCTGGTTGTGAATCAGGTGCTAGACAACTTCGGAGTTACAATTACAAATAAGTTTGTACTGAACTAACTGCATATACCTTCATTCCCTCTCACCTCATCCACTTCTATGTAGCTTTTTGGGATTGAACAAAGTTCAGGTAGGCTTGTGGATAACCACTTCTTTTTAAAATTCCATTTTGCAAGTTCTTCTGCGAAGACTTTAGAAGTGGCATTCTTGTTCATCCATCTAGGAATAATCTAAGAATTCATTTGAGGTGTGATAAATTCAACAACAATGAGATGATGAAAAGAGATTGGTTATTTTTTGTAATCATGATCTATTCTGCCATCAGGAGTCAAGAAAATCTGGTGAATGAAAGATTTTCTCTATGTTAGTTGGAGCATCCTTAAGTGAGTAGATTATTCAGTTAGTAAGTTATTGAGTTTTGGTTGTCATTGTTTACTGGAATTGCTTAGATAAGGATATCTTTCAAAAAAGACAGGAAAGATTATTTGTCCTGCCCTACAGTTTCTTATAGAAACTGTTGGGTAGGACCAATGTTCTTTCCTCTGTATATAGTATCCTAACTCTACTAACTGCTTAGTTACCTGGTAGCACTAGAATTGAATACGAATTGACAAAGATATTGCAGTCAGATAGCTAACTGAACAACTCTTTGCTGATTAAGCAAGAAGAGTTGAAGACAGTTCATGGTTTTTACTTATCTAAAGAGGAAGCAAAACTCCTTGGTTCTAGGTTACAACAGAAAGTTACTTGAAGCCAGAAATTACAGTACAGTGCACTCCCGCTAATCCGAACCCCGGTAATCCGAACGTCCGCCTAATCCGAACACGTTTTGGTCAGCGGAGAAGAAATTTTTTAGTTCGCAAAATATACGTTAAATACGTTAAATTTAAATGGTATTAATGGTACAAAGACATTTAGAATTCCACAAAAAAATTGTATTTTATTGTAGTACTGTACTAATACAAAATTAATATATCAGTGTTTGACATGGCCTATTAAAACTACAGATCAATACTTATACACCAAAACAGGAACAAAAGCCATTTTTCAGAAGTAACAAACTCTGTTAATTTTTTTTGACGTAACGATGAAAATCGATTAGAAGATGCTATGTTTTGCCACCGGTTACACTCTCCCACAGCTCAGCAACCCAATATACAACATCTTTTAAGTTCACTTGTTTCATTTTCTCATGTAAAGAAAGTGAATTGGTGTTATCTTCTATCAAGGACCTAAGATATTTCTTTCTGTATGCAAGCTTGATAGACTGTAACACCCCCTGGTCCATGGGCTGTAATAACGGTGTTACATTAGGCGGTAAGAAAGCTGCCTTTATATCCCCTGATGTAAACTCGGAAATGTCTGGGTGGGATGGCGCATTGTCTATGAGGAGAATGGCGCGAGGTGGCAAATCATTTTCATTGCTGAAACGTTTCACTGCTGAGACAAATTGATTATGAAACCACTCAATGAAAAGCTGTCCGTTCATCCAAGCTTTTTTTTGACTTTTGTAATGAACTGGAAGATTGTTAATGTTCATATTTTTAAAAGCGCTCTCGGCTTCGCTGATTTAATGATCATCATCAAAGATAGCTTGTGATTTCCTGAAGCATTACTTCAAGCTATCAACGTCACTCACTCCTTATTCATTTTAAAATCAGGGGTACGTTATTCGGCTAATCCGAAATTCTGCTAATCCGAACAGGGCTCGGTCCCAATTAGTTCGGACTAGCGGGAGTCCAGTGTATATTAAAATGTCACAAAGTGTTTTCAGAATATTTCATTATTGAAGCCTGTGTTTCTTTACAGAAACACAGGCTTCAATAATGCCTTCTGAACAAACTGGGCATTGAACAATCCTAATGGATGGTGTATATTTATTCATGCCTTAAAATTAAGTTTAAAACTAGTTTTGCTGTACAATGGAAATGCATTCCCATCAGCTCCTCTATTTCATGCCTTTGGCTCAAAAGAAAGAAACATATGTAAGTATGGCTGAGATCCTGACTGCAATAAAATACCATAACTTTGTTTGGAATATCTGTGGTGATCTTAAGGTAACTGGATTACTCAGAGGTCTACAAGGAAGTTTCATAAAATAATGTCATTTTCTATGTTTGCAGGGCAGTTGCAAGAGAAGAACATTATATTGTGCAGCAGTTGGAAAAGAGGGAATAATATAAAATATGTTTTACTGGTTGAAATAAAAAAACTCTTTTTCCACCTTTGTATATAAAGCTTGGATTAATGAAGAATTTTGTTAAGGCTCTGGATAAAGAAGGAAACTGAATCCACTATATAAAAGAAGTGTTTCCCAATTTAATAGATGCAAAACTGAAAGAAATTTTCATTGGGCCTCAAATAAATTCCTCCAAGATGATGTGTTTGAAACAAAACTACAGGATAATTAACTAGCAGCTTGGCAATCATTGAAGCAGTTGTTCATAGATTTCTTAAAAGAAGATAATTATGAATCTCTAGTGTTAACTTTATTGAAACGTTAAAATGATAGGGACTGCCAGATGTCTTTGAAATTTCATTTTCTTCATTCCCATCTCAGTTTTTTCCTCAAAATTAGGGGATGTAATTGGTGAACAAGGGAAATGATTTCATCAAGATATATCCACAATGGAAAAGTAGTACCAAGGTCTCAGGAATGCTGCCATGTTGAGAGATTACTGCTTGTTTCTTAAAAACAGTGAAAGCAAAATGGACCGTAAGAAAAACTGAACAACAAATGTTTCTAAGGAAACAGAATGTATGTAGCACATTATCTATTTGGTTAAAGTATTTTTAAGAAAGCATGTGTATCATTGTATGATATTTTGAAATTGGTCATTAATTAAGTTACATTTCATTATATCTTTCAATGGAGACATGATTGATTAATCTATCATGTCTCCATTCTATTATAACATATCCATCATAACATGTCTGCATCATAACATGTCCTCAAGGATCTGCAGATCCTTGAGGTTGTCACAGACATTCTCTCAGATAGGTCAGACAAGCTGTACTTGCTACCTGGAAGTCTAAAACGGTGATGGAACTGATAAACCTTACAGTGGACCCAATTTCTGCGAAGTCCGGACGGTCTGTGACAGCCAAATCCTCTGCTTGCACCTTCACGATGGTGGGACTTTTAGTAATCCTGGGTATAACCTTGATGCACAAGTACATGGTGGGTGACCACCCAGGTGTGACCCAACGTAAGCAGAGGTTGAGGTGTGGCGCCCACACCTCAACCTTTTGAGGTTATGATGAATATCGTGGCAAGATCCAATATTCCTTACATTACGATGGATACAGCTCTAAAACGGTGTTCACAGGCCGGCCGCTAGTTAGTACACTGGACTGAACCTATTGGTAACTCTCTAGGAGGCTCCCGGATCAGCTAGTGTATAATCTTGCTACTGCTACTCTGCCAGATAATGACTGGAAGGAGTCCATGTAGTGTGTATGCGGGGAGCATTGTCGAGGCCACGTTATGTCAAGGATCTGGGTATATTCTTACCATGTGTACGCCATATCCAAAAATTTCATTACTTCATACCGCATTTCCCATCCACTTTTTCTTACTATTGAATTCATCATGAATTGTCAAACTAATAGAACAAGCTTATCTGCGAAAAGATCTAAACCTCCCAAGTACTTGCTAATTCATTTCACAAATATACGTGGTCTCAATTCTAATCTCAACGATGTCCATTTCCACTTGCAGTCTGCCAAACCCCATGTACTTTTTCTGACAGAATCTCAGTTATCGGTTGATTCAACTACTGCTCACCTCAGATGCCCAAATTATTCGCTGTATGATTCCTTTCGCCTCAAAGGTGGTACTTGTGCATACGTCCGTTCTGATAATCCCTGTCAGAGACTGGCAATTTGGAATCTCCTCTCTCTTTTGAATCTTCTCTGGCTTAAAACCCCTCTACCTCATGTGTCAAATTCATCTGTTGTTTCTAACGTTCTCCCAGCTCCACTAATCACTTGGAGCTCTTTGACTTCCTCTCTTTGCAACTTGCCTTTCTCCAGTCCAACTTTCCTAACAGTGAGGTAATTTTCCTTGGTGATTTTAATGTTCACAACTCCAGCGCCGACCGGGCTAACCGGGTGGGTAAAGTGCCTGCCTGGCAACCCAAAGGTCACGGGTTCGATTCCCGCCTCAGGCTTGGATCAAAGTACTGAAAAAAAAAACGTTGGGAGGTGCATTATGGCTACAGAAGCCTATGCGCCAACAACTACCAAAAAAAAAAAAAAAAACAACTCCAGCTGGCTTCCGTTTTCTAGTCACACCGACCCAGCTGGTCGAGATGCTGAGGCTTTTGCAATTACTAATAACCTTGCACAGATTGTTCAATTACCTACAAACATTATTCTTTTTCTCACAAACAACCCTTCTAAGTACACAGTCAAAGTGAGAGGTCCTTTAGGCACTTCAGATCACAACTTGGTGATTGTCTCTTCTCCAATGGAACCTTTATCTCATGGCTATTCCCAACCTCGTGTTGTTTGGCATTACAAGAATGCAAAATGGGATGACCTGCGAGACTTCTTTTCTTCTTTTCCTTGGTCGAATTACTGTTTCAAAACTTCTGATGTCAACGTTTGCTCAGATCGTGTCAGTGAAATTATTCTTGCAGGAATGGAATCCTTTATCCCACACTCCACTTAAAATATCATCCTTTATCTAAACCTTGGTTTTCCAATAAATGTGCTAAGGCTGTTCAAGAGAAGAACGTTGCATATCGTAATTGGCTTGTATCTAATTCTCCAATTTCAACCTACACCAAAGCTCGCAACAATTGTAAAGCAGTTTGAACTAGAGTAAACTAGAGATTGAAAAGGCTAAGAGTAGAAAACTTGCTTCTTGCCCTAATGGTAGCTGAGCATTCTGGTCTCTTGACAAAGCTATTGGCCGCAACTTTTGCCCATCTCTGCTCCCACCTCTGTCCAAACCAGATGGTTCTGTTGTCATTTCAGCCAAGGATAAAGCTGACCTGCTAGCATCCCATTTTTCTTCCAACTCGTGTATTAATGATCTTGGTAAAACACCTCCCACCATTCCCAACACGCTCCATTCAATGCCTCCTGTGGTCTTCCGTCAAAAGGATTTTGATGAATCTTGATGCTAAGAAAGCTCCAGGTCCCGATGGTATTTCTCCACTTGTTCTCAAAACCTTACTCCTATTATTTGCCGCCTTTTTTCACTTTTTTATTCCAAAGGTGTTTTTCCTTCTGCTTGGAAATTTGTTCATATCCAGTCAGTTCCTAAAAAGAGTGACAAATCCCTCCCATCCAATTATCATCCCAATTTCAATTACTTCTGCTCTTTCTAAAGTAATGGAGAAATCAATTAACCGCCAACTCTTAAACTACCTAGAAACCTTCCGTCTGATCAATGGTCACCAGTATAGATTCCGTCAGTGTCGATCCACTGGTGATCTGGCTTGTGTTACCCATTTATGAACTAATTCAATGGAAAGGTTTGGTGAAACTCAAGTAGTTGCTCTTGACATCTCAAAGGCTTTCGATCGTGTTTGGCATAAAGGTCTTCTAAACAAGCTTCCATCTTATGATTTGCCAACTGTTTTTAGTAATTGGTTATCCAGTTTTCACAAATACACGTGGTCTTCTAACTTCTCCACTAATGCCGATGTTCCCCAAGGTTCAGTTCTTTCCCCCACTCTTTTCCTCTTGTATATTAATGACCTTCTTCCATTGACTGGAAATCCTATCCATAGTTTTGCCGATGATAGCACATTGCATTCCACTTTCCATTTTTAGAAACCTTGTCCTGCTCAATCAGCTTCAACTTCTCGAAAATCTGCTACCAATTCCTTAAATGCCGATCTTCAGGTAATTCTCCAGTGGGGCAAAGAGAACTTAGTTGATTTCAACCCTTCTAAAACTCAGTCTTGTCTTATATCTCGCAAAAAGGATTCTTCTGCTCCTATGCTTATCATTGGTGACACTCCAATTTCTAGGCAAAATGATATCTCTTTTCGGGATTACCCTGACTTTTAATCTCTCTTGGCACAAGCACAATACAAATATTGCTTCCTCTGCATCTAAAAAACTTGGTTTTCTCTTTAGCTCTCGGCGTTACTTTTCTTCCAAACAGCTGCTCACTCTGTATAAATCATAAATCTGCCCTGCCATGGAATATTGTTCCAACATATGGGGTGGTGCCCCCAAAACCTCTCTCAGGCTTCTTGATTCCATTCAGAAGAGGGCAGTTAGGTTAATTAATGATTCATTTCTACAGAGTCTCTCCACTTGCTGTCTCATAGACGTACTGTTTCTGCTGCATGCCTCTTCTACAGATACTTCCATGGGCACTGTTCTTCTGGATTGGCTTCTATAATTCCCACTCTCTCTTTCAAAACAGTCTGAACACATGCTGCCTCCAGCCAACATCCATTTACTGTCCAACTTCAAACTCACAGAACCAACTTTCATCTTCCTTGTTTATTCATTCAACTGCCGTTTTCTGGAACAGCGTTCCTTCATACGTATTTCCTGAAAATTACAGTCTACAGAAGTTCAAGTCCAATGTCAACAAATATCATCTTTCGTCTTCCCAACCTCCAAACCAAGCACGGTACTAAGTACTATAAGTTCTAATACCTCTCGTGTTTGGGGTTTACACAAAAAAAAAAAAAATAATTTCCTGTAAAATCTGCAAAAATGTGTGTGTGTGTGTGTGTGTGTGTGTGTGTGTGTGTGTATATATATATATATATATATATATATATATATATATATATATATATATATATTTTTTTTTTTTTTTTTTTGTAAGCTAGTGGCTAATTTGTCTAATGCGTCCTTAAATTTATTCAAATTACCCACTTCCATAGCATCAGATCGAAGTTTATTTCAACAACCAATTACTTTCTCTCTGGCTGAAAGCAAATTTCCATATATCTATCCTACAGCAATCCTTTTTCAATTTTAACTTTATGTTCCTTTTGGTCTGAGAAAAAGCAAAGATACCATCTGGATTTAGTTTACTTTATCTACTGAGAGAGTAAGAGAGTTTACTGAGAGAGTAAAGTTCACTCTCTCAGGTGCTTAGTTTTCACATACTGCAGTTTGCAGAACTGAAGTTAGCAAGAGTGCTATTTGTGACCATGACTATTCCATTTGCTCTTCTCCATATGTGTTCCAAGAGATTCACGTCCTTAAAGGCTTCCAGACTTGTATTCAAGGCTTCCAGACTTCAATATTCAAAATGTGGCCCTACTATTGCTTTATAAATGAGATAATCACCTTTCCACAACTAGCATAATTTCTGTATAGCATTGATAGAACCTCATGAGCTGTCCTAGCAGTCTGCACTGCTTGGAGAACTTCATGCTGAAGTGTACAACATTCCCTAGGTATCTTTTGTTCTTCACCACCTTGAGTGTGGTACTACCCAAATGATATGTTATTCTGGGATTACCGCTGACTATATATAATACCTTGCATTAGCAAAGAAAAACCCACTTCTCAACCAATTTTCCTAAGCCTTGCAGCAGTAGTATGGCTTGGTTCCTGTCTTTGGCTACTCTGCCAATCTCTGTGGAGATGATCAGATGAGGTTAGCCTGATGAACAGTATATTTTCTGGAAGTGTATGTTAACTGCACAAGTAATTTAGTATTTATCTGTCCAACTATCAATCAATTAACACAGTGTTAAATTTTCCCTAGTATGCAAAGTTAATATGACTTCTGATTCTTGGCTGACAAAGGAGGAAGAAAACGCTCATACTAATTTTAAGTAAATAATTTAAACTGGAAGTAATATATATTAAAATAAAAGTATATTGCCTATGGATAAATAAAAATAACCAACCTGTTTCCTCAGATAATCTATTGTCTCATCAAAAGTAGTTATTGCTGTGTCTGGTCTGTGACGAAAAATTGGAAAATGCCCTAAAAAATTAATTTAAATTATATATCTATTTTAAAGTAAAAACATGAAGTAGGTTCACCCGAAACCCATTTGTTCCTATGTTCTATTATGCCAATTCACAAAAAGTTGCACTTATCATTAAGAAATGCACTCCACTTTTTTACTAACCACAAGATAATTGCACAGCACTTTGCAAAATTATTTTGTCTACTGGTGAAATATCTTCAGCTACTGGTTGAACCTTATGAAACTGCCCACACCAGTCACGACACCACAACAATTTGGTTGTTCTGGAAACACACACTGCCATTTGTTGCTTTTATCCTATTGTGAATCTTTGTCAGCTAATACCCCAAATTCAAATTTAAAATTCACTGTGCCCAAAAGCTATATAATACCAAACAGTCCTTTGTAGACAATAGTGGATCCTGTCAGTATAATTAATAACATCTCATGGAACATGCAACTGAACACTTCAACATCTCAGACATGTCACAAAACTAGTACTAAAGACTAGTTTTGGAAGGTGAAATGTTCTCAAATGGTGTACTGGAAACAAGTTTGTAGTGAACCTACCATATAAAAAATATTGACAAGTACTCCGATAAATACTGTATTTGTCTAAATTGCTTAAAAATAAATATATCATAAGTAACCTAAAACTTCAAACAAAATGGGTGTATATGGTATCATGCTAAAATAAAAATAAGCATCAAGTATTTTTTCTCACAACTTTTCATCTAGATTTCTGAGTTTTGTTTTTTTTTCATTCTTCATCACAGACAGAGAGCTAGATATTAGACTAAGCATACAGCCTTTCAAATTCAAATCCTAATTCTACAACTGTTACAGTTATATTTATTTTTACTGTTGTTACGTATTAATATGCACCATTGTTTTCTTTTCAACTGTAAGCCTCTACAAGCAGTAACTTTGTTATTAGACCATTCTTTTTCAAATGTAGTGCAATGATTTTCATTCTCGATTTAAATTATTTATTTTTCTGAAATAATATTAGCTTTTCTTACATTGAGTATTTATTTTTCTGAAATAATATCAGTTTTTCTTACATTGAGTAAATTTAGTAACATTAACATGGAAGATTTATATCCTTTTGATATATCACACCAAAGACAAACTAAACCTTCACTAAGAAAAAAAAGTTGCTCCACAATAGCACTGGTCCCTCACAGCATTACGGTCCTGAGTTGCTTTGGTATTGCATTACAAATAAAAGGATTTCCTATATGAAAAATACTAATGCAGTCAGTCCTCATATAACACACGTATACATTACACGAATTCAATCATACACAATTTATAAATAAGGGAACGATATCATATATAACACGAACCGAATTCGCTTATGCACAATTCGACTTTGTGTTTACAAGAAATGGCAGTCGAACATGGAATCACCCCAACTGAACACAAGACGACAGGAATGAAGACAAGATTTTGAAAATGTATTTATGTTTTTTATATCAGTAAAGGGGAAACACATTTCACCATAATAGCTTAAAAACCTAAACAATTCCAGCTATCAGTATTATCGCAAATGCAATTAGATCGAGTTTGCTACCAGTTTATAACAGGATTCCACTAGCAGAAACACAGCTGGAAATTGTTTTTATTATTTTATGGTAGTAACCCCCAGATATGTGCTTTGGTAAAATGTGAGCTACTGAGGTGTTCATAGTGTGCCTCTGCCTTTATGGTGTTGTTTATTCAGTTGCTACATGCGCACAGCTTTGTTTATGAGCATCAAGCATGCCTCCTCAGTTTGTAATTATGCTTTATTCCCTAAAAATGAGTAAATTTCTTAAAAGGTGTGAAGAGGAAGCGTCCTGGTGAAGACACTACAGATTCAGAGAGAAAAAGAAAAGAAAAATCGATAGACAGAGGCAGACTGGGTCAAAAATTCTTACCCAGAAAAATTTGTAGTGGCCTCATATTAGTGTTTATGGCCAAAATCACACTTCTGGCCTCCGGCCTACTGGGTTTCCCCGGTAAGGCTTATGGCTAGTCCGCCTCTGTCGATAGAGGAAAAAATATGAAATTGTGAAACACTTTGAGCGAAATGAAAGACCATGTGATATTGCACGTGCTACAGGCCTAAATGAGGCAATGCCAAGAATTAGAAAGAATGCAGAGAAAATAAAAACAACTTTCATAGCAGGAACAAAAAAGTGTAACAAAAGTGTAAAAAAAAAAAAAAGTGTCTCAAAGTGTAACAAAATCCATTAGATCAAGACAAAGAATTGGAAGAGATGGAACGTCTGTTTGGATAGAAGATCAAACAAAGAACAAGTTTGCTTACGATAGAAGCAAAAGCATTAGCAATATTTTATTATGTAATGGTTGTAATAAAATATGTAAGTATTTTATTATGATTATTTATTGTGTTTGGTAATGTTTTGGTTACAAATGTTTGGTTTGGTTTTTTTTTTTTTTTTTAGGAGCATTAGCAACTAAGGCCATATTGCTCCAGGATATGCGGTGGTCATTCCTTAACCTTTCCGCATCCTCCGTATTTGGTGGTGACGGGCTCGAACCCCGGTCTAATCAAGAAGCGTGTGCTATGCACTGCTGCTCCTTCCCACCTGGCTACGGAGGCGCCGGTTACAAATGTGTGTTCAATCTTGGGTGGTTGGCACTTAACCCTATTTTTCACATAGGGCCTGTTATTTATATTGCACGAGGGTTTCTAGGAACACAACTATCGTGCTATACGAGTACTGACTGTACTAGTAATACAACTCCATTAGCTTGAAAGATGTTTAGAGGGCGTTGCCAACTATTCAGAGGATGACCAAAAACACACACAACTCAGTCCCCACTTAAAGCTCTAAGTTATTTTATTTGGCATTTGAGATTTATAGCTTTCTAATCTATTACACATCATCAAAGCCATTCTTAAATACACTCATGAGCCAAAACATTATGACCACCTACCTAATAGTGTGTTGAGCAACCCTTTGTCATGATAACTGCTTGCATGCTATTATTGTTATTTGTTTTTTTTTTTAGGAGCATTAGAAACTAAGGCCATACTGCTCCAGGAATATGCGGTGGTCATTTCCTGACCTTTCCGCATCCTCCATATTTGGTGGTGACGGGCTCGAACACCAGTCTAATCAAGAAGTGTGTGCTACGCACTGCTGCTCCTTCCCACCTGGCTATGGAGGCGCCTGCTTCTGCTTGCATGCAGCGTGGCATTGACTCCGTAAGACTGAAGATGTCCTCAGGTATCCTGGACCAGATGGACGTTCAGCAATGGAGCACGGCACTGGCATGCTACATTCCACCGCATTCCATAAATGTTCAATGAGATTGATGTCAGGAGAATTTTACTGCCAAAAGAGCACACAAAATGTTTTGACATGATCCTCAAATTATTCCTGCGCAATGTGATCCTTGTGATACAGGGGTGTTATCTTGTTGAAAGAGATCAGTGTAATTCGGATAATGGTCACTATGTAGGGCAAAATTTGGTCCAAAACAAGCCAATGTAGGATCTGGCAATGAGGGTATGTTCAATGGGGACAAGGGGAATCAGTAATGTCCATAAAAACATCCTCCAAACTGTGATACCACTGCCACCAGCCTGTTTTCTTCCAACCATGCAGTCTGGTTCCAGCTGGTCACCTGATTGCTGTTGAATTAACCCCAGGGGCTCACATTTGGTGAGTATGGGCTCACCCAGGGTCCTTAACTGGATATCATCATTCTTCTCTTTCTTTGTGATTCCCTTCTACTTCTCTCTCTCTCTCAGGGTAACTCAAATTTTTTTTTAGCTGGTGCAGCATAAGCCTCAGGCTTCCTTGCACTATATGGCTAGTAATAATAAATATACATCCTCCATCGACACAATGAAGCTGAAACCATGATCATCAGACCAGGTGACTCTTTACCAGTCATCCAATTTCCAAGAATGGTGCTCCCATGCCTACTGTCAGAACATGGAGCCTATACAGTAGTCATGGGAGCACCTGCTGCAGAGGCTCATCGATACCTCCTCCTGGCAGATTAGGGATCTATGACAATCAGTGAGCACACTAATAGGTCCTCTATTCCGTGGCCTATCTGTAAGTGTGTCTGCTGGATGGTGTGCTCAGAAATGATTCACTGTGTTCTCTGGTTGTAGTCTGCTTTTAACTGAGGGATTGAGATATCTGTTATCAAGGAGAGCACATACCAAACACCATTCATTTCAACTGTCAACGAGTGGTTCAATGAGATGAGACATGTATAAGTAATTTTTGGCTACAAGATTTATGCCAATTCTGCACAATCAAGATATTCATAACTTTATAGTCTACTGTTTTGCAAAATAAAAATACACTTTAATAGCTAAGGTATATTTTTTCCCCTTTCCCACAAATAATCAAAATTTTCTAAATCTAGTACAGAAGGCAAAATACCATATCTAGTCCATGGCTTGTTCGGTTTCCGCAGCTTCACAGGAGCACCAGAAAATCTGCAATAGGTCTAAAGAAAGAAGAATAATTATACTGCATCCTGTTTTATATATAGGTTAATTACTAACTACAAAAAAGAAATAGCTCAATATCAACACCGTAAAGGTTACTAAAAAAAAAAAGCAGACCTGACAATTAAAACTGCATGAATTACCTTTTACTTTGTTTCAATTTTCCAAACATTCAACTTTTAATCAATGATTAATTTTATTTGTGTTTATAGGTATACCACCTTAGGATAAATTTAACTGCCTTTACCTTTATTATTATGTCTTCAAATATGATCTGGAAATTCAAAAATAATCTGTCCATAATTTGATGCAATTTCGGTGCAACTTTTTTCCATCTGCTGATGTTTAGCCAGCTTACCGATGGCAACAAGTCTTGAATATTGCAATTCCTAGGTTCACAAGTAGTAGTAATAGGCATATGTTACATGAAAGCAAGCTTATGTAGCATCAACCAAAAAAAACCCCCATTTCCTCTAAAGGTTTGTCCAGTTCCTCCTGGAATTTATTTAAGCTATCAATTTCTACAACAGATGGAAGTTTGTTCCAGCAATCAACAACCGGATGGCTAAAGGAAAGTTTACGCACATCTATTCGACGACTGTCCTTCCTCAATTTGAATTTATTCTCCCTCAGTTCATAATCTGAGCAAGAGGAAAAATTCCATCAGAACTGAGCCTGCTCAACCCATTCAAGACCTTACACACCTCAATCAGCTCCCCTTGCAGGTACCTACTCACCAGGTGCTGCAATTTGCGGAACTTAAACCTCACCAATTTTGTTGCCCTTCTTTGTACTTGTTCTAGCAACTCTACATCCTTCCTAAAATGAGGCCTGCAGACTTGTAAGCAGTACTCAAAACATGGCATAACCATTGCCTTATACAAAGGTATAATCACCTCCTTTAACCTACTAGCAAAATTCCTGTATATCGTTGACAATACCCCATGACATGCTCTGGCAGCCTGTCTGCACTGCTCGGAAAACTTCATATCAATCTTGTTGCCCCATCTCTGTACTCATTCCAGCAGCTCTACATCCTTCCCAAAAATGAGGCCTCTAGACCTGTATACAGTGCTCAAGCTGTGGCCTGATCATTGCCTTATACAAGGGGATAATCACCTCCTTAGGAAAAATTCCTGTATATCATTGACAGGACACCAAGAGCTACTCTTGCAGACTGTCTGCACTGCTCAGAATTCATATCTGACTGCACGATTACCCCCAGGTCTTTTTTATTCTCTACCACCCTGAGTGTAGTACCACACAGTTGGTACATTTTTCTCTGGAGTTACTTCTACCCATATGCAGTACTTTGCATTTGTCAATGTTAAAATTCAGTTGCCATTTCTCAGCCCATCTTACCAACTTTTCTAGATTTTGTTTCAGTAGCACACTGCCATTACTGTCATTAACAACTCTGCCAACCTTTGTATCATCTGCATACATGGACATTGAGCCTTATATCTCTTCATCAATATCATTGATAAATATACAAAACAACAGTGGGACCAACACCAAACCCTGGGGGGACTCCACTAATAACATTAGTCCACAAACAGCAGCATCCATTGTACTACCACTCTCTGTCTACTCCCACTCAACCACCCTTTTATCCATTGTAGTATCTTCCCCTTAATACCATACTGCTCCCATTTGTACAGTAGTCTTCCATGCACAACAGTATCAAAAGCTTTCCTGAAATCCAAGTACAAAAACCAATTATCCTCATTATCCGAGGATAATTGGTTCCAGAAAATTTCACTTAAAACAGGGACTAAATTTTCATAATCTCTCTATACATTATAAAAGTTTTCCTCCTAGTGATATTTATTCGAGCCAATGGGAGAAGGCGAGAAGAGGGCGAGGCAATTACGTCACCACAAATGCAATTAATAATTGACAACTGCCTCCATAACGTTCACTAATCTCGTACATGTTCCCCCACTGTCTAACATTTGATGTTCCATTGTAACGTTTTTTGTATATTAATGAATACTGTGTATTTGTAAATATTTTAAATATCTATATAGTGTGTAAATAGTTTAGTTAAATATTTTAGTACTGCTCTTTCGGATGCAACAATATTCCTCATGCATTATGGAACCCGAAGCAAAAGGCCTTTGGCTAAAATCTATTATTTGGGTACCACTTGTCTCCAGTCGTAGAACGGAGTGATTGTACGGTCGAGTTCTGTGATTGGGTGATTATTGTGAATGCATTTTGTTTCCGATTGTTCTGTGTCATTGAGGAGGGGGTGCTTTGCTTAGCTTAGCTTAGGGTGTTTATCCCCCCATCCCACTGTTTTAAAATCAGAAAACGAGTTCCTGATTTTAAAACAGTGGCAAGTAGGTGGGGGGAATTACCTTAGGGATGTCAACCTAGAAGTAGAGGGGCAGGGCTAAACAGTGAATGGGACGTGCCAGTCACTGCCTTCTTCCTGACTTTTAGTCGAAGTATGGAGTAGTACCTGTGATCTGAATTTTTAGCAGATCTTTTCCTAAGTGACCTATGTAAATGCAGATAAATAATTACATAGTGATATTTATACAAGGGATGACCTTAGAATGCTGCGCACTACAAATGCACAGGTAAATAATTGCATAGGTCATTTCCTGATTAGATATTGATCAGTGCATTTTGACAGATGTGTTTTTTAAGTAGAAAAGATTTGACTTACCCTGTCATACCTCAACATTATGTAGAAAAACGTGCGTGGGGGTTGGCGAGCAAAGCGAGCAGAGCCCCCTAGTATTTATTATTTAAATAAAAATTATATGCAACTAAGCATAATATTTTAAGAGTTTAAAATTCTATCTATATAATATCAGTGTAGATACACCACAGACAACTCTTAAAGAAAAACTATGGTAATAGTGTGAAAGGAATTTCATCTGTATCCCATATTGTGCTCATCCTTCACAACAAGTTGCTCGTTTTGTTTATGTGGGCACCACCACCCAGATGGCACTGTTTCAAAGCTAGAAGGGTTTTCTTTGGTGGGTGAAAAGCCAACTAGCTTTGAAATGGTGCCGCCCACCGTGAATAAGTAACAATAGTCTTCTCTATTAGTGAAGTGTTACTTATTCGAGGCAGCGCAGTACATGATAACTCAGGAAGGATGGGGAAGCGTTGCCTATTCGGAGGATTCATGAGTAATTTAGTTCAGTGAGTGAGTGGGAGTAACTGTCCTTTTCTTTCCACAGCATTTCTTCCTCTTCCTCTCCTACTATCACTTTCCCCTTTTTATTTTCCTAAGTCTAATAGGGATAGTATGCGGATAACACAGTTTCTTATCACATACCATTTTGCAAGTGGTGCCGTCCGGGTGATGGTGGTGGTACCTACCGAGAATAACAAGCATTAGTCTTCTCCACAGGTGAAGCGTTACTTATTCAAGGTATAGCAATATATGGCAACTCAGTTGTGAAGGATGAGCACAATATGAGATACAGATGAAATAATGAATTTCACACCACTACCATAGTTTTTCTTTAAGAATACTATAAAATATTATTACTACATATATTACTATATAGTAATGTTTATTATGTATTTGTACATATAAAAAAATGGATGAAGGAACTGAAAAATTAGAAAATTATTTTATTAGACATTTATTATAATATGTTGCACAATGTAAGGATAAGTAAAATTTATTTTTCAGTTGTACGAATAAAAAATGAATCCAGAGTTTGTGTTTTTTTTTGCTGTATTTTTTCAGATAAAATTGTGTTGTAGCATTTAGTTGTCTTTAATTTCACACTTAACTTTTGTTGCACGATCATGAAGAAGATCATTCTTACAAAAAATTTAAGTGTTTGGTCAATTTTCTCAAGGGAAAAAGCTTTAATTCTTTAATTTTCAAATCCTCGTAACTGGGAGGACTCCGATAATGAATACTCAGATACTGTGGACCCCTGTATATGATATGAAAATTATTTTTTTGCATCTAGTTCCTATGTAAACACATAGTATCCAATCAAATTTGTCAGATAAGACTGTCCCTTAACAAAGCCATGCTGTGTCTGAATTATTACTGCAGTCTTCCTAGATGATCCTGCAATGCTTCTTTAACCAGTGACTCCATTATTTTCCCCAGAATAGAAGTTAAACTAACAAGTCTATAATTACTTGTGTCACCCTTTGATCCCCTTTGTGAATTGGGGATACATTTGCATATCTCTAGTCCAGTGGAGACTTCCCCTTAGTCTCTCATAGGATGCTCTCATAATTATGGTCAAGGGTTTGCTTACTTCCTTTGCCACCTCTTTTAATACACTGGTGTGCAAAACTTAAGGGCCAACACTATTTCTAAAGGTTACAACCACAGAATCTTTACTTAAGGTACTCTACCGATGAGAGTAGATTCAGTCTCAGCAGCGATTCTGGACGTCAGCTAATCTGAAGAGAGGTTGGCACACGGTATCACCCCGCAAACATCACTGAAAGGGATTGATATGGCAGTCGAAGTGTTCTCGTCTGGGGAGGCATTATCTTGGACGGACGTACACAACTCCAGATACTGGAAGGCGTACTATAACCGGTGAATGCTACTGTACTGAGGTAATCCTTCCCCATATGTGTCTGTTCCATGGTGCCATTGTTTGTGTTTATGGACTATAACACCACACCCCATCGCACTGCAGCTGTTGATATGCTTTTGGAAAGTGAGGACATTGTTCGTATGGATTGACCTGCCCATTCCACAAATCTAAATCCCATCAAACACATATAGGACACTCTGGGGAGATCCCTAGCGGCACGTCCACACCCACCAGAAAATGTTCACCAGCTGAAGATGGCGCTGACAGAGCAATGAACGATGTTACTGCAAGAACTTATCAACAACATTGTTATAAGTAGGGACAGGCGGTGCAAAGCCTGCATCGACATTAGGGGTGGCCATATCTCTTACAGAAGACCACCTCTTCCCTTTGTTCCATCTTTGGCAGTGATGCAGCTGTATCATGGCAGCCGGTGCTATGTTGCCATTTTTGAATGAAGTCCATCTGTACCGTTTTGTTTCCGTTGTTGTGTCGGTGTTGTTTCCTTCATTTCTGTACCTCACGGTGTTCCTTTGGTATGCTTTTCCCATATCCAGGTCACTCCTATGAGAAGCTACAGCTAAAAACCTGACTGGTGCGTAAATTTTGCATACCAGTGTATAACTCGATAAATTCCATTCACCCCATGTGCCTTTCTTATGTTTAACTTCAACAATTTCTCCTACACTTTGCTTTCATTTTTAACAAAATAATTTAGCTCCCTATTAGAGTTTAATAAGCTTATGTCCGAAACTTCCCTACAGAAATTCCTCACATGTGAATGAGGATGGAATTACTCATTCAGCTTGTCAGCTATCTGAGTAGGATTATCAATCTAACCATCGATATCAAGTGGACCAATCTGATTCACCCTTTACTTCTAATGTTCCATCTACATTCACATGTGAGGAATTTCTGTAGGGAAGTTTTGGACATAAGCTTATTAAACTCTAATAGGGAGCTAAATTATTTAGCTAAAGTAAAGAAGTTCTCGCTGTTTTTCTTAGCATCCTTTGCCAAAGATTTCTGATAATCACTATCACCTAGTGGTTCTTTATCTGCACATTCTTAATGCATGAAGAATCACTGCTGATAATCAGATCAAGAATATTACTACCTCTTGAACATGCTGCTGTAAAAAACAATCATCCAATTAATCCACAAAAGTCTTGCTAGTGTGCGAGTGACCAACCCACAAGTTCCAGTCAATATCTGGGAAGTTAAAATCCCACATTATAAGAGAATCTGCTTTACTTGCCCACTATTTCCCTGTACAGTTGTTCATTCTACTCATCAGAGTCGTTAGGCCTATAACACACTCCTACTCTCAACTTGGTTTCCCAGTGTTTATGTCACACCAAATTGACTCAGCACTGCACTGTCCACCCATGTCAGCTAGATGCACTTCCTTAAATTTTGTTTCTTAACTAACAGCATAACCCCTCCTCCCCTTCTGTACAAGTTTTACTCCCCAAATTCCAATTCTGCATTCCTTATCTCTGTGTGACACCACATCTCAGATATCCCATCAGCCTTTGATGTCTTCACTAGCACTTCAAAGTTATCAAATGTATTTACTGTACTCCTAGCATTGGTGTGCATGCAAGTATACATGCACCTGCTCTTATTGTTAGCTACTGTAACACAGCCCATGTATTTACTTGTTCCACAATGACTCCCAGCAGCCCTTGAAATCCCCAGTACCTCACTTTCCAGGCTGCTGCTGCTCATTCCAATAGAAGCAGTGCAAGAATCACTTTCACCTCTGCCTGTGGCTATCGTTAATCTATTATTCTGTGAACCCCCCCCGAACTAGCAGTTTTCCAACCCACCTAACACTGCCTTGATAGCATCAGTAAATATCCTTGCACTCTTTCTTTTTAAGTGTATCCCATCCCTGTAGAAACAATCTCATCTGTCAACAAGCACAGACCACGCTGAGAAAAATTCTATCCTCCAGGGCCGAAATGATTAACAAGGCTGTCATCATATACTCCCTCCTATCTCGTCTGGGCAGAATTGCAGACACTTTCAAATTTAACCCTAACTCAACTTTTTTTTAACATTGACCTGTAGTCAATGTCAAAAAAAACAAAGAAATTTTTAGAAATTTCAAAGACAAAGGCTAATTACCTGGATATTTTAACATGAGGTGAAACTAATTTATTTAAACTTCTACACTAATCCTTCTGCAGTTGTATCTTTTCCAGATCTGTGCAAGCCTGCCCTTAGATAGTGGCAGTTTGTCTCCCATAGAACCATATTACTTTTGTCCTTGCTCATTTTATTTGGTCTGTGATCTGCTGCCACTTAAACTCTGGTAGTTCTTTTGGCACTGTGCAGGATCTTATTTTTAAATAATGACTGCATTCTGGACTAAGGTTTATACTTTCTTTATGGTTGATGGCTTTTCTTCTGATGAAGGATTCTTTGAACAGTCTCCTAACATAATTTAAATCTGTTGATAAGTATGGAAACATAAATATTGAAGTCCCACTTCAACCCACATTCTATTTTTAAATAATTTATAATGCAGCCACAAACAATATTTAGTGATTTTTTTTTTCAATCCTGTCTTCCTTTGTACTGTGTAAATAATATATCTTTTACAAAAACAATTATTAAAAAAAATAAAAAATTATTTCAACATAACTTGTATTTGTAATCACTGAATTTCATTTTCTGAAAATTGTAACACAGCAGCACAGTTTTTAATGAAATTTATTTTTTTCAGTTAATCCACATAAGTACTATAAAATTGAAATATCTTATTATAAATTCAATTAGTTATTTTTTAAACTAAAAAATTTCAATTTCATAATGCCCAATTTAGAAATCTGTAATATGTCACCCCAATGTTGCTGAATCATTTTACTCTTACTGCAATTAGAGTACTTACATTTAAAAAGATTTCTTTTCTGCTCATCCTCCAAGTCCTAAGGTGAACAGAGGAGTTTACATCTTCATTGGAACTTTTTGGCAGCCCACTGATAACTAGCACTGCAGTTATTAGTGGGTTCTGCATTTTTTTGTGGATACATACTAGCTTGATTTCACAGTGTGCATAATCATATTTTCATACCATTCTATTTTGTGCAACTACCTGGATTAATCCCTATTAGACTTAGTCTAATAGAAGTTAATGGTTCATCTGTACCGAAAATGATGTCTGAAATACCACACATACTATTTAATGCTTGCTCATTTAAAAGCTCCTTCTACCTAAATTATTTTTTACCACCTAATTGTGTCTACCTCTTAGAGGTACTGAAAGTGATCACATCAATAGATGCTATATTTTTGGCTAGAAAATACAAAACTCACGGGGGGGGGGGGGGGGTGTCTTTCAAACATCCCAGGCTGATTATTCAAGGGATAACACAGCAAATGGTTTCACTGAGGGATATCTGATAAGGAAAACTGTTACCCGGAAAAGTGGAATCCAAATATGCTTGTCAACTACTCTTGAACATTGATTAGAGAAGCTCCTGTTATAAAAGGAAAATATAAACAAAAAAAGTTTGCATTAATCCTTGGCAATGGGTCAAAGTACCTTCCCATTCCATTGTTGCCAATGGCATTCAATGATTCAAACCATCTACAAAGTTGATTTGCAGTGTTAACCATCCAGCATCTTACAACCCATTGATCTGATGCATTTGAAAGTCATCGGCTGCACATAATGTTAAAAGCAGTGCGTGCTCCCAGTCATTCACTTTCTGTTTTGTTTGCTTGCTAACATTTAGTTATAGCTGTAAATGTAGGCAATTTCAGTTAAAATTAGTTGTGTTCCTGCATTTTGAAAATACCTCCCCAGTAGAACTCATACATCGCCTCTGCTGTTAGTAGCATGCTTTCGAAACAAACTTATATACTCTCTCTTCGTTCAATTCAATTGGCAAAAAAATAGGGAGGGGGATTTATAACGGTGATCGAATTATAAAATATTAACAAATGGAATGCTAAAATTTGGCAACAAAACAGGATTAAATATATTTTTTTATAAGGAGTTCATTCAAATAATGTAAACATTATACATCAGTTGTCTCACTGGTTCTTATATTCAGATCACGACTAATTACAAATATGCTCAAATGCGAATTTTTTTTCTTACCAGTTTCGAAAAAAACTTTTTCGAATTTAACAGCCGAAACGTTTTAAACGTAAAAAAAAAAAAAAAGGCATCCCCCGTCCAATTAAGGCAGAGAAATATTTCCATGCAACTGCATTACATTTTAATGTGATGACCCAGTGGCGAAAGTACGATACCGAAACCACAGGAGGGGAAGAAATAGTAACATATCCAACTACCTATCTTACTATTCCGTGGCTCTATAGTTGGTTTAACTGATTGTTAAGGAGCACGTGTTAAAAAGTTCGTGAATCTCGCAAGGGAGTGAGTTTAGAATATTTAGTTTTGCTACTATATCAACCACATTGTTATAATACATTGATTATTGGACAGGTCACGGATGCTATTTTACTGTATCATTACGAACAAAAAAACTAATTTTCACTGTATGGCGAAATATCAAGATCCTTATAAGATACTACAACTTTCAAAAGTCTGCGTATAATACAAATTACCATCACTTGTAGACAATTCACATCAACGCAAGGAAGACCCCAATCTCCATCCCACACATCTAACTCCATTGTTACCATGCTGTAGTCAGTGTAGCGACAGGCAAAATCGAATGCGACAGTCAAATGAATTCATTCGATTTTTATTTCATACCAGCGAGTGAATTCATTCGATTTTTATTTCATACCAGCGAGTGAATTCATTCGGGGAATGACAACCAATCATAAGCAAATCACGAATGGAGCTACAAAAAGCGAAGCGGCAATAGGAAGACACTGAATGTACGTGCAGTGTCAATCTAGCATATAGGGAATGGCAGTTTTTGAAAAATCTGAGTGGCATTTAATGTCAAAATTAAACTACATTTCACAATTTTCTTTTCAGTTTTTCATTTGTCGCATTTTGGTGCTGTTGTTTTCATATTTTGAAAGGAGAAAGAGCTGTAGATTTTCACATTTGAAAATGCTTCTTCTCCACAAGAAATAATATTTCGAAGGTAAATTCCTACCTAAAAGTTTAGAATCACGTTCCAGTTTTATTCATTTTCAAACTTTTTAATAAAATATCAACTTGTTTATCAATTGTTGTTAAAATATTTCTGTTGCTTAAACAAACAAAAAAAAAACTGAAATAAGTTTATTAAGAAATTTTTGAATATTCCAGAAAGGTGTAGAAGATTCCTGAATATGGCAGAGAGTGCGAATATTGTTTCAAAATTTAAAGATTGTAGATGATTCTAAAGCGTTTTTTAGAATATTTTGTAGGCGAAAGAGCTGCAGATTTTCACATTTGAAAATGCTTCTTCTCACAAGGAAATGATATTTCGAAGGTAAATTGTTACCTAAAAGTTTAGAATCACGTTCCATTTTTATTCATTTTCAAACTTTTTAATAAAATATCAACTTGTTTATCAATTGATGTTAAAATATTTTCTGTTACTTAAAAAAAAAATAATAATAAGTTTATTAAGAAATTTTAGAATATTCCAAAAAGGTGTAGAAAGTGGAACTATTATTTCAAGGTTGTAGATGATTGTAGAGCGTTTGTAGAAAGTGGGAGTATTATTTCAATATTATAGAAGATTCTAGATTGTTTTTCAATGATATAAATTGAGGAGTAAGAATTGTAACATAAAATCGAATAACCGTAAGTCAAAGTGTTAGGTGTAAGTTCTGTGTTTCGTAATAAAAATGGCAACAAATAGGAAACAGTGTTTAAGTCTCATTGCAGATAAGCGACCGTGGTGCTGGAATCTTTAGCCTGGCTTAAATATTAATTACTCTGTAAAAAGAAAGTTATTCTTGAAATAGGCCTTGGGAATAGGAAAGTTACTACAACTGCAATTGACTACACCAAAAGAATATGAACAAAACTTTATTAAAATAAAATTATATAAAATTTTTTGATGTAAAAATAAAAATGCACTAAAAATATTATAGTTAAAAGCCATAAAAATATAGATAAAAATAAAATACGTAATTTTAAAATTGTACAAGAAACATTACAAACTAAAATCAATAAAACAACATGCAGCTTTCAAAAGAAACGAACTCCTTTATCGACAAAGGAACTTTACTGTTACACAAGTCTTTAAATTAAACAGCGCGATGACGGCTCATAGCACGTATTTTTGTACGAGCATGAGAATGCTCCTACAAAAACTTGCAAACATTGGCAAAAAAACTAGGTGCTTTATTTGATTAACGGAGTACAAACTAACATTCGACAATTCAAGCAGATTAGCAATTTGAAGGACAAACCACTATCAGAAAACCACACCTAACAAGGGAAGCACAAGGTAAGACCATAACATTGATTTCTAAACACAATCGTTGACTTACTGCACCTTACATCATTGCTGACTTCAGTAGGAACAGAGAAAAGTTCATGTTTACATCCACTGTAAAACTTCGTCTTAAAAAAGCAGGTTTTCACATCAGAAAGTGGTACAAAAACCCTTATAAAAACCGGAAAATAGAAAGAAACGGTTCGTTTGGGTTAAGAGCCATCAACGTGGACAATTGAAGAATAGAAGAACGTACAGTGTATAAATGAATACAAATTTGAAATTTTTTATCCCGATTTTATGACACGATCAACTGAAAAAAAAAGGTTCCACATCGTTTAGTGCCTACAGTCAAGCATTATGGTTGTTCCATCACGATCTAGGGTTGCTTATCTTTTTCTGGACAGGGTGACATTACCGGAATTAAAGGAATGTTAAGAAAAAAAGGTTATAAAAACATTCTTCAACGTAAGTTCTGCAAATCGTAGCTTCAGGAGACTATGGTATCCAAGAGATAAGTGTATAAGACCTTGATGGTTTGAGCAAGCTCAATGCTGATGGCATTCTTCCTCATGCTCACACCCCAGGGGTTCACATCTGGTGAGCATGCGCTTGGCACACCTAGGGTCCAGAGCTGGATATCATCATTCTTCTCTTTCTCTCTCTCAGTAATTAGTATTAATATTAGTAATGGCCGCATGGTGCAAGAAAGCCTACGGCTTATGCTGTACCAGCCAAAAAAAAAAAAAAAAAAAAAACCGAATAAAACAATGATAAAAAAACAAACTAATTATTAATAAAAGAAAAGGAAATTAAACCTATCATTCTATGCGTTTCACTCACCCGCAGGTACTATCCAGATGTCCTTTGAATTTCCCCAAACTGTCAGCCTCTATTGCCCGAAACATCTCCAACCGTAACTTGAATTTATGTCCCCTAGTTCTAGCATCAGTTATAATCTTGAAAATTTCGTCTTCATTCATTTTACTGATGCCTCTCAAAGCCTTAAACACCTCAATCAAATCTCCTTTAAGGTGACTAGTTTCCAAACTCTGCAACCCACATATTCAAAGTCTTTCTTCATAAGGACGCCCTTTTGACGATCTCACCAGGCGAGTAACCCGTCTTTGCACCCTTTCAAGAAGCTCGATGTCTTTCTTAGGTGTCTCCACACTTGCACACAGTATTCCAAGTGTGGTCTAAAAAAAGCCTTATATAATGGGATTATCACGTCCCTATCTCTACTTGCAAAAGTTCGACATATCATCGATAAGACACCATGGGCCTTCCTTGCAACCTGTTTACAATGCTCAGAGAATTTCATGTCTGACCGTATTGTAACACCCAAGTCCCTTTCCTCCAGTACTGGGTTCAGTTGAACTCCACCAAGTGAATAAGTTATTTTGGGATTACTGTTTCCCAGGTGTAATACCTTACACTTTGTTGGATTAAAGCAAAGCTGCCACTTTTCTGACCATTCCTGAAGTCTATATAGGTCTCTCTCTCCCTGAAGAAGCTCAGCTTGACAGTGACTCTACCAATTTTAACATCATCTACAAATTCAGACATCAAGCCATCTATCCTTTCATCAATGTCGTTTATGAAAATTAAAAACAACAGTGGTCCTAATACTGATCCATGGGTAACCCCACTTCTTACATCAACCCAATCTGAGGAATAGCCATTTATCACAACCCTCTGCCTCCTGCCCAGAAGCCATCCTGCTATCCACCTAAGGATTTCCCAGTGATTCCAACCTGTCCCAGCTGATAAAGCAACCGCTCATGTGGGACTGAGTCAAAAGCTTTGCTGAAATCTAAATAAAATAAACAATGTCGAAATTATTCCCTAAATCCAGCTCATGAGTGACCCTTTCAAAATAGCGAATGAGATTTGTTAAACATCATTTTCCCTTTACAAAACCATGATGAGTATCCTTGAGAATTTCTATCCAAATGATCCCGAATCCCACCCTTGATAATTGCCTCCATGATTTTCCCTACCCTGACGTCAGACTGACAGCTCGATAATTTTCCACTTCACGGTTAGAACCACACTTATGTATGGGAGATACACTGGCACTTTTCCAATCCAACGGAATCTTCCCAGAGTCTAGTGATGCTCGTATAATTAGACTCAATGGTTCAATGAACTCACTTGCCGCCTCCCTTAAGATTATAGGGTATATTCCTTCAACTCCAGGAGCCTTACTGGCCTGTAGGATCGCAACTTTTTTCCTTAAATAATCTTGCGAAATTTCAATATCATTAATTATATATTTTTAAACTTCGCTACCACAATTTCCCATTTCCACAAATGGTTATTCATCTGTAAATATCGATGCAAAATAACTGTTGACTTCATCTGCAACGGCATCTGCTGTATTTAACACTATCCCCTTTCCCTTACGTAAAGGTCCGATCTGGTTTGCCCTGCTGTTCTTTGGATTTATATATGTGAAGAATTCCTTATCCCTCTCTTTGCTCTGTTTACTAGCGATTTCTTGTCGAACTTTTCTGTGGCTCTATTATAAATCAACTTGTAGCTGTTATAGGCTTCAGTACTTTTCATTGCTCTGTAACCTTTCCATGCCACCTTTTTCTGCTCAAGTAATGTGACAATTTCACTATTCATCCAACTTGGAACCCTTCTCGTGGAGTATTTTTTTAATGGTAAATAAGCATTCAAGGCGTCTGTGATTAATATTTTAAAAGCATACCACAGTTCAATTGTATTCATTCTCTGTGCGATATCTACCCAGTTAATAGAGGCAATGTAGCACCTTAAGGCATCATAATTTCTTTTCTGAAATTATAACTCATTCCTTTGCCTTTTACGACTTCATCATACACTGTAGAACTCCGTGATGGCTTCCTGCTACTGATTCCTCTACTGTCAGCCTTGTTATGTCATCTGATTCATTGGTGATGATGAGGTCTAGGATATTCTTTTCTCTAATACTTTACCTGACATGTTGATAATAATAACATTCGTATAGCTGATTTAAAAATTTTGTTCCCCATGTCGAGTTTCCTTCCCATTTACTCCAATCAATTAGAGGCAAATTGAAATCACCCATAATAAGACATTGACACTTACTTGCCCATTTCATTTGCATGTAGAGGTTTTCGGTATAATCTTCAAAATCACCTGGTCTGTAGATTACTTTTACTTGCATTATACCTTTGTTTCTAACTATCTCACACCATACAGATTCTATAGTTTGCACTTGAAACGTCTGAATCCGGGAAAGCTATCATCACACTCAAGGCTGCTTCTGATAAGGAGCATTACCCCACCACTCCTCCTGTCTACCCTATCCATCCTGAGTACATTATACAAGCCGTACTGAAACTCATCATCCCAATTTCCGGGTGGCACCACGTTTCCGTAAGCCCTATTATGTCCGCGTTACTTGTTTTAACCAGTAGTTCGAATTCGCTTATTTTATAGACGACACTTCTAACATTACCATATAACCAATTAAGACTTACTGTTTCTCTATATTTAACAACCCTAACACAACCCTTGAAACTTTTTGGGCTCTCTACACGGGTATTAGCTACCCGCTCACTTGAAACGTTTCTGCCCCCAGAATATGTCCAGTTGGGGTAACAGATAAGAACGATTTGAGGTATATGCAAGAATTACTTTGACCAATATTATCAGATAAACGCATGTCAGTATTAGCCCCCTCCCCCCAACTAGCAGTTCCCCTGAATCTTTAAAGTATCCTGAATAATACTGGCAAAATATTTTCCACCACCTTTGTTTAAGTGTATCCCATCTCTACAAAACAAATTCCTACTACCTACAAGTGTGTCCCACGCTGATAGAAATTTCCCCCCCTAAAGCCCTGCAGAGTCATTCAAGTCTTGAGTTAATCCACAAGGCTTTTAACGTATAATCCCTCCTATTTTGTCTGAGCAGAATTGCAGACACATAGACATTGTGGCCTAGCTCGCGGCATTTCCTCAGCATGGTCCTGTATTTTTCCAAAAAATCGTCAGACCGTGTACGTTTAATGTCATTAGTCCCCACATGAATATTAATATTCTATTTACCCCCCTTAAAATCTGACAATCTGTTGGTGACATTAATAGTTGCTCCCGGCAGACATACCCTGGTTCTGTTCCACCTGTCCTTATTACAAAAAATATTCCCCGTTTCCCTGACAATAGAAACTCCTAATAAAACAAAGTCCTTTTGAACCAGAGTAGTTTACACTTTGTTTTTCAATTTTGAGGCCCGAATCGGGTGTGCATCACTTGGTAGATTGCTGGAGTCTTCAGTCCGTGACGAGCTCCCAGATGCATTATTCTCGAGAGCAAGCACCCGTTTTTTCAGTGACTCAAATTGTTCCATCAATGCATCAAATTGTAATTTAAGATCAGTGCATTCCTTACATCGATCACAAAGAAAAGAATCCCCAGATGAGCTAGGGTTAACCATCATGACAACCTTGGAAAACATTCTACAGGTTCCGAAACTCACCCGTAAATCGCCATTGGCTATTTCCGTGTGAGTCACGATACCTGTGACGTGTTTAAGGCAGATCTCGTAATTACCATTATAAAATTAGCTAAATGTCAATGAAAATTAACTTTAAAAAATGATATCTATAATATTATAAAAATGAAACTGTTACAGGATAACCTATAACAAAATAATCCAACAATATACTAAATAAATCGAATATTTAAATATTTTCAAATATTCAAAATAATCCAACAATATACTAAATAAATCAAATGTTGGCAATAATCAAGAGTAATCCAATTCACTTAACTGAGGAGCCCTGACGAAGCCTGTCCACTCACCTCGAAAGGCAACCTCAGAAATTTCAGAAATTGATTTTTTGCCTGGTGCAGCAAAAGCCTCAAAGCATCCTTGCACCATATATCTAATAATGATAATGTTAATGATTACTCATTTTAGGAGACATCAATTCAAATTCGGGAAAGAAAATTGTAGAAAAGATGTGCCGAAATCTCCCTTTACTCAGCGGGTGGGTAGTAGTAGGAACAAACTTTCATCTGTTGTAGTGGAAGTCAAGAACTTGAATAAGTTGAAGGCAGAACAAGACAAACGTTTGGAGTGAATTTATGGGTGAAATGAGCAGTTTTTTTTTTTCTTTTATTTGCGCTGATGCTATATAAACTTGGTTTCTTGCATCATATGTCTCTGCAAATGCTAATAATAGAAAATCGTCCGTAGTTCGATTTTGTGAAAGAAATTTTATATCAAAATAAGACAGTAGCACGAAGCATAGTTCTTTTGTGGAAGATATTTTATTACCAATTATAATTTTATAAATTTTTTATAATAAATTATTATTATTTCTAATTAAATTTATAGTCTTGCAAACTGTGTGTGCTGCTCAGACACCATGAGCTACTTTGAGCAGTGCAGACGGTCTCAAAGAGTGGTTTATGTTGTATTTTCAATGTAGATATCCAGGATGTTTTCTAGCAGGGATGAGGAGGTGATTATCCCCTTGTTTAAGGTAATGGTCAAGCCACACCTTGAGTACCAATACTGAACTGGAGGCCTTATTTTAGGGAGAATGTAGAGCTGCTGGAAGGAATACAGAGAAGGGCAACAGGATTAATGAATTCGAAAAAATGGTTGCTCTTACGAAGAAAAGCTTAAGTTTTGCAAATTACAGTGTCTGGAGACTATGCATTTGCAAGGTGATCTGATTGCGGTGTATAAGGCCTTCAATGGTTTGAGCAAGATCAGTACCAATGGGTTTTCTTCCTATTGCCCAGATTAATCGCCTGAGGAGACGTAAATTCAAATTGAGGAAAGACAGTTATAGAACAGATGTGCTCAAGTTTGCCTTTAGTCAGCGGATCGTTGATTGCTGGAATAAACTTCCATCTGTCGTTGTAGAAGTGGACAGCTTACATAAATTCAAGGCAGAATTAGACAAACATTTGGAGCGAATAGATGGGTGAAATAAGAATTTTTTTTTTTTTTGCTGATGCCACATAACCTCTTTCTTGCATCAAATGACTCTACTAATACTAATGTTAATAATTTACAATAATTTTTTTTATATGACCCGCCTCCATTGTCATTCAGACGGATAATATATATTGTGCAAAAAGGATAGATGGAATAGGACTAGATTGTGACTGCAAGGGGTAGAAGTTGATGACATTGTAGAGCAGATATCATCTTTCAAGGGCACAAAGGGTGATATTGTTGTACACGTTCGCACTAATGATATTAAAAGTAGGAGATCTGTAATCTTACTTAAGAAGTATAGCTCAATGATGAAAAAATGTCGTGAGTGGGGTTAAATTTCAAAGTGCCTGCAATACTGTCTAGACACGATAGGAGCGAATACATGATTAGAGCTTTGTCAATCAATCCGGCCTTGGAGAGATTGTGCAAGGCATGAGGTCGAATTTTTTAGCGTAAGGTGCACTCATTGACTCATTTCACACACAAAGACGCGCTCAATCCTATTAAAAGGGACACTAGACACTCGTCGGCCGCTACAGATTAAAATTGAGGAGAGTACCATCAAGCTTAGCACTCAACTAAAGTATCTTGGAATCATTTTAAACTCAAACTTCTTCCTCAAACAACATCTCCTCTACCGGAAGTAGAAACTCAGAAAATAGACGGTCATGATTGCAAGAATCACTAGAAAAGAGAGGGGACTAAAACGAAGAACTGGAGCACTCTACTACAAAGCGCTTTTTATCCCAGCAATAACCTACGGCTCGCCTATATGAATTACCAAGGCAGTTGCAGCTGTTAACAAAATAATTCTTGACACCATCCAGAGAAATATTCTATTAAGTATAACTCGTGCCTGCTGTATGTACGGTGTGCATCCATGCCCTACAGACCCTGGCAGGTGTGCTTCCCCTTGATCTAGAGGTGGTGCGTAGTGGGCTAATGTAAATTAGCCCACTACGCACTCTAGAGCAATCAAACGACTTTTATGGGGTACACAACAGAGCCGGCAAATAATCGGAACAAGAAAAAAACGTGCAGTGCTGCACCTGCGGCAGGCATGGAAAGAGAGATAGTCAAACTTCTGTAAAGGAGAAATCACAAGAAAATTCATACCTCAAGTCAGCAGAGTCTACCCCAGAACCCCAAATTGGTTCTTCTCAGGATTACAGACAAGTAATTACATACCTACTGACAAGTAATTGTGCCATAAATGGCAAGCTAAATAATATGAGAATTGTAGATGACCCAAATTGTGGATGTAGAGCGTTAGAGACTTGGCAACACATAATGTATGAACGTGAATGTTATGAGGATCTCCAAAGCATCCTGATAACCAAGACTACATACATTCCTCGTAATCGGAAACACCTTTTACTGGACCCGGAATAAGAATACATTGCGTTCAATAAGTTTGCGCGGAATCTGTTTGTAAGGATGAGGACATTGATTGCCCTGCACAACAAGGCAGGAGATTAACAAAGTAGACCATTGACCAGCAAGGAACCTTAGTAAAGGAATGGTGCCCCTATCAACAAATCCTTACTGACTGAACACCCAGAAATGACACCTAAAATTGACGCTACTAAATAGAAATGGCAATGAAGAAGAGGAGGATGCCTATGGCGACATGACACTAATGATGGATATGTCTCAAATCAGCCTCATGTCTGATGGACCAGAACTAACTACCCACAGTGCGCCAAGTAGTAGTACAAGATTCCCTACCAAAACCGAAACTAGCAAATGGAAGAACTGGAAATACAACTGAAGTATGACAAATACCAACTAATGGAATGACCTTCTAGTCCTCCAGTCGGGGTGTTAGGGAGAACCACATCCTGAATCTGACTTTCTGCCATTTGGCGATCTAATCCAGGTGCTCTGACCTGGTTTCTTTAAATTCCTATCCCCTGGCAGGGATGGGAGTGGAAGGTTCCCATCTCCTCCCGTCCCTTAGGTGAAGCCTGCATGGGTAGCACAGTGGTATCGTCACCGTCCTCCCCACACCGGGTGGAAAAGGCCTGGGTTCGAATCCCGTCGATGACGCGAGGAACTTTAGTGGGCTTTTTTCACTCCGTGGCTGAGTTAGTCGGTCTCAGGCGTAGATAGCAAGGTTTTTTTCCCTCAGAAACTGGGGTTTTTTCGTCCAGCAAAACAGGCAAATCGACCAGAGAACACACGCAATTTACAGACATGAATACGGGTTAATGTAATCATTAACGGGTAACCCTAATAAAGTAATTTTTTTTTGTCCCTTAGGTGATATGGCCTGTTGGTAACCGAAAACCGCACTCCCTTGTGTGGATCTGTTTTTTCCTCTTTCCTGGGGAAGGGGGGGAAGAGTTTTTTTTTTCTTCTCTCCTTCTTGCCTCCCCCATATTTTTACTCTGGTGGGGAATGGGCATGACCCACTGAAAATGGGGGTCACCTTCCTATCCGACCCCTCTTCTTCCTATTTTCCCCCAATCTTCACCCTCCCCTCCCAACACTTTCTCTTGTAGAGCGACTGCCCCACATGTCCAAATTTAAATCACATCAAATTTTGCCCGACCTTTTAGGTTCTCTGGAAATAGTTCTTTCAGCGCTTTCTAAATGTAGTTTACCGAAATCAACCGCGATCGCTCCAACCTTTATTTTAGATCCTAGCCACCGAAATCCCAGGAAAGTAAGTGGCAGGAGCTGCAAGGGTATAATTAGTTTCTTGGTACACCAGGCCGGCGTCCCCATCGCTAGGTATAGTAAGACCGGGTCCCACTAGGGGCCCGGCGGCCAACAAGCCGGATGAACAATGGACACAACAAACTACATAGCACATGACACATACATTACTTTTAAACCTCTGGCATAGACAGGTTACTGTCACTCGATACATAGAACACATGCAGAGATGGGAGAAATCCTCGGAGCTGTCTGACCCTCAACGTACCTATACCCAGTGCTATTTTTGTGAAAAAAAAATAGGTGCCGGTACTCATTCTTTGCTATCAGGAAAAATTGAAAATTAAAAGGACATAAAAAGTACAGTACTCTAAAAAATTATTTCCTGGTGCTGTTACTTAGTAGTAATGTTTTTGGAATCAGAACAACAAATTAAGTTTATTAACACAGTTTACTAAGCATAAATTTATTATTCAAGTATATAAAAAATAAGTAATAAGTAAAAATATAAACAAAATAATTTCATAATAAAGTTTTTATAGAATATTACAAATTTTTATTGAGTTCTCATCCAGCACACTATGCCGACTTCATACTGTTTGTGTCTGTTGCTGAATGACGTTTCCGAAGCAGCTACGAATTGACTTATTTGCTGGATCGAAATGTGTCACCAGTAGGCCTACAATTTTAAGAAATATTAGTGAAGAAATTGTTTTTGTCATCAACGAAGCTCTGGTTGGGCTGACGATCAGATTCATTTGTGAAAATCCTCATTCACGTTCATTCAATGAAATTGGTATCGTATTCAGAGCTTTCATCGAATGCTCTTCAATTTTTCCAAAAGCCGTATTTTTAATTAGGTATCCCCGAAATGGACGATTGTATCTCTCATTTTACTGAAGCCTAATTGAAAATTTTCTAAATTCATTCTCACCAAATGCCAACATTTCATGTTTAGGTTTCGTTGTCGTCATTTTCCTTCCATCGTCATCGATATTGTCACTAGTTCTTAAAATTTGCATTTTTCTTTTTTTTCTTTTTTTCTTTTTTTTAAACTGTCCAAAATGTCGGTGTCATTCGGATATCCAGCTACTGTGACCATGTAAACAGAGATGGGGAAAATTTACGGAAAAATGTGGATAACGCACTTCCGCGAAAAAACAGATGATTATTTGTCGGGGTATAAGTAAATCACTCTCTCCTAATTCTTGAACGGGACGCTTGCAGTTGATTCTCAGCAGTGTCTAACCTACGGCCCGCGCGGAAGGATTTTAAATTTTGCTAATTAAAAAAAAAAAAATTTCTCATTAAGTGAGCATTTAAAGGCAAAAGTAAGGTATTTTTTTGAAAAACAAAAGAAAGCCATATTTTTATAAATTTAATAAACGCTAAAAAATAAATTAGTGACAGATTTGTTACACATAAAAGTATTGGGAATTTGCAATTTTTATATATATTCAGGCAATAAAAAACGGTAACATGAAAACAGAAACTTTCTTTTATATGTAACAAGATATGAAAAATGTAACACTAATATTTCTCGAATCACTCAGTCACGAAATCCGAAAGAATTCTAACTTGAATATGTCGCTTGTACGAGAAAAGTTTGGACACCACTGTAGAAGGCGAACCAGAGCCCATTGGGAATATCCCTTTATCTGCTCATTGTTGACAGCGCAACTTCTCCGTATCTGGGACGGGTGGTCGGATAGGTTTTACCAGGTACCACTAAGTTGTAGAATGGTAATCCCTTTAGACTTCTCAATTCTTGCTTAGCGGCAGCACTAAATTCCTAAATTGCCTGAAGGCCAAACAGTGTGTACGCAGTTAAATCTCTCCTAAGCCGTTCGTTATATGAAAATTTTCTTCGCTCAACTGAAGCTATTTTAAATGTAATTTCCAAGGGGATTCAAAAAAAATTCGCTCTAAAAGGAGTTCGTTAAACAGAGGTCCGACTGAGTAATTTAGCATTCTAAAAATGGTTATAAAGCTTTATATAGAAGATAGCTTAACAATAGACAATTAGATGGAAATTTAGTTAAATAACTTTAAACTTATTTGAAAAGTAGGTAAACATGCGAAAAAATTTACGGAATATTACAAATTTCGAAGTGTACAACATCCAAATGTCCCACGTCACTGTTAATAAGGTGCCGGTACGCCGTACCGTTGCGTACCGTCAGAAAGAATATTTTCTGACGCTATCGAGACACCGTTAGGTGGGTCGGAAAACTACTATCTTCGGGGAATTCACAGACTAAAAGATTAACAATAGCCGCAAGCAGAGTTGCAAATGATTCTTGCACTGCTTCAATTAGATTGGAGGGCGAGCTGTTTGGGTTTTTAGGGACTAGTGGGAGTCATCACGGAACAAATAAATGCATGGCCTATCTTAGGGTAACTAAGAAAAAGAATAGGAGTATGTATACTTGCATTTACACCAATCTTAGGAGTAGAGTAAATAAATTTCACAAATTTGAAGTACTGATCAAGATATCAAAGGCGAATATCGTTGTGATGTCAGACACTTGGTGTCACACTGATATAAGCAGTGCCGAATTGGAATTTGGGGAGTACAATGTATGTAAAAAGGAAAGACAGGATACCAAGGTAGGAGGGGTTATGCTGGGTGGAGGAGCAGTTATGCTGTTAGTTAAGGAACATATAAAATCTAAGGAAATGCATCTGGTTGACATAAGTGGTGCAGTGTTGAGTCAATTGGGTGTGACATAAGCTAAGGGAAAAACAAGTTGAAAGTAGGAGTGTTATTAGTATTACTAGCCTAATGATTCTGATGAGTACCACGAACAACTTTACAGAGAAATACAGTGGGCCAATAAATCAGATTGTCTAATAATGTGGGATTTTAACCTCCCAGATATTGACTGGAACTTGTGGGTTGCACAAGTTCCAGTCAATTCACTTGCACATTAGCAAGACTTTTGTGGATTTATTTAATAATTGTTTTCTACAGCAACACGTTCGAGAGGCAACGAGAGAAAGTAATTCTCTTTATCTGGTTATCAGCAGTGATTATTTGTATATTAAGATTTTACAGATAAAGGAACAACTGGGTGGCAATGATCACAATGTACTGATGTGGGATTTACTTAAAGAAAATACTACCATCAGGGGTAAAAGGAATGGTTTTTGCTTCTGAAAGGTTACTACAGTGGTCTCAGACAAATTTAAATTCTATGCAGTGAAAACAACTGATGACGATACCAACAGCACGAGTAATTACAGACCAGTTAGTTTAACTTCTGTTCCGGGTAAAATAATGGAGTCACTGGTTAAAGATGCATTTCGGGATCATCTAGACAAGACTGCAGCAATAATTCAGACACAGCATGGTTTTGTTAAGGGAAAGTCTTGTCTGTCAAATTTGATTGGATATTATGATGTAGTTTCAAAGGAACTGGATGCAAAAAATAATTTTGATATCATATACTTGGATTTCAGGAAAGCTTTTGACACTGTTGCGCATGTAAGATTACTGTACAAATTGGAGTAGATTAGTAATAAGGGTAAGTTACTACAATGGATAAAAGGATGGTTGAGTGGGAGAAGACAGAGGGTGGTAATCAATGGATGCTGCTCTTCGTGGACTAGTGTTATTAGTGGAGTCCCACAGAGTTCGGTGTTGGGTCCACTGTTGTTTTGTATATTTATCGATGATATTGATGAAGGTATATCAGGCTTAGTGTCGAAGTTTGCAGATGATACAAAGGTTGGCAGGGTTGTTAATGACAGTAATAGCAATGTGCTACTGCAACAGGATCTAGAAAATTTGGGCAGATGGGCTGAGAAATAATAACTGAAGTTTATCATTGACACATGCAAAGTACTCCATATAGGTAGAAGAAACTCCAGAGGAAAGTACCAACTGTGTGGTACTACACTATTGTGTAAGAAAAGGAAAAAAGAGTTGGGAGTAATTGTGCATTCAAACATGAAGTTTTCCGAACACTGTAGACAGGCTGCAAGAGCAACTCATGGGTTTTTGTCAATGATATACATGAATTTTGCTAGCAGGGAAAAGGAGGTGATTGTCCTTCTGTACAAGACAATGGTCAGGCGACACCTTGAGTACAGGGCTGGAGGCCTCATTTTAGGGAGAATGTAGATTTGCTCAAGGATGTGGATGAAGATTACCATGTACAGAGAAGGGTAACAAGATTGTTGAGGGGAATGAAGGTATCTGCCTACCAATAGAGGCGTAAATTCTGCAAATTGCAGTGTCTGCTTACTAGGGACCTGCGAATTAATCTGATTGTGGTGTATAAGGCCTTGAATGGGTTAAGCACGCTGAATTCTGATGGGATTCTTCCACTTGTTCAGATTACGAACCTCAGGGGGCATAAATTCAAATTGAGGAAAGACAGCTGTAGAATAGGTGTGCGGAAATTTGCGTTTAGCCAGCGGGTGGTTAATTGCTGGAAGAAACTTCCATCTGTCGTTGTGGAAGTTGATAGGTTAAATAAGTTTAAGGAGGAAATGGAGAAACATTTAGAGGGAATGGTTGGGTGAATTTTTTTTTTTTTTTTTTGGCTGATGCTAAATAATTACTGTCACTATACACTGTATAGCTTCTGAAAACTTCCCCATTTTAACTTTTTTTATTTTTCTGTGATAAATTTAAAGTTGTTCACCTGCAATAAATATATCTCCTTGATTTCAATTGTTTAAGTGCGCATTTCAAGGAACATTTTATCGAAATGTTCTGTGATGGGCATTATTAAACCACCTACTCCTCCTGTTTCCCCAACCACGAAACACATACATACTGTATATGTCCGCCATAGAGTATTACTGTTTGGTGTTGTTATTAGCCTACCGACTTTGTGTGTTGTAATAAGTAAATCCTCTGTGGGAAAATCTAAGGCGTTGAATTTCGGGAGTGCCGGAGTGTTGATCCTAGTGTTTTTGTTGGATACTATTATCAGAATGGTGTGGTGGCTGATAGGCGGGATAATTGTGTCATTAATTTTTGTACAGTTTTTACGGAGTAGAAACAAAATGAAAGAAAGCGCATTAACAGGAAAGCACATTTTAGTAAGTAAATTTTATGATTGACATGATGTATTGAAAGAAGTGAAGGAGAAGTTGTCAGTTGAAAACAGTAGGGGGAGGTTGTAGTAACCCTACTACAGTCACGTGGACTATAGTTAACCACTGAATTTTAAATTGGGACTAGTAAATAATGCATTTGCAGCTAATTTATTGTTTCTGTGCGAGTTTTCTGAGTAATCTGCTCACAAATTGGCTTCGAGTATAGTAGTCATTCACTTGACTGCGTTACAATTTTGTTCTCTATTTCTCGTTGCTGCATTTGGTTTGCTGTTGAATCCCCCAGTTTTCTTCTGTCCTTGTTATGATTTCAGTTTTCACTTCGATTTTAGACTGTAGCGTCCAGATTTAGATCCTATTTTATTTGTGTAAGTAGATGCTGCCGTGTTATGTTCTAAAAAAGTAAAAGAATTACAGTAGGTGCTTTTAGTACCGAGAGCGAAACAATTGTTACAGTGGATAGATGAGTGTATATACAGTACAAAAAATATTCTGTGTATTTACTGTAATAAAATATTACGCTTTACTCTGTAACGCACATAAAACATTTAACAAAAATTCCAGGCTATAGAAAAATTTAGTGGTGCTCAAAAATACAATGGTACTAAAAAAAATTGCATAACCTTATTTTTTATATTGTTCTTATGCTAGCAGCCACTCTTTTAGAAATAGCTGAAAGAGCATAAGTAAGAATAATGCACATGAAACTATTTATTTCAGAAAACAATAAAATAAGTGCTTTTCTTCAAGATAACATCGTGTTACTTATAGTTCATATAATAAAAAAATACGATAAGCAGTGATTTTTTTTTTTTTCATTACTTTGCAATACTAGGATGATAGGATAGGCAGCTATATAACCAAAAACCCCCCAACAAAATGCACACTAATATTTCATTGGCCCATTCTTTGGTTTGATGACTGTTTCATATCATGGCATCGACTGGATAACGTTCTGAATGTATTCCTCGTAAATCTTGGTACCAAATACATTGTCTCCTGCAGTTCTCTTAAATATTTTGGGTTTCTTTTTCTTTCTATTGGGTTAGTTATTTGCATTATTTAAAGCATTACTTATTTGGAGTATAATCCAAGAGGCAGCTCATCATGAAGGCATTCACAATATAAGATATAATGAAATGATGCCATTATAATTAACTTCGGTTTACTTGCTTCATATAGGCATGATGCATCTGTGCATAAAATTCTAATAAATATTCTAATTAGTATTGAACATCAGATTATTCCATGATGAGTCTTCTGTAAATAATGCACTTAATTCACTGATTGAAAGAATAATCGTAATCAATACAAATGTTCAATATATTCTACCACTGTTGATAGAATATTCACCATTCATGTTGAATACAAATATTTATCAGCATTGAACATTAATGATTATTTATAGTTGTCCTTTTCTTCTAGAAATTTAAAACCAGTTCATAATGTCTCTGACTAGAACAATAAGAATACCTATTGTGAAATTACAAAGGGACAGACAAACTAGAAGACAGTAGTCATCCACACAACCAAAAGTGTCATGAAAGGTCACACAACTCTTGAAGGGTTAAGGTTGCCAGATTTGACTAATAAAAAGAGGTACAACAGTTTTGGTGAGGAGGGAAGAAAAATTGCTGTAAAGCTGTTTTTGTAAAAGTGATGAATTGTTGGATATCCCTGTTGCTGGTTTAGCTCTCAAACTGGCAACCAGCCCCCAACGTAAGAAACCAAGCTATTTTTTAAGGTTAGTTGTAAGCTGTAGTCTGGGGATTATGTATGCCGACAATGATATGCATAGTGTGAAATCGAGCCATGTTTTTCCATAAAAAAATTAACAGCCATCATTAAACATTGCTAATGTTGATATTTCATCCCCAATAAAGCAGTTAAAATGAAGTCTTAAACTCTTCTTCTCTTGCTGTACAGATAAGTCAATTCATTTTATGATGTTGGTTTATTTACACCTTCCCAACAGGGAAGGTGTAAATAAATCCTGTTGATATGAAATTCTGTGCTCAGTGAACCCACTGACCCAAATTTTTTTTTTTTTTTTTTTTTATATATGGTGTGTCCTATGTAGGGTAGCTCCTAGACCAGGGTTGGTGAACCTTTTTAAGGGTGCATGCCAAAATTGGCTAATTTTTTAAAAAATCTACCCTCTGTACTGGTTGGAATTCTGCAAAGTCAAGGGAACGTTGATTACCTGATCCCCCCCCCCCAGATTTACAGTATGCAATGGCATGGTGTGAGTAAGTCTGAATGCAGTTCTACGGAGCTACTACTATTAGAGAGGATGAGACCTCACCACAAAAAAAAAAGACAATCTCACATGGTTCAAAGAAAAATTTAAGATTACATATTTTAAAAAATAAACCTGCCCAAGATTCATTATACTCTTATTTGTGTGCAATTAGTTAGTGTTTATGTAAAAAGAAAAAAAAGAAAAGTGTGGTTTATAGTTTAAAACAATTAGGTAAGTTCAAAATAAATACAGTTGAACTCGTTTATAACGAGCCTGCTTACAAAGAGTTCCTGGATACAAGTAAACTGAGATATTGTTTGGTCTCATTTAAAAACAGATAGCATTCAGTTTGGATATAACAATCATGTCCCGAATATAACGGACCATACTGCCATGTACAGCAAACCAAGCGCTGCTTGTCATCCTTTAAAAACAAGAAGGAAGTTCCTACTTGTCCTTCAAAAGAAAGTTTATAAAATTACCTGTGAAATCTGCCGTCTCTAGAATGAGCAACGTCAAAGCAGCAAATGCTTCAAAGCTCTCTAGAGGTCTGCTTTAACCTACTCTGCAGCAGCTAGCTATTGGTCATCGGCAAACCAATCAGCGAGCTGTAAAACACACCCCCACTCCTTTTCAAATGACGAATTGCTGGCTGCTGCTGAATAGATAAAAGCAGACCTCGGGAGAGCTTAGATGCATTTGCTGCTTTGATGCTAATCGTTTCAGACAGTGGGTTTTGTAGAAAATTTTATAAACTGTCCTTTTAAGAATGAACTCTATTCTCACTTCTAAAGGACAGTAAGAGGAACTTGGTTTCAATCTTGGAGCCCGAAAATGTCGAAGAGGAAAGCATTATCAATGAAGGAAAAAGCCGAAATTATTGAAGAACTGCAGACTGGTCAGAAGAACATAGAGATATGCAAGAAGTATGGACTTTCTTTGTATACATTTTGTAAAAATAGAGATGCAGTGTTGAAGGCCTGCAATGACAACGTAACAAATGCGAAGAGACTCAAGAAATGTGACAAAGATGATATTGAACAAGCTCTGCTGAAATGGTTCACTGCACAAAGAAATGCCGGTTTACCCTTAAGTGGACCAATATTAAAGACTAAAGCAGAAGAATTTGCACAGCTTTTCAGCTATGCAGGATTTTGTTGCCCAAATGGATTGCTTGATCGTTTTAAGAATCGGCATAAAATTTGCTATGGCAAAATCAGTGGAGAAGCATCTGCAGTGGACATGGAGATAACGTCTAAGTGGATGACCGACATGTGGCTGCTTCATTCTCAAGGCTACAGTGACGATGACATTACAAAATTTTCTATGTCACTTCTGACCAAACTTTGAAATTCCAGGGCGAAAAATGCATTGTAGGAAAGTTGTCAAAGAATAGACTTACAGTGGCTATCTGCACAATTATGTCTGGGACAGATAAAAGAAGGCTTCTAGTGATTGAAAAGTCTGCCAAACCAAGATGCTTCAATAATGTAAGCAACTTCCAGTGGCTTATACGTCGAACAGAAAAGCTTGGATGACTTCAGATATTTTCATGGATTACCTCAAAAGGTGGGACAAAGATCTTTGTACAGAAAAACCCAAAATTATACTTGTTGTAGATAACTGTCTTGCATGTCCACAGAAAGTCGACAATCTAAGTCACACAATGCTCATTTTTTGCCTCCAAATGCTACAACCAATGGATCAAGGTGCGATCAGAAGTTTCAAAGCTCATGTTCATCGTAACTTGGTCCTTTGCTGTTTGACAGAAGAGACAAGGGAATTGAAATGAAAATTTCAGTTCTTTATGCTATAATCTTTGGTTATATGCTATAATCTTTAAATGCATGGGAATGCATTTCACAAAAAAAGTTGCATTCAAAACTGTTTCAAGAAATCTGGATTTCAGTCAAAGCAAGATAACATTACCGGTGAGGAAGCTCGTATTCCATTATCTGACTGGTTGCAAAAAAGGAATCCAGAGTATTTGACTCAATCCCCAAACATCGACAGCTGGGAGCATGTAGATGATGATGTCGTAACTTCTGGAGCTCTTACAACAGAAGACATCATAGAAACTATCCGAGTAGCAGGTGAAGAATGAAGAAGTAGACGAAGAAAACTCTATTCAGCTTCCATCATATGGAGCTGCTGTTGACAGTGTAGAGAGCCTTCAACGTTTTTTTTTGGAGATACAGATACTGATGCAGAGGTGTTTAGTGCCTTAAGTCTGATCAGAAGAAAGATGAGACAAAAGCAGAAGACGACCAGTCAAATGATCTTACATTTGTTCCTGAAAATGGGATAATCACTTTTCGAAACAATAGCCCTTTTTAGGGCCACAAATAATTTCCATACGTAGGTTAATCTTTTACAGTTTGCAATTCACATTTGCCTCTGGTTCTTACACTTTTATTGTTCTGAATCACCTAACTCGGGTATAACGAGCACATCTTGCTGTCAGTGAAACTCGTTATAAACTATTTCAACTGTATAATATGCATTGTTTCTTCAAAACGTTTTGGTTATTTACAAACCATTTCCTAAATCAGTTATTTTGTATAATACTTAATATTTCAAAATAGCCTGCATACAATAATTTAATTGTAGGCCTAATTACACTTTATTTTGTATAAACTGGTATTCTCATTTATCTTTGGTTATCCTAACTATTTGATTAACCAAACCAACCAACCTTGGTCCCAATTAGTTTGGATAATTGACGTTCTATTGTATCATCATTTTTCTCATACACATTTTACTTGACAAAAGCATAACCAAAGAAAGAGTGAAATAAAAGACATTATTTCAAAGATGCTTTAATAAAGGCATTAAAATAAAATCCTTCATAACAAAAATGTAACTTTTAGCGTACAGAACAAATTTTAATATAAAATGATAAACCTCTCTTATATTACATATATTCCATCAGTGAGACTTCTGTTGCTTCACCATTAATGACAGATACTTAAAATCAAGCTTATACTTTTGTAACTTTTAGTTCTATGTGTGCAGCACTAGTTTCATCCATAAGACTACTCCTGTGACTAGACCAGTGTTTCTCAACCTCTTTTTAATTAATGCCCCCTAAAGGGCTTTTTTAGACAATTTTTTTTCCCAATCACCCCCATGAAATTTTAAACAAGAAAATACTTTATACTTCTTTTATTCAATGGGATCCCTGAGCCTGATGTTTCTTTGCTAAAAGTTCAATGTTCGGTATGATGTTAGTAAGTTTAATTCTTGAACACATATCAATTCTGCTTCTTTCCTTTGTTAATGTTTTATTTACTGAAATAAAACCACTTTCGACCATATAAGACACTGGAAAACAAAGGAGTACTTCGGTCATTTCAGACCACATCGTTGGATAAAGAAGTTTAGTTGTTTTTGATCCCCACAACTCAGCCATTCCACCTAATTTGAATTTATATTTGCATTCTTCGTTACGTTTTAATTCAGTTTCTTCTTGAAAATTTTCACTAGCAGACTCAAAATCGCATCCATTTGGATCTAACATCACCTCAAAGCTGAAAATCTATTTTTCATTTCACCTTTTAAAGAACACAAATAATTGGAATAATTCTTAGGATCATTCTCGGTGAGAAATTCATTGATTTCAGCTAGCTCTTGCATGCCATGAAATCGTTTTCAAATATTTCCAGTTTTTCAGTGAAGGCTTTTAATATGCATTTGCAGTCTATCAGCATAATTAAATTTCCCTTGAAGTTGAAGTGATACTTCATTAAGTTTTCGAAAAATTCAAGCCATATAGTATAAGTTGTTTTTATGTTTGGTGATCTCCTTTGCTAAATCTGTGTCCCCTTCACTTTATAAAAAAACTAATTATCTTATCAAAAGGTTTACAAATCTTGTTAGACAGTTTCTTTAGAAAGCCATCTGACTTCTGTATGTAAAAGAAGCCTCACATACTGTTCTTCATTATCAACACAAATTTTTCTGAAAAGGCGATCATATTTGCTATATGACATTATTTTATTGATGGTTTTAATAACTATATTGAGAGATTGATAAAGAACTGGACTAATATTTTTTGCAACCAGATGATGTCGGTGCACAATGCAGTGTATTGCAAGAACTTTGGGACATACTTCCTTTAGGTGGGGTATAAAACCTTTGTCTTCCAACCATGCAGGTAGCACCATCAATGGAACAGGATACCAAATTTTCCAATGGTGCTTGTTTTTCATCAAACCATGATTTTACAGCACCAAAAATGGATCTCCAGTAGAGTCAGTTTCTACAGATTTTAGAAACAGTATCTCTTCTTGCAATTTACAATCATCATCGATATAACAAACGTATGCCATTAGAAGGGCCTTATTGTCAGTAACTGTGGATTCATCAATCTGAATAAAATTTTACTCGTTTTTAGTTTGTCAATTAGCTGCTCGCCAATGTTACAAACTGCCATCTCATCGATTAGTGTTCGAATTGAATCGTTGCTCAATGGCAATGCTTGATGATGGGTTGAATAACTATAAAGAATTAAATAATAAAATAGTGGAAGGATTTTGATGCATCACTGTTTCAATTACAGTCTCTAATGCTGGTTATATAACAGTCTCAGCAACTGGCGATTTTCACTTTTAAGGGCACAAAAGGTGATATTGTTATACATGTTAGAACTAATGACATTAAGAGTAAGAGATCTGCAGATTTACTCAAGTACAGGTCAATGTTGAAAAAAAGTTACGAGTTTGGGTTGAATGTGAAAGTCTGCAATTCTGCCCATACACAATACGAGGAGTATATGATGAGAGCCTAGTTGATCAATTTGGCCCTGGAGAGATTGCGCAAAACTCAAGGGGTAGAATTTTTTTCAGCCTGGTCTGTGCTTGTTGACAGGAGAGACTGTTTCACAGGGATGGGGTACACTTAACTCATGAATTAATGAGGCTCGTGGCAGAGAAGAAAAATGTATGGGATGCATATAAATTATCAGGTGACACAGAGGCCCATGGCAGATATAAGCTTGTCTGTAATCAAGTCACAAAGGAGGTTAGGCAGGGGAAGGCAGATTACGAGAAATCTTTGGCAAAGGATGCAAAGAAAAACAGCAAAGAGTTCTTTACTTATGTAAACTCTAGAAGGCAAGGGATGATAAGATTGGACCACTTAACATAGATGGATTGACTGTTGATGATCATGCTCAGGTAGCTGATAATCTGAATGAGTATTTTGAATCTACATTCACATATGAGGAGTTATTCAATGAGGGGAATGCCAGAAGTTTATTAAACTCTAACGGTGAGCTAAGTGATTTTGTAATAACTGAGAGCATAGCGGAGGAGAAATTGTTGAAGTTAAACAAAAGGAAGGCACCTGGCTTGGACGGGATCTGTCCTCCCGTTATATTAAAGGAGGCAGCAAAGGAAGTCAGCAAACCCTTATCCATAATTATGAACACTTCCTTGGACTCAGGGAAGGTCCACATGGACTGGAAGTGTGCAAATGTTTCACCAATTCACAAACGGGGGTTCAAAAGGTGACACAAGTAACTATAGACCTGTTAGTTTAACTTGTGTTCCGGGGAAAATAATGGAGTCACTGGTTAAAGAAGCATTGCAGGATCATCTAGACAAGACTGCAGTAATAGTTAAGATACACCATGTGTTTGTTAAAGGGAGGTCTTATCTGACCAATTTTGATTGGATACTGTGATGTAGTCAGACTGGAAACTGAATGTCAAAAATAATTTTGATATAATTTTGATATTCGACGAGGCTACTAGAGACGGTCGTGTTCAAAGCCGCTAAGTGGATTTTTCTTATTTATTGATTTGAAATTATTGTTTTTCTAAAACTTTTGATTTAAATTTAGTAGTATAACATTATTTTGTGATTTTCTGATTAATTTGGTGTATTTATTCTTTACTTGGCCTTGTAATTGCATAAAAGTATTGGTAAAGGTTTCCACGTGTTTCAACTCCACTACCGTTTGTAATTTTCCCGCCTTTGTGATACGATAGGTTTTTTTTTTTTTTTTTATGAGAACCCCAAACACGAGAGGTATTATAACCTATAGTACTTAGTACCGTGCTTGGGTTGGAGGTTGAGAAGGCGAAAGAAGATATTTGTTGATATTGGACTTGAACTTCTGTAGATTGTAATTTTCAGGAAATACGTATGAAGGAAGGTTGTTCCAGAAAACGGCAGTTGAATGAATAAATGAGGAAGATGAAAAGTTGGTTCTGTGGGTTTGAAGTTGGACAGTAAATGGATGTTGGTTGGTGGCGGCACGTGTTCGGACTGTTTTGAAAGAGAGAGTGGGAATTATAGAAGCCAATTCAGAAGAACAGTGCCCATGGAAGTATCTGTAGAAGAGGCATGCAGCAGAAACGGTGCGTCTATGAGAAAGCGAGTGGAGAGACTCTGTTAGAGATGAATCATTAATTAACCTAACTGCCCTCCTCTGAATGGAATCAAGAAGCCTGAGAGAGGTTTTAGAGGCACCACCCCAGAAGTGGGAACAATATTCCATGGCAGGGCGGATTTGCGATTTATACAGAGTGAGCAGCTGTTTGGGAGAAAAGTAACGCCGAGAGAGAAAGAGAAAACCAAGTTTTTTAGATGCAGAGGAAGCAATATTTGTAATGTGCTTGTGCCAAGAGAGATTAGAAGTCAGGGTAATCCCCAAAAGAGATATATCATTTTGCCTAGAAATCGGAGTGTCACTAAAGATAAGCATAGGAGCAGAAGAATCCTTTTTGCGAGATATAAGACAAGATTGAGTTTTAGAAGGGTTGAAATCAACTAAGTTGTCTTTGCCCCACTGGAGAATTACCTGAAGATCAGCATTTAAGGAATTGGCAGCAGATTTTCGGGAACTTGAAGCTGATTGAGCTGGACAAGGTTTCTCAAAATGGAAAGTTGAATGCAATGTGCTATCATCGGCAAAACTATGGATAGGATTTCCAGTCAATGGAAGAAGGTCATTGATATACAAGAGGAAAAGAGTGGGGGAAAGAACTGAACCTTGGGGAACACCGGCATTAGTGGAGAAGTTAGAAGACAGAGAGCCATCTACCATCACCCTCAGTGAGCGATCAGAGAGAAAACTGGATAACCAATTACTAAAAACAGTTGGCAAACCATAAGATGGAATCTTGTTTAGAAGACCTTTATGCCAAACACGATCAAAAGCCTTTGAGATGTCAAGAGCAACTACTTCAGTTTCACCGAACCTTTCCATTGAATTAGTCCATAAATGGGTAACATAAGCCAGAATATCACCAGTGGATCGACACTGACGGAATCCATACTGGCGATCGTTGACCAGACGGAAGGTTTCTAGGTAGTTTAAGAGTTGGCAGTTAATTGATTTCTCCATTACTTTAGAAAGAGTAGAAGTAATTGCAATGGGACGATAATTGGATGGGAGGGATTTGTCACCCTTTTTAGGAACTGGCTGGATATGAGCAAATTTCCAAGCAGAAGGAAAAACACCTTTGGAATAAGAAAGTGAAAAAAGGCGGCAAAGAATAGGAGTAAGTTCAGGAGCACAGGTTTTGAGAACAAGTGGAGAAATACCATCAGGACCTGGAGCTTTCTTAGCATCAAGATTCATCAAAATCCTTCTGATATCCTTTTGACGGAAGACCACAGGAGGCATTGAATGGAGCGTGTTAGGAATGGTGGGAGGTGTTTTACCAAGATCATTAATACATGAGCTTGAAGAAAAATGGGATGCTAGCAGGTCAGCTTTATCCTTGGCTGAAGTGACAACAGAACCATCTGGTTTGGACAGAGGTGGGAGCAGAGATGGGCAAAAGTTGCGGCCAATAGCTTTGGCAAGAGACCAGAATGCTCGGCTACCATTAGGGCCAGAAGCAAGTTTTCTACTCTTAGCCTGTTCAAACTCTAGTTTGGACTGATTAATAACTGCTTTACAATTGTTGCGAGCTTTGGTGTAGGCAGAAAATGAAACTGAAGAATTAGAAACAAGCCAATTACGATATGCAACGTTCTTCTCTTGGACAGCCTTAGCACATTTATTGGAAAACCAAGGTTTAGATAAAGGACGAGATTTTAAAGTGGAGTGTGGGATAAAGGATTCCATTCCTGCAAGAATAATTTCACTGACACGATCTGAGCAAACGTTGACATCAGAAGTTTTGAAACAGTAATCAGACCAAGGAAAAGAAGAAAAGAAGTCTCGCAGGTCATCCCATTTTGCATTCTTGTAATGCCAAACAACACGAGGTTGGGAATAGCCATGAGATAAAGGTTCCATTGGAGAAGAGACAATCACCAAGTTGTGATCTGAAGTGCCTAAAGGACCTCTCACTTCAACCTTGTACTTAGAAGGGTTGTTTGTGAGAAAAAGATCAAGCGTATTGGCTGTATGATTAGGATTGTCCGGTATTCTTGTAGGTAAATGAACAATCTGTGCTAGGTCATTAGTAATTGCAAAAGCCTCAGCATCTCGACCTGCTGGGTCGGTGTGACTAGAAAACGGAAGCCAGCTGGAGTTGTGAACGTTAAAATCACCAAGGAAAATTACCTCACTGTTAGGAAAGTTGGACTGGAGAAAGTCAAGTTGCAAAGAGAGGAAGTCAAAGAGCTCCAAGTGATTAGTGGAGTTGGGAGAATGGTAGAGACAACAGATGAATTTTACACAATGAGGTAGAGAGATTTTAAGCCCGAGAAGATCAAAGAGAGGAGATTCCAAATTGCCAAGTCTCTGACAGGGAATATCAGAACGGACATATGCACAAGTACCACCTTTGAGGCGAAAGGAATCATACAGCAAATAATTTGGACATCTGAGATGAGCAGTAGTTGAATCAACTGATAACTGAGATTCAGTAAGAAAAAGTACATGCGGTTTGGAAGACTGCAAGTGGAAATGGACATCGTTGAGATTAGAATTGAGACCACGTATATTTGTGAAATGAATTAGGAAGTCCTTGGGAGGTTTAGATCTTTTCGCAGATAAGCTTGCTCTATTATTTTGACAATTCATGGTGTATTCAATAGTAAGAAAAAGTGGGTGGGACATGCTGTATGAAGTAATGAAATTTTTGGATATGGCGTACATGTGGTAAGAATATACCCAGATCCTTGACATAACGTGGCCTCGACAATGCTCCCCGCATACACACTACTCGGACTCCCTCCAGTCACTATCTGGCAGAGTAGAGGTAGCAAGATTATACACTAGCTGATCCGGAAGCTTCCTAGAGAGTTACCAATAGGTTCAGTCCGGTGTACTAACTAGTGGCCGGCCTGCGAACACCGTTTTAGAGCTGTACCCTCGAATTGTAAGGAATATTGGATCTCGCCACGACATTCATCATAACCTCAAAAATCATCAATCATACTGCATGATGGAAGAGATAGGGAAGGGTTGGCCGGAACTTAGCTCTAGAGACTAAACATGGGTTCCACCACTTCAAGCCTCCAATAAGCAAAGTGGCGGTATTTCACCGGTTGATGAGAGTCATCTACCACCTAGTACTGCCTGGTAACATAGAGGGGCGGCGTTCCTCCATGTGGTGTGGGTGCCACACCTCGACCCCTGCTTACGTTGGTTCACACCTGGGTGGTCACCCACCATGTACTTGTGCATGAAGGTTATACCCAGGATTACTAACAGTCCCACCATCGTGAAGGTGCAAGCAGAGGATTTGGCTGTCATAGACCATCCGGACTTCGCCGAAATTGGGTCCACTTTGACTTGAGTGTCACCCGAATATCAGTTCCATCAGCGTTTTAGACTCCCAGGTAGCAAGACCAGCTTTTCTGGCATATCTGAGAGAATGTCTGTGACAACCTCAAGGACCAAAGTTATATACCATACTAGATAGCGTTAGTTGAACTTCGTTAGCAGTTAAATTGTATGTTTAAATAAATACATATAACGACTTAGATTACAAACGTAATATAATTAATTATATTTAAAATAATTAATAACATAACATAATTGGCGCCTCCGTAGCCAGGTGGGAAGGAGCAGCAGTGCATAGCAGACGCTTCTTGATTAGACCGGGGTTCGAGCCCGTCACCACCAAATACGGAGAATGCGGAAAGGTCAGGGAATGACCACCGCATATCCCGGAGCAATATGGCCTTAGTTGCTAATGCTCCTAAAAAAAAAAAACCAAAAAAAAAAACATAACATAATTAATTAATAAATTAATAGAATCATGACTCAGACCAGAGCAGCAAAGCAAAAGGCTCAAGCTAATGGAAGTGCTGTGGCTCCGAGCAGAACTGAGGGGGGCAGTTGTCCTCTGACTCACAGCCTTATAAAATGTACTGTTTGCTTGATGTTTGCAGAGCAATCGGGTACGGGACATGATACTGCCAAGGGGGATGTCTTTGTGTGTGCGCGATGCAAGGAGTGTATCGATATCAGGCAACAACTCGGCGTTCTTGTGGGCCTATATGAGAGCTTGAAGGACAGGGTGGATGCCCTCGAAGAAACTAAATTAAGGGGCCCATCAAGCTCTCAGCTGCCCACATCAATGCTAGAACTTGCACTTGGGCATCGTGTGACACAGAGACAACCCCCAAGGCAGAATGCGCTGGTCCCGAAGGAACTAGTAGTTGTTGGTGATTCTATTGTCAGGGAAACGGGGAACATGCTTTGTAAAAAAGATAGGTGGAACAGGACCAGGGTATGTCTGCCAGGGGCAAAGGTTGATGACGTTGTAGAGCGAATATCATCTTTTAAGGGCACAAAAGGTGATATAGTTGTACACGTTGGCACTAATATTAAGAGTAGGAGACCGGCAGAATTTCTTAACAAGTACAGGTCACTGTTGAACAAAAGCCGAGAATTAGAGTCGAATTTGAAAGTGTCTACAATTCTGCCCAGACACGATAGGAGGGAGTATATGATGAGAGCCTTGTCGATCAATTCGGCCCTGGAAAGATTGTGCAAGGCTCAAGGGGTAGAATTTTTTTCAGCCTGGACTGTACTTGTTAACAGGAGAGATTGCTTCTACAGGGATGGGATACACTTAAATAGAAAGGGTGCAAGAATATTTGCTGATGCTATCGAGGCAGTGTTAGGTGGGTCGGAAAACTGCTAGCTTGGAGGGAGACAAAGACCAATAGATTGACAGTAGCCACTGGCAGAGGTGAAAGAGATTCTTGCACTGCTTCTATTAGAATGAGCAGAAGCCTGAAAAACAAGATGCATGGTATTTCAGAGACTGCTGGGAGCCATTGCGGTACAAGTAAACACATGGGTTGTGTTAGGGTAGCTAAGAATAGAAACAGGTGCAGGTATACTTGCGTGTACACCAATGCTAGGAGTTGAGTAAATAAATTTGATGAATTTGAGGTATTGCTCAAAACATCAAAGGCAGATATTGTTGGGATATCAGAGACGTGGTGTCACACAGATATAAGGGATGCAGAACTGCAATTTGGGGAGTACAACGTCTACAGAAAGGATAGACAAGAAAGGGGGGGGGGTTAAGCTATTAGTTAAGAAACACATAAAAACCAAGGAAGTGAAGCCAGTCGACATCGCTGGACAGTGCAGTGTTGAGTCAGTTTGGTGTGACATAAGCATTGGGAGATCAAAATTGAGAGTAGGAGTGTGCTATAGGCCTAATGACTCTGATGAGTATAATAAGGAACTGTACAGGGAAATAGAGTGGGCCAGTAAATCAGAGAATCTTATAATGGGAGATTTTAATTTCCCAGATATTGACTGGAATTTGGGGGCTGGTTACTCACACACTAGCAGGGCTTTTGTGGATTTATTGGATGATTGTTTTCTACATCAGCATGTTCGGGAGGCAACTAGAGGGAGTAATACTCTTGATTTGATTATCAGCAGTGATTCTTCATGCATTAAGAATCTGCAGATAAATGAACCACTAGGTGGCAGTGATCACAGTGTGCTGAAGTGGGATTTACTCAAAGAGGTAACTACCATTAGGGGTAAAGGGAAGGGTTATTGCTTCCGTAAAGGCGACTACGGTGGACTGAGACAGTATTTAAATTCTATACAGTGGGACTAACTGATGATGTTACCAACAGCAAATTCAAAATGGGAAGCATTCAAAGAACTTATCTTGGAAGCTACTAGGCTTTACATACCAACTAAGAAATATTGTTCAAGGTTTAGGCCAAAATGGATGTCAGATGAACTAATGAGGCATATGGCAGAGAAGAAAAATGCATGGGATACTTACAAATTAACACATGACACAGAAGCCTATGATAGATACAAGTTGATATGCAACCAAGTTACAAAGGAGGTTAGGCAGGCGAAGGCAGATTACGAGAAATCTTTGGCAAGGGATGCAAAGAAAAACAGCAAAGAGTTCTTTACTTATGTAAACTCTAGAAGGAAGGGGATGAATCAGATTGGTCCACTTGATATTGATGGGTCAACTGTTGATGATCCTGCTCAGGTAGCTAACAAACTAAATGAATATTTTGCATCAACATTCACACATGATGAGTTATTCAGCAAGGGGAATGCCAGAGGTGTATTCAACTCTAGCAGTAAGCTACAGAATCTTGAAATAACTGGGAGTAAAGTGGAGGAGAAACTGTTGAAGATAAACACAAGAAAGGCACCCGGGGTGGATGGGATCTATCCAGTTATATTAAAGGAGGCAGCAAAGGAAGTAAGCAAACCCTTAGCCATAATTATGAGAGCTTCCTTGGACTTAGGGGAGGTACCCATAGACTGGAAATGTGCAAATGTGACCCCAATTCACAAAGGAGGATCAAAGGCTGACACAAGTAATTATAGACCTGTGAGCTTAACTTCTGTTCCAGGAAAATTAATGGAGGCACTGGTTAAAGAAGCACTGCAGGATCATTTAGACAAGACTTCAGTTATAGCTCAGACACAGCATGGTTTTGTTAAGGGGAAGTCTTGCCTGACCAACTTGATTGGATACTATGATGCAGTCACAAAAGAACTGGATGCAGGGAATAACTTTGATATTATATACTTGGATCTTAGAAAGGCTTTTGATACTGTTGCACATGGAAGACTGCTACACAAATTGGAGCAGTGTGACATTGGAGGCAAATTGCTGCTATGGATAAAGGGGTGGTTGAGGGGGAGAAGACAGAGAGTGGTAATCAATGGACACTGCTCATCGTGGACTAATGTTATTAGTGGAGTCCCTCAGGGCTCAGTGTTGGGTCCATTATTGTTTTCTGTATTTATAAATGATATTGATGATGGTATATCAAGCTTAATGTCCAAGTTTGCAGACGATACGAAGGTTGGCAGGGTTGTTAATGACACTAATCACACTATGCTGCTGCAACAGGATCTGGAAAGGTTGAGCAGATGGGCTGAGAGGTGGCAAATGAAGTTTAACATTGACAAATGTAAAGTACTACACATGGGAAACAGCAACCCCAGAGCAACGTATCAACTCTGTGGTACTACACTGACAGTGGTAGAGAATGAAAGGGACTTGGGGGTGGTTGTGCAGGCAGATATGAAGTTCTCTGAGCAGTGCAGACGGGCTGCAAGAGTAGCTCATGGAGTATTGTCAATGATATACAGGAATTTTTCCAGCAGGGGTAAGGAGGTGATTATTCCATTGTATAAGGCAATGGTCAGGCCACACCTAGAGTACTGTATACAGGTCTGGAGGCCTCATTTCAAGAAGGATGTAGAGCTGCTGGAACGAGTACAGAGAAGGGCAACAAGATTAGTGAATGGAACAAAGGGGTGCTCTTACGAAGAAAGACTTAAGTTTTGCAAATTACAGTGTCTGGAGACTAGGCACCAGCGAGATGACCTGATAGAGGTGTATAAAGCCTTGAATGGTTTAAGCATGCTCAATGCTGATGGGATTCTTCCTCTAGCTCAGAAAAATCACCTGAGAGGGCATAAATTCAAATTGAGGAAAGACAGATGTAGGATAGACGTGCGGAAATTTGCCTTTAGCCAGCGGGTGGTTGGTTGGTGGAACAGACTTTCATCCCTTGTGGTGGAGGTTGATAGCCTAAATAAGTTTAAGGCTCAGCTGGACAGGTATTTTGAACGAACAGAGGGCTGAAGTGGAAGTGGTTTTTTTTTTTTTTTTGGCTGATGCTGCATAAGCTTACTTTCTTGCATCAAATGCCTCTACTAATGCTAATGCTAATCATATCATATACTTGGAAAGCTTTCAGGAAAGCTTTTGATACTGTTGCACATGGAAGACTGCTGTACAAATTGGAGATGTATGGCATTAAGGGTAAGTTGCTACAATGGATAAAGGGATGGTTGAGTGGGAGATGCCAGAGAGTGGTAATTAATGGACACTACTCTTCGTGGAGAAATGTTATGAGTGGTGTTCCCCAGGGTTCAGTGCTGTGCCCATTGTTTTGTGTATTCATCAATGATATTGATGAAGGTATATCAGGATTAATGTCCACATTTGCAGTTGTTACAAAGATTGGCAGGGTTGTTAACAGCAGTAAAGGCAGTATACTACTCCAACTGGATCTAGATAAGTTGTGAAAATGGGCTGAGAAGTGACAACTGGAGTTTAACATTGACAAATGCAAAGTACTGCATATGGGTAGCAATAACCCAAGAGAAACATACCAACTGTGTGGTACTACTCAGGGAAGTGGAAAGTGATAAAGACCTGGGGGTAATTGTGCAGTCAAATAACCCAAGAGAAACATACATATGAAGTTCACTGAGCAGTGCAGACGGGCTGCCAGGGCAGGTCATGGAGTCTTGTCAATGACATACAGGAATTTTGCTAGCAGGGATAGGGAGGTGATTATCCTGTTATACAAGGCAGTGGTCAAGCCACACCTAAAGTACTGTGTAGAAGTTTGGAGGTCTCATTTTAGGAAGGAAGTAGTTGCTAGAATGAGTACAAAGAAGGGTAACAATTGGTGAGGGGAACAAAGTAGTGCTCTTACCAAGAAAGGCTTAAGTTTTTCAAATTGCATTGCCTGGAGAGTAGGCACCTGCGAGGGGATCTGATTGAGGTGTATATGGGCTTAAATGGGTTGAGCTAGCTGAATTCTGATGGGATTCTACCTCTTGCTCAGATTAAGATCCTTGTGGGGCATAGATTCAAATTGAGGAAAGACAGTTGTAGAATAGATTGTGGAAATTTGCGTTTAGCCAGCGGGTGGTTGATTGGTGGAACAGACTTCCATCTTTTGTTGTGGAAGTTGTGGCCTAAATAAATTTAAGGCTGAGCTGGACAGGCATTTGGAACAAATGAATGGTTGAAATGGGAGAGTTTTTTTTTTTTTTTTTGGCTGATGCTGCATAAGCTTGCTTTCTTGCATCATATGCACCTACTAATGCTAATTTGCACATACTGTTCTTCATTATCAACACAAATTTTTCTGAAAAAGCAATCTTATTTGCTATGTGACTTTATTTTATTGATGGTTTTAATAACTATATTGAGAGATTGATAAAGAACTGATCTGGACTAATCTTTTTTGCAACCAGATGATATCGGTGCACAAAGCAGTGTATTGCAAGAACTTTGGACATATTTCCTTTAGGTGGGCTATAAAACCTTTGTCTTCCAACCATAGAGGTAGCACCATCAATGGAACAGGATATAAATTTTCCAATGGTACTTGTTTTTCATCAAACCGTGGTTTTACAGCAGCAAAAATGGATGCTCCAGTACAGTCAATTTCTACAGATTTTAGAAACAGTATCTCTTCTTGCAATTTACAATCATCATCGAAATAACAAATGTATGCCATTAGAAGGAGAATATTGTCAGTAACTGTGGATTCATCAATCTGAATAAAAAATGTTCTCGTTTTTAGTTTGTCAATTAGCTGCTCGCCAATGTTACAAACTGCCATCTCATCGATTAGTGTTCGAATTGAATCATTGCTCAATGGCAATGCTTGATGATGGGTTGAATAACTATAAAAAATACTTGAAGAATTTTGATGCTACACTGTTTCAATTACAGTCTCTAATGTTGGTCATATAACAATCTCAGCAACTCTGAGCGCTACCAGTTTTTGCAATGATTTATGCAACTTTAAAAGATGCAATCATTCCATCATTATTTGTTTGTATGTTCTTCTTAAATAATTTGAATTTAAATAACTTGAATTTTGAGCAATGTAACGGTGTTACATTGCTCAAAATTCTGTTTTAAATTTTTAAAATTTTCAATATGTTTACCAATTTTATCAGGATGATTCATTTTTAAGTGATCTAAATGCCTCGATTGTTTCATAGCGTCATTTGAAAAAGAGCTATTACACATAAAATGCATAGGCTGTCTTGAGTTGAATGGGCTTTCAATAAAACCATAAGCTAGATATTCATCCAGATACTGTTGACACTTTTTTTTTTCCAGCACTTGACATGATTGATGATGGGTTGAATAACTATAAAGAATTAAATAATAAAATATAAACAATTCTTATTTAACTCTCATAGTCCATATCACTCATAAAAGCACTGTGGGTCAAAAATAAACAACATCCACAAGGAAACAATAAATCAATACTTCTGTATTTCTTTGATCCTAAGATGCACTTTTTTCCCCCTATAAATGTCTCTAAAAACGGGGTGCGTCTTAGAATCGATTGTGTCTTACAATCTCAGTTTTTTTTTTTTTTTTTAAATTTTCCTGCACTTTGCACACAGCACCACACATTTTGTTTTTACGCTGAAACCCCGCCTCCAAGAATGCCAACCTTTATCGCATTCTCCAATTCCATTGGAGAATAAAGTGGTGTGGGTGATTTTACGCGCTTTCGAAATGTGAAGCCACCGTTATTTCATTATAGTGGAGCTCAGCGAAAACTGGGAAGTTTTGTTTGTACCTTCGACAGTACATAAGGAGTGGAGTTACTGTATTTCGTTCAATTTGATCCCTTATTGCACATTAAAATGTTGTCAAAAAGATTGCATTATGAAGCCGCATTGAAACAAAAAGTTGTATATGCAAAAGAACATGGAAATAGAACTGTGGGTCGACATTTTGACATTAGTGAAGTAAATGTTTGTCATTGGAGAAATGATTGCAATTCCATATTTTTGTGCAAAGCAACAACCAAGTGCTTTACAGGGCCTAAGAAGGTTAGATTTCCACACATCAATGAAGCTGTGATGCATTTTGTAATGGAGACACGTGCAAAAAGGATTACCCATCACTTGTCAAGCCATGCAATTGATAGCCGGAGAAATTGCCAAGTACCTTGGAATAGAGAAAATAATTTTTAAAGGCAGTCGCAACAGACTTGTGAATCGTAGCGGATTATTGTTAAGGCATTGAACATCTATCTGTAAAAAAAATTCCTACAGACTTTCAACAGAAGCTGATTAACTCAGTTTCTTTTTTTTTTTAAGGAAAAAAAGAAACTGAGTTTAGTCAGATTGGAAATGCTGATGAAACCAGTCTTCTTGATATGCCTCGAAATTACGCTTCAACGCTAAAGGTGCTAAAGAAATCAAGATTATAAGCACGGGCTACAAAAAAGCAGCGTATCACCACTGATGGTCAATGGTTTCCACCATATTTAATTTTAAATCAAAAAACCATACTGAAGAATGAAATTTTCCCCAAAGATGTTATTGTGCGTGCACAAAAAATGTCAGAAGAGCTTACGGAAGACTGACTAAATGTTGTGTGCAATAGACATCCTGGAAGTCTTCGTAATCCACCTAGCATGCTAGTACTTGATGCATTTTGTGGACATTTGTCCAAATGGGTGAAAAATAAAATTGTGCAAAAATGTGGTAGCTTGGTTGTGGTTCCTGGGGGCATGACTAGCCAACTGCAGCCACTCGACGTTTCAGTCAACAAACCACTTAAGGATTACTCGAGAAAGGAATATGAATCCTGGCAGTTGACCGACAACCTTCTGCTGACACCTGGAAAAATTAAGAAAGCACCGGTATCAAAATTGGCAGAATCAACAGCTTGGAAGCTAATCCCAAAAAGAATAGTGCAGCACTGATTTAAAAAATGTTGCATCACCAGCACTCTCAATGGTTCAGAAGACGATATATTATGGGATAATGAAGATAACAATGGCTCAGAAGAATCAGACTGAATGTGAAGTTGACTGATATTTGATTCAGATGCAGATATCGACGGCTCAGAAGATTCAGAAGGAATTGACGAACAACATATCTACTGATAAATACTATTGTTAGTAAATTGAATTCTATTATAATAAAAATATTTTTTAGAAATATTGTAGCATTTTATTTTTATTTATTTTTTCTTAAAATCAGAGCTTTTTTTCTGTTGGTGGTACTGAAATTAGGGTGTGTCTTACAATCCGTGACATCTTAGAATCAAAGAAATATGGTAATTGTCGCTTAGAAAGTGAAAGTGTATTGATGTCTAACGGCACCAGGGGTTTCCCCCATCTCCGCGTTGCTTTCATTGTGGGTGTACCAGTTCACTAGGAAATGCCAGAGATTTAAAAGTGTGTGGGCTTTGTATCTGTGTGATGTTGTGTACCGTTGTTCATCTGGTCGTTTAGTTGCTGGACCCCTGCTGAGGCCCAATGTTGCCCCACTTTTGCCCCTTGGAGTCAGACCAGGAACCCAGTAGACTCATTTATTCTGGCAGGTCCTGCCACATAGTTTCCTGAGATTTCGGCGGCTAGGACCTATAAATAAAAAAAAAAACATTTTTTTAACTAATCGATTGCGCGATAGTGGTGTCGCTTGAATTTGAAAAGGCCAAAATATGGGCGAATGGTGATTTGATATGCTTAAATTTAGGTGTGTGGGGTTTTCGCTAGCGTACAGATAGAGAGAGGAGGGAGAGTGAAGAATAGTGGGGGGAGAAAGGCAGAAGTATGGGGCCAATAGAGAAGGTGGCGCAGTGGGGCAGGCCTATGCACCATTGGAGAGGAAAAGTGGGGGTGGCGAGGAGGGGAGGAGATGAGGGGAAAAACCCATCCCCTCCCTTCCCCCAGGGAAGTGTGATTCAAAGATGAAGGGGGCTAGGATGCCCTCTTCAGGACGCCATATGGCATTTGGCAATTAAGCTGCATGTTGTTTTGTCGTTTCTAGTTGCATCATTTACGGGGCTAGCCCCGTCCTTGTGTTTTCTTATTCCTGCTTTGGGTGTTTTCTTTGGAGAGATTGGTTCCTTATTTGTCTCAGCTGATGGCGAATCACTGTCAGCCATGTGCTGCATCCACCATCGTTGTTTGGCTGGGCCAGGTTATCTCAATTTGTCTTTGAGTACTCAGGAGGATTGATCATTGTAGATGAGAGTCATACTCAATGTCTCTTGGAATGTCTTGTCCTTGTGTGGTTTTGCTTACGACATTCTCTTCAGTGGATCTTCTCGTCAGTTCCTGATCGCATTTCGAGTTCTTCTTGTGAAGAGGTCCCAGGCAAATCTGGACAGGATTTGGTATTCGTCCCTTGAATCCAATAGGTGATGTTCTTGCCGTTGTGGTATGAATCTTAGTCTCGTTATGAAGATTCCCCGCAGGTCCTCGTATATGGGGCACTGGTATATCAGATGCTCCCAGCTTTCTCTTTTTCCACAAGGACAGTTTGGATCTTGGAGTATACCCAGAGTGGAGAGTTTGTCATTAAAGGGCCCATGGCCAGTCAGCATGAAGGTTGTGTAGAGGCCCGGGTGGAGCCATGCAGGTGACTTTGGGTAGGTTTTTTCTACAAGGGGGATGAATTTCCTCGTTACCTCACCCTTATGCGAGGTGGACCATCTGGTCTGCCACGTTTGTTTCAGGTGTGCCTGCAATCGTGCTTTCTCTTGTTTTTCTCCGTTTTCCGGTTCTATTGTATGCCCCAAGAAGGTAATGGTAATCCCTTTCATTATGTAATATGTCAGGCCACATCTAATGATTTCCAGATCCAGCGGCAAGACTCCCGCCAGAACCTGGAGCGCCTCTGTGCTGACTTTATTACAAGCTCGCGTTATTTTCAACAATATTGACCGTTGTATTGAGTTCAGGATCCTTTTGTTGGCTACAGTCATCATTTTGTGGTAGAACGTGGCAGCTACATATGTGATTAGGGATAAAAGTGGCTTTGTAATAAAGAGCCAGTGTTCTTTTGTTTAGTCCCCAGTCTTGTCGCGTGACTCGGGCTACCATGGCAGCACAGTTTCTAATTTTCTTTCTGAGTTGTTATGAGGTGTGGCCTGAACGTAGGCTTTGTGTCGAGGATTATGCCAAGATATCTCATTTCGGTGGCAAACCTGATTGTGGCTCCGTTTAGTTTTATCTGTGGGGGTCTTCTTGGATCAAGGGTTCCCCTGAGGAGTATAGATGTTTTGGTGGGCAATATTACCAGGTAGTTCGCTTCTGCCCATTCCTGTAGAGTGATGAGGGCTCTGTTTGCTGCTATTTCCAACTGGGCTCTGGAGTTAGCCGCCACTGTCAATATTAGGTCGTTGACGAATGCCTGTGACTTGACGTCTCCCAGGTCGATATGCAGGAACTCATCAAAGACAAAATTCCACAACAGTGGGCCCAAAACTAACCCCTGCGGGCATCCTCTGTGTACTTCTCTGACTAATCTTTGATAAGGGGTTACGACTTCTATCTTTCTCTGTGAGAGGTAGGAGCTGATGGCATGAAAGAGGTTTGTTGGAGTTTGCACCTGTCGGAGTCTGCCAAGGACGCTTGGCCACCAGAGGGAGTCGAACGCCCTGGCAAAGTCCACCGAAATGGCCAGGAAGTATTTGCTTTGGCATTCTTCTACTGCAATGAGGAGATTCCTCACAGCATCTGTTGTGGAGGATCCAGGCTTGAAGCCATATTGGTTTGGTGCATTTAAGTCCGCTGCTGTATAGTGTTGCTGTAGTCGCTTGTGTAGGAGTCTTTCATAGAGTTTACTTGCCATGGTTAGGAGCGCTATTGGCCTGGTTGTTCAGGGTTCTTGCCAGGATTTTTGAGGATTAATTTTATGCTAGCTGTCCTCCACTGTTTTGGGAAGTATCCCGCTGTCAGACAGCAGTTATATAGGTGCAGAAGTAGGTTGGGTGCCAATTCAACAACTCGCTTGATGATTTCAGGTTCTATCTGGTCTGTGCCAGGGCACTTTCTGTTTCTAATCCTTGCTGCCGCCTGCTGCAGCTGTTCCAAGGTGAAGGAGGGTTCCTGTGCTTCTGGATCATAGTTATCATTCTGGTGGCAGAGTTCTCGCTGTTGTTCAGTTCTCGGCGCCACTTGCTCCCTGTAGATAGTATCCAGAATATTGTTTATCGATTGTTCCCATGTAGTGGTTAGCTGGCCTTGGGGAGTTCTTGTTGTTGTGAGTACCTCGCCTCTAGGGAGTTTGTTTGTAGTGACCTTGTACACCCCTCCCCAGGGGTCATTGTTTCCCGTTGTTTTCACTAGTTGTTCCCATCCGTTTCTTTTACTTCTCTGAATCTTGTCTGTATACTGGTTTCTTGCTGTCCTGTATAATTGTTTTAGTGCTTCTACCTCATGTGCCAGCCACATTTTGTGGGCTCGCTGGAAGTCCTTTCTTCTTCTTCTTGCTACCTCCTTCCTCAATTCCTGTAGCTCCAGGGACCACCATGGGACTGTTCCGGGCATAGGATTTTTTTCTTTTTATTGCAATTTGAGTGACATTTGTTATGAGATCCGTAGTCTTTTGTTGCTGGGCATCCGGCTCAGTCTCTGCTTGGATTTCTTGATATCTAGAGTGGATTGCTTCAGTGAGCATTTCTTCAAAGAGGTTCCAGTCAGCTTTGTTGGTGGCGAACCTATTGAGCTGATGCTTAGTTGCTGAAATTCTGGCAAGGTTTCTTTTGATCCAGAAGGTGATTACCCGGTGGTCTGATGTGGTCCTGGAGTTTTCTACCCTCCAGTCTGCGACATGTGAGGCCAAGTTGGTTGTGGTGAGTGAGATATCAATCGTCGCCTCCCACTGTAGGTTGCAAAAGGTTGGGAGCTGGTTCGGTTTGTTTAGGACAGTCAGCCGTGATCCAGAGGGCACCTCCATAGGCAGGTGGGAAGGAGAAGCAGCAGCAGTGCGTAGCACACGCTTCTTGATTAGACCGGGGTTCGAGCCCGTCACCACCAATTACGGAGGATGCGGAAAGGTCAAGGGAACGACCACCGCATATTCCCAGAGCAATATGGCCTTAGTTGCTAATGCTCCTAAAAACCAAATAACAAACAAACAAACCGTGATCCAGAGAGGAAGTCTTCGAGGAGCTCCCCGTTGTGGGTCCCTCTTCTATCCTCTGTGGTGCTGTGCCATGTAGGCAATCTGCAGTTGACGTTCGATCCAATGATTATTTTTTGTTCTGGTAATATGTCTAGGAGGTGCTGCAGGTAGTTCGTAGCTGGAGTGATATCCTGTCCCGGTCGGCAGTACAAGGAGACCACAAAGAAGTCCCCAATTGGCAAGATCACGTGGGCACAGACTGCCCATGATGAACAGAGCTGTCCGACCTTTGTCACCGTTATGTTAGGGTTCCGCACTATTATTGCTGCCCATGGGGTGTCACCATCATTTTGGATGAGCTTGTAGGCTAAAGGGTAGCCTCTTACTTTTATACTAGGAGTGTATGACTCCCGAATTAAAAGGATATCAGTCCCCTCCTCATCGGCCTTCAGTCTCAGCTGGTCGGCAACTGCTTTAGCCCTCTGCTCATTGTGCTGGAAAATCTTAACCTCTGTGCAGTTATAATTTTTTTTACCGTGTGTCCCCATAATCGGTTCTGTTTTGGTATATTCCTTTAGTTTTAATATAACATGGGCACTTTGAATCTCTTACTGAGTGGTTTGCATCCATTTTTTTTGTTTTGCAGTTTGTGCATGTAGGGTTGTTGCTTTTATTTAGAGGCGCCTCCGTAGCCAGGTGGGAAGGAGCAGCAGTGCTTAGCATACGCTGATTAGACCGGGGTTCGAGCCCATCACCACCAAATACGGAGGATTCGGAAAGGTCAGGGAATGACTACCGCATTTCCTGGAGCAATATGGCCTTAGCTGCTAATGCTCCTAAAAAAACAAAATGACTAACAAATCAAAAAAATAGCTATTATTTAGGCAGTTTCTGAACTCGTGCCCCTTTTCCGTACAGTGTCCGCAGGTTGGAGCCTTCTGCACACACGTGTGGGTGGTGTGGCCAAACTTCAGACACCCGAAACATTTTGGCACCACCACATGCTCCTTGAATCTATGTGAGCTCCATTGCGCATAAAGTCGGGTCAGGTCCCTCACAGTCCGCCATGCATCTGGTGTGAATTCCACAACCCAATTTCGAGCATTATTATCTCTGGACATAGTCGAGTACCTCGGGGTTATAAGTTCCTTACACTCCCGGTCTGGCATGATCTCCTGTAGGTTTCTCTCATAGATTTCCTCTACTAGGTCTTGCGGGCCAATGTCCTTGGGTAGACCAAATATGATCGCCGTTGGGCCCTTCCTTCTAGGGGTTCCGCCTGCAGTCCCAGAGTTGCCAGCTTGGGGTTTTGCATGATCGCTTGTATTTCTCCTTTAGTCTCCATCTCAATGGCGATTCCAGTGCTCCTCATCTTTCTAATTGCCTTTATCCATGTTCTTTTAAGGTCTTCTTTCATGGATTCCATGATTTTAGCTTTGATAACCTCGCTTGTTGTTTCTTGTTTCCCATTCTTTGGTCGTACAATTACTAGGTTTGGAGTTTTTAAGAGGGTTTCCCTCTTTGGCTGTGCCTGGTCAGCTTCATTTGTAGCTATAGCTGGGGCCGGTGTCCTCAGCGCCTGTGCGTAGGATGGGGGGTGCTGTGGCATTTGGTTTCCACTATCCGCTCGGAGGACCTCCAGAACTGCAATCGCTTTCTGGTGCTCCTCATTTGTTTTAAGCAGTATTGTTTCCAGTTTTGTCCATCGTAGGACAATCTCTGCTCTTAGCATGGAAGATATTCTACTTCGCTTAGAAAGTAGAAACACTAGATTGAAACATTTCCTCATCCCATCCATGCCTCATATATTGACCAATGAAACAAAAGAATAAATAAATAAACCATGCCAACCATGCCTTGTCAAGGTCTCAGCTGTCGGAAAGGTGCAAACGGCAAGAATTTCAGAGATGTTACCTCTGAAAACACTTAGGCATTTAATGCCTATGAAAAGCAAAGAGCAAAGGTGGTTGAATTAAATCATGCCTACTGTCTTCCTTTTATCAAAATTTCATGTTCACTCCTATGTTAAAAATTAGTTGTATCAGGGAGAAAAGAAAACCCAATGAGAGAAATTAAATATTAAGGAATAAGATGTCGTCTGGTAGGGTTGAACTTGAGGGCCACAAACCATTGTAATACCCATGATTTTTCATCCCCAAAAACCAATTTTTGCCCCTGTTGAGAATCCCTGGACTAGACTTTAAAGTTCATCACTGAGAACAACAGGATATGTTGATGAGAAAATTGTTGGTAAGGCTGTTGCCAGATTTTTTAAACAGACAAAAGTTTCAGGAATGGAATTCCAAACTTTTAATACCTCATTTTCTGCAGTTTTCTTTGCTAATCCCATCACTAATCATTCCCTTCCAATATTTTCTAAATCAGCTCTGAGATCAATAAATTTTTGCATCCAAATTGAGTTGCTCTGAAAATCAATAAATCGCATCTCAAAATCATCCAAATCGATCCACAGAAACATTTTCAGGTATGATGAAAGTATGAAGAAACAGACAAGGTTTAAAAGTTAAAAGAATTACCAGTGTTAGATTCAGGCATTTTTATTCAGAGGAGAAATAAAAAATAAATAAAATTTTTTTCCCACCCATAATTTGTAAATCCATCGAGCAACCAAAAGTAATTCACTGTGAATTGAAAAGCGGTATCTCAAAAACATTACTGCAAATCAGTAAAAAAAAAAAAAAAAAACAACAAAAAGCCACGAGTTAAATTATATTCAAATAACTGTTAAGATCCACTGATCTTAGTAAGAGTAAGTTTATTTTAAAAGAATGTAATAATTTGTTGAGGATGCCTCAATTTGTTAATTCAACAATATAGATAAATTTATCTGTTTATTTTTTATATCCAGCAATATATAACAGTGTACTGTATTCATACCATGGTGAAGTTGATTCTTTTAAGTTAAGTGCTGAGAGATGCTTTAGCAGAGGCATATGGTGCAATAAAGCAAGTTTATACAGCATCAGTCAAAAAATAAAAAAAAAACCTTTCCAATTTCACCCATCCATTTGCTCCAAATGTTTATGTAGTTCTGCTTTGAATTTACTTAAGCTACCAACTTCTACAACGACAGATGGACGTTTGTTCTAGCAATCAACCACTCGCTGGCTAAAAGCAAACTTCTGCACATCTATTCTACAACTGTCTTTCCTCAATTTTAATTTATGTCCCCTCAGGTGATTAATCTGGGCAAAAGGAAGAATCTGATCAGCATTGAGCATGCTCAACCCCTTCAAGGTCTTATACACTTCAATCAAATTACCTTGCAGGTGCCTAGTCTCCAGACACTAATTTGCAAAATTTAAGCCTTTCTTCATAAGAGCAACTCTTTGTTCCATTCACTAATCTTGTTGCTCTTTTCTGTACTCGTTCCAGCAGCTTTACATCCTTCCTAAAATTAGGCCTCCAGACCTGTATACAGTACTCAAGGTATGGCCTGACCATTCCCTTATAAAAGGGGATAATCACCTCCTTTTCCTGCTAGAAAAATTCCTGTATATATGATTGACAAGACACCATGAGCTACTCTTGCAGACAGTCTGCACTGCTCAGAAAACTTCATATCTGACTGCACAATTACCCCCAGATCCTTTTCATTCTCAACCATCCTCAGTGTGGTACACTGAGGATGGTTGAGATACCACACAGTTGATATGTTACTCTGTGGTTACTGCTACCCATATGCAGTACTTTACGTTTGTCAATGTTAAACTTCAGTTGCCACCTCTCAGCCCATGTACTCAAATTTTCTAGATCCTGTTGCAGTGGCATACTCTCATTAGTGACATTAACAATCCTGCCAACCTTCGTATCATCTGAAAATTTAGACATTAAGCCTGATACATCAGTATCATTAATAAATACAGAAAACAACAATGGACCTAACACTGAACCCTGGTGCACTCCACTAATAACATTACTCCACGAAGAGCAGTTTCCATTGATTACCACTCTGTTTTCTTACACTCAATCATCCCTTTATCCATAGCAGCAATGTGCCTCCAATGCCACACTGCTCCAATTTGTGCAGCAATATCAAAAGCCTTCCTAAAATCCAAGTACAACAGACTCTTGATTAACCGGGACACTTCAAGACTCCAAATTTAAAAAAAAAAAAAAAAAATCAACCAGAAATCAAAAAATTCATGTAATAACTAGAATAGGTATAAACAGGTATTTTGCAAGTCGTAAATAAGCGACAAGCGGCATTATAAGTCGTTGGGAGATTAATGTACCTATTATCTTGCAATCCCCGCTGTTTTCACATCCGCCGCTCGAAAAAAAGAAGAAAAAGAGATCAAATGTTTAGTTTTTTAGTGTGTTGCATTGATTGTTGTGTTCCGTTGCAGCGCAAAAAGACAAATTGTTTCGTTATTTATGTTAGGGATGTCTAAATTTCTTTTATAGTAAATATTTTTTTTTTTTTTTTGTTTAGAAATTGCGAAAATGATGGGTAAATGCAGAGTTGCGTTTTCAGTTAAACAAAAACTTTAAATTATTCAAAAGTTTGAAAACAGTGCATCTGTTAAATCTCTAAGGAACCATATAATGTTGGTGACCAAACCATACGCAACATCGAAAAAATAAAGGGAAGCTATTAGACTTAAAATTGACATCACAAAAATAAAGGGAAGCATCGTATTGGATACACGAGTAGTGCCTGGTAAGTTTTTATCTATTGCCATATTTTTTATGTAGGTTGCTAAACATTTTTTAATACAGTAAGTTCCCGGCTTATGCAACTATGGTTTTATGTAAATTTTTTTTCATTCAAATTTTTTTTTTTTTTTTTTAGGATTGTAAAATTTAAAACAAACAAAAATAATAAATAAATAAAATATCAATCAATAACGACGATTACGGCATGCACAAATTGCGCAAGTGAGATACGGAGTAACAAGCAAAAATATAGGAAAGAAGAGAAGGTTCTTACAATTTATTTTTTTTTTATTTATTTATTTTTTTATATGACTGAAGCTTTCAGTGAAGGGGACACACTTCACCATAATAATGTAAAAACCCAGCATTCCACAATTCCAGCTATCAGTATTATTGCAAATGCAAAACGATCGAGTTTACTACCCGTTTATAATTAGATGCACGAACAGAAAAGCCCAGTAACCCGGAAGGTGAAAATTGTTTAATGGCAGTGACCTCCAGAAATGAGCTTTAGTAAATTGTGAGTTTGCGTGAGGTGATAATAGTGTTTCCCCCTTACCCTATGAAGTTCTTTTCAGAAAATTTCATTTTGACCGTTATGATGGTGCCGACTAAGAGAATCAGTGACGACGCTACTAGTAAATCAATCAACAAAAGGAAAGCCATCGATTTTGATCAGAAAATTAAACTAATAAGAAGGTATGAAAATGGCCAAACATTAACAAGTATCGCGCAGAATTCAGATTTGTCAATAATAATATAGTAGCAATATGTTATTAGTCATTCCCGAGTTACGTAAAACTCGACAAAGTAAGAAATTCTGGAACGTATCTCTTACGTACGTCGGGGACTTTTGTATTTTTGGATTAACTGGGAAATCGATTATCTGGGATTTGTTTTTTACCATCTATCCCAGAAAATCGAGAGTCTACTGTATATGATATCAAAATTATTCATTGACCTGGTTCCTTTGTGACCACATCACAGTATCCAATCAATTTGGTCAGCAAAGACTTCCCCTTAACAAACCCATGCTGTGTCTGAAATATAACTGAAGTCCTTGTCTAAACGATCCTGCAGTGCTTCTTTAACCAGTGCCATCATTGCTTTCCCTGGAACAGAAATTAAACTAACAGGTCTGTAATTACTTGTGTCATCCTTTGATCCTCTATGAATTGCAGTACATTTACACATCTCCAGTCCATGGGTACCTCTTCTGAGTCCAAGGAAACTCTAATAACCATGGCTAAAGGTTTGCTTACTTCCTTTGCTGCCTCCTTTAATATAACTGGATAGATCCCATCCACCCCAGGTGTCTTCCTTATGTTTATCTTCAACAATTTCTCCTCCATTTTGCTCTGAGTTATTACAAAATCATTTAGCTTACTGCCAGAGTATAATACACCTCTGGCATTCCCCTCCATGAATAACTCCTCATGTATAAATGTAGATGCAAAATACTCATTCAGTTTGTTAGCTACCTGAGCAGGATCATCAACAGTTGAACCATTGATATCAAGTGGACCAATTTGATTCATCCCCTGTTTTCTAGAGTTTACATAAGTAAAGAACTCTTTGCCAAATATTTCTCATAATCTGCCTAAGGCAGATTACGAGACTGTTTTGTGACGATTACAGACCAGTTCATATCTGCCATAGGCTTCTGTGTCACCTGTTAATTTATATGTATTCCATGCATTTTTCTTCTCTGCCACGTCTCATTAGGTCCTCTGACACCTATTTAGGGCTAATCCTTGAACAATATTTCTTAGTTGGTATGAAAAGCCTAGTAGCTTCCAATATTAATTATTTGAATGCTTCCCATTTAGAATTTTCTTTTGGTATCATCGTCAGTTGGTTCCACTGTATAGAATTAAAAAACTATCTCAGACAATCATAGTCACTTTTAAGAAAGCAAAAGCCCTTCCCTTTACCCCTAATGGTAGTTACTTCTTTGAGTTAAATCTCACATCAGCACACTGTGATCGCTGCCACCTAGTGGCTCCTTTATCTGCAAATTCTTAATGCATGAAGAATCACTACCGATAAGCTCAAGAGTATTAATGCTTCTAGTTGCCACCCGAACATGCTGCTGTAGAAAACACTCATCCAATAAATCCAAAAAAGCCTTGCTAGTGTGTAAGTGACCAACCCATAAGTTCCAGTCAATATCTGGGAAATTAAAATCCCCCATTATGAGACAATCTGATTTACTGATCCACTCTATTTCTCTGTTCAGTTGTTCGTTATATTCATCAGAATCATTAGGCCTATAACACACTCCTACTCTAAATTTTGCTTTCCCAGTGCTTATGTCACACCAAACTGACTCGACACTGCACTGTCCACCCACGTCAACTGGCTGCACTTCCTTAGATTTTGTTTCTTAGCTAATAGAATAAGCCCTCCTCCCTTCCTATCCTGTCAATCCTTCCTGTACACATTGAACTCCCCAAACTCGAATTCTGCATTCCTTATCTGTGTGTGACACCATGTCTCTGATATCCCAACAACATCAGCCTTTGATGTCTTCACCAGCACCTCAAATTCATCAAATATATTTACTATACTCCTAGCATTGGTGTACATGCAAGTATACATGAACCTGTTCTTACTCTTAGCTACCCTAACACAGCCCATGAATTTACTTGTTCCATGATGACATCCAGTAGTCTCTGAAATCCCCCTCACCTTGTTTTACAAGCTGCTGCTGATTCCAGTAGAAGCAGGGCAAGAATTGTTTTCACCTCTGCCAGTGGCTACTATTAATCTATTTGTCCATAACCCCCCCCCCCCCCAGGCTAGCAGTTTTCGGCCCCACCTAACATTGCTTCGATAGCATCAGCAAATATTCTTGCACCCTTTCTATTTAAGGTGTATCCCATCCCTGTAGAAGCACTCTCCTGTTTACAAGCACAGGCCAGGCTGAGAAAAATTCTACCCCACGAACCTTGCACATTCTCTCGAGGGCCAAACTGATTGACAAGGCTCTCATCATATACTCCCTCCTACTGTCTGTGTGCAGGATTGCAGACACTTTCAAATTCAACCCTAACTTGCACCTTTTTTTTCAAAATTGATCTGTACTTAAGTAATTCTGTTGGTCTCTTACCATTAATATCATTACTACTGACATGTACAACAAAATCACCTTTTTTGCCCTTAAAAGATGATATCTGCTCTACAACATCGTCAACCTTTGCCCTTCGCAGACATACTATGGTCCTGTTTCACCCATCCTTTTCAGACAATATATATTCCCCATTTCCTGACAATAGAGTCACCAACAATTAGTTCCTGTTGGACCAGTTCATTCTGGCTTGGGGTTTGCTGCTGTGTTACCTGATATTCAAGTGCAAGCTCTGGCATTGATGTGGGCAGCTGAGAGCTTGATGGGCCCTTCAGTTTAAATCCTTCAAGGACATCGACCCTATTCTTCAAGGTCTCATACCCCCTCAGTTTACTATGGTTGTCTCTCCCCTTTCCAACATGTCAGGTATTTGACTGCCCTATTTACAGTTAAAGCTATGTAAACTTTTGTCTGTTTAGAAAGTGTGGCATCTCCCCTAGCAACAGAAACTGCAAGCAAGAAGTACAAAAATACATTGATTCTAGAATTGAGAATGTGATTTAATCTTCACTCACTCGTACTGTCAATTGTAACAAGGACTCTTGGGTGGGATCCATTTAGTTTCTTTGTTTTGTTTCAATTATAGAAAATTAACTTTTAGCTTTTTTCTCAATTCAGTTCAGTAGTTAAATGATGATATATTAATTATGATTTGCTAAACCAAATTAAAAAAATATCAAAAATATGAAGGAAACCAATAATAATAAAGTTTTCATCGTATTTTTTAGAATTTTCAAGATTGCTGATACCTCGGATTAAAAATCAGATGGCCTCCATGGTGTGAACATCTATACTGATACCAGCTGCTCACTACCAGCTGGCAAATTCAGAGCACTACATAAGAATAAACACCTGTTGCTAGTGTCTCATAGACACCATGTGGGATGGGAGTTGCCATTGGGATTTACTAGAAGAAAGGTAAATACTTTTGCTGACCTGGCATCTGTTAATGTCTCATAATTCATAGTACATCAAAATAAAACTGAAAATGCAGCTTTGCCAGTTTGAGAATATTGGTGGGGAAAGGTGTGCAAGAGGTTTTTCTTTTATTTCCAGATTTAAAAAAAAATAACAGAAAAGTTTAAAGAAAAAATGGCATCTGGCAGAGCAAGTAAGAAGTATAAGTGGTAGAACATTACACTATCAGATTCTTAAGTAAAAACTCATCATTACTAATTATAAGTACGTAAAAAGCATCAGTACTCTATTGAAGTACAGGATTGTTAAAATTAAAGTATCCCTATGTAGAGGGCTCTGGAGCGAGTTCTGAGGCTCGTACTGAAGAGAAATTTGGACAACAGGTACAATAAAGAATGCTTTCGCCATTTATTGAAAAAAAAATTAGTTACAAAATTTGTCACTATACGATGCTGTGGCAATACAAATCACTTGAACAGTGCTACAATTGTTCAATGTATGCTCCATTTTGGTCAACAACAGTTCCATTCGAAGAACAGCAGAACGTATCATGTCAGCTGGAATAGACAGCACATGACGTCTAATGCTGTTCTTCAGATTTTCCACAGCTTGACATCCTTCCCGATACACCTGGTTCTTCATAAAATCCCACAACCAGAAGTCGCATGGGGTGAGGCCTGGTGATTGGGGTGGCCAAGATGTCTGGAAACAATGGCTGGTGACCTGTTCGTCTGTAAAGTGTTGCCTTAGCAATCTTTGGACACAATGGTGGATGTGGGGAGGTGCACCGTCTTGCATGAATATGGTATCCTGAAGGCACGCACGTTGAAGCTCTGGTATTGCGAAATTTTCCAACATTTCATAATATCGCTGTCCAGTGACAGAACAGGTACGGGGTCCAGTCGGTGTTACCTGTTCAAAAAAATATGGCCCAATCATGAATGTGGCCGTAAATCCACACCACACTATCACTTTTGGAGAATGTAATGGGACCTCTTGGATAATTCGAGGGTTTTCTGTTGCCCAAATGTGACAGTTGTGCATATTCACTTGTCCATTTAAGCAGAAGTGGGCTTCATCACTCCAATGGATGTTCCATGGCCAAGTGATATCCACTGTCATTCGCACCAGAAACTGAAGTGGGTATGTGAAACGAATATCTGCATCACCATGTTTTGGCTGCTGTAGCATGTGCATCTTGTAAGGATAGTACCGCAACACCTGATGCATTACTAGCCTTACAGTGAAATACGACATGTCTACTTTCCGAGAAACAGCTGGCACACTTGCACTACCACATGGAATTGACTTGATAAATCCACGACAGCCATAGCCACATCTTCAGCACGAGAGGAGTCCACTCATTTTCGACCTCTATCGGGTTGAACACCAAGATGTCCTGTTGCTTCAAATTTCGCAGTCATTTTGCGGACAGCACAAACAGTCATAGGTCCAAGCCTTATGCGCTTCTGACGCCAGAATTCTCTGATAGCTGCATTGTTGCTGTTCTGATAGTATACCTTCACTAATAGTGTCTTTTCCTGCAACATTGTTGGCATTGCTGCTGTAATGCAGGCAAATATCTACTGTATGATTTTGAAGAGACCGCTTTGCTTTTATACATTACAGTAGAGCTGAGTAGTGGCATTGTGGCAATAACTTAACGATCATGCAAATAACATAAGCTATTTGCATAATCATAACTAAGATAGTTATGCACCATATAGTGACACAGCATCATACATTGAAAAATTTTGTAATTAATCCAATAAATGGCGAGCGCATCCTTCATTGTACCTGTTGTCCAAATTTCTCTTTAGTACGAGCCTTAGAACTCGTTCCAGAGCCCTCTACATAGGGATACTTTAATTTTAACAACCCTGTATATGCCATTCTATTATTCATCCTGGTATTTCTAAGTGCGGCACTGCTGTTATTCAATTATTTTTACTTCAGAATCCACACAGGGTAGGATAATGTTCTACTTTTTATACTTACATCATGTTACCTGTATGTAGAAGTTGCCCTTCAATTCCTGTATTGTGAGAACGTAATTAAAGGTGTAATTAGAAACGTAACTATATTATTAGTAGTGGCAAATAATGCATGGAAACAAGCTTAAACAGTATCATCAAAAAAAAAAAAAAAAAAACACCTTATCTTTCCATTCCCTCTAATAATTTTACTAATTCTTCCTCAAATTTATTCATACTACCCAATTCCACAACCAGATGAAAGTTTGTTCCAATCATCAGTTACTTTGTGGTTAAAAGCAAATTTTCTCACATCTGTCATTGCAACCAACCTTTTTCAATAGATTTCCCCTTATGTATTGTTGCCAGAGAAAAAGTAAGGATGACATAAGCATTTAGTTTACTAAATCCATTTAATAATTTAATCTTAAATGCTTCACTCATGTGTCCTTGCAGATATTTAATCTACAAGTGCTGCAATTTGTAGGACTGAAGTCTTTTATGGTAAAAGTAGGACTGAAGTCTTTTATGGTAAAAGTATTTTGTTTCTCTGCCCTCTGTTCCAATATAACCACATCCTTCTTAAAATAAGACTTCTAGATCTATATGCAGTATTCAAGGTACTGCCAAACCATTGCCTTAAACTATGGGATAATAACCTTCTTGTTCCTGCTTATAGTAACAGTAATCGTGGCATGTGATGCAAGAAAGCAAGCGTATGAGCTTATGTAGCATCAGCCAAAAAAAAAAAAAAAAAAAAATTCACACAACCATTCCCCCCAAATGTTTGTCCAATTCCTCCTTAAATTTATTTTACCCCAGGGACTCACATCTGGTGAGTATGGGCTTGGCACACCCAGGGTCCTGAGCTGAATATCATCATTCTTCTCTTTCTTTCTATTTTCTCTCTCTCTCTCTCTCTCTCTCTCTCTCTCTCTCTCTCTCTCTCTCTCTCTCTCTCTCTCTCTCTCTCTCGGGGTAATTCAGAATTTTTTTTTTTGGCTGGTACAGCATAAGCCTCACGCTTCCTTGCACCATATAGCTAATAATAACCTATCAACTTCCACAATGACAGAGATGGAAGTTTGTTCTAGCAATTAACCACCCGCTGGCTAAAGGCAAATTTCCACACATATATTGTACAGCTGTCTTTCCTCAATTTGAATTTATGCCCCCTTAGGTTGTAATCTGAACAAGTGTAAGAATCTCATCATAATTCAGCATGCTCAAACCCATTCAAGGCCTTATACACCTCAATCAGATCACCTTGCAGGCGCCTAGTCTCCAGACGTCGCAATTTGCAGAACTTAAGCCTCTCTTGGTAAGAGGATCCTTTCTTTCCCCTCACCAATCTTGTTGCCCTTCTCTGTACACGTTCAAGCAAATCTACATCCTTCCTAAAATGAGGCCTCCAGATCTGTACAGAGTACTCAAGGTGTGGCCTGACCATTGCCTTATACAAAGGAATAATCACCTCTTCTCCCAACTAGCAAATTTCCTGTATATCGTTAACAAGGCCCTATGACCTGCTCCGGCAGCCTGTCTGCACTGCACAATTACCCACAGGTCTTTTTCATTCTCTACCACCCTGAGTGTAGTATTACGCAGTTGATACATTTCTCTGGAGTTACTTCTACACATATGCAGTACTTTACATTTGTCGATGTTAAACTTCACTTGCCACTTCTCAGCCCATCTGCCCAACTTTTTCTAGATCCTGTTGTAGTAGCATACTCTCATTACTGCCATTAACAACCCTGCCAACCTTTGTATCATCTGCAAACTTGGACACTAAGCCTGATATATCTTCATCAGCATCATTGAGAAATATACAAAACAACAATGGGCTCAACACTGAATCCTGGGGAACTCCACTAATAACATTAGTTCATGAAGAGTGGTGTCCATTGATTACCATTCTCTCTCTTCTCCCACTCAACTATTGTAGCAACTTGCCCTTAATATCGTACTGTTCTAATTTGTACAGTATTAAAAGCTGCCACATGCAACAGTATCAAAAGCTTTCCTGAAATTCAAATATATGATATCAAAATTATTTTTTGCATCCAGTTCCCTTGTAACGACATCATAATATCCAATCAGATTGGTCAGACAAGACTTCCCCTTAACAAACCCATGTTGTGTCTGAATAATTACTGCAGTCTTGTCCTGCAATGATCCTGCAATTCTTCTTTAACCAGTGACCCCATTATTTTCCCCGAACAGAAGTTAAACTTACAGATTGGTAGCGGTATAATGTTCGTTGGTTCACAGATATAGGATTCTCTCAAATTCTTAACAGTGAAAATTCTGCCTTTATTCATTTTACTAACCCCTCTCAGAGCCTTATGAACCTCGCTCAAGTTCCCCTAAGGTGCTTGGGAGCTAAGCTCTGTACCCCGCATAATCAGAGTCTGTCCTTGTACGGTCACCCTTTTGTCAATTTAATCATGCAAGATGTCTGTCTTTGGTTCAAGAAGCTCAGTGTACTTTTTCAAAGTGGTCTCTATACTTGGACACAGTATTCCAAATTTGATCTTACAATTGCCTTGTACAGTGGGATTATGTCCTCACTATCTCTTCAGGATAATGTGTGATAGGTACCTGTTTACACTGCTTGGAAAACTTTATATCTGCTCGTGTCATAATTCCCAGATCCCTTTCATCCTCTACCATTTTTAATTCAACCCCACCAAGTGTATAATTTGTTCTGGGGTTGCTATTCCTCAAGCGTAAGACCTTGCATTTTGCTGCATTAAAACATAATTGTCACTTTTCTGACCAATCTCAAAGTTTGTTCAAGTCATCAGGAGTGCTGCTTTGTGCTGATTATTAAAGATTCACAACCTTCATGTTGTTTTCAAATTTTGACATCATGCCCACTTATACCTTTGTTGATCTTGTTTATGAAAATTGGAAACAACAGTTATAAGTTGGTATGTTTCTGATGGTTCTGTTCAGTTTGTCAGCATACTGAACAGCATCGTCAACATTTATGCTATTCAGATGCAGTGGACCAATGTAGTTCATTCATCCCTTTCCTTCTAGTATTATTTCAAGAAAAGATTTTTTTTTTTTTTTTTTAATGCTTTTCTTCACATTCTTAGCCAAAGATTTCACATAATCTGCCTTAGACAGTCTGGCCTCTTTAGCGACTCTTGCAGATTAGTTTGTACGTACTGTAAATCCTCTGAGGCGTCTCCATAGCCAGGTGGGAAGGAGCAGCAGTGCGTAGCACACACTGCTTGATTAGACCGGGGTTCGAGCCCATCACCACCAAATACGGAGGATGCGGAAAGGTCAAGGGAATGACCACCGCATATTCCTGGAGCAATATGGCCTTAGTTGCTAATGCTCCTAAAAACCAAATAACAAACATAACAAATAACTGTAAATCCTCTGATAATTTATAATCATCCCATACATTTTTCTTCTCTGCCTCTAGTCTCATTAGCTTATCTGACATTCATATGGGCCTAAATTTTTAACACTACCTCCAAGTTGGCATAAAAAGCTTAGTAGCTTCTATTACTTCTCAAATGCTTCCCATTTAGAATTTGCAGTTGGTAAGTGTTATCAATTGGTCGCATTGAAAAGAATTTAAAACTGTCTAAGGCCATTGTAATTGCTTTATGAAAGCAATATCCCTTCTCCTTTACCCTTGTCTTTAAATAAATTCCACAACAATATGTTATGATCAACAATAAATTCCACAAAGCATATATATTATGAGAAAAGACCTTAAGAGAGTCTTAATGAATGGTCACTAAAATGTAAGAAAAAAAAAAAAAGAAACGTTACAAGTACTGTACTGCTATATAAGGGTTCTTGCTAGAAAAATAGATAGATAAATTTATTTATATTAGTGCTTCTCTCCATGAATGTTTATCACTTGGGATTCTGTGCTATGGAATAAATTTTTGCATAGTTTATGAGTGTTGTCTATGAGATACGAGTGAGACCTTATTTAGTTTATTTTATGGATTATTTTTATTCTAAAAATACAGGGTATTTCACGTAAAACCAGTCCCAGTCACTGGAAAAATAATTAGAGAAATCTAGAGTAAAATGAGATAAATACATAAAAAAACTTAGTCAAAAATAACTTTATTTATTCTCTCCGAATGTACACACAGTTATAAGAGATGCTGGAAATGATGCCCTTGTGCATCTATACAATTGTGCACATGTAATCATATTCAAGGTACGCGATACAAAACAGTGACATCGATAGCCTCGATATTTTTTCAAATGCTCTCCTTCAGTTTTTTTTATCGGGGGGAAGGGTTGTGCTCATAAACTCTTCCTTTCAAATATCCCCACAGGTAAAAGTCACATGAAGACAAATCTGGCTGGAGAACGCAGTAGCCACAATCCTTTGCCAACTGTGCGTTCTTCTGTGAAACTGTCATGAACACAGACCAGTGATTCACTAGACATGATGTGGCGACATCCTTTTGAAAGTAGCAGTTTTCACACTCGTGTTCTGTTAACTGAGTGTAGAAGTTCTCAGAAATCTGAAGATAAACTGCTGCGTTCACTGTAGTGTCAAAAAATATTGGGCTGACGATTCAATTGCCAAAAACCGGACACTACCCTGATTTTCTGGTCGTGAAGCGGTTTCTGATGTAAGTTGTTAAGATTTTCAGCACACCAGTATTGAGTGTTATGAGAATTCACATGACCAGAAAGATGGAACTATGCCTCATTACTCATGAAATAAAGCAGTGGGTCGAGTTCACCAATCCACAATCTTGTTAACAGCCACTCACAATAATTCAGAATTTTTTTTTGCTGCATCAGGTGGCAGTAATTCTTGGACACACATCACAAGATAGGGTTTCGATTTCAGGTAATGAAGTACACGTAAACAAGAAGTTTGTTGCGACAGTTTCCTGATAGGTTTTTCCGGGGCTAGCTAAAATTCTCTTTTGAATGTTCAACACCACTACCTCTGGAGCTCTAACAGGATAGCGATTTCTCAGTGCATTTACAATGGAACCTGTTGTCTGCCATTTTGCAAGTGAGCACTGAATAGTACTCTTAGCTGGGATGGTAGTAATAGGAAATTTCTCAGAAAACAATTCCTATGTTTCCTTAAAAGAGCCAGTACATACGTAGGCTTGCATATACAAATCCTTTTTTGCCCAGAATATGGCGTTCTTGACGATTCTCTCATGCACCTATCATTTATGAGCGCCAAACACTGACCGTATGCTGAGCAACACGTACTGAAACACAAACTGAAATGATTTGGCTAAAATTCATTCTTTGAACAACTTTATGCAAGGGTTGTTCAGAAATGAATATCACACCAGTATGAGGCAGGCCGGGTCACAACCTGTCAATCATTGGTGTCCCCTGCTTCTTGTCTCCATTTTGAAGGTTGTACCGCTCTCTAGAGTGTAGCCTTCCACTTTACAAGTTTTTGTTTTATGAGCGCATGCTAGGAAGACTCAAAGTCAGGAACTACCTGTACATATTTGTTCTAGTGCTCTGTATAAATTAGGGTAAACTTGGGTCTGCTAAAGGATGAACAACTTTTAGTAAACCAAATCTAACTTTGGGTAAAAAGTGGTTAAAGGTTGAATACACTGATCTAGATCATTAACTTATATTTGAAACTTCCACAATCATGGAAATGACTGTCATTTTAAAACAAGCTTAACTAAATTATTGGATCTTTACAATTATTTAAGTACAGGAGGACATTTGCTCTTTGCTGATTAGCTTATTTTCTTATTATTTTATTTTCTGGATCATACTCGTCTCCTTGACTACTTGGTTTGTGCTTTTCTTCATTCACCAAATCTGATTTGTTTGGCAGTTGCTGTCAGGGGGTATTCCTAGGGTATGTGGTGCCTGGGTGCCAATTGAAATTTGGTGTCCCCACTTTAAAATTTTCTTCATATGTGTATGTAAGTTTCAGGTGCCCCATGAAAGTTGACTCCTGGGTGCAATGCTCCCTTGCTCCTTCAGGATGGCCTGCTCTTGGTTGCTGTTATGTTCAGTGCAGCGGTGGAACTCAAAATCTGTCCATTTCCTCCTCTTGCAAAAGTTTGTTGTAGATGAGTTTTGTAATTTATTTTTGACAACACAATTTACAGACACAGTATACATGGGTATATGAATCAACTTTTTGGGTGACCCTAAAGTAAAAGTCTGGAATATAAAGTTTGTCACTAAGCTTTAATGTTGTTCTTCTTTTCTTCTCTGTATGAGGTTTATTAACTTTAGGAGCCATAGTGAGGGGTTTTTAATTTAAAAGAAATGTAAAACAGCGATATAATCTGTGATATCACTGCAGAATTCACTTTAAAAATGGCAAACGTAAACAAATACAGTAATCATGTGACTTGCCGTTTTCTTTTTTCGGCACTGCAAGACATCTGTCCTGTATGTAAACATCCGATCTCAATGTACTGTTAGCTCAAATGGTCCGTTATTTGGGATGCTGTTGTTTCAACAGTTTACTGTAGCAGTAATAATAGCAAATGATGCAAGGTTGTTTGTTTGTTTGTTTGGTTTTTAGGAGCATTAGCAACTAAAGCCATATTGCTCCAGAGATATGCGGTGGTCATTCCCTGACCTTTCCGCATCCTCCGTATTTGGTGGGCGCGGGCTCGAACCCCGGTCTAATCAAGAAGCGTGTGCTATGCACTGCTACTCCTGCCCACCTGGCTATGGATGCAAGGAAGCAAGCTTATATGGCATCAGCGATTCGCAACAAAATACGAATACAAACAAAACTGTTGTAAAAACCTTCCAGGCACATTTAGCCGCAGTAGCTCTTGCACCAAGAATTTCTGAATCAATCAATTATATGGCATCAGCCAATAAAAAAAAAATCGGTTCTCCTACCTGTACCCTCTAAGAATTTGTCTGTTCTTTCCCATGAATTTATTCAGCCCATCCACTTCTACAACAACAGATGGAAGCCTGTTCCAACAATGAACCACCTACTAGCTGAAGGAAAACTTCCACACATCTATCCTGCGACCATTCTTCCTCAACTTGAATTTATGCCCCCTCATGTTTGTAGTCTCAGCAAGTGGAAGAATACCATTAACTTTCAGCTTACTCAATCCATTCAAGGCTTTAAGCAGCTCAATCAGATTTCCCCACAGGTGTCTGGTCTCCAGATGCTTCAATTTCCAGAACTGAAGCCTTTCAAGCAAAAGCTTCCTTTTCTTCCCTTCCCTTCACCAATCTGGTGCCCTTCTCTACACCCGTACCAGCAGATCTACATCCTTCTTAAAGTGAGGCTTCCAGACCTGTATACAGTACTCAAGGTGTGGCCTAACCATGGCTTATACAAAGGGATAATCACCTCTTTATCCCTGCTAGAAAAGTTTCTGTATATCATTGACTACACGTCCTGGCTACATGTCTGCACTGCTCAGAGAATTTCATGTCTGACTGCACAATTACTCCCAGGTCTTTTTCATTCTTCACTAGCCTGAGTGTAGTACCACAGTTGATAAGTTATTTTGGGAATACTGTTACCCATGTGCAATACCTTGCATTTGTCAATGTTAAACTTCATCTGTCATTTCTCAGCCTATCGATCCACTTTTTCCAGATCTTGCTGCAGTACCTCATGGCCTCCATAGCCAAGTGGTCAAGAGAGGGAGTGCAGTAGCACACACTCTTTGAGTAGACTGGGATTCAAGCCCCTGACTGCTAAATATGGTCGATCTGTCAACATGCACTGGACCAGCATGGCAGATTATGGTCCATTTCCCTCAACATAAATTTTTGAGCAGGCTTCCATCCTGCATTGGGTTGAACATGGCTGCTGTTTACCTTTTTAGCTCACCCTGATTGTCGTTAACCACCCTGCGAACCTTTGACTCATCTGCAAACTTAGAAATTAAGCCTAAGACATTAATGTCTAAGTTTGCAGATGAGTAATAAGTTCAGGTTTGATGCTCTCGAAGGAATTAAAACAGACTCATCAAGCTTTCAGTTGCCGACCTCAATGCCAAATTGATAAATACCAAAAAAAAACAATGGACCCAGCACTGAACACTGGGGAACTCCACTAATAACATTATTGAAAGGAAAATGAACATTAGTTCATTTTCCTTTCAGTTATTGCAAAGTCATTTAGCTCATCATTAGAGGTAGATAAACTTCTGGCATTCCCCTTCCCTAAAGAATTCACCATGTGTGAATGTAGATGCAAAATACCCATTCAATTTGTCTGCAACCTGAGCAGGGTCATCAACATTTAACCCAGAGACATCAATTGGCCCAATGTGATTTAACCCCTTCCTGCTGCTGTTAATATAACCATAGAAGTATTTGCTGTTTTTATTTGCATTCTCTGCCAGTGACTTCACATTATCTGCCTTAGCTTGCGTAACATCCTTTGTGACTTGATTACAGAATAATTTATATCTACCATAGGCTTCTGTATCACCTGATAATTTATATGCATCCCATGCACATTTCTTCTCTTCCATGTGTTTCAATAGTTCATCTGACATCCGTTTAGGTGTAAGCCTTGGCCAGTATTTATTGGTATGAAAAGCCAAGTAGCTTCTTTGATTACTTCCCATTTAGAATTTGCCATTGGTAACATCATCAGTTGGTCCCACTGCACACAATTTAAAAGCTGTCTGAGACCCCTTCTGAAAGTAGTAGTAGTATTAGTGGCATATGATGCAAGAAACCAAGTGTATGAGCTTATGTAGCATCAGCCAAAAAAAAAAAAAGCCTTTCCCTTTACCCTTGACAATTGTCTTCAATTAAATTCCACGTACACTGTGATGGCTGCCTGCAGATTCTTAATGCATGAACTGATAATGGTCTGCAATAATGGAAGCAGTACTCTTGATCTGTTAATAATGAAATCAAGAGTACTGCTTCCTCTTGTTGCATCTCTAACTGTTTTGCTGTAGAAAACAGTCATCCAAGAAATCCACAAAAGCCTTGTTAGTGTGTTTGTTACCAACCCACAAATTTCAGTCAATGTCTGAAAAGTTAAAATCCCCATTGAGACATTGATTTGCTGGCCCACTCTGTTTCCCTGTATATCTCTTTCGTATACTCATCACAGTCATTAGGCCTACAATGCACTCCTACATTTAATTTTGTTTTCCCAGTGCTTATATCACACCAAACTGACTCAACATTGCACTTATCACCCAAGTCCAGAAAACATTTAACGGCGGGCGTGCACCCTGGGCCCCAACTTCTGAAGGGCCCACGCAAAACACCAACAAATTAGCTGAACATATTAGTTCAAAACTTTGTGATTATTATTATGCTATTATTAATTATATTATACATATATTCAAATTTCATTGGAAATAAAACATTAATAGTACATAATATTTTTTATTTATTTAAAAAATTGGTTAACATGTATTTTTATTTTCCCTGTCTCTCTTTTTTTTTAAGGAGGCCCAATGTTTTCTTCTGCACCCGGGGCCTCAACCGACCTTAATCCGCTCCTGCCCAAGTCAACCGTGTGCACTGCCTTAGATTTAATATTCTTCTTAACTAAGAGCATAACCTTTCCACTTCTCCTGTCCTGTCTGTCCTTCCTGTATACATTGTGCTTCCCGGGTAGTATTCTTATTATGCTTACTTGTTATTATGTTACTGTTGTAACACAATAACAAGTGATATATTCTTAGTAGCTTCTAAGTGGCCTATAATTACCTTACATTATAGTAGCTTATAATTTTTAACTATAAACATGCCTCAGACCAGAGCCGCAAAGCAAAATGCTGAGAGCAGTGAAAATAAGTTAGGTTGTTGTGCTGGGGAGAGGTTATTGTTTGTATTGTTTTGGTATGTATAGAAGAGTGACTGTTCAGGACATAATAGAGCCACGGGGGATGCTATTTAAAGAGTGGAAAGAAATTAAATTTAAAAAGTGGTTTTAAAGGTGCTAATAATTTCAAGGGTATGAGGAAATTAAGCATGAACTCAGCATTCTGATGGACATTATGAGCTTGAAATTCAGGTTTGATGCTCTCGAAGGAATTAAAACATGCCTATCATGCTCTCAGTTGCTCACCTCAATGCCAAAGCTTACACTCGTGTATTAGACAATCCAACAGGCAGAAAGTGCTGGTTCCACAGGAGATAACTACTGTTAGTGACTATTTTCGGGGAAAATATATTGTGCAAAAAAAAGGTAGGTGGAATAAGACTAAAGTATGTCTGCTGGGGGGGTAAAAGTAATGATATTGTAGAACAGTTACCTTTTAAGGTACAACAGTATTGTACTTGTTGTACTACTGATATTAAGCAGAAGAAAATTAGGATTTACTAAACAAGATGTGAAGCAATATTAAGAAAAAGCTACAAGTTTCTGGACTTTTTCCCAGACATGATAGGAGGGAATGATGAAGTACTTGATCATGATTGACAGCCTTGAACGTGAGTTTGGGCCTGGAGAAATTACATTTGTGGGGTAGATTTTTATCAGCATTGTTACAATTTATAGGATACACTTAAATAGAAAGGGTGCAAGAATGCTATTGAGCTGATGCTAATTGAGACAGGGTGTCAGTTAGAGGCATATCTAGGTTTTTGGCACCATTGGCAAATTTGTGGCTATGCACCTTTTTTTGATAATTGGTAAAATCATAATAAATAATAATAAGTACAGTCAGGCCTCTGTTTAATGAACTTCTTTATAGCAAATTTTTTTGAATTCTGCATGGTAATTACATTTAAAATAGTTTCCGTAGAATGAAGGAAATTTTCCATAATAATTAATGGTTATGAGAGACTTAACTGGGTAGGCATTGTTCGCATCTCTGGCCTGCAAACAATTTAGGCAATAGTGCTGTTGCTTAGCATGAATTAAGAGCTAAAGAGATTACCATCTGCAATTCACTGGTACTCTTAAAACCTATCCAACATATACGGAGAAGTCGAGTTGTTCAACTACTTTCTGTGTATCCATAGCCAATGAGCATATTATTATTGTTATTAGCCATATGGTGCAAGGAAGCCTGAGAGAGAGAGAGAGAGAGAGAGAGAGAGAGAGAGAGAGAGAGAGAGAGAGAGAGAGAGAGAGAGAGAGAGAGAGTAGAAGAAAGGAATCACCAAGAAAGAGAAGAATGATGATAGCACGGGACCCTGGGTGTGCCAAGCCCATACTCACCAGAAGTGAGCCCTTGGGGGAGGGGGGATTATTCCACATTTGGACAATAGGCTTTGGCCAACCTTCTGCTGTAAGCACCCTGTCAGACGTATAGGAGAGAGTGGTTTCCTTTAACCCAACTGTTCATCTGTTGTTTCACAGAAGTGAATCATCCACAGTTTGCTGTAAATTTCTCCTATTTCTGTTTACATGGTCACAGTAGTTGAATATCCAAGTGACTTCCACATTTTGGAAAGATTAAAAAAAAAAATTCAAATTTAACGACTAAGGACAATATATCTAAGAACTAGATATTGACAACTAGATACTAAGAACTAGGATAATATCGATGACAAGAGGAAGAAAAGGAGGGCAGCAGAGATATTAGACCTTATCAACATGAAAGAGTTTCAAAAGCTGCCAACACAAAAGTTGGCAGCTTTTGAAACTTCATTGAGGCCTTCAGTGGGGCGCCTCCATAGCCAGGTGGGCAGGAGCAGCAGTCCGTAGCACACGCTTGATTAGACCGGGTTCGAGCCCGTGAACTACTACTACTAGTTTCCCACAGGAACTAGTAGTTGTCGGTAACTCTGTTGTCAGGGAAACAGGGAACATGCTTTGTAAAAAGGATAGGTGGAACAGGACCAGGGTATGTCTGCCAGGGGCAAAGGTTGATGACATTGTAGAGTGGATATCATCTTTTAAGGGCACAAAATGGGATATAGTTGTACACGTTGGCACTAATGATATTAAGAGTAGGAGACCGGCAGAATTACTTAACAAGTACAGGTCACTGTTGAAAAAAAAGCCATGAATTAGGGTTGAATTTGAAAGTTTGTGCAATTTTGCCCAGACACGATAGGAGGAAGTATATGATGAGAGCCGTGTCGATCATTTCGGCCCTGGAAAGATTGTGCAAGGTTCAAGGGGTAGAATTTTTATCAGCCCGGTCTGTACTTGTTAACAGGAGAGACTGCTTCTACAGGGATGGGATACACTTCAATAGAAAGGGTGCAAGAATATTTGCTGATGCTATCGAGGCAGTGTTTGGTGGGTCGGAAAACTGCTAGCTTGGGGGGAATACAAGGACTAATAGATTAAGAGTAGCCACTGGCAGAGGTGAAAGTGATTCTTGCACTGCTTCTATTGGAATGAACAGAAGTCTGGAAAACAAGATGCAGGATATTTCACAGACTGCTGGGAGTCATTGCGGTACAAGTAAACACATGGGTTGTCAGGGTAGCTAAGAATAGGAATAGGTGCATGTGTACTTGCATGTAAACCAATGCTAGGAGTTTGGTAATTAAATTTGATGAATTTGAGGTATTACTCAAAGCACCAAAGGATATTGTTGGGATATCAGAGACGTGGTGTCACACAGATATAAGGAATGCAAAACTGGAATTTGGGGAGTACAATGTGTACAGAAAGGATGGACAGGAATCGAGGAAGGATTATGCTATTAGTTAAGAAACACATAAAATCCGAGGAAGTAAAGCCAGTCGACATCGCTGGACAGTGCAGTGTCGAGTCAGTTTGGTGTGACATAAGCATTGGGAGATCAAAATTGAGAGTAGGAGTGTGCTATAGGCCTAATGACTCTGATGAGTATAATAAGAAACTGTACAGGGAAATAGTGGGCCAGTAAATCAGAGAGTCTTATAATGGGGATTTTAATTTCCCAGATATTGACTGGAATTTGTGGGTTGGTCACTCAAACACTAGGAAGGCTTTTGTGGATTTATTGTATGATTGTTTTCTATCTCGGTAGGTTCGAGAGGCAACTAGAGGGAGTAATACTCTTGATTTGATTATCAGAGTGTAGATTCTTCCTGCATTACGAATCTGCAGATAAAGGAACCACTAGGTGGCACTGATCACAGTGTGTTGAAGTGGGATTTACTCAACGAAGTAACCACCATCAGGGGTAAAGGGAATGGTTGCTGCTTTCGTAGAGGCGACTACGATGGTCTGAGACAGTATTTAAATTCTATATATAGTGGGACCAACTGATGATGTTACCAACAGCAAATTCAAAATGGGAAGCATTCAAAGAATTTATCTTGGAAGCTACTAGGCTTTACATACCAACTAAGAAATGTTGTTCAAGGTTTAGGCCTAAATGGATGTCAGAGGAACTAATGAGACATATGGCAGAGAAGAAAAGTGCATGGGATATATATAAATTAACATGTGACACAGAAACCTATGATAGATATAAGTTGATCTGTAACCAAGTTACAAGGGAGGTTAGGTAGGCGAAGGCAGATTACGAGAAATCTTTGGCAAAGAATGCAAAGAAAAACAGCAAAGAGTTCTTTACTTATGTAAAATCTAGAAGGAAGGGGATGAATCAGATTGGACCACTTGATATCGATGGTTCAACTGTTGATCCTGCTCAGGTAGTTAACAAACTAAATGAATATTTTGCATCAACATTTGCACATGAGGAGTTATTCAGCGAGGGGAATGCCAGAGTTGAATACACCTCTGGCAGTAGGCTAGATAATCTTGTAATAACTGAGAGTAAAGTGGAGGAGAAATTGTTTAAGATAAACACAAGAAAGGCACCTGGGGTGGATGGGATATCCTGGGGGCTCACATCTGGTGAGTATGGGCTTGGCAAACCCAGGGCCCTGAACTGGATATCATCATTCTTCTCTTTCTTGGTGATTCCTTTATACTTCTCTCTCTCTCTCTCTCTCTCTCTCTCTCTCTCTCTCTCTCTCTCTCTCTCTCTCAGGGGGTAACTCGGAATTTTTTTTTTTTTTGGCTGGTGCAGCATAAGCCTCAGGTTTCCTTGTACCATATGGCTAATAATAATAATAATATTAAACGAGGGAGCAAAGGAAGTAAGCAAACCCTTAGCCATAATTATGAGAGCTTCCTTGGACTCAAGGGAGGTACCCATAGACTGGAGTTGTGCAAATGTGACCCCAATTCACCAAGGAGAATCAAAGGCTGACAAGTAATTATAGACCTGTGAGTTTAACTTCTGTTCCAGGAAAATTAATGGAGGCACTGGTTAAAGAAGCACTACAGGATCATCTTGACAAGACTTCAGTTATAGCTCGGAAACAGCATCGTTTTGTTAAGGGAAAGTCTTGCCTGCCCAATTTGATTGGATACTATGATGCAGTCACAAAAGAACCGGATGCAGGGAATAACTTTGATATTATATACTTGGATCTTAGAAAGGCTTTTGATACTGTTGCACATGGAAGACTGCTGCACAAATTGGAGCAGTGTAGCATTGGAGGGAAATTGCTGCTATGGATAAAGGGGTGGTTGAGGGGGAGAAGACAGAGAGTGGTAATCAATGGACACTGCTCATCGTGGACTAATGTTATTAGTGGAGTCCCTCAGGGTTCAGTGTTGGGTCCATTGTTGTTTTCTGTACTGTATTTATAAATGATATTGATGATGGTATATCAAGCTTAATGTCCAAGTTTGCAGACGATACAAAGGTTGTCAGGGTTGTTAGGGACACTACTGACGCTATGCACTGCTGCATTCAACTCAAGATATGGAAAGGTTGAGCAGATGGGCTGAGAGGTGGCAAATGAAGTTTAACATTGACAAAGTTCTACCTACATATGGGGAAACAGCAACCCCAGAGCAATGCATCAATTCTGTGGTACTACACTGACAGTGGTAGAGAATGAAAAGAACCTGGGGGTAATTGTGGAGGCAGATAATAAGTTCTCTGAACAGTGCAGATGGGCTGCAAGAGTAGCTCATGGTGTTGTATAAGGCAATAGCCTTGTATAAGGCAATGGTCAGGCCACACCTTGAGTATTGTATACAGGTCTGGAGGTCTCATTTCGAGAAGGATGTAGAGCTGCTGGAACGAATACAGAGAAGGGCAACATGATTAGTGAATGGAACAGAGGGTTGCTCTTACAAAGAAAGGCTTAAGTTTTGCAGATTACAGTGTCTAGAGACTAGGCACCGGCGAGGTGATCTGATAGAGGTATATAAAGCCTTGAATGGTTTGAGCATGCTCAATGCTGATGGGATTCTTCCTCTTATCCAGAATACTCACCTGAGAGGGCATAAATTCAAATTAAGGAAAGATAGATGTAGGATAGATATGCAGAAATTTGCCTTTAGTCAGTGGGTAGTTGGTTGGTGGAACAGACTTCCATCCCTTGTTGTGGAAGTTGATAGCCTAAATAAATTTAAAGCTCAGCTGGACAGGTATTTCGAACGAACGTAGGGGTGAAGTGGAAGTGTGTTTTTTTTTTTTTCGGCTCATGCTGCATAAGCTTGCTTTCTTGCATCATATGCCTCTGCTAATGCTAAATATGGAGGATGCGCAAAGGTCAGGGAATGACCACCGCATATCCCCGGAGCAATATGGCCTTAGTTGATAATGCTCCTAAAAACCAAATAACAAACAAACAAAGCCTTCAGTGTGAAGGCTTTGTTTGTTTGTTTGTTATTCAGAAGAAAATTTTCTTCAGTGTGAAGAAAATTTTCCTGAACATACATATTTCAGTGTTAAAACAAATGCAAACTTTTTTTTTTTTTTTTTAATGATCGATGTACGCTAAAATCTAGTGTACAACAAAAGATAGCCATATATTTTGCAAAATAATAATTTTAAGTGTAGTAATATTGTGCACATCATACACTATGAAAAAAAATTGTTTCTGTATGTAAAAAATCATTTATGTATCAATAAATTGTTTTAAAATGTTAGAATATTTATTTATTTCTGATTTATTTCCTATCTTGTATTTCTGTATGTTGAATTATTTTTAATTGTTGAAAAGGTTATATTTCTTTATATCGAAATATGCGTTTAATTAATGAATTTTTGTAAGCGAACAATTGATTGCATTATACAGAGATCTGATTGTATTTTGATCATTGTTTTATTGAGTTGAAACATAAATAATATCATTTGTTATATGCAGTGGTGATAATCAGCCGGTATGAACCGGTACGGCCCAACAACCGGTACGGAAGTTTAGTCATTTTAACAACCGGTATGACCGTACCTGTTGTTAAATTGTCTAAAAAATGTCTGTACCGGTTGTTGGATGGAGTCTGACAAGTTTACTCACCGAGAAAAAAAAATATCCCTGTTGATTTTGGCCTGCACTGGGTGGGGGAGCGTTGCCAATCACACCATAATGTATAATTCCGAGGCCAGTTCCCATGTTTGCTTTCTAAGGATGGTAACTCTGGCAAGGTGTGAACTCCCTGTTGCAAAGGTAAAGAACGCCCACACAAGAACTACAGGAAGTCTCTGAAAAGTTTACCCGTGAAACTAGTTTGCCATTACGGCATTTGTATCGTTGCTTTCTCGGTAAACAGATGGTGGGTGTTATCGGTCTGAAGTATAAGTTGAATCCCATGTAACTAGCATTGTCATATGTACTGTATATAAGGGAATGTCACCGTATTGAGGTCTTACCATGCAAATTGTCCCGTATTTATTAAAAAGGTGATCAAATGTAAGATAATTAGTGTAAAAGTAATTGAACACGTGAATACTCATTCATGTGGCCCAAGTCATGTGAATGAGCCTAATAAATGAATTTCTGCTAAGTTAGCTAATTAATCTAACTTCTAACTTAGCAACAGTGCGGCAGCGGCACCTTCCCTTGTGACAGTTTAGTTTGACACAGACAATGATAAGGATATAACATTCAATCGTGCTGCCTATTTATCTGCATCTTTACAAGTTCATTTTTTTTTGGTGTATAGGGTAGAGTGAAATAAAATGCCAAAAAGAAAGTGCCATTTTTCTGAAGAATATTCCAAAAAGTGGTCATACATAATAAAACTGGTACTTTAATTGGTTTAGAATTTATTTTCTTGTTACAATCACAGTTAAATTTTAGTATACTTTCTTTTGTATCATTAAAGATACTGTGAAGCAAGAATCTTGTCTTTCATTTCAACCAACTATCCCCCTCTCCCCCGAGGCCCAGGGACACCATATGTCCCGTATTGGTTCGGCAAACCTATGGCAACCCTACAAGTTGTAACTTTCCGGTTTCACTCTTTTCCGCGTCAGTAGTTTTGAGCTGATTTCAGGCACTGAGCTTGTGTGTGTGCTCCTTAATTCTCAAAAGTTTACTCACATCAATAAGTAACGCATGTGGAGTTTTGCTTTGTGAGTAGTGTTTTTAAATTGCATTTATAATAAATTGTTTAAATTGTAATCCTTAGAATGAAGAGGCAACATTAGTTTGGATAAATTTTTGAACATTTCTACTAAACGTTCAACAACAGAAATGAAACAAACAAGAGAGAGCTATGATACTGTTGATATTGAACTATGACTTGGAAATTCGTCTAAAACTGTGCAACAGTCAATACAGCCTGAAAGATTTTCTCATTCTGAGCAGAAGTTAGTACAAAATGCAATAAACAATTGGCATTTCCGGAATGAAAAGCAATTGGATTATTTCAAAATTAAGTACGAATGGCTTATTATTGCCAGTGATGTGAATGTGGGATGCCAGTGGTGCTCAAAGGCTTTTATCTTTAAGCACTTTCAGTGCTAAATACTTACATATATCATCAGAGTGGCAATCATGTTCTGTCAAAGCTCATGGTTCTAATAAAAAGAATATTCAATCATCAATGAGAAAAAAACTGAAAGAAGATCATGAGTCAGCTTCACACAAAAAACATTACATATAATCAAAACATTTGAAAAAAAATATTATTTCAAACAGTATTGACATGACTAATGAAAAATATTAAACAATACTATGAACATCTTTAATACCATTTATTCCATAATTAAAAGCAATAAACTATTCACTGACATGGAACATTTAATAGCTTTGCAAAAAAAGAATAATGTCGATTTGGGAGTATCTTTGCCCTCTAGATTTATGGTCCCACTTGCCAAACACATCTCCACTGAAATAAGAAAGAAAGTTTTTGGAAAACTAATAAGTCAGTGTAGTAAATTTTCAGTTATTATTGACGAAGCTTCAACTGTTTCACATAAGAGCGTCTTAATAGTTTATTTAAAATCAGAAATTCAAAACTTTGAAGATAGTTTAACTGTTTTTCTTGATCTTGTGGGGTTAGAACGAACAACATCTGAAATAATTTACCAAACTTTAATATCAGTTCTGGAGAAGTATGGTTTCAATGAAAATTATTTATGTAAAAATCTTATTGGATTTTGTGCAGATGGAGCCAGTGTTGATGTTAGGAAAAAAGTCAGGAGTTTCTGCCAAAATTTTGTAAAAATTTCCAAATGTTTGTATCTGGCACTGTCTTGCCCACCGTATTCAGTTGTCTCTTGACAATGCAATAAGAGATGTAAAACAGGCAAACTACTTTTGGCATTTTCTTGATAAACTTTGTTTATTTTCATACTTCAAATAAGCATCAAATAGAGTTAAATGATATTTCTAAAGAGTTTGGAACTAAAGTAGTGAAAATAGGGAGAATATTTGGACCTCGATGGGCAGCCTGCCGTGCTAGAACTGCAAAAGCTGTTTGGAAGTCCTATGAAACTTTGTATATTCACTTTAATAAAAATCACGAAGTGGGAATGGTGAAACATTTCAAAAATGAAAATTTTTTAAAGCTTAATTAATGACATCCTAGCGGAGATTTCAATACTCTGTACAGCTTTACAAGAAAGAAATATTTCATTAATCAAAGCTGATAGATAAATTCGTTGAACAATAAAATCAATTGAATATATGAAATCAAATAAAGGACCACATGAAAAAGAACCAGAAGATATGAAAAATAAGAAGTATAATACATGTATACCATTTATTAAGATCCTTAGCAAAGCTTATTATCTTAGTACTCACCTTTAGATCCATATTGGTTAGGGTTAAATTTACATAAAGGAAAGTAAAAGTTTTCAATTATATTAATAGATTAATTTAAAAACATGAGCTTGGCACACCGAAGGTCCTGAGCTGGATATCATCACTCTTCTCTTTCTTGGTGATTCCCTTCTACTTCTGACTCTGTCTCTCTGAGAGTAACTCAAATTTTTTTTGGATGGTGCAGCATAAGCCTCAGGCTTCCCTGCACCATATGGCTAATAATAATAAGAAAGGAAGAGGGAGTGCACCACCTTTTTTTTTTCTAGTTGTCATTTATAAAATTATCTGAAGAAGATTCTTATGTTGAAAAACCAAGAGCTGGACGAGAAGCTTTCAATGTCGTTGTCATCAGTTGGTGAATGACATGAGTTGTAAGTGTTGATTTATAGTATCGTGGTACCCAGGATGCATTACATTAAACATGTGGAAATTTGATTCGTGTGAGCTGCCATATTGGTGGGTAATTTAGTGTTTAAAATTTCATATGATCTATTTTGGCAGAACCATTCAATAGGCTTCGTAGTGTAATTGCGTTATCTATTAATGGATCATGGTTAAAAGAGTGTACGAGCTAAGAGTTCAATTCCTGGTTGGTCTGATATACCATTTTAAGTAAAGCAAAAAATAGCAGTGATTCTCAGAGAAAAATTGTTTGATTGTCTAATACATTTTATGAGAATGCGATTGCTGTTCAATGATGTAAATGAAAAATATAATGATCTTCTGAGCAATTTCAACCTATTAAACCTCGAAACTTGGCAAGGTCATGTTTGTGAAGCTCCATAGATTGAAGGTGAAAATAAATTAAAACAATTAAGTCAATTAATTAAATACAATATTCCAGTAAATGACTTTCCAGATTTCATTGATAGAAGAGATATCATGTATAATAATGTGCCTGAGCCTGACAGTATTTTAAGGGCTGAAAGAATCATAAAAGTTATCGTTGTTAATGCTGCAGAAGCTGAAAGAGGCTTTAGTATCATGAATAATATTATTGAGAATAAACGAAATTCTCTTACTATGGAAACAACGTCACCTAATTCTCTTACCATCAATTTAATGGGAAAATTGCTGGAAGAATTTGATGCAATTCCTTATGTCAAATCATGGCTCAGGCAGGGACATCATCTAGCAAGCGATAATTGTGTCAAAGAAAAGGCATCAAAAACAATTTCCCAAAACCAATCAATGATTTGGAAATTATTAGAATAATGTGTTGTACAACACAGTTGGCTAAAAATTGCTTATTTCAATATTATTAATTAACATTGAAATAATCAATATTATTTCAATGTTAATTAAAATTTGTTTCTTTTTCTTGTCATTATAGTTTGTTTTTCTTATTTTTGATTACCCATTCCTTATACATAATTTTATCTTAGATTACCGGTTGTTAAATAATTTGAATATCACCACTGGTTATATGTGAAACATATATAATGTAAAACAAATAAACTTCTCTTGTTTAATAACAAAATAATACAGAAGAAATGCTGTTAGAGGGACAATATTGATATATAAAATCACAGATTTATATGGATAGGTACATAAAGTTATTATTTAGTAATGTAAATTACATTAAAACTTAATTTTTCTTGCTTTAGTGTTAGCAAAATTTTTGATAATTTCATCCAAGTCTATCTTGCTACGTCAATCTCAAATAATTCTTAACAAATTTTAACTTGCTAAAACTCCTGGCAGTGGCTACTGTTGTTGGCATTGTAAGGAATATTTTTAGAGCTTTTTCAATATTTGGAAAGGTTTCTTGCAACTCGGATTTAGTCAATACATTTAAAATATCCAAGTGATATATTGTATGTGGATTTTTGTTTTCTAATATTTCAATTACTTGGTGTTTAAAGCATTTTATTTCAATTTTAAATTGGTCTTGATTAATTTCAGGGTATTTTTCTGATAATAAAATAAGTTTAGTTTCTAAATTCTCACTTGTCATTGAATGGAATGCTTCGCCATTCAAAAATTAGTCTTCTGCTGGCCTTTTTAGAGATTCAAAACTGCATTATAATAGAATCAATTATTGAAAAACAAGAAATTTTTATTCCATCGAAGATCGACAGTTCATCTTAAGCATGCAATCTCTTTTCATTTTTTTTTTCATTTCACCTTCCTCTTTTCAACTGGTACTATTTTAATTTTTTTTGCAAGTTTCTTCAATTTCAGTAAAACATTATAAATTTCATTATTTATTAGATCATCTAAGAAATAATGAAATTGGTCCCTTCAAAGTTACATTCTGGACAGCACATAGAACTATACTGCTATGCAGTATGTATTCAGATTTACGGATTCATGCAGGTTTAAATTGCTTCCTGAAAACATGCCATTTTATGACATTTAATTTTCATTCTGCATTCGACATCATCTAGGGGCACCATTTAGTCAGCTAGCCTTGGGTGTTGAAATAGCTTGGCACAGAACTGATGTGGCCTGTCAGTGGTGCCCTTCTGATAAAGGCACCCTTGGCACCTGCCCCAATGCCAAGGCGTAGGAACTCCTAGAGGTGCCTTGATAATACTGGTGTCAGTATTATCAAGGCACCTCTAGTGGGTGGCAGTATACAAACATAGTTTTAACCCTTTCTGGTGTGAGTTTGGGAAACTCATACTAGGTGTATGAGCCCCTAATTGGTGACTTCCTGATAGGGACCCACTCTGTATAGTTAGTTTCTTCATGAAAATTTGTAATAAATTCTTTTTAAATATAAATTTATTCTTATTTCGATTTGATTGCTCAGTGTTAGAATGAAATTGTTGTATAAAATCATATCAAAAATTAGAAAATAATTTAAGAAAATCATAGAAAAAATTTATAAAAATAAAAAATAGTGCTACTTTTTTTTTTTTTTTATGTAATACTGTCTTCTACATCAACATATCTGTTTTCTTCGTAGATGTATCATTGTCATCATCATCAACCATTTTCAATCCACTGCAGGATGAAGGCCTTCCCAGCAACTTTCCAGTTCCTCCTGTCCTGTGCAATGGCCATCCATTTACTACCCACAAACTTTTGAATTTCATCTATCCATATCCCTTGTTGACTTCCAGGTTTTCTTTTAGCTTCTCTTGGGGTACCATTCTGATATTTTCTTTATCCACCTGTCATCACGTCTTTGAGCTATGTGTCCTGCCCAAGTCCATTTCAGTTGTTTAGTTTTGATAAGAATGTCCTTTACTTGTGTCCTTTATATTTACTTGTGTTTCTCTTTCATTCCTCAGTTCCATAAGTCATGGTAGGCAGTATACATTGGTTCATTATTTTATGTTTCAGAAAAATTGGGAAATTTCTCCTCAGTATGACTATATTTCCTAACTGCTATCCATCCAAAATTTATTCTTCAGCAGTAAACAACTTTGGAGATATTGTCTCCCCTTGTCAAGTTAGGTAGTGTTCTCATATATTTTCTTCAAAATCATAATGTAGGATGTTCTATGCCTTGCCTTTCCAGTGCTTGAAACATTGCCTTATGCTGTATGGAGTCAAATGCCTTTTCATAATCCACAAATTCCAGACATAATATCATCTATTCATTTGCTTTCTCCATTAGTTGTGATATTACGTGAAGGTGATCCATAGTTGAGAATCCTGTTCTAAAGCCAGCTCGCTCTTTCTGTTGATTCTCATCAACAAGTATTCTTTCTAATCTGTTAGTAATGACCCTTGTGAACCAATTTCTGATTTATCTCCTTTCTTATGCAGCAAAATTATGATTGCAGTATTCCACTCCTTAGGAATCCACCTTTCATAATGTATTTTGTGAAGAGTCTTGGCAGTGGTGGATTTCCGCACAGGCGCATGAAGTGCATGCGCCTGGGGCCTCTTAAATAGAGGGGGCCTCAAATCTCAGGTCTCAAAAAAAAAATAAAATTGTTTCATTTTTAATTTTTACACTCATCATTATTACCATTACTGAATAAAACTATAATTTAATATGAGAAGTTAGTAAACTCTTATGCGAATATCCCTACATATTATATGAAATATCTATGTGAACTAAGTGAATCTGAAGTAGAATACGTATTATCATTAATGCTTAGTTGTGCCATTTTTTCATTTAAACATTAGTTAAAATATGTATGAAAGAATTGCGCAACCAAAATGATTAAAACCGCAACACCAAATCTAGAGCGCATGCTATAGTAAAAACATGCGCATAAAATGCACACTGTAGTGGTACCGAAAATATTTAGAGGGGGGCCTCAAAATTGAATTGCGCTTGGGGCCTCTCACGTGCTAAATCCGCCTCTGAGTCTTGGCAGTTTCTGTGTCACATCTCTTCCTCCTAATTTTAACAACTTTATAGTAACGTTATCTTCATCTGGGGCTTTTTGATTCTTAATTTTCTTCAATGCATGTTCTACCTCATCAGGAAGGATATTGGGTATGTCATGTGTTGCTAATTTGTGATCCGTCTTCCTCATCACTGGCATCATTCCCTTGCTCCTTATATAATACTTGTAGTCTTCTGTTATTTGAATTATGCCTCCAGTAGTGTGTGTGTGTGTCATTTGATTCGATTTCATCAATATTTGGATTTAAATTCCAGAGAATTTCAATTGGAAAACAGTAGCTGACAGATGTGATATCCTCAAATTATAAAAGTTTTTTTGTGCTCAAATAATTGTATAGTTCATTAACCCTAGGGGCTCACATCTGGTGAGTATGGGCTTGGCACACCTAGGGTCCTGATCTGAATATCATCATTCTTCTCTTTCTTGGCGATTCCCTTCTCTCTCTCTCTCTCTCTCTCTCTCTCTCTCTCTCTCTCTCTCTCTCTCTCGGGATAATTCAGATTTTTTTGGCTAGTGCAGCATAAGCCACAGGCTTCCTTGCACCATACTTGCATGCTACAAATATGCTTGAAGCATCTTTAAAAAATGGCTATACGAGGTGCAATCAAAAATATTTGGGGACTGAACTAATATTTGACTAATGAAGCTTACTGGCTATTTGGATCTGGCTCCTTTACTGTATATACAAATTCCATTGCTTCTGAAACTTCGGGGAGCATTCTTGATTGTCTTCTTTTGAAATTGCTAATACTTCCGTGTCATGTTCTCATAAGAAATACCAATTTCACTAGCAACTTGGTGGATTCTTAAAAATCAGTCAGTCCTCATCAGACCATGAATACAAGCAAGTGAATCAATGTTTTTGAATTTGGAGGGTGAACAAAGAGGATCATCTTCAAAAGTGGGCTCTTTTTAAACTTTCCAAACCACAGAAAAATCTTCAAACAGGATATAACATCTTCTTGGAAAGCTGTGTAACATTTCATGGGTTTCTGTTAAACTTTTTTCTAATTCGAAACAAAACGAATGCAAATTCTTTGCTTAGTAAAATCACTTTTTGAAATGCAAAGAAACATTCAAAACACATTCAGTGCATATTATCCCTAAAGAGCATTATAATGGGAAAGCTTTAAGTAGGCTTCTTCCTCCTTTTGGTTACTATTTTTCATATTTCACCAAAGTGATTTTTTTTCAGTTTTAATTTTCATTTTTATGTATTTACTTATTGCAGTGTAGCATTTATATGTAAGTTGTAAACTTGCACACTTAATGTTCTATACTTACCTTTCTTCTTATCTTCAACCATTTTTTTTTAATGCTATTAAAAAGAAAGAAAAAATTGAAAAATTTTTTTAAATTAAACATATTTTGTGTATTGTAAATGTGTAATGCATATTATCAGATAAATTATATCTTCTCCGAAGGCAGCTTTTAATAATTTATCAGTTTCTGTTGCATTTTCCCTACTGCACCAGTTTTGTTGCGAATTCACTGCTCAGTAAAATTATTCATTTTAAAGTGCAATGAAACATATTATACACCTATTTATATGTACATTTAAGACCGACTGTAAATAAAATGGTGATTTGGTGATTCATGTGTTGTCTAGATGAGTCACCAAAATTTTGACAAATGATGCCAAATGATGCTTACTATGATGCCAAAATTTCAAGATACAGTCAATCCCTGAACTTTTTGATCACACCTTGTATACATAGATACTTTTCAGGGCACGCACCCATGTGTGTATGCGGGAAATGTATACAGTTTTTTGGTGTATGTGTGCACTCTTGTTTTGGTGCTTTCTGGGGGAGGCTAACCTTAAAGAGCACTATAAATGGGAAAACTTTAAGCAGCTCCCCCACCCTTTTTAGGTGTTATTTTCATTTATTTACTTATTATTATTTTATTTTATTTATTTACCTTTTTGTATTGTGTATGAAGCAATGTTTGTATATAAGTTGATGTTTTGGATGCTATTAAAAAGAATGAAAAAACTTTATTAAAGTAAACATATTTTGTGTATTGTAAATATGATAAATGAAGTATTAGCAATAATAGTGCTGCCATTGATGGAATTTATTGTATTATACATAAACATGTATACACACAAAAGACACTGATTACTCTTAAAAGAAGAAGAATAGTGCAAATGTAACAAATGGTTAGACATTTATTATTACTTTTGCTCATCATTTGTAAAGAGTAACCTTTCTACCTTCAAAGCTCCAAGTTTAAATATGAAATTAATGTCACCTGCACTGGAAGTGATTTCTATGGTATTTCTATTTTAATTATTTAAATAAATAATTAAACAAACTGCACCATAAATGATTCTTAGAATTTAGGCTCTGTTATCTTTTTATCAAAACAAAAAATGAAGAGGTAGGAGGGTTATTTCCAGTTTTATTCCTTTTTGAGACTTAAAAAAAAAAAAAAAGCAAAGGGGGGGGAAATATAAGCAGGAAAGCATTTTAAATGGAAGAGTCATAGATGTTAAAAAATGCATGGTATATTACTGGACACCAGAAGAAAAGTGTGTTAAAAGCTGGAGATTACTGTAAGAAAGAGTGGTATTATGAGAGTTTGCTGTTTATATGTTTACATACTCTGAAAAAGGTTAAATATACTTTTACATCATTTTGCTCACCACTGAGTTACAGAAATAATTTTTTTACATATTTACTCCAATTTAATCTCAGGGGCTCACATCTGGTGAGTATGGGCTTGGCACACCCAGGATCCTGAGCTGGATATCACCATTTAGCGAAGGTAAAGAAAGCCAACACGAGAACAACGAGAAATGTTGGATAACTTTTGGGTACCTCTATGGGTACTATGGGTACCTCCCCTGTTGGATAACAGGGGAGGTACCCATAGACTGGAAATGTGCAAATGTGACCCCAATTCACAAAGGAGGATCAAAGGCTGACATAAGTAATTATAGACCTGTGAGCTTAACTTCTGTTCCAGGAAAATTAATGGAGGCACTGGTTAAAGAAGCACTGCAGGATCATTTAGACAAGACTTCAGTTATAGCTCAGACACAGCATGGTTTTGTTAAGGGGAAGTCTTGCCTGACCAACTTGATTGGATACTATGATGCAGTCACAAAAGAACTGGATGCAGGGAATAACTTTGATATTATATACTTGGATCTTAGAAAGGCTTTTGATACTGTTGCACATGGAAGACTGCTACACAAATTGGAGCAGTGTGACATTGGAGGCAAATTGCTGCTATGGATAAAGGGGTGGTTGAGGGGGAGAAGACAGACAGTGGTAATCAATGGACACTGCTCATCGTGGACTAATGTTATTAGTGGAGTCCCTCAGGGCTCAGTGTTGGGTCCATTATTGTTTTCTGTATTTATAAATGATATTGATGATGGTATATCAAGCTTAATGTCCAAGTTTGCAGATGATACAAAGGTTGGCAGGGTTGTCAAGGACACTACTGACACTATGCTGCTGCAACAGGATCTGGAAAGGTTGAGCAGATGGGCTGAGAGGTGGCAAATGAAGTTTAACATTGACAAATGTAAAGTACTACACATGGGAAACAGCAACCCCAGAGCAACGTATCAACTCTGTGGTACTACACTGACAGTGGTAGAGAATGAAAGGGACTTGGGGGTGATTGTGCAGGCAGATACGAAGTTCTCTGAGCAGTGCAGACGGGCTGCAAGAGTAGCTCATGGAGTATTGTCAATGATATACAGGAATTTTTCCAGCAGGGATAAGGAGGTGATTATTCCATTGTATAAGGCAATGGTCAGGCCACACCTAGAGTACTGTATACAGGTCTGGAGGCCTCATTTGAAGAAGGATGTAGAGCTGCTGGAACGAGTACAGAGAGGGCAACAAGATTAGTGAATGGAACAAAGGGGTGCTTTTACGAAGAAAGGCTTAAGTTTTGCAAATTACAGTGTCTGGAGACTAGGCACCAGCGAGGTGATCTGATAGAGGTGTATAAAGCCTTGAATGGTTTAAGCATGCTCAATGCTGATGGGATTCTTCCTCTAGCTCAGAAAAATCACCTGAGAGGGCATAAATTCAAATTGAGGAAAGACAGATGTAGGATAGACGTGCGGAAATTTGCCTTTAGCCAGCGGGTGGTTGGTTGGTGGAACAGACTGCCATCCCTTGTGGTGGAGGTTGATAGCCTAAATAAGTTTAAGGCTCAGTTGGACAGGTATTTTGAACGAACAGAGGGGAGGGGTGAAGTGGAAGTGGGTTTTTTTTTTTTTTTTTTTTGGCTGATGCTGCATAAGCTTGCTTTCTTGCATCAAATGCCTCTACTAATGCTAATGCTAACTTATGCGGAAAATTAGTTTCCCGATACGGCACTCTAGTGCTGCTCGCTCGGTAAACAGATGGTAGGTGTTATCAGTCTGGAGCAAAGTTGAGAACGATATATTGATTGACAGGTAGGCATGGCAAATGATGTGCTGATTGATGCACGAACACAACGCACCACGATAACATCATGTTAGTATCATTTTAGTAGCACTCAAAAGCACTAATGGTAACTTGCCCTAATGAACGCTTTCCATAATGGTGAAAAAAGGTCAAATTACCTCCACTTGAATCCCATGGGAGATTGAACCCCTCCCGAAGTGGAGGGGGTAACCTAACCTTTTTTCTTTAGAATCATGTGGACTAGCACATAAATTATTTATTAACAAAATATTATTTTTTTATTACTGTACTTTTATTTTTAAAGACACTCGTGCGGATACACACGTATCATAACGTCAATCAACACCTCAACAGCTATTCACTATATATATATACACACAGTCGATTCCGGTTATTTGGGACACATCGGGACTAGTGCATTTTGGCCCGATTAAGCGGCTGCCCCAATTATGCTAAGTTTTACGTAAATAGTTAAAAATACAGCGTTAAGATTGATTTTCTGTACGATCAAATCACTTTAGGATGGACTGATCGTAGTAAAGTACCGTTCACTATACGATATGTAGAAAGCGCCAGTCATTGTGATCACGTTTGTGAATTAAAGTTTAATTCTATTAAACAGCGATTATAATTAGCAAAAATAGGAGGAATATTATCCACAGGCTATAAAAGTAAAGATATACTGTATTAAGTACAAATTTACACTTTATTACCAATTAAAAAAATTAAATGATACGTGAAAATCATGTATCATTTAGCAAAATAAAATAAAATTTATGCTTACATTCATAGCTTAATTAATACGTACTGTAATATGCATATACTATCTAGTTTACATTTCTGCTCACTGACATCTGTGGGTGGGGATTAAAATTTAAAACAGTAAAAAAGATAAGCGCGCACACACACACACAAATCGCAAGTAACACCATATGCGCAAGTGAAAACGGAGTAACAAGTTACGAAGCTTAAAAAATAGGAATGAAGAGCAGATTCGGAAAACAAAATTTTTTATATGATTGAAGCACTAACAGAAAAGCCCAATAAACAGAGGACTGCTAATTGTTTTATGGTTGTGACCTCCAAAAATCTGACCCACCCACGTGGTATGGTCGGAGACAATCGTAGGCTAATCTTGAGTGCTGTGGTCTCCTGCCTGATTAAACAGCATGTTGTCTCAATTAAGCGAAGTAAACCCTGGTTATTTTCTTGATTGGGTCGTGTTCTTTAAGATTTGTCCCAAATAAACGGCTGCCCCGATTAACCGGTGGCCCAAATAAACGGCATCCACTATATATAGAATCTTTCTCTCTTTTCTTATATTATTTCCTAACCTAATGTTTAAGGTTAGGTCACTAAATATAAGGAAACCATTTCTATTATTTCCTAACCTACCTTTTAAGGTCAGGTTACGAAATATAACGAAAAATAAAGAAACCTTTTCCTTTTCTCGTAACCAAACCTAAATCAACAGTATAGTAAAAACACTCATGAACTCCAAAAATCTGCTTTTAATAATGAGAAAAAAACATAATGAAGAACATAAAAATGAACAGAACAAAACTTTTATTAATTTAGTTTTCATCAAAAAATCAACCAACGTTTTATTTTCCCTACAAATTTCTTCCATCTTTAAAAGATTCATCGCTACTATTATCTGTTTACCATTCATAACAAAACTATTATGTCCCGTTCTTTACTCATACACATTATAATGCCAACCAATGACTACACAGTAGCTTGTCCTTTGTCGTGCCCACCACCAATCATTTCATCGTTTGCCACACCTACCTGTCAATCAATACATCCTTCTCGATTTCGGCTCCAGACCGATAACACTTACTGTCTGTTTACTGAGCAAGCGAGCAGTGCTAGAGTCCAGTGTCGGGAAACTAATTTTCCGCATAATTTATCTGACATTTCTCGGTGTTCGCGTGTTGGCTTTCTTTACCTTAGCACACCATTCTTCTTTTTCCTGGTGATTTCTCTCTCTCTCTCTCTCTCTCTCTCTCTCTCTCTCTCTCTCTCTCTCTCTCTCTCTCTCAAGGTAATTCAGAAAATTTTTTTTTTGGCTGGTGCAGTGTAAGCCTCAGACTTCCTTGTGCCATATGTCTAATAATAATTATTATTATTCTATAATATGTACTGTTTAATGTATATTTATAATATCTAATTAAAATAGTTATATTCAAACTGATTTCTTATTCAAAATATAAGTTGTGATTATTTCTATTCATATAGATTACTGGAGGTTCTAGTGGCATTGGGAAAGCGCTAGCAGTGGAGGTTGTTCAACATGGGGCAACAGCAACTTTAATAGGAAGAGATAAAGTAAATATACACGTGTTACTTTAAAAACAATATAATAGGAATGTTTTATCCAACAGTGCATGGTAGTGTGATGCTGTATTACAGGGGTTGTCAACAAGTCGATCGTGGCTTGTTGGCTTGGTCAGTCACGACGAATTTTAAATATACAGTCATCCTTCGATTTGCACGGTCAGGTATACTACCAAAATTGTATATTGTGCAGCAGGTTTTGTTACCTGCGCTTTATTTTTTTATGAAACTTCAAAAATAGGAATGAAGAGCAGATTTTGAAAATTTATTTATTTTTTAATTTTTTTTTGCATGATTGACGATTTCATTGAAGGAGAAACACATTTCACCGTAATAACGTAAAATACCACAGAATTCCAGCTGTCGGTATTATTGCAAATGCAATACGATTGAGTTTACTACCCACTTATAATTAGATTGCATTAACAGAAAAGCCCAATAAACCGGAAAGTGTAAATTGTTTTTATTGTTTTATGGTCACGACCTCCAGAAATAGCTTTAGAGAAATATCACAAAGGCATTCAAAACTGATTCTTAAAAGGATATAACCAAACAGAGCAATAAATGGTGTGTTTGTCTGGTTATTTTGGAAACAACTTCCTCATTCGGGAATTCTCTTCATCAGTTATCCTACATTAGCTGTTCAAACTGAATATTTTTCCGTTTCGCGAAACTTAGCGTTTTAATCAGTAAGCAATGCTTTTGCTGATTTAATAACTGGACAGTACTTATATGTTAATTTAATAACTTTTGATTTAAAATGAATACTATGAAAAAGAGTAAAACATATCATTTTCTTCAAGAGTGGAAACTAGAATACTTTTTTGTAATGGTGAAAGAAAAATGTTGCTGTTTGATTTGCAATGCTTCCATGGCTATACCCAAAAAAGGAAATTTAGAAAGGCACTTCATGGTACATACCAGTTGGATTTTCCACTGAATAGTGACCTTAGAAAGTAGAAACTGGATGTAAAAGTAGTGGTGAAAAAGTGAAAGAATTTAAAAAACCTAGTGCAAAAATGAAATGGGACTAAGGAAGCAAACGATATACAAAAAACAATAAAAAATAATTTGTACAAATAAATAATAAAGAAATAACACTGTATTCAGATATGGGAGAGCAATTATAGAAAGAGGTCAAATAAAGGGATAGCAAATATGCAAAATCTGAATAATGTAAACAAAGAAATGATATATGGCCATATATCATTCCTTTACTGCTACCCTGCACGTTTTGGAGCATTAGACATATGTTCACTTTTACAATTTTATCCCCTTTTTTTCTCCCTCTACTGCTTATTTTGCTTCTCTATAATATAATATTACTACTATATATATACACACATACATGTGTGTATATATGTGTGTGTGTCTTTAATTCTAAATAAATCCAAATGAATTTAAAATTAGACCGCAGAAATAAGAGCAAAATTAAGTGAAAATAAAAAATAAGGATAGTAGAGCAGACATCAGTGGTAGCAAAAATGCAAAAACAACATGTTGCATGCATTTAACTGTAATATTATGTTTCAATAAAAAGAAATTAAAGTATACCAGTAGAGCGAAGAATTTAACATGCAAATTTAAGGATAGAGTAATGTTGGAGAAACATTATTGGATAATTTAGAAAATAGAGTTCAAGTTAAAGGAAAATTTGGCGGCGCAACCCACCCCCAAACCAGTTTCCGAAACACATGAAATTTCACTATGTGTAAATGTAACCAGCCAATAATATCGAAATTAAGTTAAAATAGAAAAAAAGGTTGAACATACAATATTGAATTGAATAGAAAAGACTAATCATTATGCTCCATCTTGTCAGTGGACCACGAAGCCATAATGGTCAGGGAACCACTACATTTTGAACGCTACACAAATTCATGCCACGAAAGAATGATACAAAGATCACACTGCTGGTGCAATACATTTGTACAACAGTGATCAATACGTAGTGTAAAAATAATAGGACAGAGAAATAATACTCACATGGAGAAATCAAACTACTAAACAGACAAAGCAACATCATATATACTGGAAATAAATAGAAATATATGGGGTGAGTCGGAAAACTGCTAGCTTGGGGGGATACAAGGACTAATAGATTAACAGTAGCCACTGGCAGAGGTGAAAGTGATTCTTGCACTGCTCCTATTGGGATGAGCAGCAGCCTGGAAAACAAGATGCTGGGTATTTCAGAGACTGCTGGGACTCATTGCGGTACGAGTAAACACAGGGGTTGTTTTAGGATAGCTAAGAATAGGAACAGGTGCATGTATACTTGCATGTACACCAATGCTAGGAGTTTGGTTGATGAATTTGAGGTATTGCTCAAAACATCAAAGACAGATATTGTTGGGATAGCAGAGACTTGGTGTCACACAGATATAAGGAATGCAGAACTGGAATTTGGGGAGTACAATGTGTACAGGAAGGATAGACAGGATAGGAAGGGAGGAGGGGTTATGCTATTAGTTAAGAAACACAAAATCCAATGAAGTGAAGCCAGTCGACATCGCTGGACAATGCAGTGCAGTGTCGAGTCACTTTGGTATGACATAAGCATTGGGAGATCAAAATGGAGAGTAGGAGTGTGTTATAGACCTAATGACTGATGATTATAATAAGAAACTGTGTAGGGAAATAGAGTGGGCCAGTAAATCAGAGAATCTTATAATGGGTGATTTTAATTTCCCAGATATTGACTGGAATTTGTGGGTTGGTCACTCACACACTAGCAAGGCTTTTGTGGATTTATTGGATGATTGTTTTCTACATCAGCATGTTCAGGAGGCAACTAGCGGAAGTATTACTCTTGATCTGATTATCAGTAGTGATTCTTCATGCATTAAGAATCTGCAGATAAAGTAACCACTAGGTGGCAGTGATCACAGTGTGTGTTGAAGTGGGGTTTACTCAGAGGTAACTACCATCAGGGGTAAAGGGAAGGGTTTTTCCTTTTGCAAAGGTTACTGTGGTGGTCTGAGACAGTATTTAAATTCTATATGGTGGAACCAACTGATGTGTTACCAACAGCAAATTCAAAATGGGAAGCATTCAAAGAATTAATCTTGGAAGCTACTAGGCTTTACATACCAACTAAGAAATGTTGTTCAAGGTTTAGGCCTAAATGGATGTCAGATGAACTAATGAGACATATGGCAGAGAAGAAAAATGGATGGGATACATATAAATTAATGGGTGACATGGAAGCTTATGATAGATATAAGCTGGTCTGTAACCAAGTCACAAAAAAGGTGATTAGGTAGGCAAAGGCAGATTATGAGAAATCTTTGGCATAGGATGCAAAGAAAAACGGCAAAGAGTTCTTTACCTATGTAAACTCTAGAACGAAAGGGATGAATCAGATTGGTCCACTGGATATTGATGGTTCAACTGTTGATGATTCTGCTCAGGTGGCTAACAAACTAAATGAGTATTTTGCATCTACATTCACACATGAGGAGTTATTCAGGGAAGGGAATGCCAGAGGTGAATTGAACTCTGGCAGTGAGCTAGATGATTTTGTAATAACTGAGAGAAAAGTGGAGAAGAAATTGTTCAAGATAAACATTAAAAAGGCACCTTGGGGGAATGGGATCTATCCAGTTATAATACAGGAGGCAGCAAAGGAAGTAAGCAAATGGTTAGCCATAACTATGAGAGCTTCTTTGGACTCACTTGAGGTACCCGTGAACTGGAGAAGTGCAAATGTGACCCCAAATCACAAAGGAGGATCAAAGGGCGACACAAGTAATTATAGACCTGTTAGTTTAACTTCTGTTCCAGGAAAATTAATGGAGGCACTGCTAAAAGAAGCACTGCAGGATCATCTAGATAAGACTTCAGTTATAGCTCAGACACAGCATGGTTTTGTTAAGAGAAAGTCTTGCCTGACCAATTTGATTGGATACTGTGATGTGGTCACAAAGGAACTGGACACAGGGAATAACTTTGATATCATATATTTAGATCTTAGAAAGGCTTTTGATACTGTTGACAGGGAAGACTGCTGAACAAATTCGAGCAGTGTGGCATTGGAGGCAAATTGCTGCTATTGATAAAGGGATGGTTGATTGGGAGAAGACAGAGTGGTAATCAATGGTCACTGTTTGTCGTGGACTAATATTATTAGTGGAGTCCCTCAGGGTTCAAGGTTGGGTCCATTGTTGTTTTCTGTATTTATAAATGATATTGATGATGGTATATCAGGCTTAATGTCCAAGTTTGCAGACGATACGAAGGTTGGCAGGGTTGTTAAGGACACTAATGACAGTATGCTGCTGTAACAGGATCTAGAAAAGCTGAGCAGATGGGCTGAGAGGTGACAAGTGAAGTTGAAAAACATTGACAAATGTAAAGTACTACATATGGGATGCAGTAACCCCAGAGTAACATATCAACTCTGTGGTACTACACTGACAGTGGTAGAGAACGAAAAGGACCTGGGGTAATTGTGCAGGCAGATATGAAGTTTTCTGAGCTGTGCAGACACTCTGAAAGAGTAGCTCATTGTGTCTTGTCAATGATATACAGGAATTTTTCTAGCAGTGATATATAGGTGATTATCCCCTTGTATAAGGCAATGGTCAGGCCACACCTTGAGTACTATATACAAGTCTGGAGGCCTCATTTTAAGAAGGAAGTAGAGCTGTTGAAACGAGTACAGATAAGGACAAAAAGATTAGTAAATGGAGCAAACGGTTTCTCTTACGAAGAAAGGCTAAGTTTTGCAAATTACAGTGTCTGGAGAATAGGCACCTGTGAGGTGATTTGATTGAAGTTATAAAGCCTTGAATGGTTTCAGCTTGCTCAGTGCTGATGGGATTCTTCCTCTTGTTCAGAATAATCGCCTGAGAGGGCATAAATTCAAATTAGGAAAGGCAAATGTAGGATAGATGTGCGGAAGTTTGCCCTTAGCCAGCGGGTTGGTGGAACAGACTTCCATCCTTTGTTGTGGAAGCTCATAGCTTAAATAAATTTAAGACTCTGCGGGACAGGTATTTGGAACGAACGGAGAGGTGAAATGGGAGTTTTTTTTTTTTTTCTTTTTTTTCTTTCGTTTTTTTCGCTGATGCTGCATTAGCTTGCTTTCTTGCATCATGTGCCTCTACTAATGCTAATTCTAATACTAAATTATGTATATATATATATATACATATCTCTTCCATCATGCCGTATGACTGATCACTTTTGAGGTTATGATGAACATCATGGCGAGATCCAATCTTCCTTACATTTTGAGAGTACAGCTCTAAAACTGTGTTCACAGGCTGGCTGCTAGTTAGTATACCGGACCGAACCTATTGGTAACTCTTTAGGAGGCTTCTGGATCAGCTAGTGTATAATGTTACTACCTCTACTCTGCCAGATAGTGACTGGAGGGAGTCCGAGTAGTGCATATGCAGGGGGCATTGTCAAGGCAACGTTATGTCAAGGATCTGGGTATATTCTTACAATGTATACGCCATATCCAAAAATTTCATTACTTCATACAGCATGTTCCCCCCCCCCCCCACTTTTTCTTACTATTAAATACACCATGAATTGTCAAACTAATAGAGTTAACTTATCTGTGAAAAGACCTAAACCTTCCAAACACTTCCTAGTTCATTTAAAAAATATACGTGGTCTCAATTCAAATCTCAGAGATATCCATTTCCACTTGCATTCCGCAAAACCCCATGTAATTTTTCTGACAGAATCTCAGTTATCGGTTGATTCAACTACTGCTCATCTCAGTTGCCCAAACTATTTGCTGTATAATTCCTTTCACCTCAAAGGTGGTACTTTGCATATGTCTGTTCCGATATTCCCTGTGAGAGACTTGGTAATTTGGAATCTCCTCTTTTCGATCTTCTCTGGCTTAAAATCTCTCTACCTCACTGTGTAAAATTCATGTTGTCTCGACTGTTCTCCCAATTCCGCTAATCACTTGGACCTCTTTGACTTCCTCTTTGCAACTTGACTTTCTCCAGTCCAACTTTTCTAACAGTGAGTTAATTTTCCTTAGTGATTTTAATGTTCACAACTGCAACTGGCTTCCGTTTTCTAGTCACACTGACCCAGCTGGTCGAGATGCTGAGGCTTTTGCAATTACTAATGACCTTGCATAGATTGTTCATTTACTTACAAGAATACGGACAATCCAAACGATTCAGCCAATACACTTGATCTTTTTCTCACAAACAAGCCTTCTAAGTACACTGTTGAAGTGAGTGGTCCTTTAGGCACTTCAGATCACAGTGTGATCTGAAGTGCCTAAAGGATTTCTTGGTGATTGTCTCTTCTCTAATGGAGCCTGTATCTCATGGCTATTCACAACCTCGTATTGTTTGCATTACAAGAATGCAAAATGGGATGACCTGTGAGATTTCTTTTCTTCTTTCCCTTGGTCTGATTACTGTTTCAAAACTTCTGATGTCAATGTTTGCTCAGATCGTGTCAGTGAAATTATTCTTGTAGGAATGGAATCCTTTATCCCACACTCCACTTTAAAATCTCGTCCCTTATCTAAACCTTGGTTTTCCAATAAATGTGCTAAGCTGTTCAAGAGAAGAACGTTGCATATCATATTTGACTTGTTTTCAATTCTTCAATTTCATTTTCTGCCTGCACCAAAGCTCGCAACAATTGTAAAGCAGTTATTAATCAGTCCAAACTCGATTTTGAACAGGCTAAGAGTAGAAAACTTGCTTCTTGCCCTTATGGTAGATGAGCATTCCTGTCTGTTGCCAAAGCTGTTAGCTGCAACGTTTGCCCCTCTCTGCTCCCACCTCTGTCAAAACCAGATGGTTCTGTTGTCAATTCTGCCAAGGATAAAGCTGACCTGCTAGCATCTCATTTTTGTTGGAACCCTTGTATTAATGATCTTGGTAAAACACCTGCCACTATTCCCAAGATGCTCTATTCAATGCCTCCTGTGGTTTTCCGTCAAAAGGATGTCAGACGGATTTTGATGAATCTTGATGCTAAGAAAGCTCCAGGTCCTGATGGTAATTCTTCGCTTGTTCTCAAAACCTGCACTACTGAACTTATTACTGTTCTTTTTCACCTTTTTTTCACTTTCTTATTCCAAAGGTGTTTTTCCTTTCGCTTGGAAATTTGCTCATATCCAGCCAGTTCCTAAAAGGATGACAGATTCCTCCCATCCAATTATCATCCCATTGCAATTACTTCTACTCTTTCTAAAGTAATGGAGAAATCGATTAGCTGCCAACTCTTAAACTACCGAGAAACCTTCCGTCTGATCAATGATCGCCTGTGTGGATTCTGTCAGTGTCGATCCACTGGTGATATTCTGGCTTATGTTACCCATTTATGGACAAATTCAATAGAAACGTTTGGTGAAACAGAAGCAGTTGCTCTTGACGTCTCAAAGGCTTTTGATCTTGTTTGGCACAAAGGCATTCTAAACAAGCTTCCATCTTATGGTTTGCCAACTGTTTTCTGTAATTGGTTATCCAGTTTTCTCTTTAATCGCTCACCGAGGGTGATGGTAGATGGCTCTCTGTCTTCTAACTTCCACTAATGCTGGTGTCCCACTATTTTCAGCTCTTTCCCCCACTCTTTTCCTCTTGTATATTAATGACTTTCTTCCATACTGGAAATCCTATCCATAGTTTTTATGATGATAGCACATTGCATTCCACTTTCCATTTTGAAAAACCTTGCCCTGCTCAATCAGCTTCAATTTCTCGAATATCTGCTACCAATTCCTTAAATGCCGGTCTCTAGATAATTCTTCAGTGGGGCAAAGACAATTTAGTTGATTTCAATCCTTCTAAAACTCTGTCTGGTCTTATATCTCGCAAAAAGGATTCTTCTGCTCCTATGCTTATCTTTAGTGACACTCCAATTTCTAGGCAAAATGATATATCTCTTTTGAGCATTACCCTGACTTCTAATTTCTCTTGGCACAAGCACATTACAAATATTGCTTCCTTTGCATCTAAAAAACTTATTTTTCTCTTTCGCTCTCGGTGTTACTTTTCTTCCAAACAGCTGTTCAGTTTGTACAAATCGCAAATCCGCCCTACCATGGAATACTGTTCACACACCCCCAAAACTCTTAGGCTTCTAGATTCCATTCAGAAGAGGGCAGTTAGGTTAATTAATGACTTCTCTCTAAGAGTCTCTCCACTTGCTGTCTCATAGACGTACTATTTTTGCTGCATGCCTTTTCTACAGATACCTCCAGGGCACTGTTCTTCTGAATTGGCTTCTATAATTCCCACTCTCTCTTTCAAAATAGCCCGAACACATGCCACCACCAACCAAAATCCATTTACTGTCCAACTTCAAACTCACAGGACCAACTTTTCATCTTCCTCGTTTATTCATTGAACTGCCGTTTTCTCGAACAACCTTCCTTCATATGTATTTCCTGAAAATTACAGTCTACAGAAGTTCATGTCTAATGTTAACAAATATCTTCTTTCGTCTTCTCAACCTCCAACCCAAGCACGGTACTAAGTACTATAAGTTCTAATATATCTTGTGTTTGGGGTTTTCATAAAAAAAAAAAATAAATAAAAAAGATGTGTATATAGGTATATGTATAATATATATGCATATGTTATTTATAGGGGGTCTGCAAACGTTTTTTTGATTTTTGAAAGGGTCCGTTGATCTCAGTAGTTTGGGAACCACTGGTCTAGATGATCCTTGAGTGCCTCTTTAACCAGCACCTCCATTAATTTCCCTGGAACAGAAGTTAAACTAACAGGTCTGTAATTACTTGTGTCGCCCTTTGATCCTTCTTTGTGAATTGGAGTCATATTTGCACACCTCCAGTCCATGGGTACCTCCCCTGAGTCCAAGGAAGCTCTCATAATTATGTCTAAGGGTTTACTTACTGCCTTGACTGCCTCCTTTAATATAACTGGATAGATACCTTACACCCCAGGTGCCTTTCTTATATTTTTCTTCAACAATTTCTCCTCCACTTTGCTCTCAGTTATTACAAAATCATCTAGCTCGCTACCAGAGTTTAATTCGCCTCCGGCATTCCCTTCCCTGAATAACTCCTCGTGTGAATGTAGATGCAAAATACTCATTTAGTTTTTTTGCTACCTGAGCAGGTTCATCAACAGTTGAAGCATCGATATCAAGTGGACCAACTGATTCCATTCCCTTCCTCCTAGAGTTTACATAAGTAAAGAACTCTTTGCTGTTTTTCTTTGCATCCTTTACCAAGGATTTCTCATAATCTGACTTTGCCTGCCTAACCCCCTCTGTGACTTGGTTACAGATCAGCTTATATCTATCATAGGCTTCCATGTCACCCATTAATTTATATGTATCCCATGCATTTCTCTTCTCTGCTACATGTCTCATTAATTCATCTGACATCCATTTAGGCCTAAATCTTGAACAATATTTCTTAGTTGGTATGAATAGCCTAGTAGCTATTCATATTCGAAGATTAATTCTTTGAATGCTTCCCATTTTGAATTTGCTGTTGGTAACATCATCAGTTGGTTCCACCATGTAGAATTTAAATACTGTCTCAGACCACCATAGTAACCTTTGCGAAAGGAAAAACCCTTCCCTTTACCCCTGATGGTAATTACCTCTTTGAGTAAATCCCACTTTAGCACACTGTGATCACTGCCACCTAGTGGTTCCTTTATCTGGATCAGTTCCATTATGTTGTAATGGAACTGATGCCTGGACTACTAGACAGTGAAAGAACTCTTTATACAGATAATTGGTTTACAAGTGTTTCCTTGGCAAAACCTTTGATAAACAGATAAACTTGTATATACCATTAAAAAAAATACTCCATGAGGAGGATTCCAAGTTGGCTGAATAATAAAGTTGCCAGATTACGTGAGCAGAAAAACACAGCATGGAAAAGTTACAGAGCAATAAAAAGTACTGAAGTGTATAATACATACAAAGTGATCTGTAATAGTGCCAAAGAAAAGGGTAGATTGGCATAGGCAGATTATGAGAAATCCCTGGAAAAGAGGGGGATATGAAGTCCTTCACATATATAAATGCAAAGAAGAGGACAAACGAGATTGAACCCTTATTTATTGTATATGGGATAGTATTAGATATCCCAGCTGATGTTGCAGATGAACTCAATGGTTATTTTGCATCGATATTTATAGAAGAAAAACCCTTTATGTTCAATGTGAAATTCTGGGAGTGAAGTTGAAAAATATGTAATTAATGATGCTGAAATTTCACATGATAATTTAATGAAATAAGTTTGTAGCTTACAGACCAGAAAGGCTGCTGGGGTTGATGGCATTTACCCTATAATCTTAAAGGAGGCAACAAGTGATTGCATTGAACCATTCAGGCTAATTATGAGAGCATCACTGCAATTTGGAGTGTTTCTGTTGGATTGGAAAAGTGCCAGTCATGTAAGAAATAATGTTAATGTTGAGCACAAAGTATGACAATTGCATGGAAAATTTTATGAACAGAGGAAAAGAAGCTTCAAAACCTGCCACGGTAAAGGATTATAACGAGGGAAAGGGGTTTATTGATTTATCTGAAATGGTATAAAAGATTGTTATTCCATTTGATTACTGCTACGACTGTAGTAAATGCATTTTATCTGTACAATGTAATAAATAAGAAAAAAGAAACATATCAAGTTTCAAAGAAAAAATTGTAAAACTTCTACTACGCTGAGAAATAATATCAGAGCCTATTTGTGGGTTGAGAAGACTTGATTGAAGTGTTTAAGGCTCTGAGATGCATAATTAAAATGATGAGGATGAAATTTTTATGGTTATAAATGATTCTAGAGCTAGGGGCCATAAATTCAAGTTACGGGGGGGGGGGGGTTAGACTGAATTTCAGGAAGTGTTATTTTAGCCAGTGAGTTGTAAATTACTGGAATAAGTTACATACATGGGTGATAGAGGCTGACAGTTTGGGGAAATCCAAAGGTCAGCTGGATAGTTACCTACGGTAATTACCTCTAGGAGAGAAATGCATAGGTCGTCTATTTTGTTTTATTTTATTAATTATTATTTATTTTTTTTTAAATTTTCTTTCTATTATTATTTATTTTATTACTTTTTATTTATTTATATACAGTCAGTCCTCGCTCGTATAACATGTTTACACTATACGAATTCGAGCATACATGATTTATAAATATAGGAACGATATTGTATATAACACGAACCGAATTCGCTTATTCACGATTCGCCTTTGTGCTTACAATAAATGGCAGTCGAGCGTGGAATCACCCCAACTGAACGCAACACACGATAGGAATGAAGAGAAGATTCTGAAAATGTATTTGTTTTTTATATGAGTGAAGGGGAAACACATTTCACCATAATAACATAAAAACCCACACAATTCCAGCTATTGGTATTATCACAAATGCATTTAGATTGAGTTTTCTACCAGCTTGTAACAGACTCCACTAGCAGAAATGCAACTGGAAATTGTTTTTATTGTTTTATGGTAGTAAACCCCAGAAATGTGCTTTGGTAAAATGTGAGCTAATGAGGTGTTCATAGTGTCTCTGCCTTTACAGTGTTGTTTATTCAGTTGCTACACGCATGCAGCTTTGTTTATGTGTATCAAGTGTGCCTTCTCATTTTGTAATTGTGCTTTATTCCCTAAAAATGAATAAAATACTTAAAAGGTGTGGAAAGGAAGCGTCCTGGTGAAGACACACACTACAGATTCAGAGAGAGAGAGAAAAGCAATATCAATAAACAGAGGTGGACTGGATCAAAAATTCTTACCCGGGAAAATTCGTAGTGGCCTCATACTATGGTTTATGGCCAAAATCACACCGGCCTCCGACCCACCGGGATTTCCCCGTAAGGCTTATGGCCAGTCCGCCTCTGTCGATAGAGAAAAAATATGAAATTGTGAAACGCTTTGAGCGAAATGAAAGACCATGTGATATTGCATGTGCTAAAGGCCTAAATGAGGCAATGCCGAGAATTAGAAAGAATGCAGAGAAAATAAACACAACTTTCATAGCAGGAATAACTCAAAGTGTAATTAAAATCCATTAGATTAAGATACAAAGAATTGGAAGAGATGGAACGGCTATCATCTGTTTGGATAGAAAATCAAACTAAAAACAAGTTTGCTTATGATAGAAGCAAAAGCATTGGCAATATTTTATTACGTAATAGTTGCAATAAAATGGTTACATGTTTTATTACGATTATTTGTGTTTGGTAATGTTTTGGTTACAAATGTGTGTTCAATCTTGGGTGGTTGGCACCTAACCCTATTTTTCCCATAGGGCCTGCTTTTTATATTGTACGATTTTGCATTGCACGAGGGTTTCTAGGAACACAGCTATCATGCTATACAAGGACTGACTGTATTTATTTTTTGGCTGGAGCAGCATAAGCCATAGGCTTCCTTGCACCATATGGCCATTGCTAATACTAACACTAACTCATTTGGTAGGCACACTCCGCTCTAACAGAAAAGAAGATCCGGCAGCTGTAGTATGTGGAAAATTGAAAAAGGCAGAAGCAATCTCCAAACAGAATGAAGACGGAACTATGGTTCTAAAGTGGAAAAATAAAAGGGATATTTTAATATTGAGCACAAAGTATGACAGTTCCATGGAAAATTTGATGCACGGAGTAAAAGAAGTTTCAAAACCTGCTGTTGGTGTAAAGGATTATAACAAGGGAATTGGGTTTATTGATTTATCTGAAATGGTATAAAAGATTTGTTATTCCATTTGATTACTGCTATGACCGTAGTGAATGCACTACATCTGTACAATATAATAAGAAAAAAGAAACCATATAACAAGTTTCAAATTAAAAGTTGTAAAACATCTACACGCCGAGAAACAATACCAGAGCCTATAAGATCTACATCAAAAACAAGACAAATGTTTTAATTAAATATTTATATCGGGATACCCATAGATTCAAAAGAAAACAAATTTTTCATTCAGTTGAATGAAAAATTTGTTTTCTTTTTTTTATAAAATATATGTTTACGAATGAGATCCCTTTATTAATTTAATTGTGTAAGACAGTGTTAAAATCTTAATAAATTGTTTATCACAAATCAAATTTATTGATTTTTACATGATCATGAAAACATCCTTCATAAAGAAGGAAACGTAACAAAAGTGCCTGATCCAAACCAACTAATGTCACGCCAAGGGACCAAACATTTGTTGGTATACATAAAATACATATAACTCATGTGTATCTTTGACCATGTGGTGCTGAAGACAAAAACCCATGTGACCCACTGGTGGTGCAGAGTGCTGAATGTGTTAAACACTTCGATCAGGTTTCCTCTCAGGTTCCCAATTTTCAAGTACTGCAATTTGCAAAAATGAAATCTTTTATGGTAAGAGTACCCTTTTGTGTCCTTGACTAAGTTGTTTGCTTTTCTCTGTACCCAGAGAAAATGTAGGGGATGTAAAACTGAATATCCTTTTGCTGCATGTTTTAAAACTGATTTTTTTTTTTTTTTTTTTTTAACCTTCTTTCTTCAGTCAAATCTTCTCACATTTATGTTTACATTATGATGTCATTCATAATTTTTATGCATGCAAACCAGTATTAGACATAAGTAAACTTTAAAAATAATTTGCTGTACTGAATTTTTCACTGGAACTATTTTGCCCAGATGTGCTTTACAAAGTATGATTAATCCTTTCATGAGTGAGATTTCTTGAATGTGTGTAGGCTCCTGTAATGAGTTTTGATAGGAGTGTGCTCTGTGGGGTGAGTTTCTTCATGAATTTTGAAAATTTGTAAAAATGAAACCTTTGTGCATATATGTTTTTAAATATTTCATAAAAATTCAGGGCTGAAGCCTCAGACTGAGGGAAATTTTACTGACATCCCTGAAACAGCCATCTGGGTGGTGGTATCCACTGAGAATAAGTAACAATAACCTCCTCTATTGGGAAAGCATTACTTATTTAAAGTATAACTGAATATGTAACTCACTGTGAAGGCATTCACAATATGAGATGTAATGAAATGGTGCCGCAACAATAACTTTGGCTGATTTACTGCATGTAGACATGGTACACTTGCACTAACTTATGTGTCTGAAATCTTCCCACAGTCTGAGGCTTTAGTTCTGAATTTTTATTGGGTATTAAACTATTAAACACCCTTGGCATCTCTTATATTGTGAAATTATTTCACAACTGGGTTGTCAGCTGTTATATCATCAGGGTACCCACCCACCCACCCACCCACTGATGAAGGGCCAGATTACCCTGATATGGTTGTTTACTTAGTAGTATCCACTGAGAATAAGTAACAGTAGCCTTCTCTATCGGGGAAGGAAGCATTACTTATTCAAAGTGCAACCGAATGGTCAACTGATGAAGGCATTCACAATATCACAGAATGAGATGTAATGAAATGATGCCACTAATAATTTTGGTTAATTTACTGCTTATCGACATGATACATTTGCAATAACTTATATGTCTGTACCCTTTTCTCTGAAAGCAGTTCACAATTGGAATGAATGATCCAAGATCTAAACCTGAAAAGCATAGAAATTGGCCTAAACATTAACTACGACAAAAAAATAATGACCAACTATGTAGCCTTACCCATCAACATCGGATTCAAAACACTAAACTACGAAGAGCAGTTCAAATATCTAGGCCAAATCTTTCAAGACATCCAAGTCCTTAAAATGGAAGTGGGCAGGACATCTCACCAGAAAACGAGTACTTGTGGGACAAGCTCACAACTGTTTGGTTACCAAGAGAAGGAAAAAGAAATAGAGGAAGACAGAAAACCAGGTGGATAGATAAGTTAACATCTCTCCACCTGGTTTTCCTTGTGAGCCCCACTTGAAGAAGCCTGGCATTGAACCGAGATGAATGGAGAAAGTCAGGGGAGACCTTTGCCCAGCAGTGGGATTCCATAGGCTAACACAACAACAACATATGTCTGTGTAAATTTTTAAATATTACGTTCTTCTTATTCTGACTTGTAATAAAATATTTGTAATATTAAAGTAGAATTATTATAAACAAAAACCTCATCTTTATTATTTCAGTTTTTATTTATTTATTTTTGTAATGTGAAACATCCTTGAGGACACCTACACCAGGTAAATCTGATTGGTCATGGAATTGATGTTAACCTTGGCTTCCACCAGAGGTGCTTCCCATGCTACCACCACTATTCTGTGCCGAGCACTTGTTAGTAGCGTGATTAGAGTACGTGACACATTTTTCATGACCAGTACGATATCTTGAGTTCTAGTGAACCGATTTACAAAATTCAAATGACATTTGTTTTAAATTCATCACACTGCATCAGAAAAATACAATAAAACAAAAAAAAAAAAAACCGTGTGTGTACCTTGTACGCACAAAAGATGTTTTGATTTAACATTAGCATTAGCCAAGGCACATGATGCAAGAAAGCAAGCTCATATAGCATCAGCCAAAAAAAAAAAAAAAAAACCTTTATTTCACCCATCCACTCGCTCCAAATGTTTGTCAAGTTCTGCCCTGAATCTATTTAAGCTATCAACTTCTACAATGATAGATGGAAGTTTGTTCCAGCAATCAGCCACCTGCTGGCTAAAGGCAAACTTCCACACATCTATCCTACAACCGTCTTTCCTCAATTTGAATTTATGCCCTCTCAGGCGATTATTCTGAGCAAGAGGAAGAATCCCATCAGCATTGAGCATGCTCAAACCATTCAAGGCTTTGTATGCCTCAATCAGATCACCTCGCAGGTGCCTAGTCTCCAGACACTAATTTGCAAAACTTAAGCCTTTCTTCATAAGAGCGACCCTTTGTTCCATTCACTAATCTTGTTGCCCTTCTCTGTACTCGTTCCAACAGCTCTACATCTTTCTTAAAATGAGGCCTCCAGACCTGTTTACAGTACTCAAGGTGTGGCCTGACCATTGCCTTATACAAGGGGATAATCACCTACTTATCCCTGCTTGAAAAATTCCTGTATATCATTGACAAGACCATGAGCTAATCGTGCAGACCGTCTGCATTGCTCAGAAAACTTCATATCTGCCTGCACAATTACCCCCAGGTCCTTTTTATTCTCTACCACTGTCAGTCTAGTACCACACAGTTGATACTTTACTCTGGGGTTACTGCTTCCCATATGTAGTACTTTACATTTGTCAATGTTAAACTTCATTTGCCACCTCTCAGGCCATCTGCTCAACTTTTCTAGATCCTGTTGCAGCAGCGTACTGTCATTAGTGTCATTAACAACCCTGCCAACCTTCGTATCGTCTGCAAACTTGGACATTAAGCCTGATATACCATCATCAATATCATTTATAAATACGGAAAACAACAATTGGACCCAACACTGAACCTTAAGGGACTCCACTAATAACATTAGTCCACAAAGAGCAGTGTCCATTGATTACCACTCTGTCTTCTCCCACTCAACCATCCCTTTATCCATAGCAACATTTTGCCTCCAGTGCCACTGCTCCAATTTGTGCAGCAGTCTTCCATGTGCAACAGTATCAAAGGCCTTTCTAAGATCCAAATATATGATATCAAAGTTATTCTTTGTATCCAGTTCCTTTGTCACTAAATCATAGTATCCAATCAAATTGGTCAGACAAGACTTCCCCTTAACAAACCCATGCTGTGTTCTAGCTATAACTGAAGTCTTGTCTAGATGATCCTGCAGTGCTTCTTTAACCAGTGCCTCCATTAATTTTCCTGGAACAGAAGTTAAACTAACAGGTTTGTAATTACCGGTGTCTCCCTTTGATTTTTTTCTTTGTGGATTGGGGTCACATTTGCACATCTCCAGTCCATGGGTACCTCCCGTGAGTCCAGCGAAACTCTCATAATTATGGCTAATGGTTTGCTTACTTCCGTTGTCACCTCCTTTAAGTGGATAGATTCCATCCACCCCAGGTGCGTTTCTTATGTTTATCTTCAACAATTTCTCCTCCACTTTACTCTCAGTTATTACATGATTATCTAGCTTACTGCCAGAGTTTTATACACATCTGGCATTCCCCCTCCCCAAATAATTAGTCATGTGTGAATGTAGATGCAAAATATTTATTTAGGCCATCAGCTACCTGAGCAGGATCATCAACAGTTGAGCCATCGATATCAAGTGGACTAATCTGATTCATCCCCTTCCTTCTAGAGTTTACATAAGTAAAGAACTCTTTGCTGTTTTTCTTTGCATCTTTTGCCAAAGATTTCTCGTAATCTGCCTTCACCTGCCTAACCTCCTTTATGACTCGGTTACAGACCAGCTTATATCTATCATAAGCTTCTGTGTCACCTGTTATTTTATATGCTGTCACATGTCTAATTAGTTCATCTGACATCCATTTAGCCCTAAATCTAGAACAATATTTCTTAGTTGGTATGAAAAGCCTTGTAGCTTTCAAGATTAATTCTTTGAATGCTTCCCATTTTGAATTTGCTGTTGATAACATCTTCAGTTGGTCCCAATGTATAGAATTTAAATACTGTCTCAGATCACCATAGTCACCTTTACTAAAGCAAAAACCCTTATGTTTACCTTTGATGGTAGTTACCTCTTTTAGTAAATCCCACTTCAGCACATTGTGATTACTGCTATCTAGTGGTTGCTTTATCTGCAGATTCTTAATGCATGAAGAATCGCTACTGATTATCCGATCAAGAGTATTACTCCCTCTAGTTGCCTCCCGAACATGCTGCTGTAGAAAACAATCATGCAATAAATCCACAAATGCCTTGCTAGTGTGTGAGTGACCACCCCACAAATTCCAGTCAATCTCTGGGAAATTAAAATCCCCCATTATAGGACCCTCTGATTTACTGACCCACTCTATTTCTCTGTACAATTGCTCATTATACTCATCAGATTCATTAGGCCTATAACACACACCTACTCTCATTTTTCCTTTCCCAGTGCTTATGTCACACGAAACAGACTCAACATTGCATTGTTCACCAACGTCAACTGGATGCACTTGCTTAGATTTTGTGTTTTTTAACTAACACCCTAACCCCTCCTCTCTCTTCCTGTCCTGTCTATCCGTTCTGTACACATTTTACTCTCCAAATTCCAATTCTGCACTCTTATATCTGTGTGACACCACGTCTCTGATATTCCAACAATATCTGCCTTTGATGCCTTGACTAGCACTTCAAGCTCATCTAATTTATTAACTCTACTCCTAACATTGGTGTACGTGCAAGTATACATGCACCTGTTTCTACTCTTAGTTACCCTAACACAGCCCATGTATTTACTTGTTCTACTATGACTCCCAGCAGTCCTGGAAATCCCATTTGCCTTGCTTTACAGGCTGCTGCTCAATTGCATTTCAATAGCAGCAGTGCAAGAATCACTTTAACCTCTGCCACGGCCACTGTTAATCTATTAGTCTGTGTATCCCCCCAAGCTAGCAATTTTCCGATCCACCTAACTCTGCCTAAATAGCATCAGCTATCGAGCCAGAGTTTTTTTATATGAAAACATCCTTGGCTTGAAAGAGGTTAGCGAAATTCAAGCCAATAGCCTAATTACCCATTTGATTGTGCTGAAACATTGAAACATCCTTGGCTTGGAATAGGTTAGCAAAGGGGTTAGCTATTTGTTGAATAGTATGCTTCCAACAATACAAGTATTTGTCATATGACTACAAGTATTTGTCATATGACAGTCACACATTGATACTTTGTTTATACAAAGTATCAACAATACAAATATTTGTCAACAATTTTTTTTTTTTCCTGACATATTTGTTACATTCCATTTTTAGGTCTCACTATAGAAGTTTTCACATCAATAATTGTGGAAAAGGTGTTCAGTGATGCCAAAATCAAGTGCAGAGCATTCTCAAGAGTATCGAGCAAGAATGAAAGTAACAAGGCCTAAGAAAATGAAGATGAAGGTAACAGTTAGTTTGTGAGAACGAAAAAGGCTATCGAGATTGCTTAAAAGACAAACAGAAAATCAAGCATTGGATTAACAGTGCCTTCAACCAGAAATGCCACTGCTACATCTAACAATGATATACGCAAAGTGTGTATTAATTATGTACAATGGAACATTTCTCCAATTACAGAGCAGATGAGTGTATATGATCAAGCTTCTTTTCCTTACACCAACTAATATTTACATAAGAATGCGCATCAAGAGTTTGAAAGGAGATTTATGAAAAATGATTTCTGTTTTGTATGCTACATTTGCGATAGTCTATGGTTCAAAAATCAGCACAAAGAAACCAGCTGCTAAAGATACGCGCACACCATTGATGATATGTGCTGCATTTCCCGATGTTGACGTTGATGGGATCATTGTGGGTAATGACTGTAGAGAATCACTTAGGGACAACACTATTCCTGTGCTGTCTAAGTCGAATGGTCTTGTCTATCCAGAAATTCCATTGCATTTACCGAAGTTGGATTTAGTGACAGAGAGGCTCATTTCTCCTCGCTTACCATTCATGCAGATAAGGTGCCTGAGATCCACGTTTGGACAATACGGCATTCTGGACCAAGTGATCAGTGTGCCTGTTTTAGTCAACACGATGGTCCATCACTTGCCAAGGGAAATTGACAAAAATCATTATAAAAACGTGCATATAAAATGCAGGAGAATTCACAACTAACTATTTGATTGCATTAGTAAGAAGGCGAGTGGTTAAAGCGTGGCTTCAGTATTTGGGCAACATGCCTCTCTTTTGATTGTATCAAATCACGATAGATCAGTCATTCTTTGATTTGACAGTCACATGGAAATTAATTTGGCTTAAGATGACATAAGCGAAGCAGTTCTGATCGAGGAAAGTCTCATTGTCCGAAGCAAATTGTTGTGGGGCGACAATAAATATCTTAGAATCACCCAAGGAGAAACTAACATACCACAGAGCTTACTGTTTGACGAGCATGCAGAGGAACCGTCTTTTCCTAGCATTTATCTTGGACAATTCAAAATTCAGAGAGAAGTTACGTGTGACTTCTTTTATGATGGCAACGAGTGAGCTCAGACGATCGCACTGACACAGTATTACTCGATATCATCTCCTTTGAAGATAATGGGATTGAGAGTGGCAGACTCTTTGATGGTGGCTTCCAAATACATAGGTAAAGATACTAAAGTGATTTGTGAGCCAGTTCAATCCAATGACTACATTAACAGTTGCATCCAAAACAATTTGGCCTTTTTAAGGACAGTTCCAGGCTCTACCTTCTACTCAACATAAGCATGATCTTTTTGCTAGAAATGTGAAGGATGTTTCACATTGAACCATCTACCGCACGTGCTCGGCACATGCACCATTTTTTTTTTTTTTTTTTGAAAGAATAATACCCTCTACATTTATTTATGTATATCTTAGTTCAGTTTTATCAACTTCTGGATCTAAATTCCAGAAAATATTGATTCTTTTAAGCCAAAATCTGACTAGTGCTGAGAAGTGTAATGTTCATGTTTGATTTTCAAAGTTATTATTTTTGTGCTACTATCTGTTAAAACCACGTCTGCTCTTAGTATGAAACACAGATCAGAGATTGCAGCACATATCAAAAAAATTAAGGCAATCTGTATGTAGAAAGACTTTCAAAAGTATGATGTACATATGTACTCTTCCCCCCCCCCCCAGAGCCCATACTTGAAATCCATAGATCGTGAAAGGCTTAATAAGAGAATTTATTTTTAATGCCACTAAACACTGACTCAAGACTGCATATATAACTTTATTTACAATAAAATAAAATATACTATAAAAATATATAAAAGTATATTTAAAAACTGCAATTAAAATAAAGTAAAAGAAAAATGTATGTTACAATAATAAAATCACTTAAAACCATTATACAAGAGCTTTCGGCAGCTGCCTTCATTACCTGAAATAGTTACGGATTCTTCTTCTGTAGGTACCTTATGAAAGCATAATGTTCAAATCTGTCCATTATTTGAAGATAGAAAACACACTGTACTCTCAAGCAAAATGTAATAAAGTTATGAATCTATATTTTTGGATTTGTTTATACAAAGTATCAAATAACCAAACATGATTACCTTCAAAATTTTATTATTGTTATTTCTGTGGGACTGCAAGCTTTTCAGTATACCCTTTTAAACTTATTAGTTTAGAGAAATTTATGCACTGTTTCATGAAATGTACATGAAATCACATAAAAAGTATGCAACAATCAAATTTTGCACTCCTTGAAATAGGCTTAAATGGTATTTTTTAAAATTTATTTCTTCTGGTGAAAGAGAACGTATTTGATATGTTTTTTTACAGGACTGTGCAACATTCTGATGAGATACCATTTTGTTGATTTTTTTTTCAGCAGTGGAGAGCTGTTGGACAGATAGAGATGGGGGGGGGGGAGAGAGAGAGAGGGAGAGAGAGAGAGAGAGAGAGAGAGAGAGAGAGAGAGAGAGAGAGAGAGAGAGAGAGAGGTGGGCCTGCTACATGTGAAAGTTTCCAGCCTTCTCAGCGTGTCCAGTAGAACCATGTGGAGCAGGGGTGGCCAACTTTTTTCGTCAGCGGGCCGAATGAAATTTTCATATCATGATGCGGGCCGAATGAAATTTTCGCATCATGATGCGGGCCGGAATAGATTGAACGATTTAATAAAAAAAAATCAGAACCTAAAAAATGTTATATTACTTGAATTACCAAATTATTAATGTATTTTTAAAAAAAATATCTGAATGTCCAATTATCATTGAAAATGCGGCATTCGGCATCAATTTTTCTTCTTTTTTTTTAATTGGCTCATTTTATGGGCTATAAATTATATTAAATTAAAAATTGTAATAATTAGAAAAGGCATAAAACATAAAATATCTCGCACCAATATTATTTTTTTCAATAAGAAGTCAAACCCAAAGGAACTTCGTTCGATCGATGCTACAATAATAATTAGGAAATAACTCTTTGACGCTGCGTAGAATCACTTGGTTACTGTTGTACTGGCCGCGATTCCCGATTGAACCAAATTAAGCCGAACGTTTACGGCGAGTGTAGTCAGGTATGGATTTTCTATATTTATGCATTTACCGAGGGGGCCGGATTCAACATCGTTGCGGGCCGGCTGTTGCCCACCCCTGATGTGGAGGCTGTGAAGTATTTCAGAGAGAGAGAGAGAGAGAGAGAGAGAGAGAGAGAGAGAGAGAGAGAGAGAGAGATGTAACTTCAGGATTGATGATAGTAGCAACATTGAAAGATAGCCTATATCTGGCCTTAACAACCAGATGTAACATAAAAATGTCTGCACTAGTAAACTAATATGGCTATGTTGAATGTTGTATAGGATGAGAAAAGTCATAAGATTTTTTTTTTTTCATTTTTAAAGTCTAATGAACTATAGTTTTATCACTTGAATAAAGTGTCTTTTAATTATATTATAATTTCATTTACATGTAGATTAACTGTTATTCTTCACTATTGTTATCTATTTAAACATCACTCTGCCTGTTAATGATAAATTGCTATTGTTAATTCCTTGAACATCATATTATTGTTATAATTCTAATATAATTTCATTATTCATTTTTTTTTTTTTTTTTTTTAATTTTAAAAATGTCCTGTTTTTACAATAGGTTAAACTTGAAGAAGTCCAGAAAAAAGTTCAGAACAGTATTTCAAATCAAGTAAAACAGGTATTGTTTGCATTACAAGTTTTAGAGTATAATGCATTGCAGTTATTACAAAGTTACAGCAGAATAGAAGAGTAAAACACTTAAACCTATGTTAGAATGTCTGTTTATTTTTAGTTGGAAATTATATGCAGATGGGAGTCAGACATTTCATGGTATATTCTTATCACTTAACCTTGATTGTTGTTGCTACTTCACTTTACATAATTCGGGAAGGCCAAAGGCTTGACTTTCAGTCAGTTCATAAGTCAAACTTTTGGCCTTCCTGATCTTCCTGAAGAAGCAATGACAGCAATCACCGATGAAGTGGTAAAAGTATACAATGAAACATCTGATTTCCATCAGTATGGTATTTCCAGTTGGAAATAACATACAGATGGAAAAAAGTTTTACATTACCTATGCACCATACCATTCAGTCACTATCCACAGCACAATATTTCATTGATAGTAGATGAAAGTCTGACAGTAAGAAAAGTCTGACAGATATGCAACAAAAGATCCTAAATAGAGCAGAGGCCAGAGTGCTTATAAGTAGAAAAGTAATATAAAATGCTGGATAATTGAAAAGTTAAGAAGCATATTAAATCTAAGGCAGTGCACCCAGTTGATTTCAGTGAACAGTGCAATGTTGAGTCATGTTGGCGTGATATAAGCACTGGGAAAACAAATTTGCAAGTAGGAGTGTGTTATAGACCTGATGATTGTGATGAGTATACCAAACAGCTATATAAGAGAAATAGAGTGGGCCATTAACTTTCCAGATGTTGACTGGAATTTGTGAATTGGTCATTCACACCACTAGCAAAACTTTTGTAGATTTATTGCATGGCTGTTTTCTACAGCAGCATGTCAGAGAGACAACAAGGGGAAGCAATACCCTTGATCTGGTTATCAGCAGTGATTCTACATGCAAGAATCTGCAAGTAAAGGACCCACTGGGTGGCAGTGATCACAGTGTACTAATGGGGAATTAAATTAAAGACATAACTACTGTAAAGGAAAAGGCTTTTTCTGTTTTAAGTGTGACTATAGTGGTCTCAGACAGTTTTAAATTCTATGCAGTGGGATAAACGGATGATGTTACCAACAGCAAATTCTAAATGGGAAGATTTCTGGGAAGTAATCATAGACTATTAGGCTTTTCATACTAATGAAGAAATGCGTTCATCTGACATTCATTTAGGTCAAGGCTTAGACCTAAATGGATGTCAGATGAACTATTGAGATAAGTGGCATAGAAGAAAAATGCATGGGATGCATACTAAGAATATAGAAACTTATGGTACATATAAATTAGTCTGTAAACAAGTCACAAGAGAAGTTAGCAAGCTAAGGCACAATGTGAGAAATCTGGCAATGAATGCAAAGAACATCATCAGAAGGAAGGGCTTGAATCACATTGTACCACTTGATTTCACTGGGTTAACTAATGATCACCTTGCTCAGGTTGCTGAGAAATTGAATAGGTATTTTATATCTACATTCACACATGAGCTTTAAGGAAGGGGATGATAGAAGTTTATCAAATTCTAATGGGGAATTAAATGATTTTGTGATAACTGAAAGGAAAGTGGAAGAGAAATCGTTGAAGCTAAACATAAAAAAGGCACCTAGGGTAGGTGGAATTTATCCAGTTATATAAAGGAAGACAGCAAAGGAGGTAAGCAACTTAGCCATAATTATGAGTGCATCCTTGGATTCATTGAAGGTCTGTACACACTGGCGATGTACAGATTTATCCCCATTTCACAAAGAGTATCAAAGGGTGACATGAGTAATTATAGACCTGTTAGCTTAATGTCTGTTCCAGAGAAAATATAGAGTTAAAGAAGTAACCCCATGGGCTCACATCTGGTAATAATAGTAATAATAATAATGCAAAACTATCTAAACAGGAATGTGATTATACTGCAATAACAGCATGGATTTGTTAAGGGGCAGTCTTGTCTAATCAATCTGATTAGATATTAGGATGCAGTAACTGAGGGACTGGATTCAAAATATAATTTTGATATCATATACTGATTTCAGGAAGATTTTTGATACTATTGCACATAAATGACTGCTGAAAAAACTGGAGCAATGGCATTAAGGGCTGGTTACTGCTATGGATAAAGGGATGGTTAATTGGAAGAAGACTGAGTGGTTATGATTGAGCACTGCTCTTCATGGATTAATGCAGGGATGAGCAATCTCTGGCCTGTTGGCCAACTTCGACCTGTGAACGTACATAATCTGGCATGCAGTCATTTTCAAAATATATATAATAAAAGTCCTGCCTTTTATTATATATATTTGAATTAATGGAATTTCTGACCTAAATTTAGAAATACTCTGCACATTGTAATTTTTTTTTTTATCTTGAATTTTGTGTTTCGTTTTTGTTATTCTTCTTTTGATGTACAGCGTGGTGATTGCCAATCACCACACTGTACTTCTCTCTTGGGCGAGATGAAAAAGATCCTCAGCTAATCTGTCAGTCCAATTGCAGATGTTTTTCAGCCAAGAAAGATTCCTCCTTCCCATTTTCCTCTTTATTATTACTTGAAGCAATTTATATTTCTCATTTCTAAGGATGTGTCCCAGATAGATGGTTTCTTTCTCTTCACTAAGCTCAACAATTCATGTTTTCTTCCTCCTCTTTTCAATACTTCAATGTTGGTGATTTTGTCTAATCAAGATATTTTTAGCATGCATCTGTAGATCCACATTTCAAAGGCCTCTATTTTGTTCATGCTTGATGTTTTCAGCATCCAAGTTTCAACTCCATATAATGGTATGGACCACACAGCATCTAACGAATTTCAGTCTGATTGACAAATCTAGAGCTTTGTGACACGGCATTGTTCTGTATTTTGTAAAGGCATTTCTTGCAACCCCTGTTCTTGCTTTTATTTCTGCTTCCGGATCTAGATCAGCATTTAGCCAACTAGCAAGGTACAGTCAGTCCTTGTATAGCACGATAGTTGTGTTCCTAGAAACCCTCGTGCAATGCAAAATCGTGCAATATAAACAACAGGCCCTATGGGAAAAATAGGGTTAGGTGCCGACCACCCAAGATTGAACATGCATTTGTAACCAAAACATTACCAAACACAATAAATTGTCTTAATAAAATTTTATTACGACTATTACATAATAAAATATTGCTAATGCTTTTACTTCTATCGTAAGCAAAAACTTGTTTTTTGTTTGATTTTTCTATCCAAAACAGATGACAGCCGTTCCATCTCTTCCAATTCTTTGGGTCTTAATCTAATAGATTTTAATTACACTTTGAGTTGTTCCTGCTTTTATTTTCTCTGTATTGTTTGAAATTCTCGGCGTTGCCTCATTTAGGGTCAGTAGCACGTGCAATATCACATGGTCTTTCATATTTTTTCTCTATCGACAGAGGCGGACTAGCCATATGCCTTAGCAGGGGAAACCCCGGTGGGCCGGAGGCCGGTGTGATTTTGGCCATAAACCATAGTATGAGGCCACTATAAATTTTCCTGGGTAAGAATTTTTGACCCAGTCTGCCTCTGTTAATCGATATTGCTTTCCTTTTTCTCTCTGAATCTGCAATATCTTCACCACGACGCTTCCTTTTCGCACCTTTTAAGTACAGTATTTTACTCATTTTTGGGGAATAAAGCACAATTACAAAACGAGGAGGCACGCTTGATACACATAAACAAAGGAATGCCTGTAGCAACTGAATAAACAATAGCATAAAGGCAGAGATACACTATTAACACCTCACATTTTACTAAAGTATATTTCTAGGGGTTACTACCATAAAACAATAAAAACAACTTCCAGTTGAGTTTCTGCTAGCGGAATCTGTTATAAACTGGTAGTAAACTCGATCTAATTGCATTTGCGATTATACTGATAGCTGGAATTGTCGGTTTTTACGGGCCCCAAGTGCCAAGCGATTCTGTGATCAAGTGACTTTTTGCTCTGAATTAGTGCTCTTTCTTGAAGTAGAAATCGTTTCCTTATTTAAAGCATTTATTAACACATTTAAATAATCCATAGTAAAGAAAGCAACTTTACTAGATTAAGAAGGAAAGCAACCTTCTCTCTCTCTCCCTTTTATTTTCTGTTATATCTTAATTACTAACCTCCTAGTGCTTGGTCACAGGGCGGCACTGCTCCTGCCTCCATGTGGCGGGTCCGGTAACCTGGAAGGGAAAAGCTCTCCCTTTCAGGGCGAAATGGAGCGAACTGACTCCAATACCCAGGAATCCACTGGGTCAACGGACCCGAATAGAACTGATCCAAGATATGAGAAATCTAGTTCTTTCGGAGACACCTCTAAGGCAATCAGAAAAGGCGATAGAAATGACTCTGTCTCCACAAAGAGATTAAAAACTGACTCTCAAGTTTTAATTTCTCCAACATATATTATTGTACACTCAAATACTGAGAAAGCGGTAGGACAACTGTCACCCTTTCTCATACAAAAGACTCTTGAGAGTTATGTCGGCCCACCAAAACAAGTTAAAAGACTAAAATCAGGTGACATTTTGGTAGAAACGGCCAATGCTAAACACTCAGAAAAATTATTACAAATGACAACCTTTGCAGGAATACCAGTAATAGTATCCCCGCACAATACATTAAATACTTCAAAAGGTGTCATTACGGAATGGGACCTTCTAAATGTGCCCGAAGAGGAAATTCAAATGGAACTTCAGGAACAAGGAATCATCAGTGTTAAAAGAATTACAATTAAAAAAGAAGGGATAATCACCCCCACCAGGAATCTGATACTCACTTTCAACAAGCCTAAATCACCCAGATCAGTAAAAGCTGGATATCTACACTGCAATATAAGACCATACATCCCGAATCCTCTCCGTTGTTTCAACTGTCAGAAGTTTGGTCACTCACAGACAGTGTGTAGAGGAAAATTAACATGTGGAAACTGTGGTTCGCAAGAACATGCCACTTCTACGTGCACAGCTGGAAACCATAAATGTGTAAATTGTAAAGGAGATCATACTGCATATTCAAGGAGTGTGAAATTTGGAAGAAGGAAAAAATGATACAAAAATACAAAGCAGAAAATGGAGTTTCATACCAGGAAGCTAAAAAGGTAATTACAATAAATATAGCAAACAAACCTTCTTATGCGCAGATTACCACAATCAAAAATGCTCCGGAAATTAAACTACCCAATTCAAAATGTTGTGGCACACAAACGGATGTTACAATCCCCCCAGGAGAATCCATCTCAGAATGGGTTCGTGAGTTTTACAAACCATCTCCATCACAAAAACAAGAAAAGATTATCAATACTCCTTTATCTTTCCCACCAGATAATTCAGAAAATGTAAGAAGAAAAGCAAACAAAGAAAAGATAGGTAGTACAGGAAAAAAGATTGCAGAACAAATGGACACGGATGCAAGAAACCAAGGAGAGGAACCAGTTCTCGAAATCTTTACTGAAGAAGAAATGGATACGGGTAGACCCTATTTTTCAAAAAAAGACAAAACCAAGGTAGACAAAAATAAATCAGCCCCAAGGAAGCAATCCGAGGGAACATCTAACCCCAAATGACAGATACGATTATCCAATGGAACTGTCGAGGTTTTCGCTCAAACACTAATGATGTTATAGATCTCATCACCCAGTACCACCCACTAAGTATCTGCCTACAAGAAACCTATTTAAAACCACAGGACAATAGTATAATCAAAAATTTTATCACATATAGAAAGGATCGCATAACGAATGGAACAGCGAGAGGAGGAGTTGCAATACTAGTTAACAGACATGTCCCTTCCCAAACAATACCATTGAACACATCATTAGAAGCAGTTGCAGCCCGTCTAGCAATAGGCTTCAATATTACCATAGCCTCAATATATCTACCCCCTAATCAAGAATTCCGATTTAAGGATTTCGAAGAGCTGATCACTCAACTACCACCTCCATTCTGCATCTTAGGTGACCTAAATGGACATCACCCACTATGGGGCGATCACAAAATAGACCAGAAGGGTAAGCAAATAGAAAAATTAATTTTCGAGAACAACCTAATGATTTCAAATGACGGCACACACACATATTTCCACCTTCCATCAAAAAGCAGTTCTGCAATAGACTTATCAATCTGTTCCCCAACACTGTTCCCTATGACTAAATGGAGCGTGCACGAGACTCCATTGAGCAGCGACCACTACCCCATTATTTTGAAAATCATGGAAAAAACACCATTCCAAGCCAATAGGCACCCCAGATGGAAAATATATGATGCAGATTGGGAAACATTCAGGATACTATCCAAGCTAGACTGCAACATTATTAAAAGAGAATCAGTACACACATCAGTAGCCTATGTTACTGATAGTATGCTTCAAGCTGCGGAAAAGATAATACCTAAAACATCTTCTAACATCAGAATATATCCAAAACTATGGTGGAACAAAGAGTGCTGGGAAGCTAAAAAAAGAGAGAAATAGAGCCTGGAACCTTTTTCGCAAAAATCCAACAACAGACAATCTGATACAATTCAAGAGAGCCAGAGCCAAGGTCAGGAAAGCGCAAAAAATAAGCAAAAAAGCTGCTTGGATGAAATTTGCATCCACTATAACTATTTCCACACCAGCTACGCTTATCTGGAAAAAGATCAGAAGGATGACAAACAATTCTCAATTAAACCACTCTCCATTGCTAAATTGGAAGGGACAGTTGGTTACAAACACCTTAGATATAGTCAACGTGCTTGCTGAAAATTTTTCGAATACATCTGCTAATTGTGCATACCCACAGCTTTCAAAACGTACAAGAAAGAGGCCGAAAAAATAAAATTAAACTTTTCTACCAATCAGTGTGAACAATACAACTTGCCACTCACGGCAGCAGAACCAAAACTCTGCTACAGGTGAAACACAGCGCAGTCGGTCCTGATGAAATCCATTATGCAATGATACAACAATTAGATGAACAGTCCCAATTAGCCCTGTTAGATCTATACAACAAAATATACCTTAAATTCTTTCCCAAACAAATGTCACCACGCAATAATACTAGCTTTCCCAAAACAGGGAAAAGATCTCTCAGACCCACAGAACTACCGTCCCATAGCTTTGACTAGCTGCTTAGGCAAGATCTTAGAGAAAATGGTCAACAATAGACTAACATGGTATCTAGAAAATAATGAGCTTCTCAACCCAGAACAATTTGGCTTTAGAAAAAATCGCTGTACCTTAGATGTACTTATACAACTGGAAAATCAAGTAAGAAATGCTTTTCTCAGGAAACACCAAGTCATGGTTAATTTTGATATCCAAAAGGCATATGACACCACGTGGCGATATGGTATACTTAAAAGGTTACACATCAACTTGGCCTTAGAGAACATCTACACCTCTACATATACAATTTCCTTAAGAATCGGACCTTCCAAGTTTGAATGAACAATACACTTTCCAATATATTTTATCAAGAAGAAGGGGTCCCTCAAGGATCTGTACTTAGTGCCACACTTTTTGCAGTCCACTTCAGCACAATAATAGAACAAATCCCAAACAATATCTTTACAACAGTTTATGCGATGATTTCAGCATTTCTTATCAAGCGCAGCATATGAGGACAATAGAACGGCAATTACAAGTAGCCATTAACAGAGTCATAAAATGGACAGAAAGAAATGGATATAGAATATCGGTACAAAAGACTGCATGTATACATTTCTGCAGAAAAAGGAATCTCCATCCTGACCCAGAACTCAGGCTGAAAGAACAGATCATCCCAGTTAAAAATAGTGTCCATTTCTTAGGATTAGTTTTTGACAAAAAAACTGACTTTCCTGGAGCATATCAGTCACATAAGAGTTCACTGTTTGAAGAAAACGAACATCTACATTTGAAAAGAGATGTTCATTTTCTTCAAACTTTGTAAAAAGTTTGGGTGGAACAGGACCAGGGTATGTCTGCCAGGAGCAGAGGTTGATGACGTTGTAGAGCGGATATCATCTTTTAAAGGCACAAAAGGTGATATAGTTGTACACATTTGCACTAATGATATCAAGAGTAGGAGACCGGCAGAATTACTTAACAAGTACAGGTCACCATTGAAAAAAAGCTGTGAATTAGGGTTGAATTTGAAAGTGTCTGCAATTCTGCCCAGACACGATAGGAGGGAGTATATGACGAGAGCCTTGTAGATCAATTCGCCCTTGGAAAGATTGTGTAAGGTTCAAGGGGTAGAATTTTTTTCAGCCTGGGTACTTGTTAGCAGGAGAGACTGCTTCTACAGGGATGGGATACACTTAAATAGAAAGAGTGCAAGAATATTTACTGATGCTATCGAGGCAGTGTTAGGTGGGTCGGAAAACTGCTAGCTTGGGGGGGGGATACAAAGACTAATAGATTAACAGTAGCCACTGGCAGAGGTGAAAATAATTCTTGCACTGCTTCTATTGGAATGAGCAGAAGCCTGAAAAACAAAATGCAGGATAGTTCAAAGACTGCTGGGAGTCATTGCAGTACAAGTAAACACATGGGTTGTGTTAGGGTAGCTAAGAATAGAAACAGGTGCATGTATACTTGCATGTACACCATTGCTAGGAGTTTGGTAAATAAATTTGATGAATTTGAGGTATAGCTCACAGCATCAAAGGTGGATATTGTTGGGATATCAGAGATGTGGTGTCACACAGATATAAGGAATGCAGAACTGGAATTTGGGTAGTACAACGTCTACAGAAAGGATAGACAGGATAGGAAGGGAGGAGGGGTTATGCTATTAGTTAAGAAAAACATAAAATCCAAGGAAGTGAAGCCAATCGACATCGCTGGACAGTGCAGTGTCGAGTTAGTTTGGTGTGACATGAGCATTCGGAGATCAAAATTGAGAGTAGGAGTGTGCTATAGGCCTAATGACTCTGATGAGTATAATTTCCCTGTACAGGGAAATAGAGTGGACCAGTACATCAGAGAGTCTTATAATGGGGGATTTTAATTTCCCAGATATTGACTGAAATTTGTGGGTTGGTCACTCACACACTAGCAAGGCTTTTGTGGATTTTTTGGATGATTGTTTTTTACATCAGCATGTTCGGAAGGCAACTAGAGGGAGTAATACTCTTCATTTGATTATCACTATTGATTCTTCATGCATTAAGAATCTGCAGATAAAGGAACCACTAGGTGGCAGTGATCACAGTGTGCTGAAGTGGGATTTACTCAAAGAGGTAACTACCATCAGGGGTAAAGGGAAGGGTTTCTGCTTTCGTAAAGGTGACTATGATGGTCTGAGAAAGTATTTAAATTCTATACAGTGGGACCAACTGAAGATGTTACCAACAGCAAATTCAAAATGGGAAGCATTCAAAGAACTTATCTTGGAAGCTACTAGGCTTTACATAGCAACTAAGAAATATTGTTCAAGGTTTAGGCCTAAATGGATGTCAGATGAACTAATGAGACATATGACAGAGAAGAAAAATGCATGGGATACATATAAATTAACACGTGACACAGAAGCCTATGATAGATAAAAGTTGATCTGTAACCAAGTTACAAATGAGGTTAGGCAGGCAAAGGCAGATTACGAGAAATCTTTGGCAAGGGATGCAAAGAAAAACAGCAAAGAGTTCTTTACTTATGTAAACTCTAGAAGCAAGGGGATGAATCAGATTGGTCCACTTGATATCGATGGGTCAACTGTTGATGATCCTGCTCAGGTAGCTAACAAACTAAATGAATATTTTGCATCGACATTCACACATGAGGAGTTATTCAGAGATGGGAATGCCAGATGTGTATTCAACTCTGACAGTAAGCTAGAGAATCTTGTAATAACTGAGAGTAAAGTGGAGGAGAAATTGTTAAAGATAAATACAAGAAAGGCACCTGGAGTGGATGGGATCTATCCAGTTATATTAAAGGAGGCAGCAAAGGAAGTAAGCAAACCCTTAGACATAATTATGAGAGCTTCCTTGGACTCAGGGGAGGTACCCATAGACTGGAGATGTGCAAATGTGACAGCAATTCACAAAGTAGGATCAAAGGGCGACACAAGTAATTATAGACCTGTGAGTTTAACTTCTGTTCCAGAGAAATTAATGGAGGCACTGGTTAAAGAAGCACTGCAGGATCATCTAGACAAGACTTCAGTTATAGCTCGGACACAGAATGGTTTTGTTAAGGGGAAGTCTTGCCTGACCAATTTGATTGGATACTATGATGCAGTCACAAAAGAACTGGATGCAGGGAATAACTTTGATATTATATACTTGGATCTTAGAAAGGCTTTTGATACTGTTGCACATGGAAGACTGCTGCAAAAATTGGAGCATTGTGGCACTGGAGACAAATTACTGCTATGGATAAAGGGGTGGTTGAGGGAGAGAAGACAGAGAGTGCTAATCAATAGACACTGCTCATCGTGGACTAATGTTATTAGTGGAGTCTCTCAGGGTTCAGTGTTCGGTCCATTATTGTTTTCTGTATTTATAAATGATACTGATGATGGTATATCAAGCTTAATGTCCAAGTTTGCAGACGATACAAAGGTTGGCAGGGTTGTCAAGGACATTACTGACACTATGCTGCTGCAACAGGATCTGGAAAGATTGAGCAGATGGGCTGAGATGTGGCAAATGAAGTTTAACATTGACAAATGAAAATTACTACATATGGGGAAACAGCAACCCCAGAGCAATGTATCAACTCTGTAGTACTACACTGACAGTGGTAGAGAATGAAAAGGACCTGGGGGTAATTGTGCAGGCAGATATGAAGTTCTCTGAGCAGTGCAGACGGACTGCACTGCTCGGTGGTACTCATCGAGAATAAGTAACAATAGTCTTCTCTATTAGTGAAGCGTTACATATTCGAGGTAGTGCAATATCATGGCAACTCGTTGTGAAGGCAGAGCACAATATGAGAAACAGAGCAAATGATGCCTACAACAACTACTTTGTAGTTTCTTAAGAGTTGTCTATGGTGTATCTATACACTGATATTATATAGATAATAAACTCTTAACTCTTAACGTATTATGCCTTGTGCATTTAGTTATTTTTAAATTAATTTCCATGGAACAGAAGTTAAACTAACAGTTCTATAATTACTTGTCACCCTTTGATTCTCCTTTGTTAATTGGGGGCACATCTACACATCTCTAGTCCATGGGTACTTCCCCTGAGCCCAAGGAAGCTCTCATAATTGTGGCTAAAGATTTGCTTACTTCCCTTGCTGCCTCCTTTAATATAATTAGATAGATCCCATCCACCCCGGGTTCCTTTATTATGTTTATCTTCAACAATTTCTCCTCCACTTTCATCTCAGTTATTACAAAATCATGTAGCTCACTGCTAGAGTTTAATTCACCTCTGGCATACCCCTCCCTGAATAAGGCGCCTCCGTAGCCAGGTGGGCAGGAGCAGCAGTGCGTAGCACATGCTACTTGATTAGACCGCAGTTCGAGCCAGTGATCACCAAATATAGAGGATGCAGAAAGGTCAGGGAACCACCGCATATCTTCGGAGCAATATGGCCTTAGTTGCTAATGCTCCTAAAAACCAAAATAACAACATAAGAACATCCCTGAATAACTCCTCTTGTGTGAATGTAGATGCAAAATACTCATTTAATTTGTTAGCCACCTGAGCAGGATCATCAACAGTTGAACCATCAGTATCCAGTGGATCAATCTGATTCATCCCTTTTCTTCTAGAGTTTACATAGGTAAAGAACTCTTTGCTGTTTTTCTTTGCATCCTTTGCCAAAGATTTCTCATAATTTTTACCTGCCTAATCTCCTTTGTGACTTGGTTATAGACCAGCTTATATCCATCATAGGCTTCCATGTCACCCATTAATTTATATGTATCCCACGCATTTTTCTTCTCTGCCACATGTCTCATTAGTTCATCTGACATCCGTTTAGACCTAAACCTTGAACAATATTTCTTAGTTGGTATGTAAAGCCTAGTAGCTTCCAAGATTAATTCTTTGAATTTCTCCCATTTTGAATTTCTGTTGGTAACATCATATGGACCCACCGTTTAGAATTTAAATACTGTCTCAGACCACCGTAGTCGCCTTTATCTGCAGATTTTTAATGCATGAAGAATCACTACTGATAATCAGATCAAGAGTATTATTCTCTCTAATTGCCTCCCGAACATGCTGATGTAGAAAACAGTCATCCAATAAATCCACAAAAGCTTTGCTAGTGTGTGAGTGACCAACCCACAAATTCCAGTCAGTATCTGGGAAATTAAAATCCCCCATTATAAGACTCTCTCATTTACTGGCCCACTTTATTTCCCTGCACAGTTTCTTATTATACTCATCAGAGTCATTAGGCCCCATAACACACTCCTACTCTCCATTTTGATCTCCCAATGCTTATGTCACACCAAAGTGACTCGACACTGCACTGCCCAGCGATGTTGACTGGCTTCACTTCCTTGGATTTTGTGTTTCTTAACTAATAGCATAACCCCTCCTCCCTTCCTATCCTGTCTATCCTTTCTGTAGACGTTGTACTCCCCAAATTCCAGTTCTGCATTCCTTATATCTGTGTGACACCACGTCTCTGATATTCTAATATTATATTTATCTTTGATGTTTTGAGCAATACCTCAAATTCATCAAATTTATTACCAAACTCCTAGCGTTGATGTATATGCAAGTATACATGCACCTGTTCCTATTCTTAGCTACCCTAACACAACCCATGTGTTTACTTGTAGTACCGCAATGACTCCCAGCAGTTTCTGAAGTACCCTGCATATTGTTTTCCAGGCTGCTGCTCATTCCCATAGAAGCAGTACAAGAGTCACTTTCCCATCTGCCAGTGGTTACTGTTAATCTATTAGTCCTTGTATTCCCCCCCCCCCACCAAGCTAGCAGTTTCCAACCCACCCAATACTGCTTTGATAGCATCATCAAATATTCTTGCACCCTCTCTATTTAAGTGTATCCCATCCCTGTAGAAGCAGTCTCTCCTGTTAACAATTATAGACTAGGCTGAAAAAAATTCTACCCCTTGAGCCTTGCAAAATCTTTCCAGGGCCGAATTTATCTACAAGACTCGCATCATATACTCCCTCCTGTTGTGTCTGCACAGAATTGCAGACACTTCAAATTCAACCGTAATTCACGGCTTTTTTTCAACAGTGACCCGTACTTGTTTGTTATTTGGTTTTTAGAAGCATTAGCAATTAAGGCCATATTGTTCTGGGGATATGTGGTGGTCATTCCTTGACCTTTCCACATCTTCCGTATTTGGTGGTGACGGGCTGGAACCCCGGTCTAATCAAGAAGTGTGTGCTACGCACTGGTGCTCATGCCCACCTGGCTATAGAGGTGCCCCCGTACTTGTTAAGTAATTCTGCTGGTCTCTTACTCTTAATATCATTAGTCCCAACGTGTACAACAATATCACCTTTTGCCCTTAAAAGATGATATCTGCTCTGCAATGTCATCAACCTTTGCCCCTGGGAGACATACCATGTTCTCCGTTTCCCCGACATTAGAGTCACCAACAACTACTAGTTACTATGGGATCAGCACATTCTGACTTGGGGATTGCCACTGTGTTATATGATGATCAAGTGCAAGCTCTGGCGTTGATATGGGCAGCTGAGAGCTTGATGGGCCTCCTCACTTTAGATCCTTCGAGGGCATCCACCATGTCCTTCAAGCTCTCATATGGGCCCATAACGCTGAATTGTCGCCTGATTTCTTCACACTCCTGACGTTGTGCACGTGCACACACACACACACACACACACAAAGATTTCTCTTGGCAATATCATGTCTGTACCTGATTGCTCCACAAACATCAAACAAACAGTGCATTTTAAAAGGCTGTGATTTAGAGGGCAACTGCCCCCTTCAGTTTTCCCCCTTGAACCCCAGCACTCCCATTACTTGAGTCTTTTGCTTTGCTGCTGTGGTCTGAGTCATGATTTCGATTCAATTTCAATAAAATTTCAATTTCGGTACAAAATTTAAACCCTAAACTTATGTTCCAGTGCAGTTATAACACTATATCTATATATATTTTTTTTCTGTATCGTGTATTATCTCAGAGTTTTGTTATATAACTTTCGTATCAAGTTAATCCTAGAGTCCCTCGGAAAACTTCTTATCCGGGTTCTACTGTATATGTGCGTATGTATATGTATATACAGGGTGCCTCAAAAATATTCGTACAAACATTTAGGGGAGGTAGGTAACATCTAAAGGAATGTGAATTGCATAGGAACCCATAACTGGAAACGTCACAGTAAGTCAGTAGATGGCACTTTTCATCAGTTCACAAGAGGGAAAATTTCTGGTTTACTCATTCAAGCAGTAGTCGCCGCACGAAGAGCATGCATTGATATTCGATCTGTGAGCTGGCAGACATGCACTTAGTGTATGGATTAGCAGAGGGCAATGGATGCACTGCTCAACAAATTTATGGAGAACGCTTCCCAGACAGACAGACATGTACCAGACCACCGTTTGTTTGTGCGTGTGCGCATCAATATTTGTGCGATTATGGGTCATTTAGAGGTAGCAGGAGTAGCGCGGGCAGACCACGTTCGATGTGAACTCCCGCCATGGAAGAAAGTGTGTTGAATGCCATACAGAATAATCCTACTACCAGCACACATGCTGTTGCCTCTGCCTTAGGAGTGTCTTGTTGCAGTGTACAGCGTGTCTGGCATGATGATTCCTTACACCCCTTTCATCTCCAAAGGGTTCAGTTACTGCTCCCCCAAGATCACCCTGCACGTGTGGCTTTTGCGCAGTGGTTTGTCCAAGAAAGTGTTCAAGACTTGAATTTTCCAGCCTATGTTTTGTTCACGGATGAGGCTTATTTCACTCGGCAAGGCTTATTCAATCAGCACAGTGCTCATGTGTGGGCTCACGACAACCCACACGGTGTGCGCCCCATGTGGCACAATATCGCTTCGCAATAAATGTGTGGGCAGGTATGGTCGGTGACTGCTTAGTCTGCCCATACCTGTTACCATACCTCATGAACTCTGCTAAATATCGGATCTTTCTTGAACAAGTTCTACCAGGGTTACTTGACGATGTTCCAGCAAATGTGAGATGCAACATTTGGTTTCAGCATGACGGTGCGCCTGCCCATTATGGAAGGTGTGTTCGTGACCATTTGAACAGGCGTTTTGGACGTCGATGGATTGGCCATGGTGGACCCATTGCCTGGCCCCCATGCTCACCTGATTTATTTCTGTGGGGCCCCTCATATGTATCGTGTATGAATCGCCTGTGGAGACTAATATGGATCTTGTGGCGAGACTTGTCTGCACTGCTGCTACTGTCAAAGAAACTCCAGGTGTGTTCAACCTTGTCCGCCAATCCATGCTGCGTCGGTGTCACGCATGCATCACGTCTAATGATGGAACCTTTGAGCATCTGTTGTAACATCATGAAATGCATTCATCTCGTACTCCATTGTTAATATTATGTCAAATAAATGTTTGCCACTAATTACTGTCTTGTGTCATTTTTGCTTCTTGTGCCTCTGCTACTACTTTCATGTGACATTTCCGGTTATGGGCTCCTTTGCGATTCACATTCCTTTAGATGTTACCTACCTCCCCTAAACGTTTGTACCAATATTTTTGAGACACCCCGTGTGTGTGTGTGTGTGTGTATATATATATATATATATATTTTTTTTTTTTTTTTTTTTTTTTTAATGTAATTTAATGTGAATGTAACAGTTGATGGAAAAAATAAAAAAATATGAGGGTGATACGAATGTTCCAACTATCCCCATTCTATCGCTATTTTTGTCTTTATTTAACTGTGCCTTTATCCCTTCCCCATCCTCAATTTAATACCTCTCCCTCTACCTTGTGCTTGTTCCCATTTATTTTAATTCTTCAAATTTACACAAAATTCCAACACTGAAATATTTTTCCAAATTTAATCAAAATCTGCATATATTTCAAAACATTTTTCCCACTGTGAAAACACGTAATTATATTTTTTAGCCTTATCCTTATTTTTACCTTAATAATTTTCATATCATTGACACTGTGTTGGGACTACCTTGTCCATACTGTAAAAGAATGTGTTAATGTTATTCTTTTTGCTTTTTGACTTTATTCAACCCCAGGGGCTCACATCTGGTGAGTATGGGCTTGGCACACCCAGGGTCCTGAGCTGGATATCATCATTCTTCTCTTTCTTGGTGATTCGTTTCTACTTCTCTCTGTTTCTCTGGGTAACTTAGAAATGTTTTTTGGCTGGTGCAGCATAAGCCTCAGTGCTTCCTTGCACTTTATGGCTAATAATAATAATAATTTCACATTTCTTCTACTGTTATATGCAAGTATAGAAATGCAATTCCTGATTCATGGTCAGGTGTAGTCCCCTGATGAAATACCTGACCATGTATCAATATTTACTTCAGCTGACATCAGACTTTGCATTTTTGCCATCCCTGTATTTGACTTACGAAATTTGCCCAGCTCTACCACCTTTTATTTTATTTTACTTTATTTTGTTTAATCATTTGGTATTAATAATTTTACTTTACAGTTCCTTCACCTCCAAATTGGTTTTGCAATTCAACCCATATTTTCCTTAATTCCTCATAAATATTAGGATATTAACATTCGTTTGCCTTTTTCAAATCTACATTACTTCTTTTTTCTACTATCCTTAACCTTCCAGTCCTTGGCACTTTGTGTAATTTTCACCTCCATGCAAACTTTATCAGACTTATCTATTCTTACATGCTTATGTATGTATATATATATAATAATTGGTAAAGCCTTATTTCTTTACAGATTCACCTATGCACAGCAACATATGAATTTAATTGGAATGGGCTTTTGAAGTGTAATGTAAAGTTGGGAAATGAATTAAAGACTAAAAATTACTAAATTAGAAACCAATGCTAGAACTATAGTAAATAAATTTGATGAATTTGAAGTGTTGGTCAAGACATCAAAGGCGGATATTGTTGGGATAGCAGAGACATGGTGTCACAAAGATATAAGGAATGCAGAACTGGAATTTGGGGAGTACAATGTGTACAGAAAGGATAGACAGGACAGAAAGGGAGGGGGTGTTATGCTGTTAATTAAGAAAAATATAAAATCAAAGGAAGTGCACCCAGTTAATATAGATGAACAGTGCTCTATTGAGTCAGTTTGGTGTGAGATAAGCACTGCGAAAGGAAAAATAAGAGTAGGAGTGTGTTATAGGCCTAATGACTTGAATGAGTACAATGAACAATTGTACAGAGAAATAGAGTGGGCCAGTAAATCAGAATGTCTTATAATGGGGGATTTTAACTTCCCAGATATTGACTGGAACTTGTGGGTTGGTCACTCACACACTAGTCAGACTTTTGTGGATTTATTGGATGATTGTTTTCTGCAGCAGCATGCTCGAGAGGCAACCAGAGAAAGTAACACTCTTGATCTGGTTATCAGCAGTGATCATTCGTGTATTAAGAATTTGCAGATAAAGGAACCACTAGGTGGCAGTGATCACAGTGTGCTGAAGTGGGATTTACTCAAAGAGGTAACTACCATCAGGGGTAAAGGAAAGGGTTTTTGCTTCCGTAAAGGGGAGTACAGTGGTCTCAGACAGTTTTTAAATTCTGTACAGTGGGATCAACTGACGATGTTACAAACAGTAAATTCTAAGTGGGAAGCATTCAAGGAATTAATCGTGGAAGCTACTAGACTTTATATACCGATTAAGAAATATTGTTCAAGGTTTAGGCCTAAATGGTTATCAAATGAACTAATGAGACTCGTGACAGAGAAGAAAAATGCATATAAATTATTAGGTGACGCAGAAGCCTGTGGCAGATATAAGCTAGTCTGTAATCAGGTCACAAAGGAGGTTCGGCAGGCGAAGGCGGATTACGAGAAATCTTTGGCAAAAGATGCTAAGAAAAACAGCAAGGATTTCTTTACTTATATAAACTCTAAAAGGAAGGGGATGAATATGATTGGTCCACTTGACATCGATGGTTCGACTGTTGATGATCCTGCTCAGATAGCAAACAAACTGAATGAGTATTTTGCATCTACATTCACACCTGAGGAATTATTACAGTTTGAAAATGGAAGAAGGTTATCAAATTGTAGCAGTGTGCTTAATGATTTTGTAATAACTGAGAGCAAAGTGGAGGAGAAATTGTTGAAGTTAAACATAAGAAAGGCACCTGGGGTGGATGGGATCTATCCAGTTATTTTAAAGGAGGCGGCAAAGCAACTAAGCAAACCCTTAGCCATAATTATGAGAGCATCCTTGGACTCAGGGGAGGTTCCCACGGACTGGAGATGTGCAAATGTATCCCCAATTCACAAAGGTGGATCGAAGGGTGACACGAGTAATTACAGACCAGTTAGTTTAACTTCTGTTCCGGGTAAAATAATGGAGTCACTGGTTAAAGATGCATTGCAGGATCATCTAGACAAGACTGCAGCAATAATTCAGACACAGCATGGGTTTGTTAAGGGAAAGTCTTGTCTGACAAATTTGATTGGTTATTATGATGGGGTCACAAAGGAACTGGATGCAAAAAATAATTTTGATATCATATACTTGGATTTCAGGAAAGCTTTTGACACTGTTGCGCATGGAAGACTACTGTACAAATTGGAGCAGAATGGTATTAAGGGTAAGTTGCTACAATGGATAAAAGGATGGTTAAGTGGGAAAAGACAGAGGGTGGTAATCAATGGGTGCTGCTCTTCGTGGACTAATGTTATTAGTGGAGTCCCACAGGGTTCGATGTTGGGTCCACTGTTGTTTTGTGTATTTATCAATGATATTGATGAAGGTATATCAGGCTTAATGTCGAAGTTTGCAGATGACACAAAGGTTGGCAGGGTTGTTAATGACAGTAATGGCAGTGTGCTACTGCAACAGGATCTAGATAATTTGGGCAGATGGGCTAAGAAGTGGCAACTGAAGTTTAACCTTGACAAATGCAAAGTACTGCATATGGGTAGAAGTAACCCCAGAGAAACGTACCAACTGTGTGGTACTACACTTAAGGTGGTAGAAAATGAAAAAGACCTGGGAGTAATTGTGCAGTCAGATATGAAGTTTTCTGAGCAATGCAGACAGGCTGCTAGGGCAGGTCATGGGGTTTTGTCAATGATATATAGGAATTTTGCTAGCAGGGAAAAGGAGGTGATTGTCCCTCTGTATAAGGCAATGGTCAGGCCATGCCTTGAGTACTGCGTACAGGTCTGGAGGCCTCATTTTAGGAAGGATGTAGATTTGCTTGAGCGTGTACAGAGAAGAGCAACACGATTGGTGAGGGGAATGAAGGGATCCTCTTACCAAGAGAGGCTTAAGTTCTGCAAATTGCAGTGGCTGGACACTAGGCACCTGCGCGGTGATCTGATTGAGGTCTATAAGGCCTTGAATGGGTTGAGCACGCTGAATTCTGATGGGATCCTTCCACTTGTTCAGATTACGAACCTACGGGGACATAAGTTCAAATTAAGAAAGGACAGATGTACAATAGATGTGCGGAAATTTGCCTTTAGCCAGCGGGTGGGTAATTGCTGGAACAAACTTCCATCTGTCGTTGTGGAAGTTGATAGGTTAAATAAATTTAAGGTGGAACTGGACAGGCATTTGGAGGGAATGGTGTGATTTTTTTTTTTTTTTTGGCTGATGCTGCATAAGCTCCTACACTTGCTTTCCTGCATCGTGTGCCACTACTACTACTACTACTACATCCCAAAAAGGCTAAGCATATTCTCTGGCTTCTATTTACATTCGTATTTGTAGACATTACTTGAAGGAAAACTTGGATTTATAACAGTTTTTCAAGTAATACATGTTTTATTCATTCCTGGGAAGGTTTTTGGTCCAATTCAGAGTCCATATTTCCTCCTTGCCAGTACCATCTCTTTTTTTGTGAAAACACAAACACAATGAAAGGTAACAGAATCTATAATACTTAGTACTGTGTATGGCTCGAAGGCTGAGAAGACTGAAGGCACGTGAGAAGACACATTAGATTTGAATTTCTGTAGATTGTAATTTTTGGTAAATACTTGTGAAGGAAGGTTGTTCCAGAAAACAGAAATTGATGGGATAAATGAGAGAGAGGAAAAGTTCATTCTGTGGGTTTGGAGTTCGATATTGAAAGAATGCTGGCTGATTGTAGTGTGGGTGGGTTTGAACTGTTTTGGAAGAGTGTGTGTGGGAATTATAGATGCTGCATTCAGAAGAATAGTGTCCATGGAAGTAACTATAGAAAAAAAGCATGCAACAGAAATGTTACAAAATGTCTGTGAGACAGTGACTGCAGACTTTGTAAAAGATAGGCCATTAGTTAACTGAAAACTTTTTAGGGTTAAAGCCTCATGTTGCAGAAACGTTTACTGAAAAGTTTACAGGCATATGCATCATTTTAGTACACAGCAACCTATACTAAAGTAGTTAAAATTGGCATTTAAATATATTTTATATTATGAATACCTTCACGAGTTTCCACAATATTGCACTACCTGAAATAAGTAACGCTTCACCAATGGAGAAGACTATTGCTACTTATTATCAGCAGATACCAGCATCCAGACAGCATCATTTCAAAGCTTATTGGCTTCTCGTCAATGGGTGGGCAGGTACCCTGGTGTTGCAATGATGACAACCCAGTTGTGAAGTATAACTCCACAATATGAGAGATGCGTGGTGATGTGCAAGTAGTTATCAGACTGAAAACATTTTAGGGCTAAAGCCTCATGTTGCAAAAAAATTTACTGATGTACAGGGTAATGCAGTTGCATCATTTTAGTATGCAGAAATCTACTAAAGTAGTTAAAATTGGCATCATTTAAGTATATATCATATGGTGAATACCTTCACATTGTGAAGGTATTCACAATGTGAATAAGTAACACTTCACCAATGGAGAAGACTAGTCTTCTCCATTGGTGAAGTCTTCTCCATTGGTGAAGTGTTCTTATTCGAGGTAGTGCACTATCATGGCAACTCATGAAAGTATTCACAATATGAGATATACTTAAATGATGTCAATTTTAACTACTTTAATAATTTGCTGTTTACTAAAATGATGCATTTGCACTAACCTGTATGTCATTAGTTATCTAACTTCCCTCTTGGGAATGGACCAAGAAGTTTTAGCAAGGTTTTGGAGGCACTATCCCAGGTGTGGAAGCAATATTCTATGGTAGGGCAGATTTAAGATTTGTACAGAGTGAGTAGTTGATTAAAAAAAAAATACCGAAAACAAAAATAAATTTTTTTTTAATGCAGAGAAAGTATTTGTGGTGTGTTTGTGCCCAGAGAGATTAGAAGTCAGGGTAATCCCTAATGGAAAATTTCTGATCACGTTTAGAAATCTGAGTAATATTGAGGATGAGCATGGAAGCAGTTGACTTTTTTTTTTTTTTTTTACATCTAGAGAACCATTGCTATAATCTGAAATAGCAACACTGATCTTTGTCAGTTTCATCTCATTTTGAACATTCTTAGGGACCTTTTGTATCAGATCTGTTGTTCATAGGTTAACGTAGCATCTATTCCACCCACCTCCCCTCCACAAAGAGTGGAGGGGGAGGTGGGATTATACAGATTATATCACAGCTGTCACATGAACAACAAGGCGCCTCCGTAGCCAAGTGGGCAGGAGCGGCAGTGCGTAGCACACACTTCTTGATTAGACCGGGGTTTGAGCCCGTGACCACCAAATACGGAGGATGCAGAAAGATCAGGGAATGACCACCACTTATCCCCGGAGCAATATGGCCTTAGTTGTTAATGCTCCTAAAAAACCAAATAACAACAACATGTTAAGTTGTTCATGTGACAGCTATGAATGACATGTTAAGTTTTGGTAAACACATCTTAGTATAATATAGAATTTTTTACATTCATGGTATGTTATTTGATAATTGAACTTGCCATGACTGTTTTATTTTCAGAAAGTCTTCATATTTTCCCTCGATATTACATCTCCTTATGAATATGTTGAACAAGTCATTAAAGAAGTAAGTAAACCTTTCTGTAAGAAAAACTCTTCAAGACTTCCAGCATTTTTATTTATGATATATGAAACATTGCAAGGAGCCATCTAACACCAACATTGCTTACATAAATATGCATGTATTATTTGTATAGACTTGTTAATTATTTTGCTTATAAATAAACTTGACCAAGTAAAAAGACTTTTTTACCCCGAAGGCTTAGAATAATAGCGGTAGAAAACAGTTTTATTGTTCTATTAAAATTTGTATCTTTAATGTTATTTTTAAAATAATATGCATTGCAATTTACACAAAAATCTTTTATGGTAGGAGAAACCTTTTGTGAGTCCTAGACTAATCTTGTTGCTTTTCTCTGCACTTGTTCCAACAGACCCATGTCTTTAACATGAGATTTCCAGACCTATAAGTAGTACTCAAGACATGGCCTAAACATTGCCTTATGTAACGGCATAATCACCTGTTTCTGCTGGCAGAATTCCTCTATATCATTGACAGAACCCCATAAGTTCCTCTAGCAGTCTGTCTGCACTACTTGGAAAACCTCATGTTAGACTATGAAGAGGGTTCAAAAAAGATTCACAAAGAAGTATTGTGATAGAAAGATGAATTTTTTTTTGTTTGTTTGATACCTTGAAATCTCTATACCAGCCACACAAATTTTGGTTTTGATTTGACAATTTATTTTTCATTTTTCAGCATTGAATTGAAGTCTCACAATGGATAAAGTGGAAACAGATCGGTGATTTGGTTTCTCTTTCTGCAAGGGAAAACATCCTAAACAATCCAGAGAAATGTTTACTGTTTATAGAGAAGACTGACCTGGTTACAGCATTGTTGCACATTGGTATAAACCAGGGGTAGCCAACTTAATTTGTGATGCGATCTACTTTTTTTCTTCAAAATGTGCCGCTATCTACCATCTCAAGAATTTCATTGCACATGGTTAAAAAAGTTAATCAACACATTAAAAAATGTTGCTTATAAATTTTAAAATTAAATACAATTCAGAATTCTTAATTTAAATTCATATGTATTTAAATGTTTAATTTATATGAAGTTTGTCTTTGTGTCATTTGCCAAGCTTTCAAAATCGGGGATATACCGTGTAAGGCCAGCCGTAAAGAATCTTCTGTATGCAAGTCTGTAAGAGTAGAGTGATTCTTCGTCTTTGTTTGTTTCAAATAAGAAAAGGCCAATTCACATAGATATGTGGAACCAAAACAGGAATTTAAAAGTTCACTGCATTTTTTGACATTTGAGTACTTTTCTTGGCAAACATATTTCCAAAAGTCTTTTTTGATGATGATCTGGCTTTTAGGAAGATATCGTTTAATAATTTCATTTTCAGCTAATATTTTCTCCATGTGAAAAATCTCAGCGATTTTCTTTCCGCAATTTGTTTCGTATCTAAATCCACATTAAATGGATAAGAAATATATTGAACGATGTCTTTAGTTGTTTTAAAATCTTTGAATCTGGTTTCAATATCATCCACAACTTTCTCAATTTCAGAAACATATTTTCTCACTATTAAATCCAAAAACAGGATTTTTTGCAAATGATCTTGCATATTTGCATAATGATCAAATTTTTTTTCTTTGAGATCCTTAGCCGTTGCCAGAAATTGATATTTATATGTGGAAAATCTACTAATCATGTCACCCACATTATTTTCCCTTGTAATTCCAAATTCAGATCACTTAACTTACTGATAAGATCTGCCAAAAAAGCCAGATCACACAACCACACCATATCTTGCAGCTGCTGATAATCATCTCCCCTTTGGTCAACAAACTTTTTAATTTCATTCAGCAAATTTCGAAATCTCTGTAGAAACTTACTTCGACTCAACCACCTCACATCTGTGTGTAATATCAGATCTGGTTCATTTTCATCGAGTTGCATTTTGAAAAGTCTCCTTTGATTAGATTGTCCTCTGTTGGAATTCACGATTTTGAAAGCTATTTTCATAACACTTTTAGTATTTAATCTTTTGCAGATTAACACTTGTTGTTGGATGATACAGTGGTAACTCAAAAAATCGGATTTCATCATCCTTTTGGTCAATTTTGCCTGTGCGTCGACAAGAGTAGTCACATGGTTCAACGGATTTGTAATAAGCGTATGCAGTGGGGCGCATAATAATATTTAGATTTAGACTAATTACTTTTTTAATATATATTTAAAATTTGTCATGATTGACCAAAATTATAGCCGCGATTGACTTGTTGGTCACCCCTGGTATAAACAGTTCAAATATGGAAGAACTTCAGTGCATGGTGAAGAAATCCCAGGATTTCTTCATCATGCACTGAAACTGCTGTAACAGACGAGAGTGTTGCAAAAATTGTGGCATTAATCCTGCAGGATCGCATGTTAGCATCAAAGAACTAGCTGCAGATCTCCAAACTAGTAGATGTGTTTAGTGTCAAATGGCACCGGGGGTTCCCCCCATCTCTGCATACTATACATTGTGGGTGTGAAACAGAACACTGTCAATGCCAGAGGTTTAAAAGTGTATGGATTTTGTACATGTGTAGTGTCGTGTACCGTTGTTCCTCTGGTCATTTAGCCGCTGGGCTCCTATTGGAACCCAACGTTGTCCACACTCCACCTTGTGGAGGCAGACCAGGTACACCACTACTATAGTTATTTACTCTGGCAGGTCCTGCCACCTAATTTCCTGAGATTTCAGTGGCTAGGACCTAAAAAAAAATAAATAAATAAAAAAAAATAATAATAAATAAAATAAAATGAAGGAAAAAAAAAAACTTTATAGACAGGGGTCAGCCGAAAGGAGTGCTATTTATACGAATTGATGTTATTAAGTTTTTGGATGTAGGGCTCAAGCAATTTAGAGATGATTCGGACGCTAGTAGTTCTAAGTTAGAGAGAGGGGGTGGAGAGACTGAAGGCTGGGGGGAAAAGACAGATAAGGGGTCCATAGAGAAGATGACCCCCAAATCAGTGGATCAGGCCCATGCCCCACCAGAGGGAAAAGAGGGGCAGCGAGGGGGGAGGAGACTCTGAGTCACCTCCCCCCACCCGCCCGGGGAGTGGAGGCAAAGGACCATACAAGGGAGCGTGGCTAGGAAGGCCTAATGGCAGCATCTGAGCTGTGCTGGTGGTTGTCACTCCTGGGATGAATCAAGGAAGGAGTTGTATGGCACCATTCCTGAGGAGATTTACAGTTGAGGTACAGTTCGTTGCCTGGCAAAAAGGTCTTGGGAAAACTTGGAAAAGGCGTGGTAGTGTTGCTTGTGTTCCAGAAGATGATTTTCTTGATCCTGCGGAAGGTAATGAGTCTGTGTAATGAGAATGCGTCGAAGGTCTTCATAAAGTGGGCAGTGGTACATAAGGTGGTCCCAGGTTTCCTGGGATCCACAGTTACACAGAGGGTTGTCCATTATATGGAAATAAGTCAGTTTTGCACGAATGGAACCGTGCCCTGTGAGAAGGAAGGTGGTTTGTAGGCTGGGGAGAACCATGTTGGGCATTTGGGATAATATCTCCAAACTAGTGTAGGTTCTAAGGAGAACATCATCCTTCAGTAGTTGTATATGAGTAAAATGTCTGCTAGATGAGTTCCCAGACTTCAGACCCTTGCCAGAAGAAGGAAAGGGTGCAGTGTGCACATTAGATGTTGTTGATGTGCCAGCAAAAACTGAAATATTGCTGCTATATCCTGCATATTCCCCAACCTTGCATCTTCGAATTTTTTCTCTTTCCTGCCCATGAAGCCCTTTCTTAATAGAAAACATTTTGCTGCTGTTGATGAGGTGATTTTTCTGCCAAGCCGAAGGTTTAAAGTACAGTTAGAGGACTTCTACAAAAAACTGGCCTGGAAAGGTGTAATGAGAGGTGGCAGAAATGTATCATTTTGTTTGGTGACTACGTTGAACAGTGTAATACATGGTGTTTGTTTCAACCTTCTATCACAACTATTGGATGAATACAAATTTTTTTGACCCCACCCCCTTGTATATGATTATGCCTATGTCTCTTGTTCTCCACCAACTTTTCTGTAGTAACACCCAGTTGGTTTGTTATTTTGGGATTACTGCTGTTTGTGTGCAGTACCTTGCTTCTATCTCTGTTATTCCTCAACTGCCACTTCTTGTTCCATTTGAGAAGTTGTAATATTAAATATTGAAAAAAAAAAAAAAAAAAAAAAATGCTACAAGGCACTGAACTTTGCTTGGACTTCACTAATAACATTAGTCCAAGAAGAGCAGCAACTATTTTATAACTACCAACCATCCCTTTATACATTGTAGTAACTTGCCCCTTATGCCACACAGCTTCAACTGTTATAGCAATATTTCCTGTGGAAGTGTCAAAAGCTCTGCTGAAATCTAAGTATATGATGTGAAAATTATTTTTTGCATCTAGCTTTTCTTTGTTATTGCATTGTAGTAGCTAATTAGATTGATCTGACAAGGTCCCCCCCCCTTAACTAATGCATGCTACATTTTCCATATAACTGCATTCTCGTCAAGGTGATCCTGCAATACAGTAAACTAATACTTCTGCTGTAACCACTGATTCCATTATTTTTCATGAAACAGAAGTCAGGTTTACAGGAATTATTCACTTTGACCTTTGTGAATAGGAGAGACATTGTTGAATCTTCAGTCTCTAGGGGCCTCCATTGAATTCAAGGTGCTCTCATAATTATAGTCAAGGGGTTTCTTTTCCTATTTCTTTTAATACAATTGGATAGATATCATCAGTCCTGGGTGCATTATTTACTTATAGTTTCAAAAATTTCTCTTCCACTTTCTTCTCAGTTATGACAAAATTATTTAGCTCCCAGTTATAATTTGGTATATTTTCCATCCCTAAAAATTGTTTTCACACATGAATGTAGATGCAAAATAATTATTCGGTTTGTCAGCAACCTGAATAGGAATGTCATTATTTATGTGATTCATCTGTAATGTACTAATGTGGGTCATCCCTTTCTTTCCAGTCTTAACATAAGCAAAGAATTCTTTGATCTTTTCTTTGCATTATTAGCCAAAGACTTATAATATGCAATGGCTAGTCTAATCCCCTTTAATAACTAGATTGCAGACTAGTTTGTATTTACTTTAGACTTCTGTGTTATCTGATAATTTATAATCACCCCATGCATTTTTATTCTGTGCCACAGGTCTCATCAGACTTCCGTTATTTAGGTCTGAACCTAGAACAATGTCTGTTAGTTTGTATTAGAAGGTTAGTAGCTTCTGTGATTAGTTCTCTTCACACTTCCCATTTAGAATTTGCTGTTTTTATCATCATCAGTTGGTCCCACTGAAATGAATTTAAAAATTTCCTAAGATCATTGTAGTTACTTTTACAAAAGCAAAATCCCTTCCCTTTATCCTTGACAATAGTTATATCATAAAGTAAATCCTATCTGAATATATAAAAATCACTGCTACTTAGTGGTTTTTTTATCTGGAGATTGTTAATACATAAAGAGTCACTGCTGATAATCAGATCTAGAGTATTGTTTTGTCTTTTTTCTTTAACATGCTTGTGCAGAAAACAGTCATCCAGTACATCCAGAAAACCTCTGCTACTCTGTGGACAACTATCCCACAAGTTCAAGTCAATATCTGGAAAGTTGAATTCCCCATCATTCTGGTTTACTGGCCCACTCTGTTTATATTTATGTCTTTGGTTGTTTGTAATACTCATCAAAGTTATTTGGCCCTTAATGTACTTCTAGTCTGAATTTTGCTTTCTCATTTCTTATGTCACACCTAACTGTTTCAAAATTGCACTGGCCACCCACATCAGCTGGGCCAGTCTTTAAAATTCTATGTGATTCTTAACTAAGAGCATAATCCCCTACCCTCCTGTTTTTCTGTCTTGCAGAATTGAACTCGCTTTCTGATATTACTCTACTGTAGACATTTCCTTTCTATGAACAGTGTACTCACTTAATTCAAATAGCTTACCTCTTAGGTCTGAATAGCACTGTTTCCAATACCCCTACAATTTCTGCATGTGGTCTTTACCAATACTTCATATTTATAAAATTTAGTTACTTTTTTCTTACCACTGTTGTACAGGCATATATATGTGTGCCTGTTTTTGTTCTTAATAACTCTAACACAGTTCATATATTTCTTTTTCCATGTGAATCCCGGCAGGCTCTGTAATCCCCTACTCATAAGTGTATGTTATTTGATTTTGCCTTGCAACCTACTCTGAATTTATGACAGAGAATCTGTCATAAATTCAGAGAGTTGAAGACTACTTTTCTGTCATCTTGCATTAACGTAGTTTTTCTCAGATTTTTTGTATCATCATGTTAGGGGAAAGAATGTCCTATATCTTCTACGCCACCCATGAAGTGATCACTGAGTACTAAGTTGGAAGATCAGGACAGTGAAAGAATGAATAGTAGTTGTTAAAGGCAAAGGAATTGGTTTTAATTTCAGGAACAGCTTAAGGTGTTACATGTCTCTCTCTCTCTCTCAACTGGGGTGATAGCACACAGATAGCGAGTACATTATAATTATGAAATAACTTTAAAACAGTAGTCATGGAAACCATGTATGCATATATACCATTAAGAAAATATAGCACAAGTAGGATGAATAATGGGATAGCTAGTTTAATAAGAGCAAAAAAGGATGGTGAGAGGAAGTTAGAGTGATGAAAAGTATTGAAGCTACAACAGCTACAAGTTGGTCTGTAATAGTACCACAGTAAAGGTTTTGCTGGCAGAGGCTGATTATGAGAAACTGTTGCCTAAGAGAGCAAAGAAGAGGAGACAAAAGGTTTGGCCCCCCCTTGTATGTGAATGCAAAGAAGAAAAGAATGAATCAGATTGGACTCTTGCATAATAGGTGTGGGAAAGGCTTTGATAACCCAGCTGATGAAAATCTGCTTGAACTGAAGATCCTTTGTAAAGATGAGGAACTGTTCAAGCAATGCTTGGCAACATGAAATTAGTGATACTGAAATTACAGAAGATTGTTTATTAGAAAGACTTTCATGTTTAAATGTGAGTAAGGCCCCTGGAGTTGATGGCATATGCCCTGTAATTTTGAAGGAGGTGGCAAGAGAGTTCATAGAATCATTGATATTAGTTACAACAGCATTATTGGACTCAGGAGAGGTTGGAGTGAAGAAATGCTAACATATCTCCATTTTATGGTTGTCCCAGGCTTGGTCCTCTGGCTGAGTTTGGCCCCCATAGTACAAATCATAATTGGGCTCAGGTTGGGCCAAGTAGACATAACATTTAGGTTTGGATACAGTCAGGTAATATTTAGGTTCCAATTTTATAAAATGTTATAAGAATTATTTCAGACTTCCTTGAGCCACTTTTTATTAAAAAAAAAAAGTTATTTGTATTGGCACATAATTCATGATAGAGAAATTATAGAAAATAAAGTTATCTGGCATTGTTTGTGTTGCAATCAAGGACAACATGTGGACTAGGAATACGAGATTGGTACTAGAGAAAGGGGAAGTCGTGTATTATTATAAGCAGGATTCTGTTAACCCAATCAGTATGGTATGTCATCCATGTTATTCACTTGTGCAATACAAAATTAATGTGGCATCTTAAACCACATTCTCACAACACCTGATTGGGCGAGCACAGACTAATTGGGTAGGCTAGGAAACCCAGTTAGTACCTTTATGAAAGCAGAAGCCCTTCCCTTTAGCTTTGATGGTAGTTACATCTTTAAGTAATTCCCATATCAGTCATTGTGATCACTGTCACCTAGTGGTTCTTTTATCTGCAAATTTTTAATGCATGAATAATCACTGCAGATAATCAGATCAAGAGTATTACTCCCTCTGGTTTTCTCTCGAACATGCTGCTGTAGAAAACAGTCATCCAATAAATTCAAAAAAGTCGTGCGAGTGACCAAGACACAAGTTCCAGTCAATATCTGGAAAGTTAAAATCCCCCATTATCAGACATTCTGATTTACTGGCCCACTCTATTTCTCTGCACAATTGCTCGTTATACTTATCAGATTCATTAGGCTTATAACCCATACTGTCTCATATTCCCTTTCCCACTACTTATGTCACACCACATTGACTCAACATTGTGTTGTCTACCAATGTTAATTAGATGCACTTCCAACAGCATAACCTCTCCTCCCTTCCTGTCCTGTCTATCCTTTCTGTACACATTGTACCACCTAAATTATAATTCTGCACTTCTTATACCTGTGTGGCACCACGTCTCTGATATCCCATCAATATCCACTTTTGATGTCTTGACCAGCACTTCAAATTCATCAAATCTACTTACTATACTCCTAGCATTGGTGTACATGCAAGTATACTATTCTTACTCTTAGTTACCCTAACACAGACTCCCAGCAGCTTGCTCTCTAGGCTGCTGCTCATTACAATAGAAGCAGTGCAAGAATCACTTTCGCTTCTGTTGCGGCTACTGTTAATCTTTTAGTTTGTGAATTTCCCAAAACTAGCAGCTGATGCTGTATAAGCAAGCTTATACAGCATCAGCCCAAAAAAAAAAAAAAAACCCTTCCCATTTCACCCATCCATTCGCTCCAAATTTTAGTCTAGTTCCTTGAATTTATTTAAGCTATCAACTTCTACAACAAATGGAATCTTATTCTAGCAATCAACCACACGTTGGCTGAAGGCAAATTTCTGCACATCTATTGTACAACTATCTCTCCTCAGTTTGAATTTATGTTCCTCAGGTGATTAATCTGGGCAAGAAGAAGAATCCCATTGGCATTGAGCCATGCTCAAACCATTCAAAGCATTATACACTTCAGTCAGACCACCTCGCAGGTGCCTAGTATCCAGACATTTTAATTTGCTAAACTTAAGCTTTTCTTCGTAGGAGCAACCCCTTGTTCCATTCACTAATCTTGTTGCCCTTTTCTGTACTTGTTGCAGCAGCTCCATATCCTTGCTAAAATGAGGACTCCAGACGTCTATACAGTACACAAGGTGTGGCTTGACCTTTGCTTTATACAAGGGGATAATCAACTCCTTATCCCTGCTAGAAAAATTCCTGTATATCATTGACAAGACACCATGAACTACTCTGGCAGACCGTCTCCACTGCTCAGAGAACTTCATATCTGACTACACAATTATCCCTAAGTCCTTTTCCTTCTCTACCATCCTCAGTGTACCACGCAGTTGATACGTTACTCTGGGATTACTGCTACCCATATGCAGTACTTTACATTTGTCAGTGTTAAACTTCAGTTGCCATCTCTCAGTCCATCTGCTCAACTTTTCCAGAACCTGTTGCAGTAGCATACTGTCATTAGTGTCATTTTTAGCACTGCCAACCTTCATATCATCCACAAAACTAGACATCAAGCCTAGTATTCCTATCAATATCATTAATAAATACAGAAAACAACTATGGACTCAATACTGAACCTTGGAGGACTCCACTAATAACATTAGTCCATGACGAGCAGTGTCCATTGATTACCACTCTATCTTCTTCCACTCAACCATCCCTTTATCTATAGCAGCAATTTGCCTCCAATACCACACTGCTCTGATTTATGCAACAGTATCAAAAGCCTTCCTAACATCCAAGTATATGATATCAAAATTATTCTTTGCATCCAGTTCCTTTGTGACCATATCCTGGTATCCAATCAAATTGGTCAGACACGACTTCCCCTTAATGAACACTTGCTTCTTTAACCAGTGCTACCATTAATTTCCCCTAACAGAAGTTAAACTAACAGATTTGTAATTACTGTGTCATCCTTTGATCCTCCTTTATGAATTGGGATCACATTTGCACATCTCCAGTCTAAAGATACATCCCCTTAGTCCAAGGAAGCTCTCATAATTATGGCTAAGGGTTTGTTTACTTCCTTTGCTGTCTCCTTTAATATAACTGAATAGATCCCATCTACCCCGGGTGCCTTTTTTATGTTTATCTTCAATTCTCTGGTCGCGGAAGAGAACAGTCGGTGGATTTTTGGCTGGTGTAAAGAGATTTAGATAGTTTTACCATATTCTTCGTCAATTAACATACTAATTTGTGTTTTACAAAAATATTAAATAGGTTTATTAGCATTCGTTAGTTTCTTATTTTGAATTTAACTAGTGATTTTTGGAACTTACGACTCCCGGTGTGGGTGCCAATATTGTTGAAATAGCTGCCATATTTTAATCGATAAGAAATAGCACAACATATAAATGTTGAACTGATAGCTTAAGGTATAACGTAATACAAAGCCGTGTATTAGAAATCTGTTAGCATAATATAGTATTATCAGTTAATCAAAAATATTTATTAATCTTATTAATTCCATTGTTAATTAAACTGTATTTAAATGGAAATCATGACCCAGACTAGAGCTGCGAAGCAAAGATCACAGACTAGCGAGAGTGCTAGTCTGTGATCTTTGTGCTAGTGTGACTCGGGGGAAGAAACGAAGGGGGCAGTTCTCCAACGCATCAGTCTCAAAACATGTGAAATGTTTGAACTTTCTAAAACAAAACATGATCTAGCCAAGGAGGATGTCTTTGTGTATGCTAGATGCCTGGAGTGTCGAGAAATTAGGCACTAACTCAACGTCTACGAGAGCTTGAGGTGTAGAGTAAATGCCCTCGAAGAAATTAATATGAGGGACTCATCAAGTTCCCAGCTCAACGGCAGAGCTGACTCCTGTGCATCAGGCAACACAGGGGTAATCTCCAAGGCACAATGTGCTGGTCCCAAAGGAACTAGTTATTGTTGGTGACAATTGTCAGGGAGACGGAGAATATACTATGCAAGAAGGATAGGTGGAACAGGACCAGGGTATGTGTGCTCGTGGCAAAAGTTGACGACGTTGTAGAGCAGATATCATCTTTTAAGGACAAAAAAGGTGATATTGCTGTACACGTTGGAACTAATGACATAAGAGTAAGAGATCGGCAGTTTACTCAACAAGTACATATCAATTTTGAAAAAAAGTTGCGAGTTAGGGTTGAATGTGAAAGTGTCTGCAATTCTGCCCACACACGATAGGAGGAAGTATTTGATGAGAGCCTTGTCGATCAATTTGGCCCTGGCAAGGCTCTAGGGATAGAATTTTTTCAGCCTGGTCTGTGCTTGTTGACAGCAGAGACTGCTTCTACAGGGAAGGGATGGAGTACACTTAAATAGAAAGAGTGCAAGAATATTGCTGATGCTATCGAGACTGTTTGGTGGGTTGGAAAACTGCTATCTTGGGGGGGGGGATACACATTAAAAAAAGGTTAACAGTGGCTGCAGGTAGAGGCAAAAGTGATTCTTGTACTGCTTGAGAAGCAGCCTGGAAAGCAAGGTAATGGAGATTTCTAGGACTGTTGGGAGTCATAGTGCAATAAATAAATACATGGGCTTTGTTAGGGTAACTAAGAGTAGAAACAGATGCATGTATACTTGTTTGTTTGTTTGTTATTTGGTTTTTAGGAGCATTAGCAACTAAGGCCATATTGCTCCGGGGATATGCGGTGGTCATTCCCTGATGTTTCCGCATCCTCCGTATTTGGTGGTCACGGGCTCTAACCCCAGTCTAATCAAGAAGCGTGTGCTACGCACTGGTGCTCCTGCCCACCTGGCTACGGAGGCGCCGCCTATATACTTGAGTGTACACCAATGCTTGGAGTATAGTTAATAAATTTTACGAGCTTGAAGTGCTAGTCAAGACATCAAAGGCAGATATTGTTGGGATATCAGAGACGTGGTGTCACACAGATATAAGCAGTACAGAATTGGAATTTGGGGAGCATAATGTGTACAGTAAGGATAGACAGAACAGGAATGGAGGAGGGGTTACGCTGTAGTTAAGAAATGCATAAATCTAAGGAAGTGCATCCAATTGATGTTGGTGAACAATGCAATGTTGAGTCTGTTTTGTGTGACCTAAGCACTGGGAAAGGAAAAATGAAAGTAGGTGTGTGTTATATAGGCCTAATGAATCTGATGAGTATAATCAGCAATAGTGCAGAGAAATAGAGTGGTCCAGTAAATCGGAATGTCTTATAATGAGGAATTTTATCATTTTTCAGATATTGACTGGAAAGTTAATCTCCACACTCGTGTTACTTGCACACTAGAAAGACTTTTTTGGATTTATTGGATGACTGTTTTTTGCAGCAGCATGATCATGAGGCACCCAGAGGGAGTAATACTCTTGATCTGATTATCAGTAGTGATTATTCATGCATTAAAAATTTGCAGATAAAGGAACCACTGGGCGACGGATCACAATGTACTGATATGGGAATTACTTAAAGATGTAACTACTATTAAGGCTAAAAGGAAGGGCATTTGCTTTCGTAAAGGTGACTACAGGGGTCTCATACAGTTTTTAAATTCTGTACAATGGGATCAACTGATGATACTACCAACGTTGAATTCTAAATGGAAAGCCTTCAGGGACTTAATCTTGGAGGCTACCGGGCTTTTCATTCCAACTAAGAAATACTGTTCGAGGTTCAGGCCTAAATGAATGTCAGATGAATTAATGAGGCTCATGACAGAGAAGAAAAATGTGCATCCAGTGCATTTATCTTCTATATACATCCGTGCATTTATCTTCTATGCCACAAGTCTCATTAGTTCCTCTGACACCCATTTAGGCCTAAACCTTGAACAATATTTCTTAATTGGTGTGAAAAGCATAGTAGCTTCCACAATGAGTTACTTGAATGCTTCCCTCTTAGAATTTGCTCTTGGTAACATCCTCAGTCGGTCCCACTGTACAGAATTTAAAACTGTCTGAGACCACTGTAGTCACCTTTATGAAAGCAAAACTCTTCCTTTAGCCCCAAAGGTAGTTACATCTTTCAGTAAATCCTACACCAGTACACTGTGATCACTGCCACCTAGTGATTCCTTTATCTGCAGATGCTTATTGCATGAATAATCGCTGCTGATAATCAGATCAAGAGTATTACTCCCTCTGGTTGCCTCTCAAACATGCTGCTGCAGAAAACAATCATCCAATAAATCCACAAAAGCCTTGCTAGTATGTAACTGACCAACCCACAAGTTCCAGTCAATATGGCCTAAATTGTTGTCAAATGAACTAATGAGACTCATTGCAGAGAACAAAAATGCATGGGATGCATATAAATTATCAGGTGACACAGAAGCCTATGGCAGATATAAGCTTGTAATCAAGTTGCAAAGGAAGTTAGGCAGGTGAAGGCAGATTACAAGAAATCCTTGCCAAGGGATGCAAAGAAAAACAGCAAAGAGTTCTTTACTTACGTAAACTCTAGAAGGAAAGGGATGAAACAGATTGGACCACTTAAGATAGATGGGTTGACTATTGATGATCATGCTCAGGTAGCTGATAAACTGAATGAGTATTTTGCATCTACATTCACACATGAGGAGATATTCAACGAGGGAAATGCCAGAAGGTAATCAAACTCTAACTGAGAGAAAAGTGGAGGAGAAATTGTTGAAGTTAAACATAAGAAAGGCACCTGGGGTGGATCTATCCAGTTATATTAAAGAAGGCTGCAGAGGAAGAAAGGAAACCTTAGCCACAATTATGAGAGCTTCTTTGGACTCCGGGAAGGTCCCCATGGACTGCAGGTGAGCAAATGTATCACCACTTCACAAAGGCGGTTCAAAAGGTGACACATGTAACTTTAAACCTGTTAAGAAATGCAGGCGGGCTGCCATGGCAGGTCATGGAGTCTTGTGAATGATATATAGGAATTTTGCTAGCAGTGACAGGGAGGTGATTATCCCATTGTACAAGGCAATGGTCAGGCCACACCTAGAGTATAGATCTGAAGGCCTCATTTTATTGCTGTATAAGCTTGCTTTCTTGCATCATGTGTCTCTACTAATGCTAAAGTAAAACACTCAACATTAAATGCGCGTTGGAAAAATTTATGGCCAGAATCAGTTCATTCAGGAAATATGATCGAACCGGCTGAAAATGGAATTGGTGCAGTAGTAGAACTTGAAGCCCTCGTGGGTAGCACAGTTGGTAGAATCACCATCCTCCCCGCACCGGGTCGAAAACGTCTGAGTTCAAATCCCGTCAATGACGGGAGGAATTTTTATGGGTATTTTTCACCACGTGGCTGAGTTAGTCGGTCTCAGGAGAGGTTAGCATGGTTTTCCCCCCCCGGAAACTTGGTTTTTTGTCCAGCAAAATAGAAGACTGACTGCAGAACACAGGCAATTTATGGACAATATACATAACATGACCTTAATCACCTATGCTCCTAAAAGAAAAAAAAAGTATTATTACTGAAGATGTTCAAGAATTACTGATAGAAAAATAGGCTGGCGAAGTGGATATGGTGGCAATGGTATTGGAGGAAAATCAAATCAATTCAGAGAATGATAGCACAGAGAAATTCTGAACTTACAAATTTTACACTAAAAAGTATACAGGAACTCAATGTTAGCCGAGCAATTAGAATCTTACTTTTTGAATGCAGATTCTTTGACTGAAAGGAACCTAAAGTTCAAAAGGGAGCTTCAAAAATGCTTAGTTCCATACGATGAAATATACAAAGATCTATCAAGCAAAAGCAAAAACAAACCCAGATTAATGATTTTTTTTAAAGAGAACAGAAGATAACGAAAACTAGAATGGTGTATTTTTGTTAGGTTTTGGAATGTAACCCCCTCCCCTTTTTTGTACTGGTTCTTAGTCCCTTATAACACCATTTCACACTACACAAGATTTTATGGGAACCCGACTACTGTGTTATGAGGGTTAACTGTATATTGACTGCAAAAATAAACTACAGTCAGTCCTCGTTAGTTGTGTTCCTAGAAACCCTCGTGCAATCCAAAATCGTGCAATATAAACAACAAGCCTTATGGGAAAAATAGGGTCAGGTGCCGACCACTCAAGATTGAACACAGATTTGTAACCAAAACATTACCAAACACAATAAATAATCGTAATAAAAGACAAGTATTTTATTACGACTATTACTTAACAGAATATTGCTAATGCTTTTGCTTCTGTCGTAAGCAAACTTGTTTTTTGTTTGATTTTCTATCCAAACAGATGACAGCCGTTCCATCTCTTCCAATTCTTTGTGTCTTAATCTAATGGATTTTAATTACACTTTGAGTTGTTCCTGCTATGAAAGTTGTTTTTATTTTCTCTGAATTCTTTGTAATTCTCGGCGTTGTCTCATTTAGGTCTGTAGCGCGTGCAATATCACATGGTCTTTCATTTCACTCAAAGCGTTTCACAATTCAATTTCATATTTTTTCTCTATCGACAGAGGCGGACTGGCCATAAGAGTTACCGGGAAAACCCCGGTGGGCCGGAGGCCGGTGTGATTTTGGCCATAAACCATAGTATGAGGCCACTATAAATTTTCCCGGGTAAGAATTTTTGACTGAGTCCATTTTTGATCCACCTCTTGTTTATCGATATTGCTTTTCTTTTTCTCTCTGAATCTGCAGTGTCTTAGCCAGGACGCTTACTTTTCACACCTTTTAAGTATTTTACTCATTTTTAGGGAATAAAGCACAATTACAAAACGAGGAGGCACGCTTGATACACATAAACAAAGCTGCGCGCGTGTAGCAACTGAATAAACAACACCGTAAAGGCAGAGATACACTATTAACACCTCACATTTTACTAAAGCACATTTCTAGGGGATACTACCATAAAACAATAAAAACAATTTCCAGTTGCATTTCTGCTAGTGGAATCTGTTATAAACTGGTAGTAAACTCAATCTGATTGCATTTGCGATTATACCGATAGCTGGAATTGTGTTGGTTTTTACATTATTATGGTGAAATGTGTTTCCTCTTCACTGATATAAAATACATAAATACATTTTCAGAATCTTCTCTTCATTCCTATCGTGTTGCGTTCGGTTGGGGTGATTTTGCGTTCGACTGCCATTTCTTGTAAACACAAAGGCGAATCGTGCATAAGCGACTTTGGTTCGTGTTATATAAGATATCGTTCCCCTATTTATAAATCGTGTATGATCGAATTCGTGTAGTGTAAACACGTGTTATACGAGGACTCACTGTACTTGAATTGTATGGCTCTCTGAAAATTTTCCGCTATCAAAATAAAATGCCATGAAAATGGCTATGTTGTCCGGATCAAGGTATGTTTGCAAGCAATTATTTTCACGCATGAAATCAAATAAATATTTAAAAAGAAACCGAATAACAGATGATCACCATTCTGTATTAAAAATTAGCATTGTAAATTTTGAATAATTATCTAAAATCATCCAGCCAGCCTCTGTCATCTCATTAAATGTTAAGTTTTGTTTAGTAAATTTTATTGTGTATTGTACTTAAATAAAATTCGAATATTTAAAATTTTAGGTGTATCATTATATTTATTTAATCATCTTAATATTGAAAAGCAGTGATCCTTTTTCAGGTTGTAAATTTTCTAAAGTGAGAATTTAAAAGCAAAAGTAAGGTATTTTAAAAAAAAAAACAAAACAAAAGTAAGTCATATTTTTATAATTTCAATAAAATCTGAAAAATAAATCACTGACATAGATTTGTTGTACATAAACATGTTGGGAATTTGCATTTTTTTATTATATGTAGCCTAAAAATAAAAAACAGTAACATGAAAATAGAAACTTTCTTTTACATTTAACAAGATCCCCAGGGGATCACATCTGGTGAGTATGGGCTTGGCACACCCAGGGTCCTGAGCTGGATATCATCATTCTTCTCTTTCTTGGTGATTCCCTTCTACTTCTCTCTCTCTCTCTCTCTCAGGGTAACTTGGAAATTTATTTTAGCTGGTGCAGCATAAGCCTCAGGCTTCCTTGCACAATATGGTTAGTAATAATACAGCAGGCCCTCGTTATAACACGGTTTGCTTTACGTTGATTCGCTATAACACTCTTCTTATATTATAACCCATATCTGACTATAACGCTGTCACAAATCGCTATAATGCTCTTTTACCAGCATACAGATTGCATTTTTGGTATATTTAATGAAAACGTTTCATCTGATGGAGTCGATAGCTTGAAAATGAATAGCAAAACAGCATTAGAACGTTTCCCATTCCGACTCGAGAAATTTTCTTGCACGCTAATTTAATTGCAGTACAGTGACTTGTTGCATATTCTGCGGTCAACATTTTAAAAAATGATCAAATATACAAAAAATGATGAAATATCCAATGCTTGTAATATTTCCGTTATATGCATTTATCCGAAGTCTGGTCATCACTCAGTATGGTATTAGACATCATGCGCAACGGACAGTTTACTCGAATGTTGTATCACAATTAATGCAACCAATGCAATTACATTTTTGAAGAGTTTAATAATGGCGGATAAGAATGAAAAAGCAACGTCTGGATGCAGTGCGAAGACTACAAATGTAAGAAAAGACTGAATTTGAAAATTAAATTAGTCGTTTTGAAGCGAATCGATTCCTGTCAATGACAAGCGGATGTGTGCCATAATTTAGGTTATTGTTGTTGTTTTGGTTTTTAGGAGCATTAGCAACTAAGGCTATATTGCTTCGTGGATATGCGGTGGTCATTCCCTGACCTTTCCGCATCCTCCGTATTTGGTGGTCACGGGCTCGAACCCCAGTCTAATCAAGAAGTGTGTGCTACGCACTGGTGCTCCTGCCCACCTGGCTACGGAGGCGCCCCCATAATTTAGGACTGGCAAATTTAACTCTAAGGACAATTATAAAAAAATAAAGAATTAATTTTAGCAGCAGGGAAAGACAGCTATTCCACTGCAAGCAACTAGGGCTGGGCCAGCTATTAAGATTGAAATGGAGAGACTTTAACTAATTTTATTGAAGATAATATCCAATGCAGAATTTAGTTAAGTTAAATTTTAAAGCCAGGTTTCAAAGCAGCAAAGGATCGGTTGACTTTATTGTTGGGTTGTAATGCTACAAGGGATTTTAAATTAAAACCCCTTTTAGTTTACCAGGAAGTGGGCCCAAAGTACAACCCAAAATCGACACATTTTTCATAATTAAATTCATCAATTAAATTAAATAAATTAAAATTAAATTAAATCAAAATAGATCAATTAAATTCATGATTTAATTGGAATTTTAAGTTTAATTTTGATACATAAGTAGTTATCACATAATTATATATGTATGTAATGCAGAATATTTTATATGTACAAATATTTGAATATTAAATATTTTGACCGACATTTGTTCATCTTTTTAATATCGTTTATTATTGATTAGGAAATATCCTATGGCACACCGCAATTCATAAATACATTGTTACCTTATGGTGCCTCCGTAGCCGAGTGGTCAGGAGCGGGATGCAGTAGCACACGCTCTTTGAGTAGACCGGGGTTCAAGCCCCTGACTGCTGAATACGGTCGATCTGCCAACCCGCACTGGACCAGCGTGGCAGATTATGGTCCATTTCCCTCAACATGAATTGATGAGGAGGCTTCCATCCTGCAGTGGGTTGATAATGGCTGCACTTGACTTGATTGTGGTGCTCGCTTAGGGTGGATTCACTTAATGCTCTGTTTTTCCAGAGCAGATTATCAGCGTTAAGCAGGGGTCACCTGTAATAATAAAAGATATTGGAAATATAACACAATTTTTTCTCAAATCACTCAGTGCGGCCCCCAAAACAAGTCTAACTTTGAATATGGCCCCTGTACGTGAAAAGGTTGGACGCCACTGAATTAGGTCATTAATATCCCTTGCATTTTAGGATATCATTTTCATATTTTTTATGTAATAATAATACCCTAGTTTGTATTATAAAAAAAATTTCATTATATATTACATGACCTTACTTATACAATCTCAAATGTTACTTAGAGATATAGTAACCATACCATTTGGTCTACTTTCTATTAATTTCTTGTTACCACTAGTCACTTCGATTCAGGTGGCTTTCTATCCTGATTTTTCTGTATATTTATTTTTTACAGTCTCCAAAAGATTTGGTTCCTAATACCCTACCATTGGGTCTTCAGTCATCTAGTTCTAGCCAGTTTATCATCATCCGATTTTTGATGTATGTCATATTCTTTCACCATTGGATTTTTTGGATCATTTGTCTTAAAAGTTCTTCCTTTTAATTTAAACTAGATTTCCTCATCAAACCACTTCTGGATTTATACTGTATTCTTTCAACACTGGATATATTTAGTTATTATTTCTAAATTTATCTTCAGCACCTGTTCACTTATGAATTCACATGTGGAACTACCTTTGGATCTCTCTCAACATTGGATTTATTTATTTTTACTGAAATTATTACTGAAATTTTCTTCAGTATTTTGTTCACTTCTAATTAGTTAAATAATTCATTATAGAAACCTAATAAAGCTGTCATTTTGGACTACAGGCTATTATTCTTAACCTTTCTTCTCCATCTCAAGATATCATGTTATTCATAGCATATTTCCAACTTTTTATCCTTGCATATGTAAGTAATCCTATCCTGGATTTAAGTATTTTTATATGTGAATAAAACTCCCCTGATTTGTAAAATTTCTCTATATATTTTACTAGGATTATACAACCTCCGAAGATTTGTTCAATATATATATTTTATTTATGGGCTATTCTAGGTTTGTTTTCTGCATATCTTATGACTTTCTGTCTGTAAAGTCCCATTATTCCAACCACATTTCTACTTTATAGATATACTTCCTCTTTACTAATGCTACTCATTATGTATCTCTATGCACGTATTTTATTAAAATACAACTATAGAGGTTACTAATTCCTTTTTTTTTTTTCACAGCTCTCTATTAAGTTCGTTTTTCTACTATAAATAACTATATGCCTGAAGCACAGTCCCTTAATGTGGTACTGCTTTAGACACATCAACTCAACTGAATATGTTTGCTATATTTTCCAACCTTTTTCCTTCCACTACGTATTACTTAAATTCCAGGTATAATTTTTTTACCCCCGCTCTATTTTCTCATTATACTTTTAGTTTCTGTTTCAGCTCATTTTTAGGCTTGTTTCGACTTGCATTTCAGCATTTGATTTTCGCTTTCGTTTTCCCTTCATTACAAGCATTTGGTGTTAGTATCCTTTTTATATTAACACTTACAAAGCCGGGGCCCTTACTAACAGGTTGGGCTTTACGACCCCAGCTAGCCAAGTAAATTTAATATCTTTTTCTATACTTTTTACTTTCTACTTTTCCCTTTTTCCCCCGTTCGTAAAGTGCAATAAGAGGGTGATACGAACGTTCCAGCTATTCTCATTCTATCGCTATTTTTGTCTTTATTTAATTACTCCTTTATCCCTTCCCCATCCTCAATTTTAATACCTTACCCTATACCATTTGCTTGTTCCAAATTTAATTCATCAAATTTATATACTTTTTTCCAAAATGCATAAAATTCATATATATATATTTTTTTTTTTTTTTTTCCCTACTCTGAAAACACTTATTTATATTATTTTAGCTTTGTCCTTATTTTACCTTATTTTTTATATCACTGACACTGTGTTGGGACTTTTCCATACAGTGTAAAAGTGGTTTGCTTTATCCCTTATAATTTTATTCTTTTAGGCTTTATTTTGCTTCTCTTGCACTGTTAATGGACAAGTATAGAAATGCAGTTCCTGACTATCTCACCTTTTATTTAACTTGTTTAATCATTTTGTATTAATCATTTTACTTTACAGTTCCCTCACCTCTAATTGGCTTTTCAATTCAGCCTATAATTTTTGTAATTCATCATAACATATAGGATATTCACGTTCTTTCTCTCTTTTTACAAACCTACAATATTTCTTATTTCTCCTATCCTCACCCTTATAGTTCTTAGCACTTTGTGTATTTTTTTTTTCACTTCCATATCTGTGCACCTTTATCAAACTTTATCAGACATCAATTCTTGCATACATATATAAACTTTTGCATCCTTTACTGCTGCTTGTATATTTTGGTGCATCTGTCATGCCTTACTTATTTTTATTTTTATCTATAAACTCATGATTTTATATTACATTTCATTTATATATATATTTATAAATATATTGTCCAGGGGATAGCATTTCCTATATATTTACATTAACACACTTTTTAATTAACATACTTCTTGTATTTAATCATACTAACTACTTGTATAAACACATAATTTCATTTATATAGGTTCCTTCTGCCATCAGAGGCAAACCCCCCCTAACTAACTCAAATATAAATCCTCTCATGGCTATCAGAACATTTGCATTGACATAGGTCATATTGCCTACAGTAATTTAACCATCACGCCATAGTCAATGAAAAGCACGGCTGCGCAGTATCATTTAATCAACACACACATAAAACAACCAGAAGGTGGGAATTGATCCCTTTTCAGTCTGACCACCACAGAACAAGAAGGAAGTAAGAACCCATTCTCATTTAATCTGATACATACCCATTGGGCTTTGTGTTGCCTATCCCAGTTTGCTGATTCTGACACTATTTTTACAAAATTTAAATTTAACACATATTTTACAAAATTTTAATTTAACACATATTTTACAAAATTTTAATTTAACACCTTTTATTTAACTTGTTTAATCATTTTGTATTAATCATTTTACTTTACAGTTCCCTCACCTCTAATTGGCTTTTCAATTCAGCCTATAATTTTTGTAATTCATCATAACATATAGGATATTCACGTTCTTTCTCTCTTTTTACAAACCTACAATATTTCTTATTTTTTTCCTCTTTTCTCATATCTTTTCTCATTTATTAGCACTTCCCATTTAATTTCTATTAATTTCTATGCAATCACCTAAAAATTAAAATCAGGCAAAATTGGAATGGGGACAACAGAAAGGGTAGGTATGAGACATTCTTTTAGTCTGGCTATCGGTCTGCTCAAAGCCCCCAAAGAAGTAACAGACCGATGACCAAGTGAGAGAATGTTATTTACAATTTTCATTGTTTATCATAATTTTTATTTTTTATTTTTATTTCCATTTTCATTAATATAATTTTATATAGACCTTCCAAGCTAAAGCTAATTTACTTTTACTAACTTGTTAGTTTGGTCCTTATACACCTAATTCCCTTCAGACAGATACCATTAAATAAAATTGACTATTATATAAATATATATATATATATATATATAATATTAATAAAAATAATAGGATATAAACAAGAAAAAGTATTAATTTATAATTATTACACTGGGTTATGGATCCGGGGCACTTTTAGTTATAGTAGAGAAACCCGGCACCCATAATGAAATATAGACAAATGTTTACTTTCAGTGTATTGGGTAGGGGTGCCGACCTGTCAATTGTAATTACCATGGAAAAAATTGAGAATGCCTGCAAGGTAAAAGAGATGACCTGAAATTAAATTAGATTAACAAAAAAAATAATAATGATAATAGCTCAGAATACTGGTCAAAATCTTAATACCGGTATTTCAGTATTTTTAATTTATGAAACCAGGATTAATACCGGTATTCCAAAAAAAAACATTTTTCGCAACAAATTTTGATGACAAATTAAGTGCAATAAAGTAAGAAAAAAACAAGTAATTACTTGAATTCACATTTTAAAACTTTTATTACGATAATAAATATTCTAGCAAAAATTATTAAACATACAGTCATTTTAAAAACAAAAAAATAAGCATACACACTTTGAATAAAGTGAGCTTTTAAGAAACTCAATAGTGTTATTGTTTAAACTGGATCTAAATTTGGTACATATTTAATTAGCAGCAGAAAACATCCTTTTGGATTCTGTGCTGGTTGGTGCTTTGTACTGAGATAGTCGTAGAGGAGTTGCAGTTTAACCCCCCCCCCCTTATTCCCTCACCTTCAAAAAATCTTATTTCCTTTTTATCAAAAATGATATTTCCTTTTTGACTTTTTATGGCACTATATCCATATTAACAAAAGAAAGGGACTGACAGTTAAGTTTGGTGAGGAAACCAAATCTAAGTTGTGGAGGAGGGGGGTTATTTATTTATTAATTTTTATTTCCCTGTATTTAATTACTGACGGCTTAGTATAGCCGTCAGTGGTCTTTTTATGATATTCGTACAGCAGTTCCCCTCAAGCACGAAGCCCCACAAGCTACCTGACTTCATTAAAAAATGAGAATTTTCAGGAGCTGAGGGATATGCATATCATATATATATATTATATGTGAGCTGTCAGTTTCTCAAGAGCAATGACACAAATATAAAACAAAAGTCATTTATCATATAAATCTACTTACAACACATAACTGGTGTTTATTTACATCTAATCTATTTATTTTTCTCATTTAATCTGTTAATACATGCTATCATTTCCATAAAATTTCTCTCAGTTAACAATCTCAACTCTCTCTACAACTTCAAATACTAAACTAATTCAATCTTAATCACTTCCTCATATTTCTCTTAATCGCCAGTATCAATTCTCTTCACAACAGCAATCCATAAGTCGCTAACTTAATGCTAACAATTCCATGTAATCTCTCTTAATTTAGCAATATCAATTTTCTTTACAACTTCAACCAATAAACCAACTCAGTACTAAACATTTCCTTATTTCTCGTGTTTCTTCAACTTCAACCTTACTCTAAAATAAGTACCATTTCCAAAACAACACAGTTGAAGAGACTTACCTTCTTTCTCTTTCACAGTGGGATTCCTTTGTGCGGGTTCCTTCCACGGAGTGTGGTGTATAGCTCTTCAGTACTGTCTTATTTAGGGATTTCGAGAACAGTTCTCTGTTAATACTGAAGGAAATTACCACAGCAGTAGTAGAAGCCAGGGTGCTATCTGACTGGCTTGTTATTCAACTTCTGGATTAACTTCTAGCACAGGGACATGCCCGGCAGAACCCTTCACTATACAGCTAGACACTCCCAGAACAGGATCCGAACTGAACCCAGAACTACCACTGGAAGTCTTCTTTAAGGTGTTGTTCCTCCAACTGTTGCAATCTTCTTCACGTACATTAACACTTTTCTCCACAAATAAACTTTTCCACAATTCTGTGGGTCTTCTTAAATTTATCTAACCACCCAGTGCTCGCATTAAATTCTGTATGTCCAAGGGACTGTGCAAATTTCAGAACTTGTTGCTTAATTATTGGAGTTGATATTGGTATATTCTTTTCACGTATTGGTATATTCATTTCAATTTCATTTGCACCCATTTTAGAACAGCTTTATCAACATCTTCATATATACACAACTTAATTTGCTTCTTGTCTGCTCCTCCTTCAATTGCATTTAAAATTGATTCTCTATTTTTTAAAATCGCAGATAAACTGCTTGCAGTTATACTATATTTCTCTGCTGCAATATCTTTTTTCTTAAAATCCTGGTCAATATAATGAAGAATCTTGACTTTATCATTAATACTTAAACACTTTCTCTTCAACATTGTTTCCGCAACTGTAAAAGTTGCTCAACTGCAGCTCTTGCTGATACATACACTGTGTAGCCACTGCAAACTTCGCTATAGTGAATTGTTAGTACCGCCTACTCAGTGATGTTCGCTTGTCAATTCAACAGTATCACATGTCCTTTCCTATCAATCACTTTGAAAAATTATACGACTTTGTGAATTTCTTTTCTTCTACTTTTATTCATATATATACACAAAAGAAAATTTATGGTTAATTGTATGCTGCATGTTTGTTTTCAGAAAAAAAAACCCAAGAACATATAGCCTATGTGATTGATGACAAATCATTCTAAAAGAACGAAATTTAAAAAAAAAAAATTCATGAAAATCATCTACTGGGAGTCCAGTTAGATGAGAATGGACATATTCAAAAAATATCATATAATGATAGTTTTTATATATGTCCCACAATCATGCCCTTTTGAAACTACATCTGGTTTTAACTCTTTGGTATAATATTTTCATCTGGTTTTAACTCTTCGGTATAATATATTTTATATTATACCGAAGATATTTTATATAAATTTAAGAATTAGATATCTGCTGCTTTGCGCGATGCTATTCTTTAAATTACAGCCATTTCATTGACAGGAAGGTCACACGGTAGAAGTGAGAAGCAAATGTCACTCAGCAGGCGTTACTGAAAACCGATTGCCGCAGCACGCTGAAGGTTTACCCCACAGCGAATTTCATTTTCTCCTTAGCTAACATCAATTTACAAATCTACCCTATTTATTGCAAAGTTCATGACCACTTTTAAGAAAACTCATTTGGTTATATAACTGTAACAAAAATGAAACAAAGACCCTTCTCTGGGCGTCAATGGCCACAAGTATTCACTAAAAGGATGATTAATTCCAGATGCTAATGAGCAATTTCGGAGGGAAGGAGGCCATACATTTGAGCAGCTGTTTAGCAGTAATTTTTTTTTTTTTTTTTTTTTTATGTAAACACGAGAGGTATTAGAACCTATAGTACTTAGTACCGTGCTTGGGTTGGAGGTTGAGAAGACGAAAAAAGATATTTGTTGACATTGGACTTGAATTTCTGTAGACTGTAATTTTCAGGACATACATATGAAGAAAGGTTATTCCAGAAAACAGCAGTTGAATGAATAAACGAGGAAAATGAAAAGTTGGTTCTGTGAGTTTGAAGTTGGACAGTAAATAGATGTTGGCTGGTGACAGCATGGGTTCGGACTGTTTTGAAACACAGAGAGACAGAGAATTATAGAAGCCAATTCAGAAGAACAGTGCCTGTGGAAATATCTATAGAAGAGGCATGCAGCAGAAACAGTACGTCTATGAGACAGCGAGTGGAAGACTGTTAGAAATGAATCATTAATTAACCTAACTGCCCTCTTCTGAACGGAATCAAGAAGCCTGAGAGAGGTTTTGGGGGCACCACCCCATATGTGGGAACAATATTCCATGGCAGGGCAGATTTGTGATTTATGCAGAGTGAGCAGCTGTTTGGAAGAGCGAAAGAGAAAACCAAGTTTTTTAGATGCAGAGGAAGCAATATTTGTAATGTGCTTGTGCCAAGAGAGATTAAAAGTCAGGGTAATCCCGAAAAGAGATATCATTTTGTCTAGAAATTGGAGTGTCACCAAAGATGAGCATAGGCGCAGAAGAATCCTTTTTGCGAGATATAAGACAAGACCGAGTTTTAGAAGGGTTGAAATCAACTAAGTTGTCTTTACCCCACTGGAGAAATGCCTGGAGATTGGCATTTAAGGAATTGGTAGCAGATCTTCGAGAAGTTGAAGCTGATTGAGCAGGAGAAGGTTTCTAAAAATGGAAAGTGGAATGCGATGTGCTATCATCGGCAAAACTATGGATAGGATTACCAGTCAATGGAAGAAGATCATTAATATACAAGAGGAAAAGAGTGGGGGAAAGAACTGAACCTTGGGGGACACTGGCATTAGTGGAGAAGTTAGAAGACAGAGAGCCATCATCCTTAGTGAGCGATCAGAGAGAAAACAGGATAACCAATTACAAAAAACAGTTGGCAAACCATAAGATGGAAGCTTGTTTAGAAGATCTTTATTCCAAACACGATCAAAAGCCTTTGAGATGTCAAGAGCAACTTGTGTTTCACCAAACTTTTCCATTGAATTATTCCATAAATGGGTAACATAAGCCAGAATATCACCAGTGGATCGACACTGACGGAATCCATACTGGTGGTCGTTGATCAGACGGAAGGTTTCTAGGTAGTTTAAATGTTGGCGGTTAATTAATTTCTCTATTACTTTAGAAAGAGTAGAAGTAATTACAATGGGACGATAATTGGATGGGAAGGACTTGTCACCCTTTTTAGGAACTGGCTGGATATGAGCAAATTTCCAACCAGAAAGGAAAAACACCTTTGGAATAAGAAAGTGAAAAAAGGTGGCAAAGAATAGTAGTAAGTTCAGGAGCACAGGTTTTGAGATCAAGTAGAGAACTACCATCAGGACCTGGAGCTTTCTTAGCATCGAGATTCGTCAAAATCCTTTTGACAGAAGACCACAAGAGGCATTGAATGGATCGTGTTGGGAATGGTGGGAGGTGTTTTACCAAGATCATTAATACATGAGTTGGCGGAAAAATGGGATGCTAGCAGGTCAGCTTTATCCTTGGCTGAAGTGACAACAGAACCATCTGGTTTGGACAGAGGTGGGAGCAGAGATGGACAAAAGTTGCGACCAATAGCTTTGGCAAGAGACCAGAATGCTCGGCTACCATTAGGGCAAGAAGCAAGTTTTTGCTCTTAGCCTGTTCAAACTCTAGTTTGGACTGAATAATTATTATTATTAGCCATATGGTGCAAGGAAGCCTGAGGCTTATGCTGCATCAGCCAAAAACAATTTCTGAATTACCCTGAGAGAGAGAGAGAGAGAGAGAGAGAGAGAGAGAGAGAGAGAGAGAGAGAGAGAGAGAGAGAGAGAGAGAGAGAGAGAAGTAGAAGGGAATCACCAAGAAAAAGAAGAATGATGATATCCAGCTCAGGACCCTTTGTGTGCCAAGCCCATACTCACCAGATGTGAGTCCCTGGGATTGTATGTATACACTCAGTGATCACTGAATTGTGACCACCCCATCTATTAGCATTAGTAGAGGCATATGATGCAAGAAAGCAAGCTTATGCAGCATCAGCCAAAAAAAAAAAAAAAAAAAAACCCTACCACTTCACCCCTCCGTTCGTTCGAAATACCTGTCCAGCTGAGCCTTAAATTTATTTAGGCTATCGACTTCCACAACAAGGGATGGAAGTCTGTTCCACCAACCAACTACCTGCTGGCTAAAGGCAAAATAATAACTGCTTTACAATTGTTGCGAGCTTTGGTGTAGGCAGAAAATGAAACTGAAGAATTAGAAACAAGCCAATTACGATATGCAACTTAGCTCTGGCGACTAAACATTGGTTCCACCACTTCAAGCCTCCAATAAGCAAAGTGGTGGTATTGCACCAATTGATGTGAGTCATCTACCACCTAGTACTGCCTGGTAACACAGGGGAGCGGCATTCCTCCATGTACACCTCAACCCTTGCTTACGTTGGTTCACACCTGGGTGGTCACCCACCATGTGCTTGAGCATGGAGGTTATACCCAGGATTACTAAAAGTCCCACCATGGTGAGGATTTGGCTGTTACAGACCATCCGGACTTCGCCAAAATTGGGTCCACTTGAACTGAGTGTCACCCAAAAATCAGTTCCGTCAGCATTTTAGACTCCCAGGTAGTAAGTACAGCTTTTCTGGCATATCTGAGAGAATGTCTTTGAAATCCTCAAGGACTGAAATGCTTGAAAATCTTGAAAAAAAATGCTTTTGCTAATTTTTTTAAAAATTCTTTATGGAGAGACTAACACTTCACTATAAGGGGTTAATTTTACCTGTAATTTTGTTTCATGGTGCAATGTTTTGCAAAAAAATTCGTAATATAGAGAAATTCGTTAAATAGAAGTTCATAATAGAGAAGTTCCTGTATATACATCTGCATCTGTTGCTGCTGCTTTGCACGATGCTATTCTTTAAATCGATTTAAAGAATAGTAAGGGATTTCTGTTTCCTGTCATTAGATGATCTTCTTTGTAACACCTTTTGCCATTTGCTTGCTTCAATTTTTATTCTTTTTTCCCTATATTTTTCTCATATTTCTGCTATCTTCTTTCTTTTTTGGCCTTGGATTTCCGTGTGACTGGCACTGCCATCTTTATATTTATCTGTTATTTATTACAATATACATCTGCATCCATTGCTGCTGCTTTGCGCACTTTTGTGCATTTGCCATATCCAGTTTATTTTTATCTTTCTGCTATTTCATCTGGTTTTACTCCTTGGTATAATATTTTATATTTTTATATATATAATTACTGCATTATGACCACTCTATGCTGCATAACTTGAAGTATAAAAAGCCTAACGGCCTTGTACTCTAGAGCAGGTTTGTGGGTTTATCAAATTGATAACTTGCAGTTATGGGACATAGTAACGATATCATGGAGTTTCAAAAGGGCATGATTGTGGGAACTCATGCATCACATGCTTCCATATTGGAAATGGCATGTCTTGTCGGTTATTCATGGCCCAACCTGGTTAAGGAATACAAAGGATGGTGTCGAATAGATCAAACAACCTCTGACCAACAGAACTGTAAAGGATTACACAAGGTGGATGTTTATGGTGAGTGAAGGGTGCAGCACCTTGTGTGGCCAGTAACTGTGCGACAGTTGACTTCAGAATACAGTATGGGGAATGCAAGAACAATATCCCAAATGATGTGCTGCACACTCACACATATGGGTTCCACAGCAGACAATCCAAGAGACACCCTCTCCTCACTGTTGAACATCATTGACAATTGATGTAGAGGTGTCAACAACAACACACTGGAGGAGTGGAAATGAGTGTGATAGTTGGATGAGTCCAAATACCTGGGCAACATGATGGATGCCTTCGTGTGTGGCACAAGTAACACAAGTTCATGGACCCATCACGCATGGTGCCCACTATCCACACTGGTGGAAGTGGTTGCTTAATATGGGACATGTTTTGCTGGCAAGAACTAGGACTCCTTTTGCATATGGACCAACTTTTTACTGGCAAGGTCTACTGGCAGCTCTTAGGAGCTCATGTGCCATGCAGTTTTTCTTGGACAGAAATGGAATCTCCCAAGACAATAATGCGGCATGTCACTGGGCTGCACTGTGCATGTTTGGTTCAAGGAACACGATGAAGATATCACCCATTTTGATTGACCTCCAAATTTGCCTAACCTCAATCCAATTTGAATGCCTGTCGGATATTTTCAAACAGGAAGTGGCGTGGACACGCAACCATCATCTATTCTGACACTGTGGAAAGCCTTGCAGGCAGCATGTCTGCAGATCCCTATGGATGTCTTCAGACATCTAATAGAGTCAGTGCCTGTTATCCGTTCAAACGGTGGCCCAACACAGTATTAGAGCTGGTCATAATTCAGTGATCACTTAGTGTATATAGCAATGTGCAACTTAAGCTTTTGCTTTGCTCTAAATTTACACAATTTTAAAAATTTTAAGTCTTTGACATCTCATATTGTGGAAATATTTCATCATAGAGTTGTCAGGTCTTTCATCATAGAGTTGTCAGGTCTTTCACCATCTGTGTCTGATTACTTACCATTGAGTATCACTAAGCGGAAAAGTAGTCTTTTGGGTAATGGCTTGCATTTCAAATAAATAGCAACATATTTTTTCTTAGAGAGAAGCATTTTTTTTTATTTTTTTTTTTAATTTGAAGTGCAGTACTCTGTAGTTTGTGTTTTGCTTTGCAATATGAGATTGATGCACCTTATAACAGATTTAGTTTACTCATTGCTCCATACACAGCTAAGATTTTTGGCCAACCCATTCACAATGTCTTAGATTTGCAACAAGAACAAGGCTTTCAGTAGTTTTTTTTCTTTTAAACTAATATGATATCTAGATGTTATTCTGTTTTTTATATTCTTATAAATTTTAAGAAATTTTTATCAGTTGCTTTATAATTAACATTTCTTTTATATTTTAATTAGGCAGAGAAACAAGCAGGACCAATATTTCTTCTTATTAACTGTGCTGGAACGTCAGTAAGTTATCGTTTCGAAGAAACTCCTTTGGAAGTCTTCAAGGTATTATTTGAAAAGTAGTGAAGGTGTTTTCAATATAAATAATTAAAATTATTTATAATCATTGTTGTGAAACTTTCTTATAGTTATACATATTTTATAAGTGAAACTGAATGGCCAGTTAAGTTATTTTCATGATATTATCACCAAGCTATAAAGAAAGTAAGTATCAGTTTTTTAAATGAATGCTTTGTTTTTTTTTAATGTTGGGGAGTTAATGTATTAATAACATAATTTTACAATTATGTTAATGTATTATTGCAAAAGCACCGTTGGGAGAACAGGGGTGGGGTGAAAATAAGAAGAAATACTGGCCCTCCTTCCCCACCTCTTCCCTATTCTCCCAACAGTGCTTTAACAATAATAGTTAATTTGTATAGCATAAACCTGTGCTATTTCTCTGATTTCACATTTAGTTTTATTGTGTATACAATAAAACTAAATGTGAAAACTATGTATGATGCTGCTCCACTTTATTGTAGTTTCATTTGTACTAAGAGTATGATCATGTATCCAAATTGGATTTTAATTTTTTTTTTTTTCCCCTATTGGTGGATTTTAAAATTATGGCAGCAGGTGCATTGGTTTACAGAATTCACAAATCAGGTTTTTCAGATAATTTTTCTAACTGTCTTAAGATCAACACTGTTGGTTGAGAAATGAGCAAAAATGAAATCTAAATGAAACAAAATGAAAGTTCTATAGAAGATTATTTATTGAGCCTTAAATTTTTATGGCTGTACTTCTCCAATGAAAAAATAATTGCTGATGCAGATTAGGGGAGGGGATGTTTTTTTCACATTTTTTCAAAAACTCAATTCATAGTTTTTCTGTGTTGTTGACTGTGCATCCAGTGTTCTCACTTGAGGGTAAAAATTACTGTGCATGAGAACTAATTTTTGTCAATATTACACTGGAAATCAGCAAAAAAGGTAAACATCTCTTTAAAAAAAAAAAAAAAAAAAAATACTGTTTTGTCTTCCTCAGTACACTAAGGCCTTGATTTAATGGACTTTGGAAATAACAAACAGCATCCACTTGACCAAGCCTTTTTGCCTGTATGGGACCCATTAGTATCACTGTCTCAGTCTGATGGTATGTATCCTCAGTTAAAATTTTAATTAACAATAAAGCAGGTTTAATTCACAGCTGCTAAGCATTTCTGTTGTCCTTTTGGTCCATTGAAGTAACTTGTTGAAATGATGTATTAAAGTCATTACACAATTCCTGCTTGAAGAAGATAAACCAAATTTATATCTTTGTAACAAATTTACACCTTACAAAGTCACAGAGAGTGCAATGATGCTGGGGTTTTCCTATACTCTCCTCTTGTCAGCCTGCTAAGTATATCAGACATCAGTAGGCTGTTCTTTAGAGAGAGGCTGTTCTATAGTGAAAGCTCTTCAGACTGAACAGGCTTCAGTCAGGGTCACCATTATGCAACACAGCAAAATTTCAAGCTTTTCTGTTCAACAGAACTTTTAATTGCAGTAAAATACAGTATTACAATATTTAATTTTTTTATTTCATAATACAGCGCATTTTTCATAACATTAGTATTAGTAATGGCCATATGGTGCAAGGAAGCCTATGACTTATGCTGCACCACCCAAAAAAAAATAATAATAAAATAAAATAACAAAAAATAAATAAAACAAAATAATAAGAATAAAAACAAATTAATAATAATAAGAGAAAAGGAAATGGACAACCTGTGCATTTTCCTCCTCCCTTAGGTAAATATCCAGCTGACCTTTGAATTTCTCCAAACTGTCGGCCTCTACCACCCATGTAGGTAACTTATCCCAGTAATTTATAACTCTCCGGCTAAAATAAAACTTCCTGCAGTCCAGTCTAAACAACTCCCCCGATAACTTGAAATTATGGCCTCTTGTTCTAGAATCATGTATAATCGTGAAAATTTCGTCCTTATTCATTTTGCTTATGCCTCTCAGAGCCTTATACACCTCAAAGTCTCCTCTAAGGTGCTTAGTTTCCAAGTTCTGCAACCCACATATTCAAAGTCTTTCCTCATATGGGTGCCTTTTGCAGCTCTAAAAAGGCGAGTTACCCATCTTTGGACCCTGTGAAGAAGAACAATATCTTTCTTTTGGTGCAGTCTCCATACTTGAACACAGTATTCCAAGTGTGGTCTAACAATAGCCTTATATAATGGAATTGTAACATCCATATCTCTACTAGCAAATGTTCGATAAATCATTGATAGGACATCGTGGACCTTCCTTGCAACCTGTGTATAATGCTTGGTGAACTTTGTGTCTGACCGTATCATAACTCTCAAGTCCCTTTCTTCCACTACTGACTTTAGTTCAACTCCACCAAGTGTGCAAGTTGTTTTTGGGGTTACTCTTCCTGAGGTGTAAGATTAGCATTAGTAGAGGCATACAATGCAAGAAAGCAAGCTTATGCAGCATCAGCCGGAAAAAAAAAAACCCTCCCATTTCACCCCTTCATTCGTTTCAAATGCCTGTCCAGCTCAGCCTTAAATTTGTTTAGGCTATTAGCTTCCACAACAAAAGATGGAAGCCTGTTCCACCAATCAACTACCCGCTGGCTAAAGACAAATTTCCGCACATCTATTCTACAACTATCTTTCCTCAATTTGCAACTGTGCCCCGTCAGGTTCTTAGTCTGAGCAAGAGGAAGAATCCCATCAGCATTCAGCTTGCTCAATCCATTCAAGGCCTTATACACCTCAATCAGATCACCTTGCAGGTGCCTACTCTCCAGGCACTGCAATTTGCAGAACTTAAGCCTTTCTTGATAAGAACACCCCTTTATTACCCTTCTTTGTACTCATTCTAGCAACTTTACATCCTTCCTAAAATGAGGCCTCCAAACCTGTACACAGTACTCTAGGTGTGGCCTGACCATTGCCTTGTATAACGGGATAATCAGCTCCCTGTCCCTGCTAGCAAAATCCCTATATATCATTGACAAGACTCCATGACCTGCCCTGGCAGTCCATCTGCGCTGCTCAGCAAACTTCATATTTGACTGCATAATTACCACCAGGTCTTTTTCACTTTCCACTTCCCTAAGTGTAGTACCACACAGTTGGTACGTTTCTCTTCAGTTATTGCTACCCATATGCAGTACTTTGCATTGTCAATGTTAAACTTCATTTGCCACTTCTCAGCCCATTTTCCCAACTTATTTGGATCCAGTTGGGCATGAGTAAAGTGAAATCAGCAAAGATGGAATTGAGACAAATGTTGTTGAAGAGGAAGCATGGCATTCCGGGGGTTTGCAGTAGTGCAAATTTTATAATTGTGGGATACCCTGGAGATAACATTGATCGAATTACAGATTGAAAATAAAGTTTTAACGGCAAGATTGGAAGGTAAAGAAAAAGGAAAAAAAAAGTTTTGTAGAAATTACAGTTAAACAAGGTGAAGGTGTTAATTCATATGCGTCACTTGTCACAAGAGATCATGGAAGTGCTACGCATTCAAAGGTGACTGTGGTTACCTCTAACAGTACTTAATATAAAAATAGTGAGGATATGAAGGAGTTATTAAAGTCTGTGAGACCAATAATGTGTAACGTAAAAGTAAAAAGTGTGAGAGCAGTTAGAGATAAGAGGCTAATTATTGAAGCTGATTCTGAACAAGACTTGAACAAAATAGAGAGCTGTGTGCAATTTCAGGATTTAGGTCTAAAGTTAGAGAAACCTAAGAGGTTAAATCCAAAGTTATTAATATATGATGTGAATAAGGACATGAATAAGGAAACCTTTATTGAACAGTTGTGGTTAAGAAATCTTAAAGATTGTGGTTTTAGTAAAGAGAAAGTGCGTAGTGAAGTAGTGGTGTTATCTATTAATAATGTGAAAAATAAAAATGTATCTAATTGGATTATAGAGTTGCCTGCCTGTTACCTTAAGATAACTGTGGGAAAAGGTCGGATTTATGTGAATTGGGACTCCCACCGAGTCAGGGATATTGTGTTAGTCACACAGTGTTACAAATGTATGGCATTTGGGCATGTGGCTAAATATTGCAGAAATGATGCCTTCCGTGGACACTTTTGTGAAAGGCCATTCTTATTTGGCATGTCCTTTGAGGATAGAGGTGAGCAGATGCATCAACTGTTGGAGGAAGAACATTATTGCTGAGCATCCCGCTATCGATAAATCTTGCCCTGATTATCAATGTGTTTTAGAGATAAATAAAAAGAAAACTAGCTATGAGTAGACTTGAGTCAGGATTTATCCTTAAGATTTTACAGATAAATGCACGGCGGGCTAAAGATGTTACGATTCAACTTAGCAAAGTGGCAGAGGAGAAGCATTACGATGTGATGCTCATTCAGGAGCCGTACTCATTTTTGGGGATACCAGGTTCAATGTGGAGAGAACCCCATGGTGACTATAGTAGTAGTCAATAGAAATTTAGTGATAACAATGATCACCTCCTTGTGCGGAGAATACAGGGTGTGTTTGTGAGGTAATGACACCCACTGGGTCAGTGTACCTGGTATCCCTATATTTTAAATATAGTGACATCGTAGACCCCTAATTGAGTACACGGAAAAAGTGGAGATTTTTCTATGAGGAAAACCGATAATAGTTTCGGCGGATACAAATGCTCGCTACACACTTTGTGTGGGGGGGGGTTCTCTGATAACAGAGGTCAAGATCTCGACGAGTTCCTTTCTTCCATGGACTGGAGCGTGTTAATGATCTGCAGCAGCTACCTGACATTCTCCTCTGTTCAAGGTGAATAATACGTCGATGTTACATTATGCTCAAATGATGCCATTTATAAAGTAACTAACTGGAAGGTTCATGGAGCTTTGGTCTCTAGTGATCACAGAGGCATCACATATGATTACTGTGTGGCTGGCCAATCCCGGGCTTGGATTGAAACAGATAAGTATGCTGTTAACTCTATAAATGGATGGTGTTTGAAAGATATGTAAGAGAATCCATTAGTGAGATTGTCAATTTGGGATCCTTTTCTGCTACACAAATGGTGGAAGTTGTGACTGCTATATTAAAAGAGGTTAGCAATCGATCTATAAGAAAGAAAAGGCGCCCCAAATGTAGTATTCCATGGTGGAGCCCAGTTCTCTCCGATCTGAGGAGAAGGATGAGGGCCTCAAGGAAGACCTTCTGGCTCTCCCGGAGGTCTGCCGATGGCGTTTTAATTGAACATTTGAAACAGAGTTATATACATCTCGGAAAAGAGTACTCTAGCGCAATTAAGAAACATAAATGTATGGCCTGGCGGGCCTTTGTGGAAATTGCTGGGAATAGGGATCCTTGGGGCTCCATATACAAGGTTATTACAGATAAATTAATTTTTTTGATATAACATATAGTGTTGGTGCAGAGGGCCAGCGAGATATGGTGGCGTGGGCCCAATCTGTCCAGCAGATCTTGGCTGATTTAATAGTATCCGATTCTCTTTGGCAAAAGGAAGTTTTAAAACTAAATAGTGAATTTACGTATCTTCTGTGAGTGAAGTGCCCTTCCCAGTAGAAGAATTGTGTTCAGATATTATGCCTGTTAAGAACGGGAAAGCTCCAGAGATTGATTTCCTGGAGGCAGAAATTATTAAACATTTCCACTTAATGTATCCTGAATATCTTTTGGATATATACAATGGATGTTTAAGAGTGGGCATATTCCCTGAGTTATGGAAGACTGCGATTTTGAAAACAGTCCTCAAGGATCTGGTTAAGTCTTTGGACAAACCGACTTTATATCATCCAATTGTTTCACCCCATTTTGGGCAAAATCTTTGAGCGACTTATAATAGGAAGTTTTATCCAAGATATGTTTCATCTGGACTTGATTCTAACAAACAATATGATTTTAAAAAGGGCTCCTCTGTGGAAAATGCAATTAAGAAATTGGTTGATAAAGTTCGGGAGGAACCTCGGAGGTAAGTACTCAGTGCATTCATTGCTTTAAGCGGGCGTTCAATACCCTGTGGTGGGGTAGCAGCCTCTGCAGAGTTAGAACTGCCCTCTGTTCTGCAAATTTATATAGTATTCTTGGGGACTATTTCTCGGGTCGTAAGGTTATTGTAAGATCTGAATGGGAGGAGGTGGGTAGGAAGATGGAACATGGTTGTCCCCAGGGTTCGATCCTTGGACATGGCATGTGGAATATTGTATTAAATGAGTTTTTAGAACATACATGGGAGATGTATGTCCATCGCCTACGCTGATTATGTGGTTTTGATAGTTTCTAGGGATTCCCGGAAGCACTGGAGAAACTTGACTTTTGCAGCCCGTCTGCACTGCTCAGAGAACTTAATATCTGCCTGCACAATTACCCCCAGGTCTTTTTCATTCTCTACCACTGTCAGTGTAGTACCACAGAGTTGGTACATTGCTCTGGGGTTGGTGTTTCCCCATATGTAGTACTTTACATTTGTCAATGTTAAACTTCATTTGCCACCTCTCAGCCCATCTGCTCAACCTTTCCAGATCCTCTTGCAGCAGCATAGTGTGTCAGTAGTGTCCTTGACAACCCTGCCAACCTTTGTATCGTCTGCAAACTTGGACATTAAGCTTGATATACCATCATCAGTATCATTTATAAATACAAAAAACAATAATGGACCCAACACTGAACCCTGAGGGACTCCACTAATAACATTAGTCCACGAGGAGCAGTGTCCATTGATTACCACTCTCTGTCTTCTCCCCCTCACCACCCCTTTATCCATAGTAGTAATTTCCCTCCAATGCCAAACTGCTCCAATTTTTGCAGCAGTCTTCCATGTGCAACAGTATCAAAAGCCTTTCTAAGATCCAAGTATATAATATCAAAGTTATTCCCTGCATCCAGTTCTTTTGTGACTACATCATAGTATCCAATCAAATTGGTCAGGCAAGACTTCCCCTTAACAAAACCATGCTGTGTCTGAGTTATAACTGAATTCTTGTCTAGCTGATCCTGCAGTTCTTTAACCAGTGCCTCCATTAATTTTCCTGGAACAGAAGTTAAACTAACAGGTCTATAATTACTTGTGTCAGCCTTTGATCCTCCTTTGTGAATTGGGATTACATTTGCACATCTCCAGTCTATGGGTACCTCCCCTGAGTCCAAAGAAGCTCTCATAATTATGGCTAGAGGTTTGCTTACTTCCTTTGCTGCCTCCTTTAATATAACTGGATAGATCCCATCCACCCCAGGTGCCTTTTTTATGTTTATCCTCAACAATCTCTCCTCCACTTTCCTCTCAGTTATTACAAAATCATCTAGCTCACTGCCAATGTTTACTTTAATTACGTCATTCTCCTTCCTGAATAACTCCTCATGTGTGAATGTAGATGCAAAATACTTGTTTAGATTGTTAGCCACCTAAGCAGGATCCTAAACTGTTGAACCATCAATATCCAATGGACCAATCTGATTCATCCCTTTCCTTCTTGAGTTTAAATAGGTAAAGAACTCTTTTCTGTTTTTCTTTGCATCCTTTGCCAAGGATTTCTCATAGTCTGCCTTTGCCTGCCTAATCTCCTTTGTGACTTGGTAACAGACCAACTTATATCTATCATAGGCTCCCATGTCACCCATTATTTTGTATGTATCCCATGCATTTTTCTTCTCTGCCATATGTCTTATTAGTTCATCTGACAACCATTTAGGCCTGAACTTTGAACAATATTTCTTAGTTGGTATGTAAAGCCTGGTAGCTTCCAAGATTAGTTCCTTGAATGCTTCCCATTTTGAGTTTGCTGTTGGTAACATCATCAGTTGGTCCCAATGTATAGAATTTAAATACTGTCTCAGACCATCATAGTCGCCTTTACAAAAGCAAAAACTCTTCCCTTTACCTCTGATGGTAGTTACCTCCTTGAGTAAATCCCACTTCAATACACTGTGATCACTGCCACCTAGTGGTTCCTTTATCTGCAGATTCTTAATGCATGAAGAATCACTACTGATAATCAGATCAAGAGTATTGCTCCCTCTTGTTGCCTCACGAACATGCTGATGTAGAAAACAATCATCCAATAAATCCACAAAAGCCTTGCTAGTGTGCGAGTGACCAACCCACAAATTCCAGTCAATATCTGGGAAATTAAAATCCCCCATTATAAGACTCTGATTTACTGGCCCACTCTATTTCCCTGTACGGTATCTTATTATACTCATCAGAGTTATTAGGCCTATAGCATACTCCTACTCTCAGTTATTACTGAATAAGGCTTACATTGAAAGGCACGTTTTCATAGGTCTAGCGCCTCTGAATATATGCCATCAATAACAACCAATTCTATCTGTTTCTGCTAGTTATGTGCCAGCTATAACCATTATTATGTTATACTAAACATAGTAAAATAAAGTGTAAAGTGTGTTTGGGGTCAAACGGCACCAGGGGTTCCCCCCATCTCCGCGTAGTTTACATTGTCGTGTGATACAGTACACTGTAAAGGCCAGAGATTTAAAAGTGTATGGATATTGTAGATGAGTAGTGTTGTGTACCGTTGTTCTTCTGGCCATTTAGCCGCCAGGCCTCTGCTGAGGCCAGACGTTGCCCACACTTTGCCCCGTGGAGGCAGACCAGGTACACCAATATTTTAAATAAGTACTCTGGCAGGTCCTGCCACCTAGTTTCCTGAGATTTCAGTGGCTAGGACCTAAAAAAAAAATAAATAATAAATAAAAAAAAAAAAAAAATAAATAAAAAAAAATAAAATAAAAAAATAAAATAATAAAATAAATAAATAAAAAAAAAAAAAAAAAATTTGAGAGGTTATCGCGTGGTGGTTGTGCTAGAATTGTGAGGCCGAAAATTGTGGGCGAATCAAATTTGGCTGTAATTAAGTTTGGATGTGTGGGGCTTTCGCTTGCGTGCAGGTAGAGTGGGAGGGAGACTGAAGGCTGGGGGGGGCGACAGACAGAAGAATGGAGTCGATAGGGAGGGTGACTCCAAGATTTGGTGGGGCATGCCCATGCCCCACCAGAAGGGAAAGTGTGGGTGGCAAGGAGGGAATGAGATAGAGGGACCATCACCTCCCCCCCCGGCCAGGGAAAGGGAAGAAAAGTGGACCAGGCAAGGGCGCCAGGTCAGATTGCCAATAAGGCTAGTGTGCAGAGAGGCTCTGCAGTTTCTTCAGTCGGTGGAATGTCATTTTTGGGACATTGTCCCATCCGAGGTTTACAAAGTCCAGTTTATTTTGTAGCCATTCATCGGTTAAGATCCTATCCGAGGTTATTTAGTCCAGTCAGCTTGGATGTGCATTTGCGATTTCATTTTGTTTCTTCTGTTATGAAGTCGGATCCCTGGGGGTTTGATTTGTTCTGGTGGTCCTTAGTGGTGTCGAATTGTTTTTCTGATTATGGGCAGCTTTGATGGGTACTTGCATTCTCTTCATTGCAGTGGTTGCGGCTGGGGGAAGGTCCGTCTTCTGCTGAAGAGGCCCTGAGCGAATTTTGTTAGTGCTTTGTAGCTGTCTTCTTCTTCTAGGATGAGGTTTTTTTTTTTTTTTTTTTTTGATTTGGTAGTTGTTGGCGCATCGGCTTCTGTGGCCATATTGCACCTCCCAAGGTTTTTGCAGTACTTTGATCCAAGCCCGAGGCGGGAATCGAACCCGCGACCTTTGGGTTGCCGGGCAGGTACTTTACCCACTCGGCTAGCCCGGTCGGCCTAGGATGAGGTGTTCCTGGTTTTGCAGTGTGAATCGAATTTCAGTGATGAGCCGGCAGCGTAGATCTTGATACAGGTGACAGTGATACATGAGGTGTTCCCATGTTTCTGTTTGGCCACAGTGGCAGAGAGGAGTGTCACTGAGTCGGAAGCCTGATAACTTGTGTCTGAATGCACCGTGTCCGGTGAGTAGGTATGTGACGAGGAGTCCTGGAGACAGCCAGTGGGGATATTTTGGATATACCGTCTGAATTGTCGGCACGAATTTCCGAGTGATTTCACCTTTGATTGAATTTTCCCAGCGGGTTTGCCAGGTCTGTTGGAGATGCAGTGTGAGTCGCTTCTTTTCCATTTTAGGGTCATTGGCTAAGTCAATCGTGTAGTTCAGGCAGGTGGACGTTTTTCGTTTGCTGAGGTGGTGTAGGATTCCGCGACGAACGATCTCCAGGTCCAGGGGGAGGGCACCCATAAGGACCTGCAGCGCGTGAGTACTCACCGTCCTGCAGGCTCTGGAGATCGTTAGCAGGGTATATCTTTGTATCGTCTCGAGTTTTCTCCTGTTGACCGCGGTGGTTGCTTTGTGGTACCAGACTCCGGAGGCATATGAAATGGCTGGCAGGAATACTGTCGTATAGAAGAGGGCGAGGGTCCTTTTCCTCAAGCCCCAGTCCTTACGGGTGACTCTTGCAAAGAGTGCAGAATAGTTTCTGATTTTATTCCTGATGTATGTCAGATGTGGTGTGAAGGACAGATTCCTATCAAGCATGACTCCCAAATGTTTTAATTCCGTTGCGAGTTTGACGGTTTTCCCCTGGACTTTGATTTGGGGAGGCCTCCTAATATCTAGGTTCCCCCTGAGTAGGACTGAACGTGTCTTGGTTGGAGAAATTGTGAGTTTGTTGTTGTCAGCCCAGTCTTGCAGGATAGTGACTGCTCTATTTGCGGAGTTCTCTAATTGTGCTCTGGAGTCCTCAGCAAGCATCAGAATAAGATCGTCTGCATAAGCCTGGGATGTGACGTTTCCAAGGTTGAGATTTAGGAAGCTGTCTAGGACGACATTCCAAAGAAGAGGGCCCAGAACGGAACCCTGTGGGCATCCTCTGTGTATCAACCGTGATATGGAGCAATACGGAGTAGTGACTGTGACTGATCTGTCTGAGAGGTATGTACTGATGCATTTGTATAGATTTGCTGGCAGATTAGCCTCCCGGAGCCTGCCGAGGACACTTGGCCACCAGAGAGTGTCAAACGCCCCAGCAAAATCTATTGCGATGACGAGGAAGTACTTTCGGTTGGTTGTGGTTGCGGCGTTAACAATATTTTCCAATGCATCTACGGTGGAGTATCCTTTTCTGAACCCAAACTGATTTCGGGATTGAAGGCCTGCGTTTGAGTAGTGAGTTTCTATCCGATTTCGTAGAAGGTGTTCCATCAGTTTGCTCAGTACAGACAGTAAGGCTATGGGTCTGTAGGACCCTGGGAGATCCTGCTGCTTTGTTGGATTTTTGAGGATGAGCCGAAGCGTTGCCGTTTTCCAGGTGTGTGGGAAATAGCCTTCTTTTAGGCACTGGTTAAATAAATTTAGTATTTTTTCTGGGATAGTCTCAACTGCCTTTTTTACGATTTCTGGCTCTAATAAGTCTGCACCTGGTGATTTCCTGTTTCTTAGTTTGGCGGCTGCAATGTCCAGTTCGATCCTAGTAAAGGGCTCCTCCTCTTCGATTGTTGTGTAGGTACTATTTCTTAGGCAGAGCGATGTTTGTTCTGGGGTGGTTGGATCCAGGTGTTTCTGGAACATGGCATCTAGGATATTATTGATGGATTCCTGCCACGTTTTGGTGTACTCCCCTTGTGGCTTCTTGGTTGTGGGGATGACTTCGCTTCTGGGGAGTTTATTTGTGGTCACTCTGTAGACCACTCCCCAGGGGTTTTCGTTTCCAACTGTGGATACTAGGTGCTCCCAGGAGCGTTGTTTTCGTTCACGGATCTTTGCTGTATATTGATTCCTGGCCGTTCGGTACTGTTGTCGTAGTGCTTCCACCTCTACTGCAGGCCAGCTACGCCTGGCACGTTGAAAAGTTTTTCGGCAGGTGTTTACCACACGTCTGAGTTGTTGTAATTCTGGGGACCACCAGGGAACAGCTCCCGGAGTAGGTTTTTTCCGCTTTATGGAATTGTTTGCTGCATCTGTGATAAGCTTGACAATTTTAGCTTGGTGTTTATCTGGGTCTAGTCCTTCTGTGTCAAGTGCTTGAGCAGCTGTACGTAATGACTCCTGGAAGAGAGGCCAGTCTGCCTTCTCAACAGCATATCTGTGTTGCATTTGTCTATGTACCATTTGTCTATTTAGTTTCCGGTTTAGTTGGAAGGTAATTGTTCGGTGATCAGATGAGGTCCAGTCTTCGCTGACAGTCCAGAATGCAATGTGGTCCGCTAGAGATCTGGTAGCCAAAGTAACATCAATCGTGGCCTCCCACATCGTGTTTGAAAATGTTGGTAGGTTGTTTGGTTTGTTAAGGATCATATAGCAACTGTTTGCCAGATACTCCTCCAGGTGTTGTCCATTTACCGCGCCACGTCGCTCCGGGGTTTCACTAAACCACGCCGGCGAACGGCAGTTTGCATCAGCGCCCACTACGATTTTAGCGTTCGGGAATTCCTCCAGAACATTTTGCAGGTAAGTTATAGCTGGGAGGATATCTTCTCCTGGCCGACAGTAAAGCGATACTGCATAAAATTCGCCCAGTGCAGTGATGACGTGGGCACATACAGCCCACGAGAGACAGTAATTTGTGATTTTGGTGACTGTGTAGTCTGGATTTCTGATTAGAATGGCGGCCCATGGCGTTTCATCATCAGTTTGCACGATTTTATACTTCAGGGGATATCCCTTGACCTTCTTACTGTGCGTATATGGTTCCTGGATGAGCAAGATATCCAGGTTTTCCTCGTTTGCTGTCCTGGTCAGCTGCGCGGCAACTGCCTTGGACCTCTGGGCGTTTAATTGTGCAAATAGTAAACATAGTGTGAATCATAGGTTGAAGTTAAGTTGAATTTAAGTAGGTATAAGTTTATGTAAAATTAATGGCAGACATGCAAAAATAACTGCTAGCCTGTTTAAGTTAAGTTGAATTTAAGTAGGTATAAGTTTATTTAAAATTAATGGCAGACATGCAAAAATAACTGCTAGCCTGTTTAAGTTAAGTTGAATTTAAGTTAATTTAAAATTAATGGCAGACTGGCAAAAAAAACTGCTAGCCCTACAGATAGCAAAAACTAAAATAATTAATTAAAACCTTATTAAAAATATATACAAATGTTTCTATAGCCTATGAGAATTATTATATACAAGTGTCTCTGTTACTTAAGGAAAATATACAAGTACATCTGTTTCTTGTGAAAAGCTGTTGTTGTTGTTATTTGGTTTTTAGGAGCATTAGCAACTAAGGCCATATTGCTCCGGTGCGGTGGTCATTCCCTGACCTTTCCGCATGTTCCGTATTTGGTGGTGACGGGCTCGAACCCCTGTCTAATCAAGAAGCGTGTGCTACGCACTGCTGCTCCTTCCCACCTGGCTACGGAGGCGCCTTGTGAAAAGCAAAGCAAAGATATAAACCAGTATTAAGGCGAAAGGAATAGGCTGTAAGGATAGAAATAGTACTCAATCCCCCTCGAATACTCCAATAGATTTTGAGACATAAGATATTAGAGTTAGATAGTATACAAATAAGAGCAAAGAAAAAGAATGCAAACTACTTCAGAAAATTACCAGGGGTGTAAAGTCCCGTCCCTTAGTAGGGTTCCTGGTAATTGTTTGTGTAAAGAAGCATGTACTTCTAATAATTATTAAATGCACATTATGTATCAGAAGTAAAAGTAAAATTAAAAGTCAGTATTAAAAATAGCTAAAATCAAAATTAAAAGGATTGTTATTAATTAAAAATGCATGTATGCGTAATGAACCAATTGACTTAGTAATAGTATTAGTAATGGCTGCATGTTGCAAGAAAGCCTATGGCTTATGCTGCACCAGCCAAAAAAAAAAACCGAATAGAACAATGATAAAAAAATAATAATAAATAAATATATTAATAATTAATAAAAGAAAAGGAAATTAAACCTATCATCCTATGCGCTTCCCTGACCCGAAGGTACTATCCAGATGACCTTTGAATTTCCCCAAACTGTCAGCCTCTACCATCCATGTTGGCAACTTATTCCAGTAATTTATAACTCATTGGCTAAAATAAAACTTCCTGCAGTCCAATCTAAGCATTTCCCCCCCCCCCCCCCCCCCCGTTACTTGAATTTATGTCCCCTAGTTCTAGCATCATTTATAATCTTGAAAATTTCATCCTCATTCATTTTACTGATGCCCCTCAGAGCCTTAAACACTTCAATCAAATCTCCTCTAAGGTGTCTAGTTTCCAAATTCTGCAACTCACATGGCCCCGAGTGCCAAGCGATATTTTGTGCAATACATAGCGTTCTTTCTCAGCGGATTAGTTATATTTATTTTCCAGTGTCTCTATTCTTCTTGTCTTTCATAAGTGATTCTTTACTTAAAAGCTTTGAAGTAGGATCCAGAAAGGAAATACACCTTTCTTTCCTTGTGTGTGTGTGTGTGTAATCCATACTAACCTAACTAAATCTCTAAACCGCTTGGTCACTGGTGGAACCACTCCTGCCTCCACGTGGCGGGGCTGGTAACCTGGGAGAAGAAAAACACTCTCCCGGGACAAAAAGGAGCAAAGATGGACACAAATAGACATGCCACTTACGGATCTCATGATCCAGATTTCTCAAACAGAGAAGACTTAGCATTAGCATTAGTAGAGGCACTTGATGCAAGAAAGCAAGCTTATGCAGCATCAGCCAAAAAAAAAAAAAAAAAACCACTTCCACTTCACCCCTCTGTTCGTTCAAAATACCTGTCCAGCTGAGCCTTAAAACTTATTTAGGCTATCAACCTCCACCACAAGGGATGGAAGTCTGTTCCACCAACCAACCACCCGCTGGCTAAAGGCAAATTTCCGCACGTCTATCCTACATCTGTCTTTCCTCAATTTGAATTTATGCCCTCTCAGGTGATTATTCTGAGCTAGAGGAAGAATCCCATCAGCATTGAGCATGCTTAAACCATTCAAGGCTTTATACACCTCTATCAGATCACCTCGCTGGTGCCTAGTCTCCAGACACTGTAATTTGCAAAACTTAAGCCTTTCTTCGTAAGAGCACCCCTTTGTTCCATTCACTAATCTTGTTGCCCTTCTCTGTACTCGTTCCAGCAACTCTACATCCTTCTTGAAATGAGGCCTCCAGACCTGTATACAGTACTCTAGGTGTGGCCTGACCATCGCCTTATACAATGGAATAATCACCTCCTTATCCCTGCTGGAAAAATTCCTGTATATCATTGACAATACTCCATGAGCTACTCTTGCAGCCCGTCTGCACTGCTCAGAGAACTTCATATCTGCCTGCACAACCACCCACAAGTCCCTTTCATTCTCTACCACTGTCAGTGTTGTACCACAGAGTTGATACGTTGCTCTGGGGTTGCTGTTTCCCATGTGTAGTACTTTACATTTGTCAATGTTAAACTTCATTTGCCACCTCTCAGCCCATCTGCTCAATCTTTCCAGATCCTGTTGCAGCAGCATAGTGTGATTAGTGTCATTAACAACCCTGCCAACCTTCGTATCGTCTGCAAACTTGGACATTAAGCTTGATATACCATCATCAATATCATTTATAAATACAGAAAACAATAATGGACCCAACACTGAGCCCTGAGGGACTCCACTAATAACATCAGTCCACGATGAGCAGTGTCCATTGATTACCACTCTCTGTCTTCTCCCCCTCAACCACCCCTTTATCCATAGCAGCAATTTGCCTCCAATGTCACACTGCTCCAATTTGTGTAGCAGTCTTCCATGTGCAACAGTATCAAAAGCCTTTCTAAGATCCAAGTATATAATATCAAAGTTATTCCCTGCATCCAGTTCTTTTGTGACTGCATCATAGTATCCAATCAAGTTGGTCAGGCAAGACTTCCCCTTAACAAAACCATGCTGTGTCTGAGCTATAACTGAAGTCTTGTCTAAATGATCCTGCAGTGCTTCTTTAACCAGTGCCTCCATTAATTTTCCTGGAACAGAAGTTAAGCTCACAGGTCTATAATTACTTGTGTCAGCCTTTGATCCTCCTTTGTGAATTGGGGTCACATTTGCACATTTCCAGTCTATGGGTACCTCCCCTGAGTCCAAGGAAGCTCTCATAATTATGGCTAAGGGTTTGCTTACTTCCTTTGCTGCCTCCTTTAATATAACTGGATAGATCCCATCCACCCCGGGTGCCTTTCTTGTGTTTATCTTCAACAGTTTCTCCTCCACTTTACTCCCAGTTATTTCAAGATTCTGTAGCTTACTGCTAGAGTTGAATACACCTCTGGCATTCCCCTCGCTGAATAACTCCTCATGTGTGAATGTCGATGCAAAATATTCATTTAGTTTGTTAGCTACCTGAGCAGGATCATCAACACTTGACCCATCAATATCAAGTGGACCAATCTGATTCATCCCTTTCCTTCTAGAGTTTACATAAGTAAAGAACTCTTTGCTGTTTTTCTTTGCATCCCTTGCCAAGGATTTCTCGTAATCTGCCTTCGCCTGCCTAACCTCCTTTGTAACTTGGTTGCATATCAACTTGTATCTATCATAGGCTTCTGTGTCATGTGTTAATTTGTATGTATCCCATGCATTTTTCTTCTCTGCCATATGCCTCATTAGTTCATCTGACATCCATTTTGGCCTAAACCTTGAACAATATTTCTTAGTTGGTATGTAAAGCCTAGTAGCTTCCAAGATAAGTTCTTTGAATGCTTCCCATTTTGAATTTGCTGTTGGTAACATCATCAGTTGGTCCCACTGTATAGAATTTAAATACTGTCTCAGTCCATCGTAGTCGCCTTTACGGAAGCAATAACCCTTCCCTTTACTCCTAATGGTAGTTACCTCTTTGAGTAAATCCCACTTCAGCACACTGTGATCACTGCCACCTAGTGGTTCATTTATCTGCAGATTCTTAATGCATGAAGAATCACTGCTGATAATCAAATCAAGAGTATTATTCCCTCTAGTTGCCTCCCGAACATGCTGATGTAGAAAACAATCTTCCAATAAATCCACAAAAGCCCTGCTAGTGTGTGAGTATCCAGCCCCCAAATTCCAGTCAATATCTGGGAAATTAAAATCTCCCATTATAAGACACTCTGATTTACTGGCCCACTCTATTTCCCTGTATAGTTCCTTATTATACTCATCAGAGCCATTAGGCCTATAGCACACTCCTACTCTCAATTTTGATCTCCCAATGTTTATGTCACACCAAACTGACTCCACACTGCACTGTCCAGCGATGTCGACTGGCTTCACTTCCTTGGTTTTTATGTGTTTCTTAACTAATAGCATAACATCTCCCCCCTTCCTATCCTGTCTATCCTTTCTGTAGACGTTGTACTCCAAATGGCCTTATATCAACTCAAATATTGCTACTTTGCTTATGTTAATTTAAACTTAATGCTATTATTTTATACTATATTTAGTATATCATAATGTGGTTAGGCTGGCATATAAATAGCAGAAACAGATAGCTTATGTTGTTATTGATGGCATGTATTGAGAGGCTCTAGCTCCATGATGATCTGCCTTATGATGTAAGCTTAATTCAATAATAACTGTTAAAATTTGGTATTTTTCTGTATTTTGGTATTTTAGATTTTGTAATTTATTTATCTTATTTTGTTACACAGAGCATTAAAATTATGATAAATGAATTAGCTTTCGGCTGGGTGGCAGCCTTCATCAGATTAAAATACTTTGAATGGCAGTTAGAATAGAGATGCACTGCCAGGATGGTACGTGAGACACGTGGTTAATTGTTTGTTGATGTTTGTGGCTGTGACGTATGGTGGTGACGTGGCCAGCGTTTGTCTATGGACAATTAACCACGTGTCTCACGTACCATCCTGGCAGTGCATCTCTATTCTAACTGCCATTCAAAGTATTTTAATCTGATGAAGGCTGCCACCCAGCCGAAAGCTAATTCATTTATCATAATTTTAATGCTCTGTGTAACAAAAATAAGATAAATAAATTATGAATCCAGAGCACACAGGCGTGTTTTATTATTAGATTTTGTATTTTGCAAATATGGAATTATTGGATTTAGTTTGACTTTGCTATAAATAGAGAGACTGATAGGGTCCTTTGTTGGTTAGTTATTCACCTCCATTTTAAGATATATCTATTGAATTTAATAATTTTTGTATTTTCTCAGGCAAATGTAATGTGTAATCATCTCTGATGGCATTAATCTGCTCTGACTAGTATTTTTATCAGTTTTTAAATAAGTGAATATATTTTTTTATATTTATATATATATATATATAAAAGTACCTTTCCAGGTCAAGATGCACAAATGTGGTGCAAGTAAAATCACCTGTGTAGACTGTGCAGTAACCGGGTGAATGTAGTTGTGATGAGTTAAAATAAAGTAGTGCAGATATCTTGATAGTTGTGTTTATTTAGGTGGTATTTATGTGTCCTGTCTGAGTGTATGATGATATATGAAAAGAAGCACATGAGTGAATGATGGTTGTACATTGTTACCTACCAGTCTGACCATAAATGAGTAGTAATAATAATAATTAAAAAAAAAGATAGATTGTGTATTCCTCTGTATCTGAGTGGAAAGGTATATACTGTATAGGGTTTCAACATAAGAAGAGTGTGTGTATTGTTCTGGCAGCCCCCACTTGTTCTTCAGTGGGCATAACCAGCAGGGAACCACCCCTGCTGATGCCATGCATCATCTATTTTAAGGTATGGAATGGGAACTGCTGACACTGGCTACAGCTAGTATTGCTTGTGTGGGATTTCATGCAGAGCTGCACTGTGTATCCACAGAGAAGACTTTTGCCTCCCCACCCAGCATAGAGCACTCTGACCCTATGACCTTCTTCTCCCACACTTTCATCCCAACTTTTTGCCTAGTAGGTTCTACCACCACAAACCTTTTACCTTTCTTTAACAGCCCCCCCCCCGGATGGGCTCCTCCCACAGGGATGCCTCTTATCCCTTTAACTTCCTGTTTCCAGGTTGACAGCCTTCCTATTATCCACCTTAATCTTCTTCATCTATTCCTCCCTCTTTACTGTCACTCCATTTTGCATTTTTCTCTTCTAATAGTTCTCCCTGCCAGAGAACTTTCTACCTGTGCTACACATAGGCCCCCCCCCCATTAGGCACCCCTAGCTAAATGCCAAATCTACAGGACAACACAACCCAACGTTACACTATACAACACAAATTAACAGTAAAACTGACACTATCTCTGGCATTTACAGACTTTTGTAGTGTCACAATGCATAATACTTGGTTTGTAGAGGGAATCCCAGTGCCACTTGACAATATACGTTTTTTCTGTATACATTGAACTCCCCATATTCAAATTCTGTATCACTTATATCTGAATGACACCACATCTCTAAAATTCCAACAGTATCTGCATTTGATGTCTTGACCAGCACTTCAAATTTATCAAATTTATTTACAGCTTTTGCCCATCTGCTCCCACCTCTGTCAAAACCAGATGGTTCTGTTGTCATTTCAGCCAAGGATAAAGCTGACCTGCTAGCAACCCATTTTTCTTCCAACTCATGTATTAATGATCTTGGTAAAACACCTCCCACCATTCCCAACACAATCCATTCTTTGCCTCCTGTGGTCGTCAGAAAGATGTCAGAAGGATTTTGACGAATTTCGTTGCTAAGAAAGCTCCAGGTCCTGATGGTATTTCTCTACTTGTTCTCAAAACCTGTGCTCCTGAACTTATTCCTGTTCTTTGCCACCTTTTTTCACTTTCTTATTCCAAAGGTGTTTTTCCTTCTGCTTGGAAATTGGCTCATATCCAGCCAGTTTCTAAAAAGGGCGACAAGTCCCTCCCATCCAATTACCGTCCCATTGCAATTACTTCTACTCTTTCTAAAGTAATGGAGAAATCAATTAACCACCAACTTTTGAACTACCTAGAAACCTTCCGTCTGATCAACGATCACCAGTATGGATTCCGTCAGTGTCAATCCACTGGTGATATTCTGGCTTATGTTACTCATTTATGGAAAAATTCAATGGGAAAGTTTGGTGAAACACAAGCAGTTGCTCTTGACATCTCAAAGGCTTTTGATCGTGTTTGGTGTAAAGGTCTTCTAAACAAGCTTCCATCTTAAGGTTTGCCAACTGTTTTTTGCAATTGGTTATTGCGTTTTCTCTCTGATCGCTCACTGAGGATGATGATAGATGGCTCTCTGTCTTCTAACTTCTCCACTAATGCTGGTGTCCCCCAAAGTTCAGTTCTTTCCCCCCACTCTTTTCCTCTTGTATATTAATGACCTTCTTCCATTGACTGGTAATCCTATCCATAGTTTTGCTGATGATAGCACATTGCATTCCTCTTTCTATTTTGGAAAACCTTTCCCTGCTCAATCAGCATCAACTTCTCGAATATCCACTACCAATTCCTTAAATGCCGATCTCCAGGTAATTCTCCAGTGGGGCAAAGGCAACTTAGTTGATTTCAATCCTTCTAAAACTCAGTCTTGTCTTATATCTTGCAAAAAGGATTCTTCTGCTCCTATGCTTATCTTTGGGGACACTCCTATTTCTAGGCAAAATGATATATCTCTTTTGGGGATTACCCTGACTTTTAATCTCTTGGCACAAGCACATTACAAATATTGCTTCCTCTGCATCTAAAAAACTTGATTTTCTCTTTCACTCTCGGCATTACTTTTCTTCCAAACAACTATTCACTCTGTACAAATCGCAAATCCACCCTATCTTTAAATATTGTTCCCACATCTGGGGTGGTGCCTCCAAAACCTCTCTCAGCCTTCTAGATTCCATTAAGAAGAGGGCAGTTAGGTTAATTAATGATTCCTCTCTAAGAGAGTCTCTCCACTCGTTGTCTCATAGACATACTGTTTCTGCTGCATGCCTTTTCTACAGATACTTCCATGGGCACTATTCTTCTGAATTGGCTTCTATAATTCCCGCTCTCTCTTTCAAAAAAGTCTGAACACGTGCCGCCACCAGCCAACATCCATTTACTGTCAAACTTCAAACTCACAGAACCAACTTTTCATCTTCCTTGTTTATTCATTCAGCTGCCATTTTCTGGAACAGCCTTCCTTCATATGTATTTTCCGAAAATTACAGTCTACAGAAGTTCAAGTCTAATTTCAACAAATATCTTCTTTCGTCTTCTCAATATTCAACCCAAGCATGGTACTAAGTACTATAGGTTCTAATACCTCTCGTGTTTGGGGGTTTTCATAAAAAAAAATACTCCTAGCATTGGTGTACATGCAAGTATGCATACACCTATTGTTACCCTAACATAACCCATGTATTTACTTGTTCCGTGATGGCGTCCAGCAGCCCTTGAAATCCCCAGTACCTCCCTTTGCAGGCTGTTACTCATTCTAATAGAAGCAGCGCAAGAATCACTTTCATCTCTGCCTGTGGCTACCATTAATCTATTAGTCTGTGAATCTCCCCAAGCTAGCAGTTTTCCGACCCACCTAAGACTGCGTCTATAGCCTCAGCAAATATTCTTGCACCCTTTCAATTTAAGTGTATCCTATCCGTATTGAAGCAGTCTCTCCTGTTAACAAGTACAGACCACATTGAGAAAAATCTTACACCATGAGACTTGCACTGTGGTTCCAAGGCTGAATTGATTGACAATGCTCTCATCATATACACACTCGTATTCTGTCTGAACAGAATTGCAGACACTTTCAAATTTAACCCTGACTTTTTTCAATGTTGCCCTCCACTTAGTAAATAAGTGTGTAGACCTATTCTTAATGTCATTAGTTTTGAGGTGATGTCGTCTTAATGTCATTAGTTTTGAGGTGATGTATAACATCACCTCAAAACTAATGAAATAATTAATGTCAGAGCAGAAGTAAGTTACCCTTCAGTACTGTAAATTGTATTGTCATTGGTGATGTGTGTTTTCCTTATAATGGCTTTGATCATTGCCACGGCAAAAAAAATTTCAGCCCAACCAATTGTGCAATACTGAAAATGCAGCATTATTAATAGTTTTGCATTAATGAATATTTCGCACTTGTTCAGAAATTTTAATAAGCTCAGAGAATATTTCCAATGGGAATTTAGTTCAAGTTAATTTTTTAAATAAGCTCTCTGAAGTTGGAGCTTTACATTCTTAATATGAATTAACCTATTCTGAGAAAATTTAATTTGCTACACCCTGGTCTTTTTTGTATTGACTATAATTTTATTATTTTTCTTTTAAAGAAAATGATGGACATCAATTATTTTGGTAGTGTGCAAATGACAAGAGCAGTTATACCTTCTATGAAAGAGCAAAGAAATGGGCATATTGTATTTGTGTCTTCGCTTGCTGGTTTGATAGGAACTTATGGGTATACAGCATATTCCGCTTCAAAGTTTTCTCTAATGGGTTTAGCTGAATCATTGCAGATGGAAGTAAGTAATGAAAGGAAATGATAATGTTATTGAATTTCGTAATGTATTCTGTATTTACCTATTTAGGTTGTTTAGTTCCTGTTATTATTTAAAAATAAATTAAGTATATTTGATGAAATAAATTATGAATTTGAGGTGCTGGTGAAGTCATCAAAGATGGATATTGTTGGAATATCAGAGACACTGTGTCACATAGAGAGATAAGGAATGCAAAATTGGAATTTGGGGAGTACGATGTGTAAAGAAAGGATAGAAAGGGAGGATCAGTCATGCTGTTAGTTAAGAAAATCAAAATCTAAGGAAGTGTATTCAGCTGACATGGGTGGACATAAGCATTGGGAAGCACATCAGTTCAGTGTGACACAAGCATTGGGGAAGCACATTGGTTCGGTGTGACACAAGCATTGGGGAAGCACATCGGTTCGGTGTGACACAAGCATTGGGGAAGCACATCGGTTCGGTGTGACACAAGCATTGGGGAAGCACATCGGTTCGGTGTGAAACAAGCATTGGGGAAGCACATCGGTTCGGTGTGAAACAAGCATTGGGGAAGTACATCGGTTCGGTGTGACACAAGCATTGGGGAAGCACATCGGTTCGGTGTGACACAAGCATTGGGAAAACACATCAGTTCGGTGTGACATAGGCAGTGGGAAAGCAAAATTCAGAGTAGGAGTGTGTTATAGGCCTAATGACTCTGATGAGTACAGTGAACAACTATGCAGAGAAATAGAGGGAGGAAGGGGGAAATAGAGGGTGGGAGGGGGAAATAGAGGGGAAAGCACATCAATTCGGTGCGACATTTTTGCATTGGGAAAGCAAAATTCAGAGTAGGAGTGTGTTATAGGCCTAATGACTCTGATGAGTATAGTGAACAACTATACAGAGAAATAAAGTGGAGTGTAAATCAGATTGTCTTATAATGGGGGAGTTTAACTTCCCAGATATAGTAATAGTCATCGTGGCATGTGATGCAAGAAAGCAAGCATATGAGTTTATGAAGCATCAGCCAAAAAAAAAAAAAAAATCACACAATCATTAATTGGTTTGTGTGATTTTTCAAACAAAAATCAAAAATGATTTTTCGTACAAAAATTTAACCTATTAATGGACACTTAGAAGTTATAGTGTCTTAAAGTACTGTTTTATTGGACTAAATTCAAAAAATAGCAAAGGCTTAATTTTTCAGTACTCACCTTGATCGATCTGCAATTGTTATGGTTTGAATGGCAAGAGGTGACTAGCTTTAAGGTGATTAGTTCTTGAATTAAGGAGTGGGTAAATAGTAATTATGATGGAAACAGGATTAAAATGCGCAAGGAAGTAGAAGTGCACAAACCATAACAATTGCAGATCGATCAAGGTGAGTACTGAAAAATTAAGCCCTTGCTATTTTTTGAATTTAGACGTATTAATGGTTGTGTGATTTTTCAAACAAAAATCACACAACCATTAATAGGTTAAATTTATTTAACCTATCAACTTTCACAACAACAGATGGAAGTTTGTTCCAGCAATTAACCACCCGCTGGCTAAAGACAAATTTCCGCACATCTATTCTACAGCTGTTGTTCCTCAATTTGAATTTATGCCCCCTTAAGTTCGTAATCTGAACAAGTGGAAGAATCCCATCAGAATTCAGCATGCTCAACCTATTCAAGGCTTTATACACATCAATCAGATAACCTCACAGGTGCCTAGTCTCCAGCCGCTTCAATTTGGAGAACTTAAGCCTCTCTTGATAAGAGGATCCCGTCATTCCCCTCACCAATCTTGTTGCCCTTCTCTGTACATGCTCAAGCAAATCTACATCCTTCCAAAAATGAGGTCTCCAGACCTGTATGCAGTACTCAAGGCATGGCCTGACTATTTCCTTATACAGAGGGACAATCACCTCCTTTTCCCTGCTAGCAAAATTCCTGTATATCATTGACAAAACTCCATGACCTGCTCTTGCATCCTGTCTGCATTGCTCAGAAAACTTCATATCTGACTGCACAATTACTCTCAGGTCTTTTTCATTTTCTACCACTCTAAGTGTAGTACCACACAGTTGGTACGTTCCTCTGGGGTTACTTCTACCCATATGCAGTACTTTGCATTTTTCAATGTTAAACTTCAGTTGCCACTTCTCAGCCCATCTTCCCAATTTTCTGGATACTGTTGCAGTAGCACACTGCCATTACTGTCATTAACAACCCTGCCAATCTTTGTATCATCTGCAAACTTCGACACTAAGCCTGATATACCTTCATCAATATCATTGATAAATATACAACAGTGGACCCAACACCGAACCTTGTGGGACTCCACTAATAACATTAGTCCACGAAGAGCAGTGCCCATTGATTACCACTCCCTGTCTTCTACCACTCAACCATCCTTTTATCCATTCTAGCAACTTACCCTTAATACCATTCTGCTCCAATTTGTACAGTAGTCTTCCATGCACAACAGTGTCAAAAGCTTTCCTGAAATCCAAGTACAGTGGATTCTGGTTATTTGGGCCACCGGTTAATCGGGGCAGCCATTTATTTGGGACAAATCTTAAAAAACAGAACCCAATCGAGAAAATAGCCAGGGTTTACTTCGCTTAATTGGGACAACATGCCATTTAATTGGGGCAGGAGACCACAGCACTGGAGATTACCCTATGATTGTCTCCGACCGAACCATGAGGTACGGTCGGATTTCTGGAGGTCACAACCATAAAACAATTAGCATTCACCTGTCTGTTTATTTGGCTTTTCTGTTTGTGCAATCTATCATAAACAGATAGTAAACTCGATCTTATTGAATTTGCGATAATACCGACAGCCAGAATTCTGTAGGTTATTATGGTGAAATATGTATACACTTCCATGGAATCTTCAATCATATAAAAAAATTAATTTTCAGAATCTTCTCTTCAATCCTATTTTTAAAGCTTCGTAACTTGTTACTCTGTTCTCACTTGCGCATATCGTGTTACTTGTAATTTGTCACCACCAAATACGGAGGATGCGGAAAGGTCAGGAAATGACCACCACATATCCTGGAGCAATATGGCCTTAGTTGCTAATGCTCCTAAAAACCAAATAACAAACAAACTTGTAATTTGTGTGTGCCGTGTTCTTTTGTCATTGATTGCTTATCTTTTTACTGTTTTAATTTTGAACCCCCACCCACAAATGTCAGTGAACAGAAATGTCAACTAGTTAGTATGTACATATTACAGTATGTATTAATTATTCTAATTATTACTTATATTCTTCTTATTTTCATGTATCGTTTAATTTTTTAATTGGTAAGTTAATAAAAGGTAAATTTGTCCTTAATATATCTTTACTTTTATAGCCTGTAGATAATATTCCTACTATTTTCGCTAATTAGAATCGATGTTTAATAGAATTAAAATTCAATTCACAAATGTTATCACAATAACCGGTGCTTTCTACACATCGTATAGTGAATGGTACTTTATTATGGTGACTCCATCGTAACATGATTTGATTGTACAGTAAACCAGTTGTAAAGTGGGGGTCCATTGTATTTTTAACTTTTTTTTATGTGAAACATTCGGATAATCGAGGCAGCCGCTTAAAAAGGCCAAAATGCACTAGTCACGATGTGTCCCAAATAACTGGAATCGACTGTATATGATATCAAAATTCTTTTTTGCATCCAGTTCCTTTGTAACCACATCATAATATCCATTCAAATTTGTCAGACAAGACTTTCCCTTAACAAACCCATGCTGTGTCTGAATTATTGCTAGATGATCCTGCAATGCATCTTTAACCAGTGACTCCATCATTTTATGCGGAACAGAAGTTAAACTAACTGGTCTGTAATTCCTCTTGTCACCCTATGACCTACCCTTTGTGAATTGGGGATACATTTGCACATCTCCAGTCCGTGGGGACCTCCCCTGAGTCCAAGGATCTCTCATAATTATGGCTAAGGGTTTGTTTAGTTCCTTTGCCACCTCCTTTAATATAACTGGATATATCCCATACACCCTAGATGCCATTCTTAGGTTTAACTTCAACAATTTCTCCTCCACTTTGCTCTCAGTTATAATAAAATCATTAAGCACTTTGCTACAATTTGATAACCTTCTGGCATTTTCAATCCTTAATAACTCCTCATGTGTGAATGCAAAATACTCATTCGGTTTGTTTGTTATCTGAGCAGGATCATCAACAATCGAACCATTGATATCAAGTGAACCAATATGATTCATCCCCTTCCTTTTAGAGTTTATATAAGTAAAGAAATCGTTGCTGTTTTTCTTAGCATCGTTTGCCAAAGGATGCTAAGAAATCAGCCTTTGCCTACCTAACCTCCTTTTGACTTGATTACAGACTAGCTTATAACTGCCATAGGCCTCTGTGTCGCCTGATAATTTATATGCATCCCATGCATTTTGGTTCTCTGGCATGAGTCTCATTAGTTCATTTGACAACCATTTAGGCCATATTGACTGGAACTTGTGGGTTGGTCACTTCATACTAGCAAGGCTTTTGTGGATTTATTGGATGATTATTTTCTGCAGCAGCATGTTTGAGAGGCAACCAGAGGGAGTAATACTCTTGATCTGATTATCAGCAGCGATTATTCATGCATTAAGAATCTGCAGATAAAGGAATCACTAGGTGGCAGTGATCACAGTGTACTGGTGTAGGATTTACTGAAAGATGTAACTACCTTTGGGGGCTAAAGGAAGAGTTTTGCTTTCATAAAGGTGACTACAGTGGTCTCAGACAGTTTTAAATTCTGTACAGTGGGACCGACTGAGGATGTTACCAAGAGCAAATTCTAAGAGGGAAGCATTCAAGTAACTCATTGTGGAAGCTGCTACTCTTTTCATACCAATTAAGAAATATTGTTCAAAGTTTAGGCCTAAATGGGTGTCAGAGGAACTAATGGGACTTGTGGCATAGAAGATAAATGCACTGGATGCATATAAATTATCAGGAGACACAGAAAGCTATGGTAGATACAAAATAGTCTGTAATCAAGTCACAAAAGAGATTATGCAAGTGAAGGCAGATTACGAGAAATATTTGGCAAAGAATGCTAAGAAAAACAGCACGAACGTCTTTAGTTTTATAAATCCTAGAAGGGTTGGGATGAATCAGATTGGTCCACTTGATATCAATGGTTTGAATGTTAATGATCCTGCTCAGATAGCTGATAATCTGAATGAGTTGAATCTACATTCACACATGAGTTATTAGCAAGGAAAATGCCAGAGGTTTATCAAACTGTAACAGGGTGCTTAATGATTTTGCAATAACTGAGAGCAAAGTGGACGAGAAATTGTTGAAGTTAAACATAAGAAAGGCGCTTGGGGTGTATCAGATCTATCCGGTTATTTTAACAGAGGCAGCAAAGGAAGTAAGCAAACCCTTTGCCATAATTATGAGGACTAATGTTATTAGTGGAGTCCCCCGGTATTTGGTGTTGGTCCCACTGTTGTTTTGTTTATTTATCAATGATATTGATGAAGGTATATCAGGCTTAATGTAGAAGTTTACAGATGATACAAAGGTTGGCAGGGTTGTTAATGACAGTAATGGCAGTGTTCTACTGCAACAGTATCCAGAAAAATGTATCCCCAATTCAAAAGGGGATCCAAGGGTGATACGAGTAATTATAGACCTGTGAGCTTAACTTCTGTTCCAGGAAAATTACTGGAGGCACTAGTTAAAGAAGCACTGCAGGATCATTTAGACAAGACTTCACTTATAGCTCGGACACAGCATGGTTTTGTTAAGGGGAAGTCTTGCCTGACCAATTTGATTGGATACTATGATGCAGTCACAAAGGAACTGGATGCAGGGAATAACTTTGATATTATATACTTGGATCTTAGAAAGGCTTTTGATACTGTTGCACATGGAAGACTGCTGCACAAATTGGAGCAGTGTAACATTGGAGGCAAATTGCTGCTGTGGATAAAGGGGTGGCTGAGGGGGAGAAGACAGAGAGTGGTAATCAGTGGACACTGCTCGTCGTGGACTAATGTTATTAGTGGAGTCCCTCGGGGCTCAGTGTTGGGTCCATTATTGTTTTCTGTATTCATAAATGATATTGATGATGGTATATCAAGCTTAATGTCGAAGTTTGCAGACGATACAAAGGTAGGCAGGGTTGTCAAGGACACTACTGACACTATGCTGCTGCAACAGGATCTGGAAAGGTTGAGCAGTTGGGCTGAGAGGTGGCAAATGAAGTTTAACATTGACAAATGTAAAGTACTACACATGGGAAACAGCAACCCCAGAGCAACGTATCAACTCTGTGGTACTACACTGACAGTGGTGGAGAATGAAAGGGACCTAGGGGTGGTTGTGCAGGCAGATATGAAGTTCTCTGAGCAGTGCAGACGGGCTGCAAGAGTAGCTCATGGTGTATTGTGAATGATATATAGGAATTTTTCTAGCAGGGATAAGGAGGTGATTATTCCCTTGTATAAGGCAATGTTCAGGCCACACCTAGAGTACTGTATACAGGTCTGGAGGCCTCATTTCAAGAAGATGTAGAGCTGCTGGAACGAGTACAGAGAATGGCAACAAGATTAGTGAATGGAACAAAGGGGTGCTCTTACGAAGAAAGGCTTAAGTTTTGCAAATTACAGTGTCTGGAGACTAGGCACCAGCGAGGTGATCTGATAGAGGTGTATAAAGCATTGAATGGTTTGAGCATGCTCAATGCTGATGGGATTCTTTCTCTCGCTCAGAATAATCACCTGAGAGGGCATAAATTCAAATTGAGGAAAGACAGATGTAGGATAGACGTGCGGAAATTTGCCTTTAGCCAGCGGGTGGTTGGTTGGTGGAACAGACTTCCATCCCTTGTCGTGGAAGTTAATAGCCTAAATAAGTTTAAGGCTCAGCTGGACAGATATTTTGAGCGAACAGAGGGGTGAAGTGGAAGTGGTTTTTTTTTTTTTTTTTTTTTTTTTTTGGCTGAGGCTGCATAAGCTTGCTTTCTTGCATCAAATGCCTCTACTAATGCTAATGCTAAATAGTAGTGCTGTGGCAAAACAGCACTGTGTGCATCACAGGATAATATGCAATTGGATTTATCCACATATTGAGATATAAACTAAAAGATTGCTATGGTGTTATCAGTTGGCATTTTAACCTGTTTTAAACTGTTGGCATTCAGTTTATTTGGTCATGTAATGTTGTTAGTTTACGATTCCACCTTAGTGAGATTTCACATAATTCGGAAATGGGTGCTTACTAGGGGGCACCACGAAATTTCTTTTAATTTGCTTAATTTCTAAATTATTTTAGGAATGTTGCTTCAATGCTACCCTTTTCTTCTTACCCCCCCCCCATATTTTGTTGTTATTTTATTTGGTTTAGTTCATTTTCACTCTACTGGTTTACCATGCTACTGGCAATATCCTATTTTAATTTATCCTATTTTAATATCCTATTTTAATTATATATATATATATATAAGGGATTATTATTATTAGTGTAAAATATAGTAAGTAGATATTTATTCTTAGAATTAGACTAATGAAAATACGGTGTACCCTGAGAGCGATATATGTGTTGACCGAAAAAGGGGGGGGGAAGATTATTAAGATTAGAAATAGAATTCTCCATTCTATTATTCTATACGATTATTTATATATATATATATATATATATATATATATATATATATATATAACCGATAATTCATATAAAAAATAAAATAAAACATAATCCAGTAGTATGGCAAAACTGTAGAGCGAAAGGTAACAAGACAGAAACCGTAGCAGAAAGTCCCCAAATAATTTAGAGCTTTAAATCCAATTAATAATAATAAATTCAATTTAAATTTAAAATAATGCTAATTATATAATAATTTAGCGGTATCCCCCTTGTAAAGTACCAATTCCAAAAGATGTGAAATATCACCAAAAAGGGGCTAAAAGGAACTACTAAAAGAAAACAAAATAACAAAATAGACTGACCATCATGCCCTATATTGACAGAGGACAACGAGGCCAATAATGGTCATGGAATCGCTGCATTTCGATCGCTATACAAATCGTCGCAAAGGTAAACAGATCGAAGGACCAAACTACCCCTTCCTCCTCTGATTGATCCACAAATGCAGAAGATTTGCATAGCAGTGGTTCTTATGCAGCGAGAAATAAACTATAAAACAGACAGCACTCTAGAGCAGAGCCACACCACTGACATAATGTAAGCTTAGCGAGCTTATATAAACAGAGAAAGGAGAATAGATGGCAGCACAGGCACTGCTTTTTTGCATATCAACCCACTACCACTGAGTTATATTTAAATAATGGCTTAAAAGTTAGAATGTAATAACATAAAATAAGAAAATAAATAAATATTAAGCTGTCATTGGAGCTAGCAAAATGCACATCCTCCACACGATGCCCAGATATAACCAATAATTCATATAAAAAATAAACCATAAGCCAGTAGTATGGCAAAACTGAAGAGCGAAAGGGGGAAGTTCTTTTGTTTTCTTTTAGCCCCTTTTTGGTGATATTTCACGTCTTTCGGAACTGGTACTTTACAAGGGGGGTACCGCTAAATTATTATATAATTGGCATTATTTTAAATTTAAATTGAATTTATTATTATTAATTGGATTTATAGCTCTAAATTATTTGGGGACATAATTCCATAATTGACATAATTCCAATATATATATATAATAATCACAGTTTAATGATATCAAAATCCCAGATTAAAATTTGCAAAAAATCATACAAATTATCAAACGTTTAACTATTATAATAATCTTAATATACTTCAACAATCTTAATAATAATACTTAAATAATCTTAAGTATTATAATAATAATAAGAAAATGGGAAAATATTTTTGGGAATATTTTTTCTGGGGGTATTTTTTACTGTTACCCATTTCAAAATATCCTGCCAGCACCCATGATCAGGCCTAATGTACTTGTCAAAGAAATTCATGAAAGTGCAGCTAATAATAAATAAATACCTGTATAATTACAGTTTTAGTTATGCTAATGATATTTATGACAAATGTTACGCAGCTGCCACAGTACATTACTCTAAATTTTCATATTCTGAAAGTATTCTTATTTCAATGCTATCTCTAACTATTGCTCAAATTCCCTATACAAATACCAAAATTAGGCTTGAAAAATTACTAATTAAATGCAATATAATAAAGTAAAATTAAGTCATTTTTATTTGCTGACCGTATTTTAAAACTGTTTGTTTTTGTAACAGAAAACACCATCTTCAAATTGAAAGAGGTTTTTGTCATTAAAATTTGTTATTCTTTTATATTCTTTCTGTACAAAATTAATCTAATAAGGTAAATTTTTACTTACTAAAAAACTAATAAATATATAGAATAATATTCATATATTTTTACAATACAGTAGATACTGTCGGGGTTATGGCCTGTTGGGATTTTGGGCCAGATCACTCTTGGGTTACTGTTACCCGTATGCAGTACCTTGCATTTGTCAATATTAAACTTCAGTTGCCACTTCTCAGCCCATCTACCTAACATTTCAAGATCCTGTTGCAGTAGCATACTGTCTTTACTATCATTAACAACCGTGCCACCCTTTGTATCATCTGCAAACTTGGACATTAAGCCTGATATACCTTTATCGATATCATTAATAAATGCACAAAACAACAATGGGCCCAACACTAAACCCTGGGGGACTCCACTAATAACATTAGTCCATGTAGAGCGGTGTCTATTTATTACCACTCTCTGCCGTCTCCCCCACAACCATCCCTTTATCCATTGCAGCAACTTGCCTTAATACCATACTGCTCCAATTTGTACAGCAGTTTTCCATGTGCAACAGTATCAAAAGCTTTCCTGAAATCCAAGTATATGATATCAAAATTATTTTTGCATCCAGTTCTTTTGTGACCACATCATAGTAATCAAATTGGTCAGACAAGACTTCCCTTTAACAAACCCATTCTGTATCTTAACTATTACTGCAGTCTTGTCTAGATGATCCTGCAATGCTTCTTTAACCAGTGACTCCATTATTTTCCCCAGAACAGAAGTTAAACTAGCAGGTCTATAATTATTTGCGTCACCCTTTGAACCACCTTTGTGAATTGGGGATACATTTGCACATCTCCAGTCCATGGGGAGCTCCCCTGAATCTAAGGATGCTCTCATAATTATGGCTAATTATGAGAGCATCCTTATTTTCTTCTAATATGAAGTATCCTTATTTTCTTCTAATACGAAGTGAATTATCTTTCAGACATTTTACAAGCTAAAATGAAAGGCTTTTACTCTAAACTGAAGTACTGATTTGACTAAAATGGCTAACTTTGGATAGATGCTAACTCCTGCAACCCACTTTAGTTATGCTTCATCAGTTAAAGGGTTGTTATGAAAACATTATTCTATCAGAGGATCTTATTTTAATTTTTTATAAAAAAATCATCTAAGGATGTATGCTACTTTGTATATTAGATATTTAGGCACCTCCGTAGCCAGGTGGGAAGGAGCAGCAGTGCGTTGCACACGCTTCTTGATTAGACCGGGGTTCGAGCCCGTCGCCACCAAATACGGAGGATGCGGAAAGGTCAGAGAATGACCACCGCATATCCCGGAGCAATATGGCCTAGTTGCTAATGCTCCTAAAAAAAAAAAAAAAAAATTAGATATTCAGTACATATCCCAAGGGAAACTATTGCAGAGTACTACTGAATCCAAAATATATATTAGCTACAGTAATACCTGAAACTCCAGACCTACCTTGTACATATTTTAACTTACTCATTAGTAACTTTGATATGTAATTGAATCTTTTTGTCTTTATTTACTTTCTGTCAGGTGAATCCTTACAATATAAGCATTACTATATCATTTCCTCCAGACACAGATACACCTGGATTTGCTGAAGAACAGAAGAGCAAGGTAAATTTGTGTTAAACTTCTGTTATAACACAAAATTAATATTCATAACATGAATTTTGTTATATTTAAATTATATTCCTAATTCTTTCACCTAATAAAACTTTTTTTAATGAAGTTTGAATGTGATGTTTAATACAGAGTGTCTCAAAAATATTGGTACAAACATTTAGGGGAGGTAGGTAACATCTAAAGGAATGTGAATCGCGTAGGAACCCATAACCGGAAATGTCACAGGAAAGTAGCAGCAGAGGCACAAGACAGTAATTAGGGGCAAACATTTATTTGACATAATATTAATAATGGAGTACGAGATGGATGCATTTCATGATGTTACAACAGATGCTCGAAGGTTCCACCATGAGACGCGATGCATGCTTGACACCGACGCAGCATGGATTGGCGGACACGGTCAAACACAACTGGAGTTTCTTTGACAGTAGCAGCAGTGCAGATGAGTCTCGCCACGAGATCCATTTCCATCTCCACAAGCGATTCATACACGATAGATTTGAGGGCCCCCCCACAGAAAGAAATCAGGGCCCGATAAATCAGGTGAGCGTGGGGGCCAGGCAACGGGTCCACCACGGCCAATCCATCGACGCCCAAAACGCCTGTTCAAATGGTCATGAACACACCTTCCATAATGGGCAGGCGCCCCGTCATGTTGAAATCAAATGTTGCATCTCACATTTGCTGGAACATCGTCAAGTAACCCTGGTAGAACTTGTTCAAGAAAGATCCGATATTTAGCGGAGTCCATGAGGGATGGTAACAGGTATGGGCAGACTAACAGTCACTGACCATACCTGCCCACACATTTATTGCGAAGCGATGTTGTGCCGCATGGGGGCGCACACCATGTGGGATGTCGTGAGCCCACACATGAGCATTGTGCTGATTGAATAAGCCTCATCCGTGAACAAAACATAGGCTGGAAAATTCAAGTCTTGAACACTTTCTTGGAGAAACCACTGCGCAAAAGCCACACGTGCAGGATGATCTTGGGGGAGCAGTAACTGAACCCTTTGGAGATGAAAGGGGTGTAAGGAATCGTGATGCCAGACATGCTGTACACTGCAACGAGACACTCCTAAGGCAGAGGCAATGGCACGTGTGCTGGTAGTAGGATTATTCTGAACGCCATTCAACACACTTTCTTCCATGGCGGGAGTTCACGTCGAACGTGGTCTGCCCACACTACTCCTGTAACTTCTAAATGACCCATAATTGCACGAATTTTTATGCACGCAAACAAACGGTGGTCTGGTACATGTCTGTCTGGGAAGCGTTCTCCATTAATTCATTGAGCGGCTCGTCCATTGCACTCTGCTAATCCATACACTAGGTGCGTGTCTGCCAGCTCACAGTTCGTATATCGATGCATGCTCTCCGTGCGGCGACTACTGCTTGAATGAGTAAACCAGAAATTTTCCCCCTCGCGAACTGATGAACAGCGCCATCTACCGACTTACGGTGACGTTTCCGGTTATGGGTTCCTATGCGATTCACATTCCTTTAGATGTTACCTACCTCCCCTAAACGTTTGTATCAATAATTTTGAGACATTCTGTATATTTAAGTCAGGGTTGTCTCCTGGTTTCTACATTTTTTTCGTCTATATTTAGGTCCTTTTCAGTCGTCCTGACCATATTATATTGTTTCTTCCATTGGGAGAAATAATTTGATGTGTCTGTTCAAAATTAGACCTGTTATAACCCAAATAATGGGATTTCACTGTTTTGGTGGGAAAATCGCCTTGAACAAAGGAAACCATCTTAAATCTATTACTAGATATAAGTTCCCCATTAAAGATAACCTGATATAACTTGTTTTCTGTCTAATATAGTTAAGAATTTTGGGCCCTTGAGGCGTAGGCAAGTCAAGGGTTCGTTAGCGCTATAGCGATCGCACCACGCAGAAATACTCAAAAACACAAAAATATATATGAATTATCAAGAACAAAACTCTTACCTCAAATAAATTACTTCTGTTCATCTATGGTTACCTTAGGAATCAAGGGATCCATGTTAAGTGCTTGAGGAAAATACACAATCCAGCTGAGTCGTCTTACGATTACCATCCACCGTCTACATCAAGTGGAGCGTCATGCAAATGCGACTGTTCACCTCTGCAACCACAGCACCACTCATTTAATAATGAACACCAAGATAAAGGAATAATAGCGAATAAAAATTCACTTTTTCAACAGTTTTAGGTGTGTAATCCAGTCATTGAAAGACAGGTTTCAGCTGATCATAAAGATCAACTCAAATGATCAATATAAGGACCAATTCCAATACAGATTTAGAAATTCTGTATATAAATGGTTATCAGAAAGCTATCTCTATCATCAATTTATACAAAGAATTAAAATATTTGCAAAGCATTTCAAAGGCAGTTGATCTCCTTGAAAATCTCACAATTCATGTGGTCAATTTGATGGTACAGTGAAACCTCTCTATTGTGGACACTACTGGGGCAGAAGAAATTGTCCACTATTGAGGGTGTCTGCTTTGCTGACTCTGTGTACATGTAGTGAGTTTCAGTAATTCTGAAAAATGAAATTCAGTGTAACTCTTTACTTAACACCGACTTTTTTTTTATTATTGCTTATTATTATACATTTCTGGTTCAGTTAACTTTTAATAAATAAAGCATAATTAATTTATAATAAATAACAAACCTTTATTTGTATTATTTATTATAAAACATTAACTTTTAGTAAAAAAAAAAAAAAAAAAAAAAATGGATATAAATTGCTTTGTTTAGAGTATTTCGTTTTCACAATTTCATTTTCATTGTGGATAATTAGATTGCCGACTACTTCACTTCATATTCATCATTTTGGCTCACATAGAATTCTTTTAATGTGTTTAGGTGATCTAATGCATCAGCATGTTTTTTTTTTTAATTTGGGATCATGCTGTTCATCCTTTTCAGGTTCTTCTTCTTGCTCCATAAGTTCTTAATTTTTCATAAATTCACTTATAATGTCTTTTACTTCAGTATTTATGCCTCCCACCACTACATTAGTCTACAGAAACATATCCATCACCACTCAGTGAGCCGGGTGGGTAAAGTGCCTGCCTGGCAACCCAAAGGTCGTGGGTTCAATTCCCACCTCGGGATCAAAGGATAAAATCAAAGTTTCCTGGTGTCCATTGCAAGCTATTAAGTACAGACATATCAGCTGCATCTGCAAAGCCACCATCACACTGACTAACACTCAAATTAAATCCTACTTTGGGGAGCAGTTTTTAATTGTAGAGGGGCTCACTGCATTCCGTGCTGCACTAATCCAGATTATAGCTTGTAGTACATCTATACTTTTGTAAAGTTTTGAACAACTTTTTTCTTCATCAGGTTTTGAAATGAGATGTTTGAGAACTATTTGTCAATATTTCACTTTAAAGTTTTCAATTAATTCTTGGTCCTAGTGGTTGAGAAGCAGATTTGACTTTGGGAGGATAAAACACCATTTCAACATGATTCAGTTTAATGTTTGGGTGAGATGTATGGCATTGTTAAGAAATAAAATAACTTTTCTATTCTGTTAATTCATTCTTTTATCCAACTGGATCAGCCATTCTGTCATTATCTCCATAGTCAATCCAAGCCTTATCATTTGATTTCCAATGTACCGAGTGATTATAAAATAAGTTTCCCTATTCAGGAGACCCTAGTGTTAAAACAGTTAGAGATAGCGCTGTGAAAATCAGTGGGTATGTCATTTAAGTTATGAGAAAACGATTTGTAGAAGGAAAAAAAAATTTGTTCAAATTTCTGCCACCAAGGAGAAACTGGCATTGTAAACATGAGATGGAACACTTAACTTAGGATTAGATTTTAATATCATAAGTTAGAAATCTACAGATATTGTTCTATGTGCTTTCCTTCACTTGAGATGACATTCTGAAAATGGAGAACTGCGTGCGACACAATTTCGCATTAGCATCTCATTGGGGATGTTGGCTACATGCTGTTTAATACTTGTTTTCAAATCGAAAAGCATCTGTATGCTGCCAGAAATCATAGGAATTGTGATCAGGTGGTGCCTCCTTAACCAGGTGGGCAGTAGCAGCAGTGCATAGCACACACTTCTTGATTAGACCCAGGGTTCGAGCCCATGCCCACCAAATACGGAGGATGCGGAAAGGTTAGGGAATGACCACCGCATATCCCCGGAGCAATATGGCCTTAGTTGCTAATGCTCCTAAAAACCAAATAACAAACAAACAACTGGTGATTGGGCTGGCCAGAACTGCAGAAAGTCTCTAGGAATGATGCAATCATTTCCAAATGTTGAACGGAGTAGTTCCTTCACTTGTTGACCAACATGGAGAGATTACATTATTCCCTTTCTTGCAGAGTGGGAATAATGTGAACGCTTAGAAGAGCTCAGTACCGTGCACTAGTTACCATACACCTTAGGGGGGGGGGGATGAGGTGTAGAATCTTCAAAGAAAAATGGTCTGATTATAAACTCTGCTGTGAATCCACGCCATACTGTAACGTATGGACTTTGTAGTGATCTTTCATGCACAGCAGATGGAGGAGAAGTTCCCCATATTCGGCAGTTTTGTGCATTTACAGGCCCATGAAGAGTGAAATGTGCCTCATCAGACCACAAGATCGTTCGAGTCCATGTATCGCCAAGTTTCATACAAGCAGAAATATTAGAGCACAGTCTAGTCATTGTTGCAGATCACAAGACTTTAGTTCTTGCACTATGTGAATCTTGTACAGGAACTAGCGGAGAATTATTCAAAGCACTTTAAGTACAGTAGAACAAGGAAGGTTCAAGTCTCTTGACACCTCTGGCACTACTGACTGGTAGTGTTTCACATTCTGACCATTGCAACCGCCACTTCATCCACTGCCTTCGTTCCGATATGTGGTCGTCCCCTGCCTGGAATTACAACTGACTGCTCGGTCGCTTCAAATTTCTTTATTGGTTTTTGAAGCCCCACCGACATCATTCCTTTATGAAAACCTTTAAGTTTCCGATATTCATGTAGTGCTGCATTACTATTATTCTGGTAGAACAGTTTTACTAAAAGAGCACGTTCCTTTTTTTGTAAGAGGCATAATGGTTATTGACGGTGGCATTGTCCTTTCTGCCTTTATCTAACAGGATGTCATTTGCATAAACAGCATGTCTTGAAGTAAATGACAACTTTTACATATGTACAGCGCCGTTTTCCTCTGGTGGCAGAAATTTAAACTATTTTTTTTTTTCTTCTGGAGGTCGCTTCCCCATACCCTAAGTGACACACTCACCAATTTTCACAGTGCTAACTCTAACCGTTTTGATACTAGGGTCTCCTGAATAGGGAAACTTATTTTATAACCACCTGGTGCATTGAGTTTGCTTAAATCCAAACTTTTAAAATGCCTTGGTTTCATAGATTGTCTATAACAAGAAGTTTTTTTACGAGTGCTTGCCATGCTTGTACACAAAAGTACAGTTAGACACTCCTTTTCCACTTTACCTCTAGCACATTTCCCCTCTAAGGTACCTTGTTTGTGTGGGACTGCACAGAAAAAACCTGTTTCATCAGCATTCAGTATATTTTCTGGTGAGTATGTAACAAGTATTGACTGCAGCCTGTTTTTTCCACTCAGCAATGGTTTCCAAATTAACATTATTAGACTCCCACAATTTGCTTTGAAGGAAATATTGTGACTCTACTGAACTTACCTAACCAGCCATTAGACGCTTTAATGTTGTCAATGGTGCTAATTTCTTTAGCAATTTCTAAAAGTTTGGTTTTAATCATAGGTTTATAAGTTTTCAAGACATTCTGTAGTACAGTTTGAGTATGTAAATGTAAATTCTTGCCAGAAGAATTTTACAGTCTTCCAGATTCTTTCCACTTTAAATTTACTACAGTACTATAATCAAACACTCTGAAGAAACAAAACTGACCCTTAAAGAATAGATAGATGGTAGCACCAGATATGCAAGTCAGTTTTTTTTTTACATTTTGAAGACCTAGACGTACCATTAAAACCATATGTTTAATGGCAATAGACTACGGAGTGGCTTCAATCAGTGTCTGTTTAAGTTTGACTAACAGTGAAGTGATGGATATTACATCACGTTATTAATGTGATGTAATATTCATCACTTCACTGTTAATTTTTTTAAAAAAATTATTGTACAGTACTGTACAATAAATATATTACAGCTGTATTCTCAACTGAATTACAACTGTAGTCTCACATTTACATACAACTTCCTCCCCCTCTCTCTCAGCAACAGGTTTTACAATTGTCTCATGTTTGCAATTTTATTGCCTTGCTAAGTGATGTGTATACCAGTGAACTGCTTCAGATGGTCAAAACTAAGTTTGTAAATTCTATATCAGCAGTGGTGAGTATATTAACAACATATTCTGCAATCTACTGTGTAATACTCTATAGCTATCAGAAGTTCAGTTAGTGTCACTGTAAGGACCTTGATGTTCACTTGCCTTCTTGGCTAATTGAAAGCGTGCGTGCATGCATGTGTGTGTGTGTGCGTGCGTGCGTGCGTGCTTCCAAAATGCTAACCTTGGAAAAAATCTAAGTGTCTGCTACAGAGAGAGAGAGAGAGAGAGAGAGAGAGAGAGAGAGAGAGAGAGAGAGAGGGGTTAGAAAATCAGAAAGGACAGCTATCAAAGTGTCCGCTTTAGAAATTCCTGTGTGTTCATAACAAGGTGGTGTCTGTTTAAGGAAGTTTCGCTGTCATTAACACGCATTTTCATGGTGCTGAGAATCCGTGTAAACATTGTTAGTATCAGTTGCATGCCTAATGCTGAAGGAAGCTTTCTCAAAGATAAAGTTAATCAAACTTGCCTTCATTGCATGGTGACACAAGATCAGTTTAATGGGTTGGCAATGTTATCAGCTGAATATGCAGTGCCAAGGAGTTAAATCTGCATGAATTGATCCAAGATTTGCAGATGTTAATGCTCAAAAACTTAATCTCTGAAGCAGAAAATTTAATTAATGAGTAATAATTGATGCTATTTGTTTATTAAATTTAAGTTAATAAATTATATTTTTAGTTCAAGATTAAAAAAATAAACTGAATGAAATAAACAATAAAATATTTTCAAAATTTATTTTGTTTTTTAATTGAAAAACCTTTTTCAGCTTATGAATGCAATGAGGGCTCAGGTGCCACACCCCTTTGGAACAGTTCTGGAACTAGAAACAAACACAGTTCCAAGCTTTGTAGCATCAGGTATGTGTGAAGAACCCAAAAAAACTGAGCTTAACTGGTTGCCACTTTCAAGGCTGAATGGCAGAAAATATTGGAGGACATTTACAAAAAAAAACCCTAGTGGAGAGTGTTCCATAGAGACTAGAGGCTGTCATAATGTCTAGAGGTTTCAGCACATGTTATTAGTTTTCTTGTAAATAAAGGTTATCTGTAGATAGGTAATTGTCTGGATATTAATAGTAAGACAATGTATATATAATGAAATGAACATATGTGTTGTCACACAAGGAGAACATATCTTGTAGCACATTACATAACTGAAGGTAAGTTAATTATCAGTTAACTGCAGAAGTAATGTCTACTAGAGATTATTATAAAAATTTATCCTAATCATGGAAGGTGAACTTAATATTCACAGGCTGTTTTGCCACTGTACTTTTATAGTAATGCTAATATACCACTTAGTTTTTTTTGTTTCAACTTAATTTTTTTTTCATTTTTAGCCTACAGAAACCAACATCATATCAGAATCAGCAGGTTTATTTACTCCTGAGCAGGTGGCAGCACAACTTATAAAGGATGTTATGGTAAATTAGAGTATTACTTTTTTTTTTTTAATTAAAGAATTTTTTTATATAATCTTGTGTTTATGATAAGTAAAATTATAGCTGTCTGCTATAGTTAATTTTTTTTTTAAGGAGGATAAGTTTAAATTGTACTACACAGGATCTGTATTGAGACCTAGAATTTGTATGTGAAATTATAATATTAACAGCAGTTAATATTATAATATATTATAATTTCACAGACAAATTCTAGGTCTCAATACAGATCCTGTATTTATTGAAAGTATAATTAATTGAAAGTGCAGTATTACAATTAGCCATAGTCCAGCCCACTTTTGAATTTTCCCAAGCATGTCAGCCTCATCTATCCAGTGTTGACTTATTCTGTAATTAATAACTCACTGACTAAAAGAAAACTTCCTACAATCCTTGGAATATGTTTCCACCCAACATGGCAGAGGTAGTTAGCCTGTTTAAGTTCAAAGCAGAATTGATTGGTTACCTTGAGAGAATGGAAATAGTATGAATATACTGTTTTTTTTTTTATATATTTACTTTTATCTTATTAATTAATTAATTATTTTTTTTTATTTTTTTTTTGTTGAAAAAATCCACTTCTTTGCATCATTTGGCCTTACTGATATTAACACATTCATTGCTTCCTGGGCTGAAATATGTGGGTTTGGATTTTAAGGAAACAGTATTCTACTTTTAGAACATTTTTTCCAAACCACCTTCACTGGGGCCTGATTAATTCAGTCATAGTGAAAAGAAAGCCCAAGAATGTTTCTGCTCTTTTTAATCCAGATTAACTCAGTTCTGTGGTTTTCAATCCTTTTTTGACTCAGCAGCGAAAGTGTTAGTCCAGTCTGTAACTTTTGAATTTATGGCCTCTAGTTCTAGCATCATTTATAGCCATGAAAATTTGACCTTAATTTATTTGCATCCCACTCTTGGAGACTTATAGCTGTTGCAGTCTCACCAGACCAGAAAGTGCCAGTAGGGATTATGACCTCTCTGTCTCTCAGGGAAAATTATTTTATCCAAAATCATTGAAAATCATACTAACCTGTCATACTATCAAAATCATTGATAGGATAGTATGCTCTTTCCTTATTCTAGGCCAGTGATTCTCAAACGATGCACCACGGAACACTGGTTTAGTTTGGTGCACTGCAAGAGGTGGCTAGGTGTGTTGCGAATATTATGAAAGTATATTTTAAAAATGAAAAGAAACCCATTTGAATAGAGATTTATTACACGCATGATCAAATTATAGCTAGGCTAGGCCCCTAGGGTAACAGTTATTATTGTACACAGCTAGCAAGCATGACCTAGGATCATTCGAAATGCATTAAAACACACATGCTTGAATGGCCGCTTAAGATGCAGGCTTATTGACTCACTTTCATGAACTCTCCGACTTACGTAAATCCGACTTTATGTAAGTTTTTGCCCGCCAGTGTAAACTTTGTGGCAACGTATTTTGCATCCCATAGGGAAAAATGGAGGTATCATGAAAATATCGTAATGTGAACCCAATAACACTTTTTTTGTAATTCGTTCCAAGTCCTTGGAAGTTGAAAATTTCGCTATATTACTAAACCATTTATCTCTCTAAAAGGTCATATTTATAATGGAAATTGCACTACACTGTCATCGTTATCATATATTCCTGTTAAAAGAATCAGTTTTGAATGCCTTTGTGATATTTTTCTAAAACACATTTCTGGAGATCACAACCATAAAACAAAACAATTTGCACTCTCTGGTTTATTGAGCTTTTCTGTTAGTGCATCTAATTATAAATGGGTAGTAAACTCGATCTTATTGTATTTGCAATAATACCAATAACTGCAATCGTATGGGTTTTTACGCTATTATGGTGAAATGTGTTCCCCTTCACTGAAATCTTCGATCATAAAAAACAAATTTTCAGAAACTTCTCTTCATTCTTATTTACGTATTACAATGTTGAAGGGAAAGTAATCAATGAGAAGTGCAAGTGGTGGTAGTGTCAGGAAATGAAACAAAATTGATTTAGAAATGAAGATGAAAATGATTAAGAAGTACGAAGCAAGACAAAGTTTGTCATCTATTGCACGGGAATTAGATCCCGCTGCTTCAACAGTAAATACTGTTTTAAAGGACAGTGCACTATACGTGCCCTGTCAAAGGATCAATGCACTTAAGGTCAACAGTGATGACAAAACAGCGTTCAGGTGCTGTATCGAAGATGGAACAGCTGTTAATTAATATGGATGGAAAATCAGATTCAGAAGCAAGTGCCCCTGAGTCTAATGACCATTCAAGCAAAAGCAACAAGTATTTATGAAGATATTAAGCATAAGCAAACAAACTGAATGAGTATTTTGCATCTACATTCACACGTGAGGAATTATTAAGGTTTGAAAATGGCAGAAGGTTATCAAATTGTAGCAGGGTGCTTAATGATCTTGTAATAACTGAGAGCAAAGTGGAAGAGAAATTGTTGAAGTTAAACGTAAGAAAAGCACCTGGGGTGGATGGGATCTATCCAGTTATACTAAAGGAGGCGCAAAGCAACTAAGCAAACCCTTAACCATAATTATGAGAGCATCCTTGGACTCAGGGGAGGTTCCCACGGACTGGAGATGTGCAAATGTATCCCCAATTCACAAAGGGGGATCGAAGGGTGACACGGGTAATTACAGACCAGTTAGTTTAACTTCTGTTCATTGTAAAATAATGGAGTCGCTGGTTAAAGATGCATTGCAGGATCATCTAGACAAGACTGCAGCAATAATTCAGACACAGCATGGGTTTGTTAAGGGAAAGCTTGTCTGACAAATTTGATAGGATATTATGATGTGGTTACAAAGGAACTGGATGCAAAAAATAATTTTGATATCATATATTTGGATTTCAAGAAAGCTTTTGACAGTGTTGCGCATGGAAGACTATTGTACAAATTGGAGCAGAATGGTATTAAGGGTAAGTTGCTACAATGGATAAAAGGATGATTAAGTGGGAGAAGACAGAGGGTGGTAATCAATGGGTGCTGCTCTTCTTGGACTAATGTTATTAGTGGAGTCCCACGGGGTTTGGTGTTGGGTCCACTGTTGTTTTGTATATTTATCAATGATATTGATGAAGGTATATCAGGCTTAGTGTCGAAGTTTGCAGATGATACAAAGGTTGGCAGGGTTGTTAATGACAGTAATGGCAGTGTGCTACTGCAACAGGATCTAGATAATTTGGGCAGATGGGCTAAGAAGTGGCAACTAAAGTTTAACCTTGACAAATGCAAAGTACTGCATATGGGTAGAAGTAACCCCAGAGAAACATACCAACTGTGTGGTACTACACTTAAGGTGGTAGAAAATGAAAAAGACCTGGGAGTAATTGTGCAGGCAGATATGAAGTTTTCTGAGCAATGCAGACAGGCTGCCAGGGCAGGTCATGGGGTTTTGTCAATGATATATAGGAATTTTGCTAGCAGGGAGAAGGAGGTGATTGTCCCTCTGTATAAGGCAATGGTCAGGCCACGCCTTGAGTACTGCGTACAGGTCTGGAGGCCTCATTTTAGCAAGGATGTAGATTTACTTGAGCGTGTACAGAGAAGGGCAACAAGATTGGTGAGGGGAATGAAGGGATCCTCTTATCAAGAGAGGCTTAAGTTCTGCAAATTGCAGTGGCTGGAGACTAGGCACCTGCGCGGTGATCTGATTGAGGTGTATAAGGCCTTGAATGGGTTCAGCATGCTGAATTCTGATGGGATCCTTCCACTTGTTCAGATTACGAACGTAAGGGGGCATAAATTCAAATTAAGAAAAGACAGATGTAGATTAGATGTGCGGAAATTTGCCTTTAGCCAGCGGGTGGTTAATTGCTGGAACAAACTTCCATCTGTCGTTGTGGAAGTTGATAGGTTAAATAAATTTAAGGAGGAACTGGACAGGCATTTGGAGGGAATGGTGTGATTTTTTTTTTTTTTTTTTTTTTTGGCTGATGCTGCATAAGCTCATACATTTGCTTTCTTGCATCACATGCCACTACTACTAAGTATGGCGAACCACAAGCCACGTTCGTGGCAAGCAACTGGTGGTTTAATAGGTTCACCCATCGCACTAGTTTCCACAATGTTAAAGTATGGAGTGAAGTCGAACCAGAAAGCATGGATAACAATATCTCTCTTTGAGAATTGGTTTAAATGCTGCTTCATTCCCGAGGTTGAAAAATATTGTAAAGATAACGACATTCCTTTCAAGATTTTGCTTCTATTAGATAATGCCCTGGATATCCTGCACATCTAGAACGTGAGAGTCATATTTCTACTGCCAAACAACTTCACTCATCCAACCTATGGATCAGGGTGTTATTTCGAATTAAAAAGCATACTATTTACGCACAACATTTGCTCAGGCATTGTCTGCAGTGGACGGTGAGAAAAATTAAGAGACTTTTGGAAATCTTACAGTATTTACCACACCATCTTGAACATTAATAATGCCTGGGTGGAAATTACTAAAAGTTGTTTAAATGGCGCATGGAAGAAAATATGCCCACAGCACATAAAAGGCTTCGAAGGATTTGAAAAAGACGAATCATATGAAGTGATTATAGATAAGATTGTAAAGGTTGCAGCGCTACTTCAGTTGGAGGTTGATGCCAAAGATGTGGTGGAGTTAATAGAGGAAGAAGAGAAGGAATTATCTAACAAAGAACTTATTGACTTGCAGGTGGCGATAGTGAAAGAAAAAAAAATGCTGACGAAGCTCAAGATAAACCAAATGAGGAGCCGAGACGCTTCACCAGAGAGATGGCAATGGCATTTCGTGAAATTGTATCAACAATGGCGAGGTTTGAGAAGATGGATCCTGACAGCGAACGATTCTTAAAAGTTAACCGGGGGGTAAATGATATGCTTGCTTGCTACAAAGAAATCTACAATGAAAAGAAAAAAGCCACCATCCAGTCATCCATTAATATGTTCTTTTGTAAGGTTGAGTGGTTGACCCCTTCTAAATCTTCACAGCCCTCAATTTCCTCAGCGGCGTACTTATTGGCTGAAGATGTAGATTCTGGCAACGATGCTCGATAGTTTAAACTTACTGACGTTATGCTTGTCTCCTCTCCTTTTTTGTAATTTTATAATTTTGAAACTTTTAAAAATTTTCCTGTGCATTAGATAAAAAATTGAATAAATACAATAAATAATTCTATTTACCTGTTTGTCGAACATTTCTTTTTTTTGATTCAATCAATTCAGCGATCATAGTTGCCGGTGCTGCACAACATGGGGGAAATTCCGACTAGCGTAGCTTTCCGCGGAACGCAACCCTTACATAAATTGGGTAGTTCCTATCTTAGTTTGAGCTGGACAGTGGAATAGGCTGCATGTTCTCTCCAACTGTGTTACAGAATAGGCTACATGTGCAATTCAGTATATGTTGTATGTGAGTGTTGTATGTATATGCAATTCACTATTATTTTTTATGACATATAGCATCCTATAAAAATGGATAAATTTGTTAAGAGGAAACGTAGCATTGACGACTGTGAATCTGAAAGTGAGCTTACTTCAAAAGCAACAAATGTCAATTAAGTTAAAACACGACCTAATTGCCAATATTGCAACAGTTATTTAAAGTTTGGTTTTTCTTGGACCGGAAACGAAGACAAGCCTTTCCCACTGTGTGTGATGAAAAAATGTCAAAGTCGTGGTTCCTAGCATGTTAAAATGACATTTTACAACTTAACATTCACATCTTCAAGGAAAAATTCAAATTATTTCAAAAGATTGTCAGAGCAGCAATTGAAACAAGCAAATGTTTTTAAAAAAAGATTAACAGTTTTTTAAAAGGTTCAAATCACTTCTTATGAGATATCTGAAATGATATCTCATAAGACCAAAACCATTTCAGATATCTCATAAGAATGAAGTCACATACTCAACCTGAGTCAATTAAATTGCTAGCATGTAGAAAGATTGTTAAAACAGTGTTGGGAAATGAAGCAGAGCAAGAAATAAGCAAAATTCCCCTCTCAAATGATACAATTTGTAGACAAATTACAGAACTGTCAACTTTATTCCATACATTTTCTTCTATGTCAGCTGACATAGAAGAAAATGTATGGAATAAACTTCAGAATTCAGATTTTGCTTTGCAAATTGACAAATCTACTGACATCAGTAACAAAGCACAGCTACTTGCATTTATTCATTTTATTGAAGGAGACCAAATAGTAAATCAATTTTTTTGTTGCAAAGAAATTCCAGGTACTACAAGAGGTCAAGACATCTTTAATAATTTACCCACCTACCTAGAAAAATGGTAATGTTCGAGGAAGTCATATGTTGGCATTTGTATGAATGGAGCTCCATCTATGGTTGGCCCTATGAAAGGGTTTACAATGCTCGTAAAACAGCAAAATCCCAATGTTATTACAACTCATTGCTTTATATAGGGAGGTCCTCGTTTCAAAAACATTAGGAATTGAATTACAAAAAGTTTTAAACCAAGTTGTCAAAATGGTTAATTTCATTAAAAGCAGACCATTAAAGACTAATTTATTTAAGCAAATTTGTATTGATATGGATTCACAGTATAGATGATTAATTTTACACACAGAAGTGAGATGGCCGTCAAGGGGGAAGGTGCTATGTCATGTACATGAACTCCGAAAAGAGATGCTTGCACTGTTTGAGGAAGAAAAACACGAACGCTTTTGTGAATATCTTCATTGTGAATATTGGATTTCCAGGCTGGAATATTTATTTATGCACCTTAATAACCTCAATACAAGTATGCAAGGTCATTAAAATATAATACAAGTATGCAAATTAAAATATTCTAACTTTGACAGATAAGCTAATTGCATTTCAGAAAAAAATAGCAATTTGATAAAATAGAGCTAGAGATCATAATTTTGAAATGTTTCCTTTGCTATGTAAAACCCATATAAAAGAAATTACTACTGTCGTGGTTGAGCATTTGACAACTCTGGAAGAGAAATTAAACTTTTATTTTCCATCATTAAATGTAGAGGACTATGATTGGGTTTAAAACCCGTTCATAAAAATTCCATCGGATATTGGTTTGAAATTATCTGAAGAACTGAGGCCAAGCGATTTTCTTGAGTGATAAATAAAGTGATTTTCTGAGTGATTTCATTCTGTTTTCTTTCCAGTGCCTTTCTTATCCTCATTTCTTTTTAAGTGGTTCTGTACTTAACAGATTTCGAGTAAGAACCCAGGAAGGAAAATCACCTTTCTTTTCTTAGTGTATTAATTAATTTTTTCACTAACAAACTAACTTCTCCAGGTGCTTGGCCACTAGGTGGTACTGCTCCTGCCTCTCCATGGCGGGGCTGGAAATCTGAAAGGAAAAAATAATCCTTTCAGGACTAAAAGGAGCAAAAATGGACTCTGAAAACCAGGTTTCACCTGGATCTATGGAACAAACTCAACACTGTCAGCAGCCAGATGATCCTAACCCATCTACTGTGAAGAGACAAAAGAAAGATGTGACCCAGACCATCACTCCACTCTTTCTAATTTTACATTCCTTATCAGACCAGCCAGTTAGTAAACTTTAATGTCTAGAACATGTAGCTGGTCCACTGAAAATGGTTTGCTGCCTGAAATCAGGTGACCTACTTATGGAAACGACAAATCAACGTCATTCCTACTTCTTAAAACAACAACTTTTGGCAGGATTCCCAAAGTCACTCCACATGCCACTTTAAATACATCAAAAGGGGTTATTGGAATGAGACCTCCTAAACAACTCTGAAGAAGAAATTGTACAAGTTACAAAACCAGAATGTCATTCATGCAAAAAGAATTATCAAAAAGGATGGAAACCTGATACCAACCCGCACTATCATACTTACTTTCAACACACCTACCCTACCAACATCAGTGAAAGTGGGATACCTAAATTGCCAGGTAAAGCCATACATCCCCAATCCAATAAGATGCTTCAAGTGTCAAAAGTATGGCAATTTGTAAACAGTATGCAGAGGACCAGCTATTTGTGCCACCTGTGGCTCAAAAGATCATAATGATAAAGAATGCAATGCACAGTCTCCTTGCTGCCCAAACTGCAAAGGAGATCACCCTGCCTACTCTACTCCAGAGAATGCAATATATGGAAAAGAAAGAGAACCAAGTACAGAAATATAAAACTGAGTATAAGGTTACATACCACGAAGCTAAAAACCAGATACCATTACTCCCATTAGTGAGATCATATGCATCAGCAGCAACGGCAGTCCAGAAAACAAAAGAATTGGATCGCAAACTGACAGCTCAGTTCCACCTAACATATCAATAGCAGACCGGGCATGTACTCTCCTCTTACAGACAAAAACGAAAAGCTGATCAGGCGATAAATACTCCAGTTATAATATAATCCAACCAGATGCTGAAGATCCAACACCAACTGGCAGTGCAAATCCCACCAAATCTGTAGACAAAAAACAGAAAAATACTGATACTATGGAAATTGACGAAAAGGAGCAAGATGATTCAGTCCTGGAACTCTACACAACTGATGATATGGACAGTGGTGGTTGACCAACTTTCCCTAGAAAATAAAAAATCAAAACAGATTGGTGCAAACAGGCAGCCCAACGTAAATCATCGGAATCAATAACTAAGTCCAAATAATGCACACACTTCTTCGGTTGAATTGTCGTGAGCTTCGAATTAACCTTAACGATATCAAAGGTCTAATTACCATCTATAATCTTATAAGCATTTGTTTACTACAAGAAAACAACCTAACTCTGCACATAAGCATTTCAGTCAAGCACTACAATATATGTATAGAGGCAAGATCGTAAAACTAAACAACCACTCATGGAGGGATCGCCATTCTGATAGACTCTAATATTCCATCCTGGCAGATCCAGCCGCAAATGCCTCTTGAAGCAGTTGCGGTACACATCATGACAGGAATTGCCCTTACTTTGGTTTCACTATATCTTCCATCTAACCATATATATATGCTGCAAGACTTTGAGGACTTAATTGACCAATTACCATCTCCTTTCTGTCTGATGGGCGATCTTAATGAGCATCATATCATTTGGGGTTCCGTTCATACAGACAAAAGAGGACAAATGATTGAAAAACTTCAAAATAGCAGGAATTTAACACTCTTATACACTGGCACTTACACCCACATCCATTTATCAACAGAAAGTACTTCTGCAATCGATCTTACCATCCATTCCCCGGTTCTCTTTCATATTCTTGACTGGTCAGTTGAAGTTAAACCTAAGGAAGGCATCTGGGGTGAATGCGATCTATCTAGTTATATTAAAGGAGGCAGCAAAGGAAGTAAGCAAACCCTTAGCCATACTTACGAGAGCTTCCTTGGACTCGGGGGAGGTCCCTGTGGACTGGCGGTGTACAAATGTATCACCAATTCACAAAGGGGGGCTCAACAGGTGACACAATTAACTATAGACCTGTTAGTTTAACTTGTGTTTCGGGGAAAATAATGGAGTTACTAGTTAAAGAAGCATTGCAGGATCATCTAGACAAGACTGCAGTAATAGTTAAGATACAGCATGGGTTTGTTAAAGGGAAGTCTTGTCTGCCCAATTTGATTACTATGATGTGGTCACAAAAGAACTGGATACAAAAATAATTTTGATATCATATACTTGGATTTCAGGAAAGCTTTTGATACTGTTGCATATGGAAGACTGCTGTACAAAGTGGAGCGGTATGGCATTAAGGGTAAGTTGCTACAATGGATAAAGGGATGGTTGAGTGGGAGACGACAGAGAGTGGTAATCAATGGACACTGCTCTTCGTGGACGAATGTTATTAGTGGAACTCCTCAGTGTTCGGTACTGAGCCCATTATTGTTTTGTGTATTCATCAACGATATTGATGAAGGTATACCAGGCTATCTGTCCAAGTTTGCAGATGATACAAAGATTGGCAGGGTTGTTAACGACAGTAAAGACAGTATGCTACTCCAACTGGATCTAGATAAGTTGGGAAAATAGGCTGAGAATTTGATTACTATGATGTGGTCACAAAAGAACTGGATGCAAAAATAATTTTGATATCATATACTTGGTTTACAGTATATGATACCATATACAATGTTAAACTGGAATTTAACATTGACAAATACAAAGTACTGCATATGGATAGCAATAACCGAAGAGAAACGTACCAACTATCTGGTACTGCACTCAGAGAAGTCGAATGTGAAAAAAGACATGGGGGGTAATTGTGCAGTCAGATATGAAGTTCACTGTGCATTGCAGACTGGCTGCCAGGGCAGGTCATGGAGTCTTGTCAATGATATATAGGAATTTTACTAGCAGGGAAAAGGAGGTGATTGTCCCTCTGTATAAGGCAATGGTCAGGCCGCGCCTTGAGTACTGCTACAGGTCTGGAGGCCTCATTTTAGGAAGGATGTCGATTTGCTTGAGCGTGTACAGAGAAGGGCAACAAGATTGGTGAGGGGAATGAAGGGATCGTCTTACCAAGAGAGGCTTAAGTTCTGCAAATTGCAGTGGCTGGAGACTAGGCACCTGCTTGGTGATCTGATTGAGGTGTATAAGGCCTTGAATGGGTTGAGCATGCTGAATTCTGATGGGATCCTTTCACTTGTTCAGATTATGAACCTAAGGGGGCATAAATTCAAATTAAGAAAAGACATGTAGAATAGATGTGCGGAAATTTGCCTTTAGCCAGCGGGTGGTTAATTGCTGGAACAAACTTCCATCTGTCGTTGTGGAAGTTGATAGGTTGAATAAATTTAAGGAGGGAATGGTGTGTTTTTTTTTTTTTTTTTGGCTGATGCTGCTTAAGCTCATACACTTGCTTTGCTTTCTTACATCACATGCCACTACTACTACTACCTCTCACCCTGTTCTTTGCTAACACTTCCTAAATTTTCTGGGAAGTAGTCTATGTGGGAGTGTAACAAATTTACCTTGATACTCATGTTGCAGCTCAGCTTCTTGAAATTTTGCAAATATATTTTCAACAACTTTCTTGTAGTCTGGATCCTTGTTGTTCCCTAAAAAAGTTCTCAACAACAGACCTGAAGCTAATCCATGCCTATTTTTCTCTTTTATTCATAGTCCCTTTAGCTTCCCTTGGGTAATCAATGAGAATTTGGTACAAAGGTAGTTGAAGTAGGGACCTTTCTGAGGTAAAGCTTTCACAATCTGTTTCATCAAACCCAGTTTGATGTGCAAAGATGGAAGACAGTTTTGGGGTCTGCCAGTGGTGTATGAACTATGTTTTCTTATCCAGGCAACAAACTGCCCATCTGTGGTCAGACCTTAACATCTCAGTGCTATCTCCTTGCCCAACTGTAGCCAGATTGCCATCCAAGTAACATGCCTATCATTTTAAAGTCAGCACAAACCTATCAACCAACTATTAATGTCTCCACTGTGTAGAATTGAAACTAATTCCTCCATAGTTCACCAGTTCATTTATATTACTGTAAAAAACCTAGAATTGTCCTCAAAAAATTAGGACACTAGTTTTCATTCTCCATGTCTGTACCATGAGAAAAACATCCCATGTGCTAGAAGATTTTTTTTACTTAAGGAACCAAGGAGTTCTACAGGTTCATTTGGTAAATATAAATCTCTTACCAGATCATTGAGTTCATGCTGTGAAAACAGTTGAGGGCTGGACTCACTGTCCCCAGACATGTAGACTTGTATGAGTTTCATCTTTGGAAGCTTCATTTTCAGCGCTCCTTGCTGCTACATTCCCAGCAGGTTATCTCCACATGGGACTAGTCTAATAGTGGTTGGAATATTAGGATACATTGTATCCCTTTTCGATAAAGCAAAAGTAACAGTCATCACAGTGATTTGCAATTCCCATGATTTGCTCCTGCCAAATCATGGGAATTGCAAATGGCATAGCTTTCATTTTACCACTTTTCCACAACTTCAGTGCTTCAACACAGGTTTGGCAGTCTTTACGTGGAGCCCACTGTTTATCTTGGTCACCGAGCTTCACCCTAACAAATTCTGTAATATCTTGTCTTTGTTTGAGGACGAAATAACTTCATAAATATAACAAAATAAGTTTGGATTGTTTGAACACTTGCAAAGTGAGTAAAATGAAGACATTTTACTCACTTTTCAGTAAAAGTTTGACACAATAACCTCAAAAATAAACACTGCCCACACTGATAAACACTGCCAAATGGAACTCTCAAGGTCAAGGAAAAAATGACTGAAGGCAGTATTGCCAACATTTGAAATTTAGTTTACAAATTCCCAGCATTTATTCCAAACTTAATACATTCAATAATACAAGTCATGACATCAACTTAAATGATTTTTGAAAAAACAGTATGTGTTAGAAAATATGAATAGCATTTCTGAAATAAGTTTAAAAAACTGAGTTAAAAACAGCTCTTAGTTTACAAACATCAGAAACCATGCAGAGTGGTGTAATTTATAGCATTATGTATGTGTTTTAATAACTTTATCATGTATATAATGATTAAAATAACATATGGCATTACTATTCATAGAGCTTTTGTATCAGTGATTTGCCACAAATATAGTATCGTGTAACTAGTGTTACAGAACAGTAGAGAAATTATAGATTTTTAATTGTGGTAAAAAGTAGTTCTTAGGTATCTCAAAAGTTTGAATCATCTAGGTTGGCATAATTGGATAATTTTATTATCTGTTTTAATTAACTTATAACTTTAAAAAACATAACAGTATAGCGAAATACGTATAACATAAACTTGATAGTGTAATAGATGTAACATAAGCTTGAGGCGTAATACATATTGTTGCTACATAACGGGTGACTAGAATAGTGTTATTTATTGCATTTAAGTAGATTAATTTAGTAGTATTCTTGAATATATTGAACTTAAATGAAAATCATGTCACAGACTAGAGCTGCAAATCAACAGGCTCAAAATAGCGGGAGTGCTGTGACTCAGGGGCAGTTCTCCTATGAATCACAGCCTAACAAGATGTGCAGTGTTTGTGAACCTTTCTAGAACAGGTACAATACTGTAAAAGGGAGATAGTAGTATAGAAAATGAGGATTCTAGGACACTTTCCCAAATTTGCAAACACAAAAAAAAAAAAAAAAAAAACGCTCTAAAAACACTCCCATTTTTCCTTAAAATCATTCATTTTCCTAAAGTAATGTACAAAAAAAATCATTTTTAATGAAATAATGTGTTTTCTCAATTTTAATTAAAAAACCCCTATTCTAATCATATACACTAATTTTATACACCCTCTCTCTTAGGATCAATCCTGTGATTTACAGCAACTTTGCTGTTGCACACACATAGCTTGATAAAATAGACTTCTCCTCTTACAGCCAAAGAACTATAAACACTCTTCATGCCCCTATGCCATTATCAGTAAGTAAAGTAAATAAAGGTGATATTAAGTAGGAAACGTTATTCAAGCTAATGCGAGATAATTAATTAGAATCCTCATTAAACTTTAAGCTGCTCTAGCTCCTTAACTAATTATCTGATTTTAATGCAAATTTCAATGAATAACATGTCAGAATAAAGACTACTTTTTAAAAATATATTCTATAATCAAAATCAAATACATGTTCAGTATTATTTTGTAACCCACGGTAAATTAATTTTAAATCATTTTGTAAATTAAAATTTTTATTATCGATATCAGATAAGTTTGACTAAACTTTACTGGCATATAAATTTCTTTCCTCATAAACTTCTGCTATGAGATGAATGTCGGTGTCTTGTTTTAATAGTTTTGAATTTATTTACATTGTATTCAAAGTATGTTCTTAAATCACTTATTTTTTTATCTGCTATTTTATTTCATCCATAATTTTGCTAATATAAAACTAACCTTTTTTATAATTTTCGTTTATGAATTCATTGCTAAATGGATGATTTAAAATAGCATCACACCAGTTTATTTTCATTTTATGTGTATTAATAAAGTCCTCACTTAAAGATAAGTATATAGCTAACTGTTTGATAGTTGTTCAATGATGTCTTCTGGTAACTCTTGATAGTTAGTTACAATTTACATATCTAGTTCATTAGCAAATTCAAGAATAAAAGTACTACTAAGTGTTTGAAATTGAGTTACATTTTTTTTGTTTAGTTTTTCTTTGAATGCCCAAATAAATTCCTCAGATAATCTTTGAAATAAATTTTCACTTTAGCTTATCTGCATGTTCTTTAATAAACTCTTCAGAGATAGCTTGATGTTTAGATATTAGATTTCAGTTAATCTTTTTGTGAAATTCTTCCATGAAGCTTTCTGAGAGTTTTTGTTCTTTGAAAATAATATTCCAATTGAGATAATCCTTAAATTGTCTAGCTAACTGCTCAGAGAGAGTAGGATCTCTAGACACTTCATCCCATTTTACAGTATTAGGTTTAAAGGGATAGTCTTCAGGAATTTTCATTTAATTATAAACTATTTTTTCAATTAAATAGCAACTGTATTTTTCATCCAATAATTTTCATTGTTTTTTAATTTACACTGAAATAAAACTTCTATAGATTTGATGTTGAAATAATCAGAATGCTTGCTAATGTCAAAATGTGTTATCGGAGATATGTTTTTGAACTGAAAATAATCAGCAATTGCAATTTCACCTTCATCACAACACATCTTTTATTCCTGCAGCTAAAAAACTTTTATATAATCTTACATACTTGTTTACTTCATAATTTATTCTAAATTCTTCAAATGGATAACTTTTTCCTGATACCTCAACATGATTCAGATTTCAAATGATCGAAAAATCACATTATTTTGTTTTTGATTTTCAAACCTGCTGATTTCTGAAATGTTATGAAAATGTGAGAGGATGATTTCTCTCTATTAGAAAGTAACCAAGTACTCCAATTATTATTCATTACATTTGATAAATACATATTACCACATTCCCATAAGAAGTTGACAGTTTCTCCTAATATAATATTTTGTAAAAATTTACTTTCTATGATTAACGAAGGTTTAACTTGTGGAAGCCATAAAGATAGCTTTTCTAACTAAAATTTATATTTCCTATAATTTTCTGTAGTAATTAATATATTTTTATCTGAATTTCTGTCTAATTCAAATCTGATTTCAATTCCTGTGAAAACTTTTTTGGCATCACTGCAAAACCCAAAAACTTTATTAGAATAGTAATCAAAAACATGCAGGCTTACTTTTTTGTCTTAATTAGCATTAGTTGTAACTTATGATGCAAGAAAGCAAGCTTACACAACATCAGCCAAAAAAAAACAAAAAAAACACTTCCCAATCCATTTGCTTCAAACGTTTGTCCAGTTCTTCTTGAATTTATTTAAGCTATCAACTTTCACGGCAGATGGAAGTTTGTTCTAGCAATCAACCGCTCATGGATAAAGGCAAATTCTGCACATCTATTCTGCAACTGTCTTTCCTCAATTTGAATTTATATCTCTTCAAGTGTGTAATCTGGGCAAGAGGAAGAATGCCATCAGCATTGAGCATGCCCAAATCATTCCAAGCCTTATACACCTCAATCAGATCACCTCACAGGTGCCTAGCCTCCAGATGCTGCAATTTTAGGAGGGGGCTCTGACTCTCTTTAAAAATTACAGCTATGAATTACAGGCTCCGAAAAAGCGATGTGTTTGCCATTTTATTTACCTAATTGTTATTTTATATTGAACTTTATAAGTAGCCATATAGTTATAGATATGCTGGTTATTTTTAATTTAGATAAGAGTTTTTGTAGATTACTACTTAATATACGTAAAACCATTGTTTCGTTCAAATCTTGCAGCCATTGAGCAGTGGTAGGGAATTCAAATTTTTAATTCTGGTAACTAAGTAGCTCTAACGTAAAATTATATAGCGTAATTCGCATCCCTGCATTTAGGATTCTATTAGATAGTGTAGTAGTATTGACAGTTATTTAATTAAATTTATTGATCTTATTAATTTAAAATATCATGCCCCCAGACTAGAGCAGAAAAGCAACGGACACAAAGTGGCAGCAGTGCTGTGACTCGGCGGAGAACTGAGGGAGGGCAATTCTCCAACGCATCACAGCCTAAAAAAATGTGCAACTTGTGAAATGTTTCCCGAACTCTCTGGAACAGAACATGATCTAGCCAAGGAGGATGTCTTTGTGTGTGCCAGGTGCAGAAAGTGTCTAGAAATTAGGTGTCAACTCAGCGTTCTGATGGGCGTCTATGAGAACTTGAAGTGAAGGGTAGATGCCCATGAACAAATGAATGAGGGACCCGTCAAGCTCTCAGCTGCCCAACTCAGGTGCCTCCGTAGCCAGGTGGGAAGAAGCAGCAGTGCGTAGCACACGCTTCTTGATTAGACCGGGGTTCGAGCCCGTCACCACCAAATACGGAGGATGCGGAAAGGTCAGGGAATGACCACCGCATATCCCAGAGCAATATGGTCTTCATTGCTAATGTTCCTAAAAAACAAATAACTAGCTGCCCAACTCAACACCAGAGCTCACTCCTGTGCATCAGGCCACAAAGCAGCAATATCCAAGGCAGAATGCGCTGGTCACACAGGAGTTAGTTATCGTCGGTGACTCTATTGTCAGGGAGACGGGGAATATATTGTGTAAAAAGGATAGATGAAATAGGACCCAGGGTATGTCTTCCAGGGGCAAAGTTGATGACATTGTAAAGCATATATCATCTTTCAAGGGCACAAAGGGTGATATTGTTGTATGTGTTGGCACCGACATTAAGAGTAGGTGGTCTGCAGATTTACTTAACAAGTATAGCTCAACGTTGCAAAAAAGTCGTGAGTTAGGGTTAAATTAGAAAGTGTCTGCAATTCTGCCCAGACACAATAGGAGGGAGTACATGATGAGAGTCTTGTCAATCAATTCGGCCCTGGAGGAAATGTGCAAGGCTCAAGGGGTAGAATGGTCTGAGCTTGTTAACAGGAGAGACTGCTTCTACAGGGATGGGATACACTTAAATAGAAAGGGTGCAAGAATATTTGCTGATGCTATCGAGGCAGCGTTAGGTGGGTTGGAAAACTGCTAGCTTGGGGAGATTCACAGACTAAAAGGTTAAAAGTAGCTGCAGGCAGAGGTGTAGGTGATTCTTGCACTACTACTAGAATAAGCAGCAGAATGGGGCGAGGGGTGTTGGGGTTTCGGGGACTGATGGCAGTCATCGTTGAAACAGGTGGGTATATGGGATGTGTTAGGGTAACTAATAATAAGAATAGGTACATGTATACCAATGCTAGAAGTATAGTAAATAAATTTGATGAATTTGAAGTGTTGGTCAAGACATCAAAGGCAGATATTGTTGGAATAACAGAGACGTGGTGTCACACAGATATAAGGAATGCAGAACTGGAATTTAGGGAGTACAATGTGTACAGAAAGGATAGACAGGATAGGAAGGGAGGAGGTGTTATGCTGTTAATTAAGAAAAACATAAAATCAAAAGAAGTGCATCCAGTTGATATAGATGACTAGTGCACTGTTGAGTCATTTTGGTGTGACATAAGCATTGCGAAAGCAAAAATAAGAGTAGGAGTGTGTTATAGGCCTAATGACTCGAATGAGTACAGTGAACAGTTGTACAGAGAAATAGAGTGGGCTAGTAAATCAGAATGTCTTATAATGGGGGATTTTAACTTCCCAGATATAGACTGGAACTTATGGGTTGGTCACTTTGTCACACACTAGTAAGACTTTTGTGGATTTATTGGATGTTTGTTTTCTGCAGCAGCATGTTCGAAAGGCAACCAGGGAGAGTAATACTCTTGATCTGGTTATCAGCAGTGATCATTTGTGTATTAAAAATTTGCAGATAAAGGAACCATTAGGTGGCAATGATCACAGTGTACTGATGTGGGATTTACTTAAAGATATAATTACCATCAGGGGTAAAGGAAGGGGTTTTTGCTTCCGTAAAGGTGACTACAATTGTCTCAGACAGTTTTTAAATTCTGTACAGTGGAATCAACTGATGATGTTACCAACAGCAAATTCTAAGTGGGAAGCATTCAAGGAATTAATCGTGGAAGCTACTAAAAGTTTCATACCTATTAAAAAATATTGTATTAGGTTTAGGCCTAAATGGTTGTCAGATGAACTAATGAGACTCGTGGCAGAGAAGAAAAATGCATGGAATGCATATAAATTATCAGGTGACACAGAAGCCTAAGATATATATAAGCTAATCTGTAATCAAGTCACAGAGGAGGTTAGGCAGGCGAAGGCAGATTACAAAAAATCTTTGGCAAAGGATGCTAAGAAAAACAGCAAGGATTTCTTTACTAATATAAACTCTAAAAGGAAAGGGATGAATCTGATTGGTCCACTTGATACCGATGGTTCAACTGTTGATGATCCTGCTCAGATAGCAAACAAACTGAATGAGTATTTTGCCTCTACATTCATACGTGAGGAGTTATTAAGGTTTGAAAATGCCACAAGGTTATCAAATTGTAACTGGGTGCTTAATGATTTTGTAATAACTGAGAACAAAGTGGAGGAGAAATTGTTGAAGTTAAACATAAGAAAGGCACCTGGGGTGGATGGGATCTATCCAGTTATATTAAAGGAGGCGGCAAAAGAAGTAATCAGACTATTAGCCATAATTGTGAAAGCATACTTGGACTCAGGGGAAGTCCCCACGGACTGGAGATGTGCAAATGTGTCCCCAATTCACAAAGGGAGATTGAAGGGTAACAAGTAATTACAGACCAGTTAGTTTAACTTCTGTTACGGGTAAAATAATGGAGTCACTGGTTAAAGATGTACTGCAGGATCATTTAGACAAGACTGCAGCAATAATTCAGACGCAGCATGGGTTTGTTAAGGGAAAGTTTTGTCTGACAAATTTGATTGGTTATTATGTTGTGGTTACAAAGGAACTGGATGCTAAAATAATTTTGATATCATATATTTGGATTTCAGGAAAGCTTTTGACATTGTTGCGCATGGAAGACTACTGTACAAATTGGAGCAGAATGGTATTAAGGGTAAGTTGCTACAATGGATAAAAGGATGGTTGAGTGAGAGAAGTCAGAGGGTGGTAATCAATGGGTGCTGCTCTTCGTGGACTATGTTATTAGTGGAGTCCCACAAGGTTTGGTGTTAGGTCCACTGTTGTTTTGTATATTTATCAATGATATTGATGAAGGTATATCAGGATTAGTATCGAAGTTTGCAGATGATACAAAGGTTGGCAGGGTTGTTAATGATAGTAATGGCAGTGTGTTACTGCAACAGGATCTAGAAAATTTGGGCACATGGGCTGGGAAGTGGCAACTGAAGTTTAACGTTGAAAAATGCAAAGTGCTGCATATGGGTAGAAGTAACCCCACAGAAACGTACCAACTGTGTGGTACTGCACTTAAGGTGGTAAAAATGAAAAAGACCTGGGAGTAATTGTGCAGTCAGACATGAAGTTTTCTGAGCAATGCAGGCAGGCTGCCAGGGCAGGTCATGGGGTGTTTTCAATGATATACAGGAATTTTGCTAGCAGGGAAAAGGAGGTGATTGTACCTCTATATAAGGCAATGGTCAGGTCAGGCCACGCCTTGAGTACTTCATGCAGGTCTGGAGGCCTCATTTTAGGAAGGATGTAGATTTGCTTGACCATGTACAGAGAAGGGCAACAAGATTGGTGAGGGGAATGAAGGGAACTTCTTACCATGAGAGGCTTAATTTCTGCAAATTGCAGCAGCTGGAGACTAGGCACCTGTGAGTGGATCTGATTGAGGTGTATAAGGCCTTGAATGAGTTGAGAATGCTGAATTCTTGATGGGATTCTTCAACTTGTTCAGATTATGAACCTAAGGGGGCATAAATCGAAATTGAGGATGGACAGATGTAGAATAGATGTGTGGAAATTTGCCTTTAGCCAGCGAGTGGTTAATTGCTGGAACAAACTTCCATCTGTCGTTGTAGAAGTTGATAGGTTAAATAAATTTAAGGAAGAACTGGACAAACATTTAGAGGGGATTGTTTTGTAATTTTTTTTTTTTGGCGGATGCTGCATAAGCTTCAGCTTTCTTGCATCACATGCCACTACTACTACTACTACTATTTGCAGAACTTAAACCTTTCTTGATATATTTGTTCCTTTGTCACTTTGTTTCCCTCACCAATCTTATTTCCCTTCTCTTTCCTCATTCCAGCAGCTCTACATCCTCCATAAAATGAGGTCTGCAGACCTGTATGCAGTACTCGTGGTGTGACCTGACCATTGCCTTATACAATGGATAATCACCTCCTTATCCTTGCTACTAAAGTTCCTGTATATCATTGAGAAGACACCATGAGCTGCTGTGGCAGTCTGTCTGCATTGCTCTGAAAACTTCATATCCGACTGCACAATTACCACCAGGTCTTTTTCATTCTCCGCTTCCCTGAGTGTAGTGTACCGCACAGTTGCTACATTACTTTGCGGTTACTGCTATCCATATGCAGTACATATGCATTTGTCAATGTTAAACTTCAGTTGGCAGCTCTCTGCCCATCTGCCCAACTTTTCCTGATCCTGTTGCAGCAGTGTACTGTCATTAACAACCCTGCCAACCTTTGTATCATTGATAAATACAAAAAACAACAATGGTCCCAACACTGAAACCCAGGAGACTCCACTAATAACATTAATCCATGATGAGCCATGTCCATTAATTACCACTCTGTCTCCTCCCACTCAACCATTCTTTTATGCATAGCAGAAACTGTCCGTTAATGCCATACAGCTCCAATTTTTACAGCAGCCTTTTATATGCAATAGTATCAAAACTTTCCTGAAATCCAAGTATATGATACAGTCAGTCCTCGTATAGCACGATAGTTTGTTCCTAGAAACTCTCGTGCAATGCAAAATCTTGCAATATAAACAACAAGCTCTATGGGAAAAATAGGGTTAGGTGCCGACCACCCAAGATTGAACCTACATTTGTAACCAAAACATTACCAAACACAATAAATAATCGTAATAAAATACGTAAGTATTTTATTACGATTATTTATTATTATACGTAATAAAATACGTAATACGTAAGCATTTTAATTACTTAAGTATTTTAAGTAATACGTAAGTATTTTATTACGCCTATTACATAATAAAATATTACTAATGCTTTTGCTTCTATCGTAAGCAAACGTTTTTGTTTGATTTTTTATCCAAACAGATGTCAGCTGTTCCATCTCTTCCAATTCTTTGTATCTTAGTCTAATGGATGTTAATTACACTTTGAGTTGTTCCTGCTATGAAAGTTGTTTTTATTTTCTCTGCATTCTTTGTAATTCTCGGCATTGCCTCTTTTAGGTCTGTAGCACGTGCAATATCACATGGTCTTTCATTTCGCTTAAAGCGTTTCACAATTCAATTTCATATTTTTTCTCTATCGACAGAAGCGGACTGGCCATAAGCCTTACCGGGGAAACCCCGGTGGGCCGGAGGTCAGTGTGATTTTGGCCATAAACGCTGGTATGAGGCCATTACAAATTTTCCCGGGTAAGAATTTTTGATCCAGTCGGCCTCTGTTTATTGATATTGCTTTTCTTTTTCTCTCTGAATCTGTAGTGTCTTCACAAGGATGCTTCCTTTTCACACCTTTTAAGTGTTTTACTCATTTTTAGGGAATAAAGCACAATTACAAAATGAGGAGGCACGCTTCATACACATAAACAAAGCTGCGCGCGTGTAGCAACTGAATAAACAACACCGTAAAGGCAGAGATACACTGTTAACACCTCACATTTTACTAAAGCACATTTCTAGGGGTTACTACCATAAAACAATAAAAACAATTTCCAGTTGCGTTTCTGCGAGTGGAATCTGTTATAAACTGGTAGTAAACTCGATCTAATTGCATTTTCGATTATACCGATAGCTGGAATTGTTGGTTTTTACGTTATTATGGTGAAATGTGTTTCGCCTTCACTGATATAAAAAACAAATACATTTTCAGAATCTTCTCTTCATTCCTATCGTGTTGTGTTCAGTTGGGGTGATTCCGCGTTCGACTGACATTTCTTGTAAACACAAAGGCGAATCGTGCATAAGCAAATTCGGTTCGTGTTATATAAGATATCGTTCCCCTATTTATGAATCGTGTATGATCGAATTCATGTAGTGTAAACACGTGTTATACGAGGACTGACTGTATCAAAATTATTTTTTTGCATCTGGTTCCTTGGTGATCACGTCATAGTATCCAATCAAATTAGTGAGGCAAGATTTCCCCTTGTCTAGTCGTTTACAGAATTATTAACTGAAGTTTTCATTATTTTTTTATTCTTGGGGCTATTTGTGCAACTGTCATGTCCTTAGATGGATCTGTGGTACCATTAAATCTGTTCAAATCTAAAGTTTTTGAGGTATCATGATACCAAAATATATTAGTAGCATTAGATATGGAATAATCATCTGAGAAACTCACTAAATTTTCAACTAATGTTGAAAATTTAATGAATGCCATAATGAGATATTAGCTATAGTTTTATTATTGTCTGCAAGAGTAGCTCATGGTGTCTTGTCAATGATATACAGGAATTTTTTTAGCAGGGATAAGGAGGTGATTGTCCCCTTGTATAAGGCAATGGTCAGGCCACACCTTGAGTACTGTATAGAGGTCTGGAATCCTCATTTTAAGAGGGATGTAGAGCTGTTGGAACGAGTACAGAGAAGGGCAACAAGATTAGTGAATGGAACAAAGGGGTGCTCTTACGAAGAAAGGCTTAAGTTTTGCAAATTACAGTGTCTGGAGACTAAGTACCTGCGAGGTGATCTGATTGAAGTGTGTAAAGCCTTGAATGGTTTGAGCATGCTCAGTGCTGATGGGATTCTTCTTTTTGCTCACAATAATCACCTGAGAGGGCATAAATTCAAATTGAGGAAAGACAGTTGTAGGTTAGATGCGGAAGTTAGCCTATAGCCAGCGGGTAGTTGATTCGTGGAACAGACTTCCATCTTTTGTTGTAGAAGTTGATAGCTTAAACAGATTCACGGCAGAACTAGACAAACATTTGGAGCAAGTGGATAGGTGAAATGAGAAGTGTGTGTGTGTGTGTGTGTGTGTGTGTGTGTGTGTGTGTGTGTGTGTGTGTGTGTGTGTGTGTGTGTTGGCTAATGCTATATTAGCTTGCTTCATGTGTCCTTGCTAATGCTATTTATGATGATCAGCTTCCTTGAAAAGGTATTAAACCCATTACTTTCTGTTGTCACTGTAGTGATTTGTACTATCTTTGTTTTTGCTTTGGCTGGCTGGATCAGATAATTATGGTTCTACTGTATTTATACTTCTGCCTACAAACATCTGATCAATGTTATAATTTGCTCTTCTAAAAACATCACAAGGAAGTACATTTAATTTAATTCACAACTTAAATTAATCACAAAATAATGTTTTTTTTCTAATTGTGAAATATCTCCATATGGCACATATAGGTGTCATTTTTTTTTTTTTTTTTTTTCGGTAGTTGTTGGCGCATCGGCTTCTGTGGCCATAATGCACCTCCCAAGGTTTTTGCAGTACTTTGATCCAAGCCCGAGGCGGGATTCGAACCCGTGACCTTTAGGTTACTAGGTAGGCACTTTACCCACCTGGCTAGCCCGGTCGGCTTAGGTGTCATTACTAATGTCACAGTTCTCAGAGTGTGATACCAAACTTTGTTTACATATTTTATTTCAACTCCTAACATTATGGAGATGAGTTTTTGACTGTGGTTAATATCTGAATTCTGTAGAATTTCAAAACAAAGACCTAATTAAGCATGTGATTTAAAAGAGGTTAAGAATCACTTTATGTTGAAGATTTTAAAAAGAATTTTATATAATGTATTTCAGGCAAGAAAGTTTATGAGCACTGTTGGATTTGAAGGGAAGCTGCTGTGTATTCTCAGTTCAGGTGTAACACCTGTTTGTACTCTTACTGAACTTGTTACTCAGGTAATTGCATTTTTGTTTTTTATTTGATATATGCATGTTTATCAGTAAGTGGGTGTGGGAGGGATCACAATCAATGAAGGGCACTATCCATATGCACATTAAAAAAAATTGTTCTTGTTTATACTCCGGCACGACCACTAGGTCAGTAGAGTTTACAATAAATCATCAATACAAGCGTTAATTATATTTAGCAGTCACAGGCTTGAATCCTGGTCCACTCAAAGAACATTTGCTGCTGCACTCTAGCTCCTTACCACTCAGCTATGCCAGACATATTTAAACCTTAAGCAGTTACACCAATGTTTTTTGAGGATCACATATGCACTCAGAAAAGATAACCTGTTATAACTAAAATTTTTCAAGGAAAATTCAGAATTGTTCACTTTTTGATGGCTTTTGGTTTCAATATATTATGAACACAACTGTAAAATCCATTTATTATATTAAAAACATTTTTAATTTTTTTAATAATAAAAAGAAAACTGCCTCTGCAGCAGTTCAGACTCTTCCCCAACTCCTTATTATCTGTAGTTATCTTTGCTGTCAGCAAGCAAAATGTAACTTGGAAAACCTGCATGCTTCTTCAGTTGAATCCTGGCCTCTTCAATGATGCAAAGCCAGAGAGTGTACCAATTGGAAGCACTGCGATTAAACATAAAATCAGTGTGCTACACCAATTTTAAATTCTTGTTTTTCGCCACTTACATATCATTATCAAGATAATGATATGTAATTATATCACTTCTGCTGATGATAGTTGATCTGCCAAGTTATCAGCGATATTTTTGACATGTTGAGCTATAGTACGCCAAGACAAACTTGTTTTGGAATTTAGACTTCATAGTTGAACTTAACATTGTACTAGCTTCTAACATGCATTCCTTAATGCAGTAGTCTCAAGCTGGCGGCCCGCGGGCCGCATCCGGCCCCCGAAGCAATTTTACACAGCCTGCGAATACATTTCAATTATGTATTTGTTGTAAATACGGTGCTTATAATTTTAGAGACATAGAGATATGGACTGAGCTTATGTGTGCGACTGCTATTGAAGGAAAAAGAGATAGAATGAATAGGTTGGGGCTTTGTCTTTGTCACTGTATGTTTGTATGCCAGGCCACGTGACTGGGATAAGGTGGGAGAACTTCCCGCGTCGGTACAATCAGTAAATTTAGTTCGCCAGCCGACAGTTGGTGGCGCTTCAGTATTGTGGTGTTTCCGATTTTTTCTATTGAGTTGGTATTTCTGATATATATTTTCCTTCAGTCAGTCACTAGTTGGTTAGCTGGATGCACAGCTCATATTGCTATATAGATGGAGACAAACTAACGTACGGCCCGTCAGCTGTTTTCAGATCATGCATTCGGCCCACATGCAATTTGAGTTTGAGACCACTGCCTTAATGAACTCTCCATCTGAAATGGCTTACATGCTTTTGCGATTTTTCTGGCAATGATATAAATTGTTTTTGTCACAGCTTCCTGTTCATCATTTTGTTGAATAAAATTAGGAAATTATGTCTACAACACTTTGTTGTAGACATAATTTCCTAATGAGTTGATCTCACATTGCTTTTCTTGCATCATCAGTTAAGTTTTTTCCATGCATAGGGTGCTTAGTTGTGTAGTGTCTCTTAATGTTATATACTTTAAAAACCAAAACACTTTCATTGCAAATGAGACACACAGCTTTATTTTTAATGCTTCTGAAAAAATATTTAGTTTTCCATTCCTCATTAAATGTACGACACTCATCCTTGATTGTTTGTTTTTTACTCATATTATGAAATATTCTTCTACTGGGATAACAAAATTAAAACAAAAAGTCACAAAGTACGCTCAAATTATAAACTAATAAGATAAGCTTGTCACAAGTTCAAAAGGTAAATCCAAATCAAAATATCACAAAATAATTTAAAATATCAATTCAACCCAGAAAGCAACGTATGTGTTAGCAATCGCTGACTAATCCAACTAGGTTGTAATCCACTCACCTAATCACTGTCAACTTCACTACACTGATTTTTATATAAACTTTGTAAATCCACACATGAGCAACAAGTTTCATACTACAAGACTGTCTGACTCGAACTGGAGGTAGAAAGTATGGATTCGTGTCCCCATTGTTCCACATGCACGTGATTACTCAGTAATTTTGTCTAAACAGTATTTCTCGGAAGTTCCATCATAGCATTGTGAAGATAGTATTGTTGATAATTTACCACTACTGATTCCATTGTATTTATTATAGTATGATAGTATTCATTATCTTGATAAAGTTACTAATGAAATTATGGCACAAGATGAACTGCACAAAAAACAGACGTGGGCCATAGTTTGCCCTGGCCTGGTCTAGATGATCCCATAAAAGCTCTGTTGTGTTTAAGTAAGGTGATTGAGGTTGGCACACCATAATTTTGCAGTAACCCCTCCTATTGTTTTGTTGCTAGAAAGTCCCTGCACAGCTTACAGCTGTGCTTCAGGTTATTGTCTTGTTGTAATATAAAATTTCTTCCACATAGTTGAAGTCTAGAGAATATTGTATTATATTCAGGAAAATGTTTATATAGCCTTCTTTTCTTAAAAGTCCTTCAATTCTGATGATGCCATCCACTCCAGAAAAACAGAACCACCAGATCATGATGGAACCACCACCATGCTTGACTGTAGGCACTAAACAATGTGGCACCATTTTTTCTTCAGTTGATCGTCACACATAAACAAACATAAGCTTGGATTCAAAATTTTCAAATTTGGATTCATTCGTCTACAGTATGTTTTTTCACTCTTCAGTTGTCCAATATTTATGTTTTTTCACTCTTCAGTTGTCCAATTAAAAACTGTTGATCTTGGCCCTTAGCCAAGATCAACAGTTTTTTTTTTGATTTTCTGGTTATTAAAAGCAGAAAATGTAGACCTCTTATTAAACTTCGTCTTTAGATATCAGTTATATCTGCAGTAAGTCATCAATTACATTTAGAAATCAGTGTTATGGTCTTATCTTGCACTTCTGTTATTACACACAGTGATTGTGGTTTGTCCTTTAAACTGCCAGTCTCCTTGAATCATCAAATAGTAGTTTGTACTCCTTTGAATCTATACAAAAAGTATAAATATAAAGTTTTATAAACTCCTCTGCCCCCAGCTATACAGAGGTCTTTAAGGAAAATAATATAATTAATTAATTTGCATATTTACTCTGAAAAAGCTTATCACTTAAACTTCTTTAGAAACTTTTTGTATAGATTTTGGAATCATAACAAGAATTTTTTTTTTTTTTATTCAAATTCTTTCCGAGCTGTGGTTCCTTTCAAAAAGCAGGTATTCTCAGTTAACGAATAAAAGATTAGCCTTATTGGTGATTTTATTTGATTAAAAATGGCTATTAAAAATTCCAAAAATTGAATCTTCTCAAAGAAGAGCAGCATGACTTCAGATTTGCCTTTAAAAAAAATAATTTTTAATCATAGTGATCAGTGAAATCCATTATATTATACCCAGTGAGTGTGCAGCACACTGTGGTAGAACAAATCAGGCCCTCCAGACTTCCATTCACTATTTTCCTCCATGCTCTCCCATTTCCTACAGATCTTTAGCCCAAGCCAGAGTAATCCGTCTTTCTTCTAATGCTTGCTTGACACCATCTATCCACCTTCATCTTGATTTATCTCTAGGTCTAGTAACATTCACTTTTGTGGAAAATCTCTGTTGAGCCAATCTTCCTTCTCACATCCTTTCTACTTACTCATTTCATCTTAAATCTGCTTTGCTTATTTTTTATATTTGTTATCCCAAGATTTTTCCTTAATTCTCATTTCTGAAGGCTCTAATTTTCGATCAGTTTTTATTTTTTTTTACCCAGCTCTCAGCTCCATATGTTAAACTTGGCTTAAAAACTGCATTATAAACAGTTGGTTAATTTCTGTTTTGCTCTAAATGAATTTGTTAAAATGTCTTTCTATACTTGCTGTGTTACTTATTCTGTTATTTATTTCCACGTCTGACCTTCAATCTTCACTAAAGACTGCTTCTAGACAAAATTACCATCTTATTCCACTTTCATTGAAAACTTGAATGCACTTTTCACACCAGTTTTGGGGCGCCTCCGTAGCCAGGTGGGAAGGAGCAGCAGTGTGCAGCACACGCTTCTTGATTAGACCGGGGTTCGAGCCCGTCACCACCAAATACGGAGGATGCGGAAAGGTCAGGGACTGACCACCGCATATCCCGGAGCAATATGGCCTTAGTTGCTAATGCTCCTAAAAACCAAACAACAACAACAACACCAGTTTTGGAGCTTTGGTTCCTCTCAAATGGCTAGTATTCTGAGTTAATGAATAATTGACTTTAATCATCACATAAGCAGAATTTAACAAATAAAGAATTAAAAATAACTAGTAACTTTAGATCAGCTTGAATAATGCAGTTATTTCTAAAGTGAGCATAAGACCAAGCTCGGTCACTGGAGGGGCATTAGTGTCACCAGATAGTAAATGTTAAAAGAAAAAGCAGAAAAAAAATGTTATTATTTTCTCTAATTATCTCAGTAGCTGTGGAAGACTCATAATGGTGGACTGTCTCTTGCCAATAATGCATGTACTCCTTTTATATTGCAGAGATATTGATGATTCTCATGCAATCTCTGATATAGAGTTGGACACCTTAGTGCAGGGGTGGCAAACCCATGGCATGTGTCCCCAAAGTGGTGCACGTACAATTTTTTTGGGCACTCGGAATTCAGTGTCCCAAAAAAAATTTCAAACTTCATGCAATGATTTGTTTGAAGTCAGAGTGGTGAGATGTACTGACAAAATTGTTAAACAAAATTAAGGAAAAGAATTTGTATATTTCACACATTTATTCAGAATGTAAGTTATTGGTAAAGTTATGTGAGATATATTATTTATATTCAGTATTTAGTGTAACCTCCTTCATTGTCAATTACAGTTTGTATGTGGCGTGGAGATTATTCTTCACTAATTCCCATAAATTCTCATAAATGTTTTAATTGCTATTTGCCCTCTACAGATTGTTTAGAATATCAGCTAAACCAGCAAAGAAACATAAAAGTTCAAATGAAGAGGGGAGTAGCAGAGAATTTCAAGAATCTTCGAGTGAAAGATTTGGTATGATTAAGAAGGATAATAAAGCATTATGCATTTTGTGCTCTGAAACACGAGGGTAGTTTTTTAAAAGGTTTAGCCAATTTTGGCACGTGATTTAGCCAATTTTTGTGTTCTGGGCACTTGAGGATAGTTTTTTATTGCATATAATAATCAGAATCCTCATCTGATGCATTTTTAGGCACATTAGCATATATGTGCATGAGCATCAGTTGTCTTAACCATATCTGTCATTCCATTCACATTCCATAACTCAGCTCCCAGTGGACAGATTTTCATGGTATTTTATGTTTAGGTCTTTTAGAAAGATTTGTCAGGCCATTGCAAATCATTAAATCAGAAAAATGGAAATCTGGCAATTATATTTTTCATAATATATCACATAGGCTATTCATGTACTGAATATTGCTGCTTGAAGCAATATCTGTTGCTTCAGCTACATTATAATTTGTTTTTGCTGTGCACTGATTGGAGGAAAATGGGCAATCTGTGATGGACACAGAAATGAAATGGTCTCAGTTCACACATAAAAGCAATTAATTAATTAATTGCTTGCTTTTGTGTGAAATTAATTAATTTAGTGTTGCAATTAATTTGATCTTTGAGAAGCTCATTTTCTTATCAGTTTACTAAATACTGCAGTGGATTCTGGTTATTTGGGCCACCCGTTAATCAGGGCAGCCGTTTATTTGGGACAAATCTCAAAGAACAGAACCTAATTCGAAAAAATGGCCAGGGTTTTCTTCGCTTAATTGGGACAACATGCTGTCTACTTATTTCACTTTACGATTGTCTTTGACCAGACCATGTAGTCTGGTCAAAGACAATCGTAAAGTGAAATAAGTAGACACTAGAATCAGCCGCTTTATAGAATCAAATTTCAAAAAACCAATTCAAATCATTAAAATGTACTACACTTTCATCATTATCATATGTTTGGCTATAAGAATCAATTTTGAATGCATTTGTGATATTTTTCTAAAGCACATTTCTGGAGGTCACAACCAGAAAACAAAAACAATTTGCAGTTTCCAGTTTATTGGGCTTTTCTGTTAGTGCAATCTGTTATAAATGAGTAGTAAATTCGATCTTATTGCATTTGCAATAATACTGGTATCTGGAATTCTGTAGATTTTTATGTTATTATGGTGAAATGTGTTTCCCCTTCACTGAAATCTTCAATCATATAAAAAACAAATTTTCATAATCTTCTCTTCATTCCTATGTTTTTTTTTTTAAGCTTTTATAAACTTGTTACTCCATATCTCACTTGCCCATATCATGTTAGTTGCAATTTGTGCATGCTGTTCTTTATTTTGATTGCTTATCTTTTTTATTGTTTTAAATTTTACAACCCCAAAAAAAATGTCAGTGAACAAAAATAGCAATTACTTAGTATATACTACAGTATTAATTAAGCTATATATGTGAGCATAAATTTATTTTTATTTTGCTAACCTGCGGAAAATATTCTTCTGATTTTCACATATCATTTAATTTTGTTAATTGGTAAGGTAACAAAGTGTCAATTTATCTTTACTTTTATATGCCGTGGATAATATTCCTCCTATTTTCACTTATTACAATCGCCATTTAATAGAATTAAAATTCAATTTACAAATGTGATCACAATGACCAGCACTTACTGCATTGCATATAGCGAACAGTATTTTATTATGGAGAGTCCATCATAAAGCAGGGTCCACTGTATTTTTAACTATTTATGTGAAACTTTGCATAATTCGGGCAGCCGCTTAATCGGGCCAAAGTGCACTAGTCTCAGTGTGTCCCAAATAACTGGAATGCATTGTATTTTCTTATTATATTAATCACAATAGAGGCATGAAATATGTTATATTTTAATTGATATTAAAATTCAGGAAAAAATAAAGCACATTATGAAATTGTAGTATAAGTATATGTTATCAGAACCTCAGATAGGTATTAAATAAATACCAATCTGAGGTTCAATTGGTATTTATTTAATTTAGTGAATCACAGAATGGGAAATATGTTGCATTTCGTGTGTTGTGAAATGCAGTACATAAAACATATTGCAAAATGTTGAAAATATTAGATTGTGAGGTATGTGTAGTGAAATAAAAACAATTAATTTTAATATTATTAGTTAATAAATTACTAATTGGTTGTGTACTTTTCACTTTTACTGATATAACAGGGAAAAAAAAATGCAATTAAGAAATTGAATATTAAAATGCAATGCACTGTGTACATTGCTTAGCTTATTACACTGTACAGATGCTAAAACTGACAATGGTTGGAATGACACTTCCTTTCTAATATAGTTGGTGATCTACACCAAGATACTACCGTGGTTTTTATGTATTTTATGCTCTCACAGTGTCACTATAAAGTAACAAGGCTAATTTTTTATTCTCCAATGTGATCTGTGCAGAGTCAGTTGAATTCAGACTTGGTGAGTCCAAGACTTCAGTGTTTTTTGAAAGCCAGCACAATCATATGTCATTATTACGATTTGCTCTTACTCTTTGAAATGGGACAGTCATGTATATGTGTTTATCTCCAAAGTTCTAACAGTGAATTTCACGGTTGACTTTTCCTCCTTTTTTTTAAAAAAAAAAAAGTGGAATTTTGCATTTTTCTTCCACTTATAGTTACACCTGTCCAAATCATAACAGAAATTGGTTTGTGTTTTTTATGACAGAAATTAATTATATTCTGTTATTTTTGTGGATTTAAAGATTGCCAAATTATGATTGATCAGTAAAAAAAAAAAAACTTTTCATTGTGTTTGATATGGGTTTGATAAAGAAGTTCTTTTGATTTAATACTGAAATTCATACCTTGTACTGATGCAGTGGAGTTTTTAGTCATTAGTTTCTTGCTTATCAAACATATTCTGAACTAAATGTTATAATGAAACTTGATCAGTAACAAAATAAAAACTAAATTATTAGGAAATTACAGAAAATTTTCTGTTTCACTGATTTTTACTTTTTCATTCACAGATTTTAACTATGGGTCCATTTCGTCTTGTAGGAGCTGCATTTATTAGTAGATGTAATGGTATTATAAGACAGTGTGCAAAAGAGCGTGAACAGTCCAAGAAATCATTGTGACTTTATTCATATGCACACAATTGTATTCCAAGGAATAATAATGCTTGGAACAGATAAACTACATGTCCTGTTTGTAGTGTTTTTCAAATATGTAATTTGGATCACTCTGAGATACATAATTTGAAGAGATATATGGAAAGTTTCTTTTACATTGTAAAAATTAAAAATATATTTTGGTAAGTATAAGGCATGCATTAAACACTACTCTTTATGTAATTTTTTGTCTGTATTAGTTTTGTAATTGAAGAACAGTAAACCTTCAATTTAATAGACTTCAGAAAATAATGAATGGCAGAACCAGTATGGGACCCGGTTTTGTAAATGCCTCATTCTGAAGGTATTTATTATCAGTTAAAACATTTTAATTAACCGTAAAACTAATAAGGAGACTGATCTTCTTTTGTTTATCAACAAATAGAAAGAAATCAAAATACTATATGAAGTATTGTTGTTCTCTTTTGTGACAATTGAAGTAATTTATAAAATGTTGTACTAAGTTGTGCTTACAGTTCTTGCTATTAAGAAGAAACTGTAAGTGAAGCTAAATTCGTGTGTCTCGCACCCTTTACAAGAGTCATATCATAGAGAGTGCAGTGCAATCAGGATTTTACTCCTTTCCACCTTCAATTCAGCCTGCTGATTGTGTCAGACATAATACGGTGTTATTTGAACCTCCATCAAGGGTGCTCGAGCCCCTTGTTGAAGTTCAATCAAAGTGAAGAGTTTCTTTTAATCAGAGTTTTTGACAGCAGAAACTCTAACTGAAGGAACTCTTCACACAATAATAGCAGTTAAAATAGCGTAATACAACATTTAATACTTTTTTTTTGCGAAGGTAAAGAAAGCCCACACAAGAAGCACACAAAAGTTCGATAAATTTACCAGTAAAAGTACTTTGCCATAACAGCATTTGTATTGTTGCTCGCTCAGTAAACATACAGTGGGTGTTATCGGTCAGGAGTAGAAATTGAATCCCATGAGAGATTGAAACCCTCCTGAAGTGGAGGGGTTAACCTGACCTTTTTTCTTTAGAATCACTGGTGGATTAGTGGATAAATTGTTTATTAAGAAAAAAAAAAAGCAAAGGTAAAGGAAGCCCACACAAGAAGCATGTCATTCGAAAAAGTTTACCGGTGAAACTACGTTATTAACATTTTTTACGACGCCAGAACTTCCAATATGACTCTGTTTGTGATTCAATTAGTGATTCTAAAGGAAAAAAGGTCAGGTTATCCCCTCCACTTTGGGAGGGTTTCAAGCTCCCGTGGGATTCAACTGCTACTCCAGAGCGACAACACCCACCGTCTGTTTACCGAGCGAGCAACAATACAAATGCCATTACAGCAAAGTACTTTTACCAGTAAATTTCATCGAACTTTTGCATGCTTCTCATGTGGGCTTTCTTGACCTTAGCCCTTTTTTAAAATTTGATAATATAGCACTTTTTCATCAGTCTAGCAGCTTCAGTGAATATACTTTTCTTTCGAGTTTTGTGGACAATCAGGTTTAGCGGACAGACCTTACCCCCATATTGTCCGTTGAACCTGAAGCTTTACTTTCGAATTAATATATAACAATCAGGATGATTTATATATACTAAAACTCATCAGTGTACTCCTCAGATGGCTTATAAGAGCCCTGCCCTGTTAACTTTCATATCATTTCTATTTCATTTTAATATATATCTAGAATTTTGGCCAAGAGAGGGTCAATTATGAACACCTTTTTAATAATTTATAGTAGATTTTTATGATCTTTAATTGTTCAGCAAATGTGCGCGCGCGCACACACACATATAACCATACAAATAAATTAGAATGAGTTAAAAATAAAACATTTTTGTCTATATAAACTGGTTAAGATTACTTTTGTCAGTATGTGGCTCTGCACTGGAGTGTTAGTATCTGTTGTATTTTTAATTTTCGCTGCATCAAGACCACTGCTATTCAAGTCCTCTGCATTGGCGGTTCGATCTGGATCGGGTGGCGGACTGATCTTTCAATCGACTCGCCTTTGCGGCAATTTGTCTAGCAATCGAAATGCAGCGATTCCCTGACCATTATTGGCCTTGTACTCCTCTGTTGAGATGGGGGTAATGGTCAGTCTATTTTTGTTTTATTTTACTGTAGTGGTCTAGATCTGTTGGTGATATTTCACATAAATTTGGACCTGGTGCCCGTCAGAGTGGGCGCCATTAAATTTCTATTGTAATTGGCTTTCAAAATTTAATGAATTATTATTCTTGTAATTAGATGTTCTAAATTATCTTAGATTTTCTGCTGCAATATTTTTACTCTTGTTACCCCTCTCCCCTCCCTGTTTGGCTTGATTCTTAAGTTTGATTTCGACTATTTTCGCTCTTGTCTTGCCATGCTGCTGGCAATATTTTATTTTATTTTTATTTTTAACTCATTCTAATTTATTTGTATGGTTATATTTCAAGCATCATGTAGAGGAATATGCTTTTTGCTGCCTCTGATGTTTGCTGTAACTATTTATTTTATTTTTATCATGAAAGATCCAGTTTCCAACTATTTTAAACGTTATTCAAATATATATATCAATACTTCCTTTTTTTTTTTTTTGTGTGTAAGATCATATAGGGGTATGATCATATATATGTTTTGAAGGTTCTTTCACTGCAGTATCAGAAAATTGTTTTTTTTTTTTTTTTTTTGTTTGTTTGTAGATCCTCTTGAAACTCTACAGAGACATGCTTCCGCCTGTTATCTGTGTTTAACATATGCAGTAATAGTAGCCATTTTTCATATATACTTAAAAAGGTTTGAAACTCAGCATAAGAAAGTGTACATACCCTATCAACAAGATTTGAGTTGTGTGGAATTACATAACCCAAAATTGGTGAAATGTTGGATCCAGAAGACTGACAATTGAATGAAATGAAAATTTTGGTTATTGTGAAGAAGATTTTATTTTATAAAAATCATTAAAGGATGCAATGACGTATACATTGCTGCCATTGGTAACCAGAAAAATCTCTAGAGATTCCTTGTTGATATGCCCTTGAATGATTATCTTTTCTGTTTTTCAAGCAGCAGCCACAAGTAGGGGATAGCAAAAGTCCTTCATTATGACATTTTTTAACTATTCAAAGTTATGGCGTTTGTAAAATGACGTTCGTGCAATTAGCATTAGTATTAGCATTAGTAGAGGCATATGATGCAAGGAAGCAAGCTTATGCAGCATCAGCCAGAAAAAAAAAAAAAAAAAAAACCACTTCACCCTTCTGTTTGTTGGAAATACCTGTCCAGCTGAGCCTTAAATTTATTTAAGCTATCAACTTCCACAACAAGGGATGGAAATCTGTTCCACCAACCAACTACCCGCTGGCTAAAGGCAAATTTCTACACATCTATTCTACATCTGTCTTTACTCAATTTGAATTTATGCCCTCTCAGGTGATTATTCTGAGCAAGAGGCAGAATCCCATCAGCATTGAGCATGCTCAAACCATTCAAGGCTTTATACACCTCTGTCAGATCACCTCGCCGGTGCATAGTCTCCAGACACTGTAATTTGCAAAACTTAATCCTTTCTTCATAAGAGCAACCCTTTGGTCCATTCACTAACCTTGTTGCCCTTCTCTGTACTCGTTCCAGCAGCTCTACATCCTTCTTGAAATGAGGCCTCTAGACCTGTATACAGTACTCAAGGTGTGGCCTGACCATTGCCTTATACAAGGGAATAATCACCACCTTATCCCTGCTAGAAAAATTCCTGTATATCGTTGATAAGACACCATGAGCTACTCTTGCAGCCCGTCTGCACTGCTCAGAGAACTTCATATCTGCCTGCACAATTACCCCCAGGTCCTTTTCATTCTCCACCACTGTAGTGTAGTACCGCAGAGTTGATATGTTGCTCTGGGGTTACTGTTTCCCATATGTAGTACTTTACATTTGTCAATGCTAAACTTCATTTGCCACCTCTCAACCCATCTGCTCAACCTTTCCAGATCCTGTTGCAGCAGCATAGCGTCAGTAGTGTCCTTAACAACCCTGCCAACTTTTGTATCGTCTGCAAAATTGGACATTAAGCTTGATATATTATCATATACGAATAATATAATACTCCTATAGAAAAATTACCAGGAAAATATATGAAATTAAAATGGACTTTAAGCAAGAGAACTTTTAAAATATGGATAAGTGAAAGTGCCTGTTTCTCCTTGATGTTCATGTAGTATGTGTATTCTGTCATTACATTCCTAGCAAAGCAAGCTAAATATTTTTTAACATTAGTAGTGGCATATGATGCAAGAAAGCAAGCTCATATAGTGTCAGTCAAAAAAAAACCCTTCCAATTTCACCTATCCATTTGCTCTAAACATGTTTATCTAGTTCTTCCTTAAATCTGTTTAAGCTATCAACTACCACAACAACAGATGAAGTTTCTTCCAACAAACAACCATTTGCTGCCACTTGCAACAATTTTCACACATCTATTCTGCAACAGTCTTTCCTCAGTTTGAATTTGCCTCCGTAGCCGAGTGGTTAGGAGCGGGAGTGCAGTAGCACATGCTCTTTGAGTATACCCGGGGTTCAAGCCCTGACTGCTGAATACGGTCGATCTGCCAACCCGCACTGGACCAGCGTGGCAGATTATGGTCCATTTCCCTCACCATGAATTGTTGAGGAGGCTTCCATCCTGCAGTGGGTTGATAATGGCTGCACTTTACCTTTTTTTTTTACCAAGTGCATAATCTGAGCAAGAGAAAGAATCCCATCATTGAGCATGCTTAAACCATTCAATACATCATGGACCTCAATCAGATCACCTTGCATGTGCCTAGTCTCCACATGCTGCAATTTGTAGAACTTGAAACCCTTCTTCGTAAGAGCAATGCTTTGTTCTCCTCACCAATCTTTTTGCGTTTCTTGGTACTCTTTCAAACAACTCTATATCCTTCCTAAAATGAGTCATACAGACCTGTATGTAGTATTCAAGGTGTGGCCTGACCATTTCTTTATACAAAGGGATAATCACCTCTTTATTCTTGTTAGCAAAATTCCTGTATATCATTGACAGGACCCTGTGAGCTGTTCTGGCAGCCTGTCTTCACTGCTCAGAAATCTTCATATCTGACTGCACAATTATCCCCAGGTCTTTTTCATTCTCCACTACATGAATGTAGTACCACACAGTTGGTATGCTACTCTGGGGTTAACTATCCATAAGCAGTACTTTGCATTTGTCAATGTTAAACTTCAATCGCCACCTCTCAGCCCATCTGCTCAACTTTTCTAGATTCTGTTGCAGCAGCCATCATTATTATCATTAACAACCCTGCCAAACTTTATATCATCTGCAGACGTGGACAGTAAGCTCGATACACCTTCATCATTATCATTGATAAATACAGAAAACAACAATGATCTCAACACCAAACCATGGGGGACTCCACTAATAACACTAGTCCACAAAGAGCGGTGTCCATTGATTACCACTCTCTGTCTTCTCCTCAACCATCCCTTTATCCATAGCAGCATCTTGCCCTTAATGTCATACTCTTCCAATTTTTACAACAAACTTTTATGTGTAACAGTATCAAAAGCTTTACTGAAATCCAAGTATGTGATATAAAAATTATTTTTTGCATCCATTTCCTTTTTGACCACATCGTGTTATCCAATCAAAATCCAGTCAAGATTTCACCTTAAAAACCCATGCTGTGTCTGAACTATAACTGCAGTCTTGTCTAAATGACCCTGCATTGCTTCTTGTAGGAGATATGTTTTTCTTATCTCCTATCAAGTTTACGTTATATGAATTCTGTGTCTCCTATCAAGTTTAAGTTATATATCATACTATAATGGTACTTTTGTAAATTCTAAGTAGCTATTATAGATAATAAATTTAGCAATCTATTGCTAACATACATGATTTGAGCTCTCGAGCAACGTATTTGCGGTACTATATATACACCAAGTCACAATACTAAAAGATCTACGGATATTAATGTCATTTGTTATGGACTATGTGATAAAGTTAAGATATTAAAACACATATGTAATGCTATAAATTATAGTTTATCTGCCATTTCTGATTCTGATTACTCTACTACAGAGCTACGTAGAAATTTCAGGTATCTGCTATGTCAATACTGAAACAATTGCAGCAAAATTTAGACGTTCTTATCGATACAACACAATGTTGGCAGAAGTCGATTGCAGTTTTTCCGCAATTATAAGGGCCTAGTAAAGAAAAAAAAATAACAACAAATTAATCAGGAAATCACAAACAAATATTGCACTACTAAATTAAAATCAAAACTTAGAGTAAAACTGTAATTTAAAAACAAAAAATAAAATTCTACTTGCCGGCTCCTGAAAAATCAGTTCTCTTAGCCTCGACAGCAGAACCTTTTTCTAAGTTATATTAGGACCAAGTTATCCAGTGGTGAAGTTATATAAATACAGCCACTCCCCAATTAACGTAAGGGTTGCGTTCCATGGAACTCTACGTAAGTTGGAATTTCCCCCATGCTTGTGCAGCACTTTCAACTGTGCTCACTGAATTGATTAAATCAAAAAAGAAATGTTCTGCGAACATGTGAATAGAATTAATTATTGTATTTATTCAATTTTTTATCTCATTTTATCCTATTAAAAAATTATAAAATTACAAAAAAAAAAGAGGAGACAGGCATAATATCAGTAATTTTTACCTCTCGAGCATCGTTGCCAGAATCGACATCTTCAGCTGATAAGTATACCGCTGTGGAGATTTAGAAGGAGCCGCCTGCTCAACCTTATGAAAGAACATAATGGATGACTGGACGGTGGCTTTTTTCTTTTCATCATAGATTTCTTTGTAGCAAGCAAGCAAGCATATTCACCCCTCTGTTAACTTTTAAGTATCATTCGCTGTCAGGATCCATCTTCTCAAACTCGGCATTGCCGATGCAATTTCATGAAATGCATTGCATTGCCATCTCTCTGGTGATGAAGCATCTCAGCTCCTCATTTGGTTCGTCTCGAACTTTGCCAGCATTTTCTTCTTTCACTATCACTGCCCTGCAAGTCAGTAAATTCTTCGTTAGATTATTCCTTCTCTTCTTCCTCTGTTAACTCCTCTATGTCTTTGACAACAACCTCCAACTGAAGTAGCTCTACAACCTTTACAATTTTATCTTCTTCATATGATTCGTCTTTTTTAAATCCTTCGAAGCCTTTTACTTACAGTGGGCATATTTTCTTCCATGCACCATTTAAACAACTTTTAGTAATTTCCGCCCAGGCCTTATTAATGTTTAAGATTGCATGGTAAATATTTCCAAAAGTCTCTTAATGTAAAATTTTTCTCACTGTCTACTGCAGACAATAACTGAGCAAATGTTGTGCATAAATAGTATGCTTTTAAATTCGAAATAACACGTTGATCCATACGTTGGATTAGTGAACTTGGGTTTAGTGATAGAAATATGACTCTTGCATTCGAATTGAAATCATCTAGATGCATATGATGTCCAGGAGCATTATCTAATAGAAGCAAAATCTTGAAAGGAACGTTGTTGTCTTTACAATATTTTTCAACCTCGGGAATGAAGCAGCATTTAAACCAATCCTCAAAGAGAGATATTGTTATCCATGATCTCTGGTTCAATCGGTAGGGTGGCTTGATTGTGCCCTTAAATGCATGTGGATTTCCAGAATGGTATACAAGCAGTGGTTTTAATCTGTAATCTTCCGCTGCATTAGCCTCAAGCAAGAGCGTGGCCCTATCTTTTGAAGCCTTGAAACTTGGCATTGTCTTTTCCTCTCTGGCAATGTTTGTTTGATCCAGCATTTTTTTCCAATACAGAACAGTCTCGTCAGTGTTAAAAATTTGCTGCATTGAATAGCCGCCTTCATCAATAATTTTTCCCAACACATCACAAAATTTCTCTGCAGCTGCAGAATCGGCACTGGCAAATTCACCGCATATTTTAATGTTTTGGAAACCAGTGCGATGCTTGGAAACCAGATATTGCATGGATAACAATATCTCAAAGAGAGATATTGTTATCCATGATCTCTGGTTCAATCGGTAGGGTGGCTTGATTGTGCCCTTAAATGCATGTGGATTTCCAGAATGGTATACAAGCAGTGGTTTTAATCTGTAATCTTCCGCTGCATTAGCCTCAAGCAAGAGCGTGGCCCTATCTTTTGAAGCCTTGAAACTTGGCATTGTCTTTTCCTCTCTGGCAATGTTTGTTTGATCCAGCATTTTTTTCCAATACAGAACAGTCTCGTCAGTGTTAAAAATTTGCTGCATTGAATAGCCGCCTTCATCAATAATTTTTCCCAACACATCACAAAATTTCTCTGCAGCTGCAGAATCGGCACTGGCAAATTCACCGCATATTTTAATGTTTTGGAAACCAGTGCGATGCTTGGAAACCAGATATTGCATGGATAACAATATCTCAAAGAGAGATATTGTTATCCATGATCTCTGGTTCAATCGGTAGGGTGGCTTGATTGTGCCCTTAAATGCATGTGGATTTCCAGAATGGTATACAAGCAGTGGTTTTAATCTGTAATCTTCCGCTGCATTAGCCTCAAGCAAGAGCGTGGCCCTATCTTTTGAAGCCTTGAAACTTGGCATTGTCTTTTCCTCTCTGGCAATGTTTGTTTGATCCAGCATTTTTTTCCAATACAGAACAGTCTCGTCAGTGTTAAAAATTTGCTGCATTGAATAGCCGCCTTCATCAATAATTTTTCCCAACACATCACAAAATTTCTCTGCAGCTGCAGAATCGGCACTGGCAAATTCACCGCATATTTTAATGTTTTGGAAACCAGTGCGATGCTTGGAAACCAGATATTGCATGGATAACAATATCTCAAAGAGAGATATTGTTATCCATGATCTCTGGTTCAATCGGTAGGGTGGCTTGATTGTGCCCTTAAATGCATGTGGATTTCCAGAATGGTATACAAGCAGTGGTTTTAATCTGTAATCTTCCGCTGCATTAGCCTCAAGCAAGAGCGTGGCCCTATCTTTTGAAGCCTTGAAACTTGGCATTGTCTTTTCCTCTCTGGCAATGTTTGTTTGATCCAGCATTTTTTTCCAATACAGAACAGTCTCGTCAGTGTTAAAAATTTGCTGCATTGAATAGCCGCCTTCATCAATAATTTTTCCCAACACATCACAAAATTTCTCTGCAGCTGCAGAATCGGCACTGGCAAATTCACCGCATATTTTAATGTTTTGGAAACCAGTGCGATGCTTGAACCTATTAAACCACTCATTGCTTGCCACGAACTTGGCTTGGGGTTCGCCATACTTATCCTTAATATCTTCATAAATACTTCTTGCTTTTGTTTGAATGGCCATTGGATTCACAGGCACTTGTTTCTGAATCTGATTTTCCGTACATATTATTAATAGCAGTTCCATCTTCGACAGCACCTGAACACTTTTTTGTGATCACTGTTGATCTTAAGTGCATTGATCCTTTGACATGTTCTTTTAATATGTGCATTGTTCTTTAAAATAGTATTCACTGTTGAAGCAGTGAGACCTAATTCCCTTGCAGTAGATGACAAACTTTGTCCTGCTTTGTACTTCTTAATCATCTTTATTTCTAAATCAATTTTGTTTCATTTTCTGGCACTGCCAGCACTTGCATTTTCCATTGGTCCCTTTCCCTTCATCATTGTAATACGTAAATAGGAATGAAAAGAAGTTTCTGAAAATCCGTTTTTTATATGATTGAAGATTTCAGTGAAGGGGAACACATTTCACCACAATACTTACTCCATAAGAGAGTCTGCCTCAAGAATTCTGGCACTAATTTCATTAATCAGTTTTAAAATCTCTTCTGTTTCTTAGTAGTTAACTGTTATTCAACATTTGTTATTCTTTCTTTTCCCCATCAACAAAGTTCAGTTAAATTTTTACCGAACAGTTCTCTAGTTATGATATCAAAAGCTCCTCCACCTGTTGATCTGTTGGAGAAGGATTTGCAGATCAGTATATGTTGATCTGCAAATCCTTCTCCAATATTCTTGGCTAGCTCATTACTTCTGTGTGTCTAACCTTTTTTAATGCTGGAAAATCCTTGAAATTCACTGATACATTTTGGCCATAGGTTGCTCATTGTGGTTACTTTATTCTAGAATGCTTTAATGCTTTTGGTTGTTGTGAGAATGCTAAAATTTTTCCAGAAATCCTGGATATTTACAATGTGAGGCGAATTTCTGTTCGAGAGAAAAGTTTAATCCAGTTGCATAAATTATCTAACAACTGGCTATTATTCAACTGAGCCAGTTCCCCCTCCCTATTGTGCCCTTTTTTATTCTACACTGAAACAAAAAAGTTATTTATTTTTGAAAATTGCCTCAACCAAGTTAGTTTCCTCGTTGGTGTCCTAATGAATAATTATGATTAATGAGTAGAATATGAAACAACAAAGGATTAAATATTTTGTCAATTCTATATTTACATATATATACAGAAGATAGGTTCTTCATAAATTATCATCTAAACAATTTATGAAGTTTTAAATGGAACTTTGTACAAATTGAGTTGATATATAATACTATATCAACTCATATTGTACAAAGCATCATTACGCTTTAAAGTGAACAGTTCATTATGCTTTAAACTATTCTTTTTTTTATATTTAAACTCGTGTAATTTCTCTGGTCTTTATATGAAGCTACTCGTATTCTATTTTGGAATTTCTTGTTATATTCCAGTTTTTCTCTAATGATATATTTAACTGATCATCTCCTATCTGGAAAATTTTGAGAGATTCAGACAAAGCAGTGAAATGTAGATAATCCTTCAAGTACAAGTTCCTGTTTTTTTTTCTCTCTTATTCTTCAATGAGAAAGTGAATAAAATATTCTATTCTAAAGGTAAAGATATCAACAGGTTAATTTTTACCTTTCAACCATTTAAACTCTTTGTGAAAATTCACAAATCTTTTTATTTGTGCAAAATACACAATTTCATAAACATTGCTAAGGGAATATAACTTAATTTAAGCATGGCAAACATTATCTACATAGATAATTATTCTTCACTTTGGCATTTTCATTCCAGTAATTTTGCTTTAATTACAGCATCTCTGGCAGATGTGTGCATCTGATACAGGTGCTGCAATTAAAGTTTTAAACACGTGAAACACTAAAAAGCAACTTGTAGTAATAATACAACAGGTAAAGATAACAAAAAACTTTTTAAATATTCAGCAATATTTGATTATTAAGTATACATTATATTAACAATACTTTTGAAAATACCAAACTGAATAATAACTTGGTGGGGAAAAGATTTAAAATATATTTTACAAATTATTCAATTTCTACAAAAGGACAATTAGCCGTGATTACTTCCAAGATTGGCTGAGGAATTAATTTTTTTTTAATGATAAAAATAAAAAATTGAATTTACTAATAGCAAAGTATCACTGTAGCCAAACAAAACAGCCTTTTTAAGAATATAAAGCAAGGTGAGTTTATAAAATTAAATCTTAAAAATCTTATTAAAAAAAAAAAAAAAAGAGAGAATGACCCATAGAACACTTCTGTACAACTCACTCTCCAGAATTTAAAATGAATATAAAATTACATCAAATTCTCACGTCCACAGCAATGTTAATGATTTGATGCACCCGGAATCGAAGGCTAAAGTTCCCCTAACCCAACCCCGAAATACATCAAACCACAAACACACAACTATGAGTAGAAGAAGACATTATGTCCATAAATAAAACCAAGTGAAAATGGTTACAGCAATGAAATCAAATTAAAATAATTTAAAAAAAAAAACAAATTTAAAACGCCTTTCCTTCCTGAAGTGGCCGATGCTTTTTGACAGTGTCTTGATCACAGGATCAAAATAAAATGAAGTGTGTGTGTGTGTGTGTGTGTGTGTGAGTTAAAATATTAAATAGATTGTCTTTACAAGAAATATTGTATACCAGATCAATATAACCTAGAACTGATTGAGCATCAAAGCTCTGTTTTATTTTAATCAGGGCTCCCACTCACTAATTTTAAAAAAACTTAGATTGCAACTTAAATAAACCCAAAAAAAACCTAGTTTTCATCATATAGTATAGCAACACAAATAAGATAAAACTTACCATGCATAAATATCTTTTATTTAATTGTAATCAGAATTTTCATCCCATTCAGTTCCCTCCACATTTATTTTTTGAAGTTCATTCATTTTTTTCAAACGTTCTTCTTATCTTTTATGACAAGTTCCTTGTATGATTTCTTTTACCAATTCTGATTTAGGTTTCCATATATAGCAATTTTGATTAGATCTATTTATCGCCTGTTTTGCCACTAGTCGATCTTTCTCAGTTTCTGGTTTAAGGGAGTTTGTGGCTTTTGTTTTTATATGTTTTACTTGGGAGAAGATTCTTTCTACGCTTGTCGAAGAGTGAGGTAAAATAGTTAGACTGGTCATAAAGTTAGATAAAATCTCATATTTAGAATTATTAAAGCCATCTTTTACATTACATAACAGATACCAAAACTCAGGGATGGTTTTGTAAGAGAGATCTAAATATTGATTTAAACGAAATGATCTCCATTCATCATCTAGAAGATCTATTTTGTCTTCAGAAACAAGGTGAGGGAACTGCATTGCTAAATGGAAAATTGAGGATGGCGATTTGGCACAATCATGTATCACTGCTGGGCCAAGAACATTGAGACTGGCGATAATTCCATTGTCATTTAGAGGAAATCATTTTCTGATTTCCATACAAAGTTCAACAAGAAATTTTAAACAATCAGTTTTAAACCTGCTTTCACTGTCACCAAGTGGTGTTGAATTTAATAAGGCCATACAAAGGCCTCCCAAATATATTTTATTCAGAGGCTTATGATTTATTGCATTGCTTGGATCAATTTCAACCAGCTTTGCACGAAGTAATGACTTCTTTTATGAAAAAACTAAGAATATTTTTATACTCAATTAAAACCATTGAATGAAGTAAGTGCAATCTGAAATGCTCAGATTGAAATTCAATATTCAGGCAGTTTATTTTCTCCAGTACATATCCTAAAAACAACAACATATGCTTAGTTCCTTTGGTGATCATAGTATTGTAAATATTCCCTCCACCATCGATTTTGTCAATTTTTGATTGAGACTGAAAAAAAAGAACTAATGCATCCCCACTGCTCAATAATAATTTTTATTACATTGCCACGGGATTAGTATTAGTATTAGTAACGGCCGCATGGTGCAAGAAAGCCTATGGCTTATGCTGCATCAGCATAAGCCATAGGCTTTCTTGCACATCAGCCAAAAAAAAAAAAAATCCGAACAAAACAATGATAAAAACAAAAAAAAAATAAATAAATAAAATAAATAACTAAATAATAATTAATAAATAAAAAAAATAAAATAAAAAATAAATAAAAAAATAAAATAAAAAATAAATAAAAAGGAAATTAAACCTATCATCCTATGCGCTTCCCTTACCCGAAAGTACTATCCAGATGACCTTTGAATTTCCCCAAACTGTCCTCTACCACCCATGAAGGCAACTTATTCCAGTAATTTATAACTCGCTGGCTAAAATAAAACTTCCTGCAGTCCAATCTAAACATTTTCCCCTGTAACTTGAATTTATGTCCCCTAGTTCTAGCATCATTTATAATCTTGAAAATTTTGTCCTCATTCATTTTACTGATGCCTCTCAGAGCCTTAAACACCTCAATCAAATCTCCTCTAAGGTGTCTAGTTTCCAAACTCTGCAACCCACAACCAACATGTTTGTGCTAGTTTGTGGATAACCAACATGTTTGTGCTAATTTGGGGATTTCATGCTTAGCAGTATCTACAACATCTTGAATCATTTTGAACTCGTTTAATCTGTAATTACTACGGGAAAAATAACAAGAGATATCTTTTATAAATATTTCTAGATATGATGGGTAGTACCTTGACTGAATGACTAGCACATAATGCAAAAGAATGGCAAACACATCCCATTATAAATACTGATGGTACATCCTTTTTTTAGCAATGACTGGAATCCACTCTTAGTACCCATTATAGTGGCACAATTATCACTTCCAAAGCCAACGAGATTACTTATTTGAATGTTTTTTTCGATGAAAATATCTTTTACATCTTGATAAAGCCCTTCTGAAGTACCATTTTCGACACAAACAGTGTCAAGTAATACATCTACAACATCAAGTTTTTGAATATCAAAATATCTAATAACAACAGCTAGAACTTGCGATAAAGATAAATCTGTACTTTCATCTATTATCATTAAAAACTTGTTGTTTCTGCATATGTTAGAAATGTATATTTTTTCATGATAGGCTATGCCATCTTGTATAAGATAAGAGACTTTAGTCGCCTTTATCTGAATTTGTTTTGCAATATTGCTATCATGAAATGCTTTCTTACATGCTTCTATAAGGTTATCACATTGCGCAAATGGAATATTATGCTCAGAAATTAGTGCAGCAATTGTTAATTCTGCCTTTGCTAATTCTTCATTCTCTGTAGGTTTACTTTTTGTGAAGAACGTGTCTAACGTTGAACTTGTCTTAGCAATATTTGCACTTTTTTTATGTTTAACTGTATTTTTATGTGCTAGTAACATCGATTTATTGGCATTCTTTAATTTCATTTCACAACAAATACAGTAAGATACACCTTTTTCATTACTGTCTTCTTTCAACCAATCCTTTAATTCCGGATCTTCTAACCATTCATTCTTAAAATTTTGAGTATACCACAGTTTACTCATCTTTCTCTGTGGGGAACAAGTTTCAGACATTGTGAGCAATTTGTGGGTATGGCTAGTTAGCAGTTATCTTATTTAAAAATGTTCTATAAAATAAAAAAATAAAGCACTAATCCATTAACATAAAATAGAAATAGTCACTACAATTTAAATTTATTATATCACTGTATGTAGTACACGCATAAATTTAAAAATCACACCAAATAATGCAATAATACCACAAACGATCATGAAAGACTGTGCAGTAAAGACCACCTTCTGCCTGCTCAATAGGCTGCGCATACATGTTAGTAACACGAACGAAAATCATAGTGTAGAACCCTGTGAAAACTTTGAAATCCTTTTACATTTGTAGTATTTTGTACAAGCACTTGAGATATTACAAATTATGATCAGTATTGTTAGAATATACAATTAAGAAAATTGTAAACTGTTATTAAATGTATTAAATTTTATTGTATTTACAAGAAATAAAAATAAATTTTGACTTAAAATTAAAAATTACCGAAAAAACACAGATAATGAGATATTTTTGTGAAAAAAACCTATCAACCCAGATGACAATCAAAAAACCCAGATCTGGGTGGAAAAACCCAGGCATGGGAGCCCTGATTTTAATCATATTCAATTTTTTAAATTCAATTCTTATTGACTATTTTATTCACTTCTCTCCCTCTCCTAGCATAACCTATCAGTACGTGCAATTATGAGAGATTTTTTCTACAGCTTTGTGCAAATTTATATTAGGTTAACATTAAGATATTCTACCCAAAATTACCATATTTCTTTCTTAAAATTTTGTCTTCAAAAAAAGATCATTCTAAAATTCACCAAGGTCAATTTCAATCATAAAATTTCTGGCATAAAGCAGCTAGCACGTACCACACCTCGTAATATTGTTAAACTGGCCTTAAAATACCAGACAATATACAAACAAAGGTACTTTTCCCAGGTTAGGAAACTACATGACAAATTGAAAAATTCGTTACCTCCAAGCGATTGGTCAGTATTGAAGACTGCCATAGATTTACACCGTGAAGTACAGGTTCCAGAAATTAGAAACAGACATGTCAACAAACTGAATACATTATTGCGGGTGACAAATTAGGTTCATACGAATCCCATAGCCCTTTACATATGTGCAACAACATACCTACCTACAAACCCCAGGGGCTCACATCTGGTGAGTATGAGCTTGGCACACCCAGGGTCCTCAGCTGAATATCATCATTCTTCCCTCTCTTGGTGATTCCTCTCTACTTCTGACTCTCTCTCACACACACAGGGTAATTCAGAAATTTTTTTTTTTGGCTGGTGCAGCATAAGCCTCAGGCTTCCTTGCACCATATGCTAATAATAATAATTGGAATACATTAGTGCGAGTCTTGGGCCAAGTGAAAATGAGCTTTTATAACCCCCTCAACCAATGTGCAACGTGCCTACATATCAGCAGGTTACAAATCTTTCTTCTTATACATTATATCAGAACCAGATTTCACTCTTATATAAGGGATTGAATTATAATTTACCACCCCAAAACTTGCCTAAAAAACATTTTGTGATAGATATTGAGTTTGGACTTTGGAATGTCCACAAAAGGATTTATTTATTCAACGTCAACCAAGTAGTGAATAACATCAAAAGCACGTGACTTCATAAATTGAATGGGCATGAAATTTTAACTTTATGTGGCCTTTGAGAAAATAAAGACATTATTCAAAGAGCAGAGGAGGGAGGTACAGTAGTAATACTTGATAAAACAGATTATATTAACAAATTGGATTCTGTTATTTCAGATCCCTCTGTTTACCTTGAAGTAGACCCAACCCTATTCTCCAATTTGGTAAGTCAGTACAATAAAACATTAACCACATATAAAAAAAATGACTATATTATCGTGTCTCAGTTAAAAGAATTGAAGGCCAGAACGTACAACTCCCTGCACTTTTTAGTCAAGTAAAACTGCATAAAACCTGATTTCCCATTGTTTCTTATAGGAACTTTGCATTTTCATCCTTTGCCACACTTATACAATATAAAGCACTTTAGACAGACTATACTGCCTACAAGTGTGGGCCACACTTGTAGGTAGAAGGAATTTGTTTTGTAGAGATGGGATACACTTAAACAAAGGTGGTGCAAAAGTTTTTGCCAGTATTATTGAGGATACCTTTAAAGGTTCGGGAAAACTGCTAGTTAGGGGGGATGTGGGTAATACTGACACACGTTTATCTGATAATACTGGTCAAAGTAACTCTTCACATACCTCAAGAGTTCTTACTCCAATTGGACATATTATGTAGATGTTCTGGGGGCAGAAACGTTTCAAGTGAGCAGGTAGCTAATGCCAGGGAAGCGAGCCTAAAAAACTTCAAGGGTTGTTAAATATACAAGAACAGTAAGTCTTAAATATTTATGTAGTAATGTTAGAAGTGTTGTCAATAAAATGAGCGAATTCAAACTTCTGGTTAAAACAAGTAGCGTGGACATAATAGGGCTTACGGAAACGTGGTGCCACCTTGAAATAGGGGATGATGAGTTTCAGTACGGCTTGTATAATGTATTTGGGAAAGATAGGGCAGATAGAAGGAGTGGTGGAGTAATGCTCCTTATCAGAAGCAGCCTGAGTGTGACAATAGCTTTCCCAGATTCAGATGTTTCACATGCGGTGTGAGATAGTTGGAAACAAAGGTATAATGCAAGTAGGAGTAATCTATAGACCAGGTGATTGTGAAGATTATGACAAAAGCCTCTACATGCAAATGGAATGGGCAAGTAAGTGTCAATGTCTTATTATGGGTGATTTCAATTTGCCTCTAATTGATTGGAGTAAATGGGAAGGAAACTCGACATAGGGAACAAAATTTTTAAATCAACTAGATGACTGTTATTTGTATCAACATGTCAGGGAAAGTACTAGAGAAAAGAATATCCTAGACCTCATCATCATCTATAAATCAGATGACATAACAGGGCTGACAGTAAAGGAACCAGTAGCAGGAAGTGATCACGGAGTTCTACGGTGGATGATGATGAGAGAGGTAACAGTAGTAAAAGGCAAAGGAATGGGTTTTAATTTCAGAAAAGGAAATTACGATGTCTTAAGGTACTACATGGCCTCTATTAACTGGGTAGATATCACACAGAGAATGAATACAATTGAACTGTGGTATGCTTTTAAAATATTAATCACAGATACTTTGAATGCGTATTTACCATTAAAAAAATACTCCACAAGGAGGGTTCCATGTTGGATGAATAGTGAAGTTGCCACATTACTTGAGCAGAAAAAGGTGGCATGGAAAGGTTACAGAGCAATAAAAAGTACTGAAGCCTATAACAGCTACAAGATGATCTGCAATAGAGCCACAGAAAAGGTTCGACAGGCAAAGGCAGTTTATGAGAAATCACTAGCAAAGAGGCACATATATAAATACCAAGAAGAGTAGGATAAACCAGATTGGACCTTTGCATAAGGGAAAGGGGATAGTAATAAATACACCAGCTGCAGTTGCAAATGAACTCAACACTTATTTTGCATTGATATTTACAAATGAAAAACCTTTTGTGGCAATGGGAAATTATGGTAGTGAAGTTGAAAAATATGTAATTAATGATATTGCAATTTTGCAAGATTATTTAATGAAAAAACTTTCAAGCCTACAGGCCAGTAATTCTCCTGGAGTATAAGGTATATTCCATCAAGGAATATACCCTATAATCTTAAGGGAGGTGGAAAGTGAGTGCATTGAACCATTGAGGCTAATTATGCGAGCATCACTAGACTCTGAGGAGATTCCGTTGGATTGGAAAAGTGCCAATGTATCTTCCATACATAAGGGTGACTCTAAGAGTGAAGTGGGAAATTATCGACCTGTCAGTCTGACTTCAGTGGTAGGGAAAATCATGGAGGCAGTGATCAAGGGTGGAATTCAGGATTATTTGGATAGAATTGAAATTCTCAAAGATACTCAGCATGGTTTTGTAAAGGGAAAATCATGTTTAACAAATCTGGTTCACTATTTTGAAAGGGTCACTCACGAGCTGGATTTAGGGAATAATTTCAGCATTGTTAATTTAGATTTCAGCAAAGCTTTTGACTCAGTCCCACATGAGCGGTTGCTTTATAAGCTGGAACAGGTTGGAATCACTGGGAAAATCCTTAGATGGATAGCAGGATGGCTTCAGGGCAGGAGGCAGAGGGTTGTGATAAATGGCTATTCCTCAGATTGGGTTGATGTAAGAAGTGGGGTTCCCCAAGCATCAGTTTTAGGACCACTGTTGTTTTTAATTTTCATAAACAACATCGGAAGGGATAGAGGGCGTGATGTCTAAATTTGCAGATGATGTTAAAATTAGTAGAGCAGTTAATGATCACTATCAAGCTAAGCTTCTTCAGAGAGACCTAGATAGACTTCAGGAATGGTCAGAAAAATGGCAGCTATGCTTTAATCTAACAAAGCGTAAGGTATTACACCTGGGAAACAGTAATCCCAAAATAACTTATTCACTTGGTGGAGTTCAAGTAAACCCAGTACTGGAGGAAAGGGACTTAGGTGTTACGATACGGTCAGACATGAAATTCTCTGAGCATTGTAAACAGGTTGCAAGGAAGGCCCATGGTATCCTATCGATGATCTATCGAACTTTTGCAAGTAGAGATAGGGATGTGATAATCCCATTATATACAGCTTTTGTTAGACCACACTTGGAATACTGTGTTCAAGTATGGAGACTGCACCTAAAGAAAGACATCAAGCTTCTTGAAAGGGTGCAAAGACGGGAACTCGCCTGGTGAGATCGGCAAAAGGGCGTCCTTATGAAGAAAGACTTTGAATATGTGGGTTGCAGAGTTTGGAAAATAGACACCTGAGAGGAGATTTGATTGAGGTGTTTTAAGGCTCTGAGAGGCATCAGTAAAATGAATGAGGACAAAATTTTCAAGATTATAAATGATGCTAGAACTAGGGGACATAAATTCAAGTTACGGGGGGGGAAATCTTTAGATTGGACTGCAGGAAGTTTTATTTTAGCCAGCGAGTTATGAATTACTGGAATAAGTTGCCTACATGGATGGTAGAGTTTGGGGAAATTCAAAGGGCATCTGGATAGTACATTCGGGCGAAGGAAACGCATAAGATGATAGGTTTAATTTCCTTTTCTTTTATTAATTATTATTTTTTTTTTTGGCTGGTGCAGAATAAACCGTAGGGTTTCTTGCACCATGCAGCCATTACTAATACTATACAATTCAGAATTAAAAATTGCGATATTTTATTCAATAACTTAAGGATTGTAAACTCGGTGATAATGATAATTTATTCTCACTGGCTGTCACTTCTCTTTATGAATGTAAATGTGGAATACCCTTTAGATATTGTCTGGGATATGTTAAACAATAACTCTATACAAAGAAGATATGGTTTACAAATAAATTTGTGGCGCCTCCGTAGCCAGGTGGGCAGGAGCAGCAGTGCGTAGCACACGCTTCTTGATTAGACCGGGGTTCGAGCTCGTGATCCACCAAATACGGAGGTTGTGGAAAGGTCAGGGAATGACCACCGCATATCCCCGGAGCAATATGGGCTTAGTTGCTAATGCTCCTAAAAAACCAAATAACAATAACAACAAATAAATATTTGGTTAGCCTATGAGCTTGAATCTAAGCGGCTTAATATCAGAGGTTTACCTCATGCATATACATTTGACTCATTTTCTACCTTGCATCACATATTACAGGAGTTATTTAGATGATGTTCTTGTTATTATTGATAACTGCACTATTCAGGACATTTTACATTCATATAATAATATTCATCATAGGCTCAATTTTACATTAGAAAGAAAAATATTGAAACGAAACTTCACAAGACGCGAATAAAATCCACCTAACATCTATTGTAAGCTTACAAATACAGGTATGTTCCTGCATTATAACAACTACCACCCGTTCACTTATAAAAGGCCTATTATTTTTAATTTCTGAATGCTTATAAATATTCAACATCTCAACCTGCTTTAGACTCAAGAGTTGCAGATATTAACCAACAGGCAACGGTGACTAAACAAGTGGTGGTTACAAGACTAAACACCTCACCTGGCAACGAAAAACATTTGGTAGAATCTACATCACACCTTGGAATCCTACAACAATTTGTTTCTGATTTATTTGCTAAAAGAAACCTTCTTTTGGCCAATCCCGCTTCAGCTTCATCTCTTACGGTGGAGTTGAAGCGTCAGCCTCAACTGTGAGTGGTGTCTTGCAATGATAAAATATTGTCACCTTGAATAGCTCTTAAATCATCTCTTAGAAGATCACATTGATCCAATTTTTTTCTTTCTTTTTTTTTTTTTTTTTTACTTTTATCCCCTCAGGCCTTGGAAATCCGTGGATTGCTGGCACCCACTGGTATTGCCCTGCCTCCAGTGGGTGTGGGATTTGTCCAATCTTAGACAATTCACTTTTAGTTTTTTTTAAATTTATTTATATGTATATTTTTTATAATTTTATTATTTTTTTAATTTATTTTATTTTTTATATATTTATTATTTTATTTATTTATTTATTTTTATTTCATTTCATTTTACTTCACCTTCATTTTATTTATTTATTTTATTACTATTTTTTTATTTTGTATCTATATATATATATATATTTTTTTTTTATTATTATTTTATTTTACTTCTTTTTTTTTAATACTGTTTTATTTATTATTTTCTACTCTTATTTATAAATTTTTATTTTGAGTTTATTTTATTTTACTTTTTTTGCTTGTACCCTAAGTTTGAGTAGCTGTGGGTACGGGATTTACTGGCATCCACTGGTATAGCACTACCTCCGGTGGGTGCAGGACTTCGCCCTCTTCAAGGCAGACAAAGATTGTAATGGTCTATCTCTACTTGACTAAGGACATATCTAGCTGTGGCCCACCTCCTCGTGGTGTAGACGGGCACTGGGCACGCTTTCCAGGAGATCGCCTGCCCAGTGGCAAAGAGGTTAGTAACAACTAGATAACACAACAACACATAACGCAAACATAACACTACACGTTTCTCGCCGTTCTACAGAGTCTTGTATCATCTCAGAGTAACATGGCGGAGATAACCTTATGTTCCTGGAGCCGCTGTACAGAAGATACTATACATGTTTACCTAAACATCATTGCTGACCAGGTACATCCTCTCATGGCAACGGTCTGCCCCTCTGGCGGTGCTGTCTTTCAGCAGGATAACGTGCCATGCCATACCACCCAGATTGTTTGAGACTGGTTCGCAGAACACGAGAAGACTTCCAGGTATTGCCCTGGCCTCCAAATTCCACAGACATCAATCCCATCAAGCATCTGTGGTTGTTTTGGAACAGCAACTCCGATCTGTGGCGTCTCAACCAGACCTTACAGGAGTTAAAGGATCTGCTGGTTACGTGTTGGTACCAGATACCACAAGTCACATTTAGAAATCTTGTAACGTCCATGCCTCGCCAGGTACGAGCTGTTTTGGCTGCACGTGGAGAACCAACGTCATATTAGTTAGGTGGTCATAATGTTTTGGCTCATCGGTGTAAGAGGTGGGATTCGAGGCAAAACCTAAGTTGTATGTCACATGAACTGATGAGACATGGCAGAGAAGATAAATGCATGGGATGTGTTTTAATTACAGGTACTACAGAAGCTGGTGGTGTATATATATAAGCTAATCTGTAATCAAAGTCAAGTCACAAAGGAGGTTAAACAAGCTAAGATAGCTTACGAGAAGTCTCTGGCAAAGAAAGGAAAGAATATTAATGAAGGTATATCAAGCTAAATGTCAAGTTAGCAGAAGCTGTTGGTTCTGTGGTTAATGACTACTGGAGTTATTTTACTACAGCAAAATCTATAAATTAGTCCAATGGACTGAGAAATGGCAATTGAAGTTAAACATTGAGAAATGCAAGATACTGCATATGTGTAGCAGTAATCGCAGAGTAACACATCAATTGTGTGGTCTACACTCAGGGTGGTAAAAAGTTTAAGTGAAAAGGGGGAGGGGGATAATTGTGCAGTCAGATATGACGTTCACTAAAAAATGTTGACATTATTTCCTGACAGCTAATGGGATTTTTTCAATGTTAGACAGGAATTTGCTAGCAGCAATAAGGAAGCGATTAGCCGATTGTATAATGCAATGGTTAGGTTGCATTTTGACTACTGGAAAAAGGTTTGGAGGCCTCATTTTAGGAGGGATGTAGATCTGCTGGAAAGGGTGCAGAGAAGGGCAATAAGATTTGTGAAGGATTGATATTGATTGATATTTATTACTTAAAGCGGTCCCAGCCAACCAATGGCAACCCCGCTGTCAGTTACACATAATTTAGCAGTACTCTTATAAACTCCCTCTCCTGTTTGCCCAAGTACAGGGAGGAAAAAAAACCTACCATGTCCAAAAAAGAGTGATATGAACAAATTGAAAAATAATCAAATTATATAAAAAATAAAATATATATATAATTAAATTTCAGACAAAGTCCAAACTTCATTGGAAAGATCTGCATCTGTTCACAGTCTGTTGGAAAACCAGCAGTGCTAGCTGCAGAGAAGAGAAATACCAGTGCCGGGAGCTGCCAAGAGCAGAAATGCCAGCACAAGGAGCTGGAGTTGCAATGGATATAGCAGACTCAAGCCTCCACGATTTCACAGAATTCTAGGTAATTCGGCATACACCATACTGCATTACAAATCCAAGGCTTCCAGATGCAGAAGAGTCTTCCACCTAAGAAATATTGCAGTTACAAAGGCTTGGAAAGCCAAGAAGTTCTGTTTATCAACTAGAATTGTCTCGCAGCCTTCTGCCATAATCTTGAGATTACTAACCCAAGATACCAATTCAATTTGTAGATCGCAGTACTCCTCACAGTTGTATATAATGTTCCCATGAGTCTCTTTCGCCACAATGGAACTAGATCTTTCATTAATTCCTAAATCATGCAACTTTGCATTAATCGAATCATGACTAGTTAATAAGAACATAGCTTGTAAGTTTGGGGAAAACCATTTGAATTTTATCGAGGCTGCATTTCTTAAATCTGGGAAAAAATTTTGTGTAATCTGCCCTTTATCACAAACACTCCAATGCTCTTGCCCGACTTTTACCAAAGCATCCCAGATTCTTGTCCTTTCCTTCCTGGGATCTGCCAAAATGTCCACATGGTATATTCAGAAAAGAACAGGGAATGCCACTGCAGATGAAGTATGCCAATGCACAATACAATAAATGCAGATCAATAGGCAATTTTCCAGTCACAATCTGCAAAGCTGGGGTCGACACAGTTCTGCATGCCATGCACATGCTAAGGAGCATTACTCTTTGAATGGAACTGAGCTTTCTAGTAAATACTTTTCCACTTACATGTTCAAACCAAATTGGTGCACCATACGTTACCATGGGGATAAATACACATTCATATAGCAAGTTCAGCACCTTACCTTTTATTCCCCAGCCAACTCTAGTGATTTGAGTAATTATCCCAATAAATTTCCTCACCTTTTCTGATAGATAAGTAACATGTGAGTTGAAAGGCAAAGATCCGTCAAACATAATGCCTAGATATTTTAATTGCCTTGCCGATTTTAGGCTCGACCCATTCATTCTAACAACCGGGTCTTCTACTGGAAAATTGATCCTTAAAGACCATTGTCCTTGTTTTGGTTCCTGATACAGTCAGTTTATGTAACCTACACCAGTTATTAAGTTGAAAGAAAATCTGCTGTGACCTGGTTTCTAGTTGCATCCGTGTATTTCCTTCAGTGAGCAACACAAGATTATCAGCATATGCCACCATCTCTCTGTATGCTCGAAGTCCCTATGCAACCAATCCTCCAAAATTAGGTTCCACGTTAGTGGTCCAAAAACCGATCCTTGTGGGCATCCCCTGGTCACCTCTTGTACAATAGAATCAACCGACGACTTAACAGTCAGTGTACGGTGCGTGAAGTAGTCCTTTACCACCCCTAAAGATCTTAGTTGAACAGCCTGCATGTCTGAACATCATAAGAACACTGCTCCATTGAATGGAGTCAAACGCTCCCCCAAAGTCAATAAGGATTCCAACGACATACTATTCGAGCCTAATATATAGTTTCGCAATGCATAAAGCGCATCTTCTGTTCCACGACCTGGAGTAAAATCATATTGTCTGCCAGACCACCCTAAGTTTTTTTGCAGTATAGTCAGTAATCCGTCTTGCCAGCATTGGATCCTCTTACCAGGAAAGGTATCAGTTCCACAAATTTCTGTGTCTGGAGACTATGTACCTAATTTAGAATTTATGTGCCCTCACACATGAGGGAGCATAAATTGTAATTGACAATGGTATTTTGCAGGATGGATGTGCGAAAGTTTGCCTTCTGCTCTGGTGGTTGAATGTTAGAAAAAAATGTTGTGAATGTTGGTAGTTTGAATCAATTCAAGGAAGAATAGGCAAATTAATGGATGGAATGGACCGGTGATGTGGTTTTTTTTTGTTTTTTTTGCTGATTCTTTATAAGCTTGCTTCCTTGCATCAGTTACCACTAGTTACTATATTGTACTAGTTATACTCATACTAGTTACAATATTGTTGGCAGTGTCATAGATTCTCTGTGATGTTTTTATTTGGTGGTATTATTTCTCTTACAGTATATGTCTTTGCGGCTGGCTACAGTATGTAGCCAGCCACCAAGACATATACGAAAGGAACTGTGATAAAATCACAGGGTTATTTATCGTCTGATAATGGACCGGTATTGTCCTGGCTGTAATTCAAAACAATTTAATTGAGAGCTGCATGTAAGTTAAGTGATATGCAACTTCGGTTAAACTTTAGTATATACCGTACTAGCTCCAACTGATTGTTCCGAAGAGGGACATGAATAATTGACCGATTCATGATAGTCGCTCCTACTCGTTGCTCTGATAGGCTGCTAATTACCGACAATTTGTATTAGTGAGTCGATGAAGCTGATTTTTATAATTCCTCCACCTTTACTGCTGATTTACTAGACTTTCTTCCCCCCTGGGTTTAAATGGGGAAAGTACTTTCCGATTTGAATCCATAGACAAATGGGGGTGGGCAGCGGCGCATTATGGCTTCATGGAGGCCCCATGTATAGTGGTGTTGAATGTTTCTTCGGGGGGAAATCCCACCTTCAGTATACTCTTACCAATGCAAAAAGCTAAATAATAATAATTGTCGATATAATTTTATTTAAAAAAAAAAGCAAAATTACATGTATGACCTTTATAAAGAACTTTTATATATAGATTAAGTATAATCCACAAGAAAAAGTCATAAATGAACTCAGTATTTAAGTACTTTTATTGCATTAAATAATAAACTAGATTAATTAAATGAGAATTAGAATAATATATATTTAATATAACAAAAACTTTCTATGAATTAAAATATAAACAATTCTTAATGGAGCATAAATATTACCTAATAAAAGTCGTAATTTGAATGAAAATTTTAAGAACATTATTATATATTCACCTTCCGTGCTTTTTGAGCTGCAAAGTTATCAATCACCTCGTTATAATCAACCCCACTAGTAATGTCATTTTCAATGGACATTTTTCTTGGCCTAAAGAATTTCTAATTCTTTTAAGTACATTTAAAGAACGCTCTGCTGATGCGTTAGAAACAGGTATGGTTAAATATATTTTTAAAATTATGTCCACATTAGGAAACATAGAAACTAGCTCCTCTTGAATCACTTTATACATAAATAAAGAATAATTTAAATTTTCATTTTTTCAAAAATGTACAAAGTGGGTAAGTTCTTCCTTAAAAATACTTACGTCAATGTCGTTTGAATGCATATTTATTATCAAAGAAATTTGGCGAAATTTCTTTTAAGTTGATATTTATTAATATGGCAAAATAATTTAAAATATTTTGATAAACCTCAACATGTCTTTGAATGTCTGATACCACCTGATCGCAGATAACATTTAAACAATTCACTATAAATCCTTAATTGCCTGCCAATTGCACATCATCATCTCTATCCCTTTTCTCATCAAAATGTAATTTTCTTTTGCGTTTTCTCCCTTTGTCTGACTCATAATTTGTATTGTTTGTTAATGCAAAACATTCTGACTCTGTAGTATCAAAAAATTCATTGTTGTTTCAAATGTCTTCTGATATGTACAAAGGCAACGATTAGAAAGATTTACGGCATTGTGTAAATCAGAATTATTTTGAAGACTATTACTAGTTGCATTCAATCTTTGTAGAATTGCATTCCATATGAAAAGTAAAAGTGTTTCAAAATCTGCAAAGTTTTCATATAGCTTTTTTGCTTCTAATTTTGATACAGGTTTTTCATTAAAATCTTCAAAAATTTTTAAAAAAGATGCTTTTATGGCCAAAAAATTCATCTTCACAGCTAAAATTGCATCTGCTCTTGAGGACCATCTTGTAGAACAAATTTCTTTTAATGTTACTTTTCCATTTGTAGTTGCTTTCATTAAAATATCCCATCTCTTTGTAGAAGAGAAAAATACAAATAAATTTTGAAAAATCGAAGAAAAGGAGTGCTTTGGACAAGCTTCTGCAGCAGAATTTCCCACCAAATTTAGGCTGTGAGCCGCACAAGGGACATAAAATGCAGTTTTACTATGTCTCTTAATCTTCGCTTGTAATCCATTGTATATCCCAGACATGTTGGCTGCATTGTCGTAAGATTGTCCTCGACAGTTTTGGAAATCTAAACCATATTCCGTAAATTTTGAAGTTATAATATTTTCTATGTAGCTAGATTAATAATGTACAATTAATTTAAATTATTTGTACATTATCGCGGGAAAGAACCCGCACCAAATCATGTGTAAGAATCATTGCTTTTCAATATGTAGGAAAGACAAGAAACATTCCTAAATTTTATTTTCTTTATCTAAATCAGTCCCACCAGGGGAACGAATGTGAACGATTGTATGTACCTGTGCTCCGTATTATTTTTAGTTTTGTTTATTAAGGAAGCAGTAATTAGCTACCTTTCAGTGCTATTACTTCAAGAAGGACCTGTGCAAATACCCAGATGCGACCATTTCATTTTAAGAATGGAGAAAAGATAAGTACTGTTTAAATTTCTTGATGCTCTTCGCTGTAACTGCTTTACCACGTGTTCGGCCATTGTCCATTTGTCGCGACACTTCTCCCCACGCATGTAGCAGAACAAGCTGTGTGACCTTGACTGGACGTCCATAGTCTGCTAAAGCATCCTGTTTATTCCCCCCCCCCCGTACATCGTAGGATAATAGCAAGCGAACCTTCATTTAGCTTTTTGTCTGACATGCGCGCTATAAACAAATGAGGTTGACACATTTCCTTGTCTAATCCCGTACTGTGTGATCACTACATGGATGGAATGGACCAAACTGCCACCTTTACTGTAGCGTTACATAGTTTCTTTTCTCAGGACAGCATATCCGAGTTTAATATTGAATTTGTGTTGGATAACATGGAATAGGGAATCAGTATGGATGGAAATAATACTAGTGTCAGAAAACTTAGATATGTCTGAGGGAGGAAACGAAAACACCCCCTTATTGCTTCCCAAAATGCCACAATTGTCTCCTGAGAAAGATATTGCTGGTGGTTTATCTACTGATCAAAAAGCTGGGATAACCGCAAATTCTGAAGATAACAAAACTGCTGAAGAATTAAATATTACTCAGGATGCATCTTCGGTCTGTGAGGTGATTTCAAAAATGCGTAAAGATATGAGGAGCTTTGTTTTGGGAGATCAATAAAGTAACTAAAAAGGCAGGAGATGCTATTATGGACAAATTGTCCAAACTTGAGAAGGTAACAACAGCCCTCATATAAAATGAAGTACTGAAGGCCACTATTCATGAAATAAATATGCGAGCTAATCTTCTAGACAAAATAATACAAACCTTTTCCACAATAACTCCAAATAAAACAAATTATGTACAAGAGCCAGAAGTTCAGGCTCCTGCTGATAGGAAAGTGCAAAATGAGGACCTCCTGCTACAGGGATCCCCTTCTATTAGATCTTATGCTGATGTAGCCCGAAATAGACCCATACTGAAGGAACAAATAACCAAACCTAGTGAGAATGTAATGGTACTTAGAGCGTTAGAGAACAGCAATTTTAAAACTAGCGCTGATGTAAAAACCTTGGTAACCAATACTTTGAAGACAGAATTTAAAACAGTCAAAATAAAATCAATCAAATTAGCACGCAACAAAAGCGTAATTTTGGAAACGGTTTCTAAGTCGGACTTAAATAGTATCTCAACATCTGATTCCTTGTCCTCTGCAGGAATCTCTACGGGAGTTCCTAAAAAAAGGTAACCCTTTCATAATTATCTACGACGTGCCCAAGGATCTAAGTAAGGAGGACATAATAGAAGAACTGTACAAATTTGTACAATAAAAACCTAGCTGACTATGACTTTACAATGGAGGAGATTAAGAAAGAAACCTCGTTCAGATTCACAACTAAGTCAGGTTCCTTGTCATTGGTACACTGGGTAATCAGTTTCTCCCCAAAAATCTACAGGTGTATTTCGTCAATAGACAATATTTCTTGTTGTAGCTCACATAGGCATAGGCCATTTACAATAGTTACTAAGTGCTTTTGTGCTTGGGATATGGGCACATACCCTATCTCTTTTAGGGTTATTGAGCCGGAACATGCTGAACCACGTTCGGCCTTACATAGTTAATTCTAAATTGGACGTAGTCAAGATAATTAGTCTTACTAATCAACATGCTGTCTGCGTAAGTGTCTACTCCTCATGGCTCTTACTTTCTAGTTTCACTATACTGCCCACCAACTTCCGACATTACACTTCATCTTGCCTACCTCGATCAAGTTATTTCTTTAGTAGGTACTGCCAAACTTATTATAATGTCAGACGTTAACGTCAAATCCAGTCTATGGCACTCCGACCATACTGATAACAAGGGTTCACTCATAGAAGACTTTCTCCTTTCACATGAGCTGACGGTTCTAAATAAACCCAGCCCACCTTATACCTTCAGCTCTCTAAATGGCGAATCAAATATAGACATCACTGCTACTTCTTACACCGTTTCTTCAAACATTAATGACTGGACAGTAAATACTAACATTTGCTCAAGTGACCACCGTGCGATCACCTCCGTGACTTGCTCTGCACAATCATATAATCCTCCACTACAGGACCTTAGAAGATTTTCTTTGCGATGCATCATGTGGAACCGGTTTAATGACTCAATCAACACTGATTTCCCAATTGAAACCATAAACTTCATCCATCACTTTACAGCTTCTGAATTAGCTTCCTATGTTAATGATGCTCTCAGCCACGCTTGTTATAAAGCAGCCAAAAAGAAAATTCAGTCTTCCCATCCCACTCCATGGTGGAACCGAGAACTTACTCTGCTTCGTTAGCAAGTGCATTGGGCTAGGCATACTTACCAACGACATCGCAGGAACTGGCCACATCCCGACGTCGAAAGTCTTAAAACAGAATATCAAGCTCTCAAAGGACAATATGTCGAAACTATCACTACCTGTAAAATAAAATCTTGGCAGAACTTGGTTACTTCTACTGGCAATCGAGACCCATGGGGCCTTGTTTATTGCCTTACGAGGAACAAATCCTATTCCCCTACTGTTTATTGGTCGGTACCCGCAAACGGCACCGAAACTCTCACTTGGCCATCAACCATCAACACTAACTTGGACAATCTGCTTCCTTCTGATTGCCCAGAGGTTGACTTGACTACTCATCAACAAATAAGACAGCTCAAAACACTTGAAAGGCTGATTGCTATAAGACTCACTTCACTGTTCACAAACACCTCTCTTGTATCAGACGATCAATATGGTTTCCGAACTGGACGAGGAACTGAAGAAGCAGTCGTTGAATTCCTTTCTCGAGTTAACTCTGCAAATACTAAATGCGTTCTTGCTATTTTTGTTGATTTTTCAGCGGCGTTTGATCTGTTATGGTGGTCTAGTTTGTTTGCTTGCTTACGTGCTGCCAATTGTCCTCTTCCTCTCTATAACCTTTTAAGAAGTTATTTTGAAAACTGTACAGTTTCTGTTATCTCTGGATCCAACTCCTCCCGCTCTGTCACTAGGGGCTGCCTCCAAGGCTCTGTTCTTGGATCACTTATCTGGAACATCGTTCTTGACGAATGGCTCCTTTAAACTATTCCTTATACTTCCAAACTGGCTTATGCAGATGATCTCACCTTGCTGATCCAGGGCAATTCCCGTGCCTCCCTTGAAAGTACTGCCAACTTAGTCATGTCAGATCTCTCTCAATGTTCCACCACAAATAAATTATCCATATCCTCATCGAAAACTAAAATGATGCTGGTTAAGGGTTCGCTTAATATTTCACGGCCACCTGTTGTAAAACTTCAAAACAAATCACTTTCCATGGTTTCTTCTCTAAAATTTCTTGGTCTGATCATTGATAGTAAACTTACGTTTACTAAACACTTGGAAGATCTCTCAGAGAAAGTCAAAAAACTTACCTTCTCACTTCTGCTTCTCTCTAAACAATCTTGGGGTCTCAATTCTCGTTCTCTACGATTATATTACAAAGCTGTGTTTCTACCAATTTGTTCCTATGGCGTGGCCGCCTGGTTCTGGCATGTTAAGGTTTCAGTACGGAATAAACTTCACAGCATTCAACGTAAAATGCTTTTGGCAATGTGCAGGGCCTGTAGGACTGTGTCTACTCCTGCTTTGCAGGTCCATAACGGCTGTCTGCCCCTCAATCTCTTTATGTACAGAGGTCTGTGCTTCTACATTAGGCACACTGTCCCTGTCACCTTTCTTGACATTATGTCACTGTGGATCCCAAGGCAGAGAAAAGATGCTGTTGGAATATTTTGATGCAGAGCTGGCAAGACAGATGGTCCGCTACCTCTAAGGGTCTTGTTACTTTAAAATTCATCCCTAACGTCACCTTTGCCATGTTAGAGTCCACTCAGAAATGGTTTCACCCTGGTCTGTACACTCTCTACTTACTCTCTGGTCATGGCTCCCTTAATGCGAAACTTGCAACTTTCAACCTTGCTGAATCACCTCTCTGTTCTTGTGGTGACCCAGAAGACTGGGAACATATTTTATACCACTGCCATCAGTACCTAGATCTTCGACAGAACCTCTCCACCAGTATCACTGTTCCCGGAAATGAGCCAGACTTCCTAAGCACCACAGAAAATTTCCAGTCCCTGCAAGAATTTGCTCATCATGCTTTTGATCGCCGGAGACGCCTTTTAACTGAATACCTCCTACTACTGAATACCTTTTGAAAAAAGTATATATATCTGATCCCGCACTGGCTTTTGGCCAGTGTGGGATCAGATATATATATACTTTCTTCCTCTTTTTTTTCTTTTCTCTTTTTATTTTTTTTCAATTTTATATTTTATTTATTTATTTTTATTTTTCTAATTTTATTTATTTCTATTAAAAAATTTAATAATATTTTTGTTTTTTAAAATTTATTATATTTTATTTTATTATATTATTATTTTTTTTCTCACTTTTTATTTGTATTTATTTACTTATTTATTTTTGCTGGTTCCCTGGGTTTGGGCTGCCCGATGGACAGGATTTTATTATCTAGTTTTTATTATTTTCTTACATATAAGTACTTTATTATTATTATATATTTATTTATTATTTTATTTTTTTTATTATTATTTATTTATTTATTATTATTTTTTTACCTTTTTTTTTACCTTTTTTTTTACCTTTTTTTTTTTTTTTTTTTTTTTTTGCTCTGATACTAGGGCAGTAAGAGCGGGTAAACCAGAGCGTCCGGGGGCAGTCGCAATGCATGCGTAGTTGTGGCCTACCTCCCCGTGGTGTAGACGGACACTGGGCAGGCTTTACAAGTGATCGCCTGCCTGGTGACAAAACGGCCAGAAACAACTAAACAACACACACACACACACTGCACGAACATAACGTTACACATATTTCTGGCCTTTTACAGTGCTTTCTGTAATCATCACAGTGTAAGAAGGCGGAGATGAATTGACATTCAGGTGCCGTCCTACATAAGATACTATACATGTCTACATGTTCTTTATCTAAATATCGCATAATAAATGATAATTGATCTGTGTGACTTTTGTCGGGAGTTGAGTCAACAATAAGTGAAAAGTATTTAGCCTGTTTGATTTCATTAATAATTGTATTTCTTATGTTAGCAGCCATTAAATGTGTGAATTCGTCACACGCAGTATTAGAAAGATAATTCACCTGTCCTTTACCACATTTACCATAAGTTTCTATGTGGGTTTTCAAAAACATATCAAAATTAGCTAAGTATTCTAGGCAACTCATAATTTCCTGCACTACTATCATGCCCTCCAAATCCTAACCCTAATGAAGCTAGCAGTTTCACAGTCGCAACAACTCTTTAGAATCTCACTAGGATCAACTGTACATTATTTCCGATTTTTTTTACAGAATCGGAAATTAAATTTCAAAAAATCAGTTTATTAAAATCGGAAAACTATATTCCGATTTTAATCCAGCAGGAAGGGGGGATGGAATAGTGTTTTGTTCCTTTTATTTATTCCGTTTTACTCTCGATCTGTTTAGTATACAGTACTCCATTTAGCACTCGAATTGTGGCGTAACTAAACGGACCTCTTAGTCATTATCATCTGTCATCGTTCCGCTATTCCTCGGGTCCTGTCACCACTACTATTCATGGCTGTTGTGAAGGATGTGCAATGTAGAGTGGCGGAACAACTTGTCCTTACGGCTATGCTACTCGCAAATCTCATTTCTGCCCCCCTGAATTCTGCTTTAATCAAGTTTCATATGCATACGTCAGACCGCTTTAGTATACAGGGTAATCTTGCAGATTAGCGCCACGGCCAGCAAAATCTGTCGTAAATGGTTCTGACGGAGCAGTTCCCACTTGTCACCGAACCTATAATCTGACGGAGAATGCGGGGAACTCGCTGAATGGGATTTATTATTATTAGCCACGTGGTGCAAGGAAGCCTGAGGCTTATGCTGCACCAACCTAAAAAAATAAAAAAATTCTGAATTACCCTGAGAGAGAGAGAGAGAGTAGTAGTAGTAGAAGGGAATCACCAAGAAAGAGAAGAATGATGATATCCAGCTCCAGACCCTGGGTGTACCAAGCCTATACTCACCAAATGTGGGCCCCTGGGATTCCACAGAATTAAAAATAATGAAAAATAAGATATTTCGGGGTTTTTTTATATAATTTTAATCTGATTTCAACATTTTAAAATAATTTCTTACATTTTCAGAAAGAATAATGAAATCTAAGGCTTTCAGTAATTGTATACTTTTAACGCATCACGACCAGATCGCAAGTTACTATCAGCTCCGACTTGACTGAGCATACGCGATGTTCTCTGTATCTGCCGGTCTATATATGGGAAATGTATTACGTCAAGCGAGTGAAATACAGCATTACGTAATTGATGTATAAACTAAGCAATTATTTTGTATAATAAAGTATAAACTTCATGCAATTATTCTGCATGAAGCATGGGACTACGCTTAAGATTCACTATTGAACGGGTTAGTGCCTTTGCACCATGTTTTGTTTGGAGTGAACTTCCAAGTCGATAATTGGCATCGTTTTAATTGTATCTCGTGGATACCTTCACAACGAGTGGCCGAGGTATTGTACTGCTTTTAATAGGTAACTCTTCACCAGTGGAGAAGACTAATGTTACTTATTCTCGGCGGATACCACCACCCAGACGTTTCGAAGCTTGTTGGGTTATTGATCGGTGGGTGGGCAGCAGGGCTGGCTTAAGGCACGATCGAGCGGTTCTCCACATAGGAGGTCGTCAAAATTTAAGTGACGCAAAATTCCCCGAAACTTCACTGATTTGCTGTAAATTTCAAATCGGAGAGGGCGCATCAAAACATCTAGCACAGGGCGCTGATAGACTTGGGGCTGCTGCTAGTGGCAGGTACCCTATTGTGATATCCGCTGAGAATAAGTAACATTAGTCTTCTCCACGTGGTGAAGCGCTACTTATTAAAAGCAGTGCAGTACCCCCGGCCACTCGTGAAGGTATCCATAACATGAGATACAATTAATACAATGCCAATTATCGACTTGGACAGTTCACTACGAACAAAACATGGTGCAAAGGCACTGACCTGCTTAATAGTAGTTGATGGATGAGAACTGTTGAACTAGAGTACTTTCTGATACAGCATGTTCATAACCATTGACTAATCTGCAGACATCCTCCTTTAGCGTGTGGGATTCTCTCTCTCTCTCTCTATTAACCTCTGCAGTCACTCACCTTTAGGGTGTGTGATGCAACCTACCTCTCCACTAAGACTTCCTTCACATGTCACTCCTGGCTGTTGCACCAGGGCCTTTCAAATGATTGGATAGGAACAGCCAAGAACCCTGCACGCCGCCTTCTCTTTCCCTGGCTTTGGGTGGGCTTCCCAAACCATGGGTACCCAATCCTTCGTCCCCCTTCCTACCTACGTCTGGAGGACTTTTTTTTTTTTGTTGTTGTTGTTCTATGTCAGGAAGCTCACGCAATCCCTGATGGAGAGCAGGGGTACTGTGGACAGCTTGGGTCACCTAGTGGTGGTTGGTGGTGGGAAACGTGGAGTACCATTAGAGGCTCTGTGGCCAAGAAGACAGGTTAAAACCCAATACACTTTTCAGGCTTTTACAGAGGTTCTGTATTCATCACAAGAGTACTGTTGGCACAGATGTGGGAGGCAGCTGGCGCCTTACCCGACCACACAGAACTGACTATGCCGAATTGCCTCAGCATATCAGGCAGATTGGGAAGGTTATCTTCAGTTCTGCAGAAACAAGATATTACATACACGCATGTCCCTTTGCTCATTCTGATTATAATATTTTTCTCGCAGAAGGACCTAATGATAATGTAAGACATATCTTACATGTATTCCGTAACAAAATTGGCTAGATATACGATCATGGTGGGATAAACCTGGCTAAATATATTTAAAAAAATATATAATAAAATTATAATAATTCAAATGTAAGCAAACGTGGTTGATGAGGTAGATTAATTAATGAAGCGAAAGAGATAAAAACAAAATCAATTTCATTCTTATATATTTTAATCCTCTAAAGAGTAGTTGAAAGGAGTCGGTACATAGTAACAATCAAGGACATGCTTGAGGAAATACAGTCACACTTAAGGAATGTGATAGTATTATATTCAAAGGAATCTATACCGAGTAGGCTCGATACACGATGAATAGCATGAATAATTAGGAATGTAGTTAGATGGCAGAATTTTCGAGAAGAAATCTATGGGAAACGGAAATAGGTGATCAGACGCTGGAAGGTGAGTGACCGAGCGTTGGAATCTGCTCTGTGATTAGTGTGAAATTTAAAGAGAGAAAGAGCGAGAGAGTCAGAAATTGAGAGTCGAAGTCGGACTGGGTCAGAACAAAGTCGGTAATATGAGAGAAGTAAAAGAAAATGATAGTGAGTGAAAAGCTAAGATAGTTATGCGCGTTATAGTGACAAAGAATCTCCAAATAAAGTGATATCCCTACGAAGAGATGGGAGAAGTGAGGACTCAGTCCTTATTTGCCTACCGCAATCCGCCAGCAGTGCAGGCTACTAAACTGGAATGAAGGCAATCTCTTAAATGAAATAATCGCCAATCACTGGAGAATCTGAGGTCTTTCGGAAAGGTGGAAGCAGCAGAAGTGAATATCCGATGAAAACACCAACTTAGGACAAGTCAAGAGCGAGATAGGAACAAAGTAAATTGACTGTTACTGTCATGCTACATAAGCTATAAAGATGAATCCCGGGACATATATACGAGTGTATACCTATGGTTGTGACTGGGCAGTATGGTTAAAAAGGGGTCTGGCAGCGAAAACGAAACTTGTAAGAAAATATAATTGAGTGTACTAGTGCATATATAAAGGCCCTTGTATCCTTGAGTAATGGATTGAGTGTTTTAGGTGAATGACATGTTGAGAGCAAACGATAAAAGCCACGTTTACACAAAAGGGATAATACCCTAAAATAAGGTGGAACAGCTAAGAAATTTACTATGAAAAGGGAAAGGTTGTGTCAGGCATCTGAGCATAAATCGATGAATTTGTGTTACTTAAAAGGACAAGGTAAAGTCGGAATAAACTTTAGGCAGAGCAGAGACAGTTAATGCTTTATAGCAGGGAAATTTTACGTAAATTAAGAAACCTCACACTAAAGAATGTATTTCGTACCGAAGATAGAAATTAAAGTAGATCACGAGAAGGAAAGAAACATGTAACACACATCTAGCCAATATCTTATGGGTATTTTGAAATAAGCTAAGTGGTTTTTAAATTAAACTGAATTGAAATGGCTTAAAGAATAGAAGGTTCCCATAATGTTAGAATGAATTATATGTATATTAGGTAAGGTAGCCCTGACCTGTTATTTAGGGCAAGAATAAATAGCAGAATTGTTAAAGTATACCTATGTTGTTGATCAAGAAAATGTAAGCCCAATGTTATAACCAGATTAGAACCTGCTGGTATAGTGTTTGAACTGTTTTCAATTTCAGAAGGAGAAATTATAAATATTATACTTAGGAAATTTATAACGTATTATAGTGTACTTGTATATATTATGACATGTATTAAAGTTGTTTAAAGGATATTATAATTGTTTCTAATTATTCATAGACTCAGATAGTGGCTTACAGACATAATTAGGTTCTAGTAGGACAGGGAAAATCTCAACGCCCTCTGGACTGGGAAAATTCTGATTTAGATATTTATTAAACAGTCAGGTGGCGTAAGTGGGTATCAGAGGTTTGAGGGCACTTCTATCTATTACTAATTATCTCATATAATTGAGTAAACAAATCAATAGTACAACAACAAAAAGATGTCACCCCAGGGAAGGACAAGGACCTTACAGTTGAAAGACAAGTGTGTCTTATACCCTAATAGTTAACACTGCAATGCATTAGCATTAGCATTAGTAGAGGCATTTGATGCAAGAAAGCAAGCTTATGCAGCATCAGCCAAAAAAAAACACTTCCACTTCACCCCTCTGTTCGTTCAAAATACCTGTCCAGCTGAGCCTTAAACTTATTTAGGCTATCAACCTCCACCACAAGGGATGGAAGTCTGTTCCACCAACCAACCACCCGCTGGCTAAAGGCAAATTTCCGCACGTCTATCCTACATCTGTCTTTCCTCAATTTGAATTTATGCCCTCTCAGGTGATTATTCTGAGCTAGAGGAAGAATCCCATCAGCATTGAGCATGCTTAAACCATTCAAGGCTTTATACACCTCTATCAGATCACCTCGCTGGTGCCTAGTCTCCAGACACTGTAATTTGCAAAACTTAAGCCTTTCTTCGTAAGAGCACCCCTTTGTTCCATTCACTAATCTTGTTGCCCTTCTCTGTACTCGTCTAGCAGCTCTACATCCTTCTGAAATGAGGCCTCCAGACCTGTATACAGTACTCTAGGTGTGGCCTGACCATCGCCTTATACAATGGAATAATCACCTCCTTATCCCTGCTGGAAAAATTCCTGTATATCATTGACAATACTCCATGAGCTACTCTTGCAGCCCGTCTGCACTGCTCAGAGAACTTCATATCTGCCTGCACAACCACCCCCAAGTCCCTTTCATTCTCTACCACTGTCAGTGTTGTACCATAGAGTTGATACGTTGCTCTGGGGTTGCTGTTTCCCATGTGTAGTACTTTACATTTGTCAATGTTAAACTTCATTTGCCACCTCTCAGCCCATCTGCTCAACCTTTCCAGATCCTGTTGCAGAAGCATAGTGTCAGTAGTGTCCTTGACAACCCTGCCAACCTTTGTATCGTCTGCAAACTTGGACATTAATCCCGATATACCATCATCAATATCATTTATAAATACAGAAAACAATAATGGACCCAACACTGAGCCCTGAGGGACTCCACTAATAACATCAGTCCACGATGAGCAGTGTCCATTGATTACCACTCTCTGTCTTCTCCCCCTCAACCACCCCTTTATCCAGAGCAGCAATTTGCCTCCAATGTCACACTGCTCCAATTTGTGTAGCAGTCTTCCATGTGCAACAGTATCAAAAGCCTTTCTAAGATCCAAGTATATAATATCAAAGTTATTCCCTGCATCCAGTTCTTTTGTGACTGCATCATAGTATCCAATCAAGTTGGTCAGGCAAGACTTCCCCTTAACAAAACCATGCTGTGTCTGAGCTATAACTGAAGTCTTGTCTAAATGATCCTGCAGTGCGTCTTTAACTAGTGCCTCCATTAATTTTCCTGGAACAGAAGTCAAGCTCACAGGTCTATAATTACTTGTGTCAGCCTTTGATCCTCCTTTGTGAATTGGGGTCACATTTGCACATTTCCAGTCTATGGGTACCTCCCCTGAGTCCAAGGAAGCTCTCATAATTATGGCTAAGGGTTTGCTTACTTCCTTTGCTGCCTCCTTTAATATAACTGGATAGATCCCATCCACCCCGGGTGCCTTTCTTGTGTTTATCTTCAACAGTTTCTCCTCCACTTTACTCCCAGTTATTTCAAGATTCTGTAGCTTACTGCTAGAGTTGAATACACCTCTGGCATTCCCCTCGCTGAATAACTCCTCATGTGTGAATGTCGATGCAAAATATTCATTTAGTTTGTTAGCCACCTGAGCAGGATCATCAACACTTGACCTATCAATATCAAGTGGACCAATCTGATTCATCCCTTTCCTTCTAGAGTTTACATAAGTAAAGAACTCTTTGCTGTTTTTCTTTGCATCCCTTGCCAAGGATTTCTCGTAATCTGCCTTCGCCTGCCTAACCTCCTTTGTAACTTGGTTGCATATCAACTTGTATCTATCATAGGCTTCTGTGTCATGTGTTAATTTGTAAGTATCCCATGCATTTTTCTTCTCTGCCATATGCCTCATTAGTTCATCTGACATCCATTTTTGCCTAAACCTTGAACAATATTTCTTAGTTGGTATGTAAAGCCTAGTAGCTTCCAAGATAAGTTCTTTGAATGCTTCCCATTTTGAATTTGCTGTTGGTAACATCATCAGTTGGGCCCACTGTATAGAATTTAAATACTGTCTCAGTCCATCGTAGTCGCCTTTACGGAAGCAATAACCCTTCCCTTTACCCCTAATGGTAGTTACCTCTTTGAGTAAATCCCACTTCAGCACACTGTGATCACTGCCACCTAGTGGTTCATTTATCTGCAGATTCTTAATGCATGAAGAATCACTGCTGATAATCAAATCAAGAGTATTACTCCCTCTAGTTGCCTCCCGAACATGCTGATGTAGAAAACAATCATCCAATAAATCCACAAAAGCCCTGCTAGTGTGTGAGTATCCAGCCCCCACATTCCAGTCAATATCTGGGAAATTAAAATCTCCCATTATAAGACACTCTGATTTACTGGCCCACTCTATTTCCCTGTACAGTTCCTTATTATACTCATCAGAGTCATTAGGCCTATAGCACACTCCTACTCTCAATTTTGATCTCCCAATGCTTATGTCACACCAAACTGACTCCACACTGCACTGTCCAGCGATGTCGACTGGCTTCACTTCCTTGGTTTTTATGTGTTTCTTAACTAATAGCATAACACCTCCCCCCTTCCTATCCTGTCTATCCTTTCTGTAGACGTTGTACTCCCCAAATTGCAGTTCCGCATCCCTTATATCTGTGTGACACCACGTCTCTGATATCCCAACAATATCTGCCTTCGATGTTTTGAGCAATACCTCAAATTCATCAAATTTATTTACTAAACTCCTAGCATTGGTGTACACGCAAGTATACCTGCACCTGTTTCTATTCTTAGCTACCCTAACACAACCCATGTGTTTACTTGTACCACAATGGCTCCCAGCAGTCTCTGAAATACCATGCATCTTGTTTTTCAGGCTTCTGCTCATTCTAATAGAAGCAGTGCAAGAATCTCTTTCACCTCTGCCAGTGGCTACTGTCAATCTATTGGTCTTTGTCTCCCCCCAAGCTAGCAGTTTTCCGACCCACCTAACACTGCCTCGATAGCATCAGCAAATATTCTTGCACCCTTTCTATTTAAGTGTATCCCATCCCTATAGAAGCAATCTCTCCTGTTAACAAGTACAGTCCAGGCTGAAAAAAATTCTACCCCTTCAGCCTTGCACAATCTTTCCAGTGCCGAATTGATCGACAAGGCTCTCATCATATACTCCCTCCTATCGTGTCTGGGCAGAATTGCAGACACTCAAATTCAATCCTAATTCTCGGCTTTTGTTCAACAGTGACCTGTACTTGTTAAGTAATTCTGCCGGTCTCCTACTCTTAATATTATTAGTGCCAACGTGTACAACTATATCACCTTTTGTGCCCTTAAAAGATGATAAAAGATGATATGTGCGATATATACAAATAATCACAAAATACACTGAGTGATCACTAAATTATGACCACCTACCTAATATTTCGTAGGTCCTCTTTTGCCCTCAGTACAGAATTTATCCCACGTGACATTGATTCAACAAGATGTTGGAAGCGTTAGGGAGGTATGGCCAACCAAACTGTGTGTAAGGCAGTCAGCAATACAGGTATGGAGGTGATTGGTGTATGTAGACGCCTGATATGCCTTTCCATAGTGTCCCACAAGTACTCTATGGGATTGATATCGGTAGACGTTCGGCAGCCAATCGATATGCTGGAAGTCAGAACTGTGTCCCTCAAACCATTCCTGCAGAAGTGCCTGATGGCTCAGCGTATTGTCATCTTGGAAGACACCATTGCCATTCAGGGAAAAGTGGGTGTACACAGTCAGCAAGCAGTTGACGATAGCAGAGCCCACTGATACGTTGTTCCACATGCACCAGGGGTTCAGGTTCCTGCCAGTAAACGTACCCCACATCATACAACCGCCTCCACCGGCATGCACTTTTGATACTATGCATGAATGATCAAGAGCCTCATGTTGTTGACGCCAAATCCGTACACGACCATCCGCGTTGTAGAGTAAATTACATGACTAGTCCAACCAGCACACCTTCTTCCAGTCTTCTGAGGTCCAACTTCCATGCTCTTTGCACCAGGCTAGTCTTTTACGCTGATGAACCTTGGTTAGGAAAGGATGCCGTAGGGGTCGTCTGTTGGTATAGCCCATGCGTGCTATGCATGGTCATGCTAGATGTTGCGGATTGGCCCAAGTTGTATTCGGTAGTCAACTCTTCAACAGTGCTGTGCCTGTTCGCTTGTACGAGTCGTTGGACACGGCGCTCACATCCAACATCAACCTTTCACTTACCTTTGCAGTTTTGCCGTGGAGTCGTTGTTTGACCATTTTGACGCCAGTCCTGGTACACTTTAATTACGGCAGCTCTCGAATACCCCACCAGTTCAGCCGTTTGGATAGAGGCACCAGCTCGTCGAGAACCCACAATCTGTCCTTTATCAAAGTCCGATGAATCCTTCCTTTTAACCATCACGCACGGAATTTTACTACCTACTGAAACACCGACACCTTATCTATGCTACATAGGTCGACTAACTCCGCACTCGTACCTCGTGTGGTCAACGGGTCGCAATCAGTTTTCATAGGGGTGGTCAAAATTCATTGATCACTCAAAGTATAGTCATTATTATTTTTAGGTAATACTAAAATTATTTTTAGACTAGATTCCATTCAAAAGAGGGTAGTGAGGTTAATTAACGATTCATCTGTTCCGCACGTATTTCTGTTGTAGCGTGTGCTTGCCTAACAGCGTTTTCTGTAAATCCCTTGGCTTCTTGCAAGGCTGCATGCTAATATGTGTATCCAGAAGACCTGGGTTTCTTATGACAGTCCAGTAGTTTGGATTAGGAAAAAAATCTAGCACCCTCAAGTCTCACTCAAATTTAACTAAGAGCAAGCTCCGAGCATCAAGATTGCGTTGTGATTAAACTAAAAAGTTCTTAATTAGACCTTTGAGCCCTGCTTAACTATAGTTCATAATCTACTCAGTGAATTATGTGTAACAGAGAATTGTCACGAGGCAAAATGATCATCAAAACAAGGTTTATTAAACATTTAAGTCATACAAATGAGTACAATAGAACTGGTCAAAGCTTTAGATTAATGGTATATGGTTGCTTGGTAAATTAACTGAATATAGAGTGTAATCTTGCTGCTAATAGTATTATTTTTTTTTGAGTGTTCTTCATGTGGCTCTTCCACTATTTCTCTCGCGAGAATTCACAATCACTGGTGGCAGTCATGCCATACAATTGCTCTACTATTAAAATAAGGATATATATGTCAACTTAACAATTACAATGAGTATTATAACAACTAATTTGATAGGTCGCGTTAACTGTTGAACTCTAATTATGACAAGTAGGTACACAATTGTCAGAATTATTTTATGAGAGGTCAGTGGGTGTGGATCAATTAAAGACAGGGGAAAAGTGTGATTAACTTCGAATAATTGGGTTTGAGTTGTTTTAGAAGAGGTTGGTCAACTTACCGACAAATGGTCGTTCGTCCTTGGCACTTCTTGATCCTACTCTTTGAACCATAAATACGACTTTCCGCTAACTTCCGTGATTTTCTTTATCTCTGCTGATCTTGAACTCTCTCTAAATTTCTCGGACCCGCTCTCTGACTCTTACCACTCCAAATCCTCTGAAATCTACCGTAAGACTGCTAAAAGCTCTCGTTTTCTACCCCCTTTTCATATATATATTTCTGCATCCCCTATGTCCTGTTCTGATCTCACGGGTCAATAATGTGTGGTAAAGAATTAGACTTGGGGACTGTCAACTTGTGGGATTTGACACTTCTAAAAATGATATGTTATATGGAGAAAGGAAATCTCATATTTGTGTAGGGCAGTTTCTTTTGTTTTACAATCGCAGTCATCGAACATAAATCGATACACTTTAACGAACGGAATTTTGAAATGACAGTCGATGTGTTTATCAGATTCGATTGCGTAAGAAATCGTCTCTTGTTCTGATTACTCAAGCTTCTCTGTCAAAAGTCGCATTCTCCTTTTGTCATTCCTGAGACAATTAAGAGTTCGCTATCTGCCCATTCCCGAAGGGAGAGGGAACTGACGTCATTAATTGACTAGGCACTTAACGGCGGTATATTATTTCACCGATCGCATCCCCTGGGGTAGCGACTGGTTGCACGTGCCAAAGCGAAAGTAAAAACGGAGTTAATTCCGATGGGGGGGGGGTGACGCTACTTAGTTATACAGGCCGAGGAAAAAGTATTGGGCACTATGAGGAATAAATGCTTCTAAAAAATGAGCGAAAGGGGTAAAAATGATCGCATTTTTTAATACATCTCTAACAGAGTCTACACTCTGTCTCATAGACGTTTAGTTTCTTCTGCCTTTTTATAGATACTTCCATGGGCACTGTCTTCTGAATTGGCTTCTGTAATTACCGCTCTCTCCTCCAAAACAGTCCGAACAAGTGCCATAGCCAGTCAACATCCTTTTACGGTTCAACTTGAAACTCACGAAACCAAATTTTCATCTTCCTCATTTATTCCTTCAACTTTTGTTTTCTGTAACAACCTTCCTTCATACATATTTCCTGAAAATTACAATCTACAGAAGTTCAAGTCCAATGATAACAATTATCTTCTTTCATTTTTCCAACCTCCAGCCCATGCATGGTACTAAGTAATATAGGTTCTAATACCTCTCGTGCTTTGGGTTTTCATAAAAAAAAATACAAATGTCTTACCATTAGTAAGGCATATGATGCAATAAAGCAAGCTTATATAGCATCAGCCCAGAAAAAAACAAAAAAAAAAAAAACACTCATTTCACACATCCACCTGCTCCAAATGTATCTCTAGTTCGGCCTTCTAGCTATTTAAGTTGTCAACTTCTACGACAGATAGAAACAGTTATAGTAATCGTGGCATGTGATGCAAGAAAGCAAGCGTATGCTTATTTTGCAGTTGTCAATGTAGCATCAGCCAAAAAAAAAAAAAAAAAAAAATTCACACCACCATTCCTTCTAAATGTTCGTTCAGTTCCTCCTTGAATTTATTTAAACTATCAACTCCCACAACGACAGATGGAAGTTTGTTCCAGCAATTAACCATCCGCTGGCAAAAGGCAAATATCCGCACATCTATTCTACAGCTGTCTTTCCCCAATTTGAATTAATGCCCCTTAGGTCCGTAATCTGAACAAGTGGAAGATACCATCAGAATTCAGCATGCTCAACCCATTCAGGGCCTTATACACATCAAACAGATCACCTCGCAGGTGCCTAGTGCGATTTGCAGAGCTTAAGCCTCTCTTGTCAAGAAGATCCCTTCATTCCCCTAATCAATCTTGTGGCCCTTCTCTGTACACGCTCAAGCAAATCTACATCCTTCCTAAAATGAGGCCTCCAGAGCTGTACGCAATATTGAACGCATGGCCTGACCATTGCCTTATACAGAGGGACAATCACCTCCTTTTCACTGCTAGAAAATTCCTGTATATCATTGCCAAAACCCCACGACCTGCTCTTGCAGCCTGCCTGCATTGTTCAGAAAACTTCATATCTGAATTCACAATTACTCCCATGTGTTTTTCATTTTTTATGCAACCTAAGTGTCCCAGAGGAACGTAACAACCTAAGTTGTTACGTTCCTCTGGGTTTATTTCTACTCATATATATTACTTTGCAGTTGTCAATGTTAAACTTCAGTTGCCACTTCTTAGCTCAACTGCCCAAATTTTCTTGATCCGCTTGCAGTAGCACACTGCCTTTACTGTCATTAACAACCCTGCCAATCTTTCTATCATCTGCAAACTTTGACACTAAGTCTGATATACCCTCATCAATATCATTGATATATATACAAAACAACAGTGGACCCAACACCGACCACTGTGGGACTCCAATAATAACATTAGTCCACGAAGAGCAGCGTCCATTGATTACCACCCTCCCTTCTCCCACTCAACTACCCTTTTATCCATTGTAGTCACTTACCCTAAGTGAAATTTTTCAGACTAGACTTTCACTTAACAAACCCATGTTGTGTCTGAATTATTGCTGCAGTCTTGTCTACATGATCCTGCAATGCATCTTTAACCAGTGACTCCATTATTTTATCCGGAACAGAAATTAAACTTCCTAGTCTGTAATTACTTGTGTCACCTTTAGATATCCCTTTGGGAATTGGGGATACATTTTTTTTTATATATATTTAGGCCGCCCGAAATAATTAAATTCATCTGCCGTGTCTTATGTCTGTTATTTGTGTGTGTTCTATGGTCGATTTGTCTGTTTGTTTTACGAAAAACCCCAGTTTCTGGGGGAAAAAAGCTTGCTATCTACGCCTGAGGCCGACTACCTAAAGCATGGAGTGAGAAAAGCCCATTAAAGTTTCTCGCGTCATCAACGGGATCCGAACCTGTACCTTTTCCACCTGGTGTTTGGAGGACGGTGACGATACCAATGTGCTGCCCGGGCAGACAGCGACACATTCGCACATTTCCAGTCCGTGGGAACCTCCCCTCAGTCGAAGGACGCTCTTCCCATCCACCCCACGTGCCTTTCTTATATTTAACTTCAACAATTTCTCCGCCAATTTACTCTCAGTTATTACGAAATCATTAAGCACACTACTACAATTTGGTAACATTCTGGGATTTTCCTTCCTTAATAACTCCTCATGTGTGAATGCAGAAGCAAAATACTCATTCAGTTTCTTTGCTATCTGAGTTGGATTATCAACAGTCGAACTATCGATATCAAGTTGTCCAATCTGATTCATCCCATTCCTTTTAGAGTTTATATAAGTAAAGAAATCCCTGATGTTTTTCTTAGCATTCTTTGCCAAAGATTTCTCATAATCTGCCATACACTTCTGATTATTTATATCCTTCCATGCATTTTTCTTCTCTACCACAAGTCTCATTAGTTCATTTGACAACCATTTAGGCCTAAACCTTGAACAATATTTCTTAATAGGTATGAAACGTCTAGTAGAATCCACAATTAATTCCTTTAATGTTTCCCACTTAGAATTTGCAGTTGGTAACATCATCAGTTGTTCCCACTATACAGAATTTAAAAACTGTCTGAGACCACTGTAGTCACCTTTACGGAAGCAAAGCCTCCTTTTTTTGCCGCTGATGATAATTATATCTTTAAGTAAATTGCACATCAGATGGAGGGTTGTTCCAGCAATCAACCACCTGCTGGCTAAAGGCAAATTCCGCACCTCTATCCTGCAACTGTCTTACCCCAATTTAATTTTATGATCTCTCAGGCGATTATTCTTAGCAAGAGGAAGAATCCCATAAGCATTGAGCATGCTCAAACCATTCAAGGCTTTATTCATCTCAATGAGATCACGTTGCAGGTGTCTAGTCTCCAGACCCAGTTATTTGCAAAACTTAAGCCTTTCTTCATAAGAGCAACCCTTTGTTCCATTCACTAATCTTGTTGCCCTTCTGTGTAGTAGCTCTATCGTTCTATTCGTTCTAGTAGCTCTATTCGTTCCAGTAGACATCTTTCTTAAAATGAGGCCTCCATACCTGTACACAGTACTCAAGGTGTGCCGGATCATTGCCTTATTCAAGTGGATATTCACCTCCTTATCCCTTCTAGAACAATTCCTGTATATCATCGACAAGACACCAAGAGCCATCTGCACTGCTCAGAAAACTTCATATCTGCCTGCACAATTACCCGCTGGTCCTTTTCATTCTCTACCTCTATCAGTGTAGTACCACATAGTTGATACTTTGTTCTGTGATTATTGTTTCCCAATATCTAGTAATTTACATTTGTCAATGTTAAACTTCAGTTGCCACCTCACAGCCCATCCGCTCAACTTTTCTAGATCCTGTTGCAGCAGTGTACTATTGTTAGTGTCATTAACGACCCTGCCGACCTTCGTATCGTTTGCAGACTTGGACATTAAGCCTGATATACCATCATCAATATCATTATTAAATGCATAAAACAACAACGGACCCAACACGGAACCCTGCGGGACTCCACCAATAATATTAGTCCACGAAGGGCACTGTTCATCGATTACCAATCTCTCTCTCTCTCTCTCTCTCTCTCTCTCTTCTCTCACTCAAGCATCCCTTTATCTATAGCAGAAATTTTCCTTCAATTCCCCACTGCTCCAATTTGTGTAGCATTCTTCCATGTGGAATAGTATCAAAAGCCTCTCTAAGATCCAAATATGTGATATCAAAATTATTTTTTGAATCCAGTTCCTTTGGGACCATATCATTGTGTCCAATTAAATTTGTCAGACAAGATTTCCCTCTTAACAAACCCTTGCTGTGTCCGAGCTATAACTGAAGTCTTGTCAAGATGATCCTGCAATGCTTCTTTAACCAGTGCTTCCATTAACTTCGCTGGAATAGAAGTTAAACTAATAGGTCTGTAATTACTTTTGTCGGCCTTTGATCTTCCTTTGTGAACTGGTATCACAATTGCACATCTCCAGTCCATGGGTACCACCCCTGAGTCCAAGAAACTCTCATAATTATGGCTAAGGGTTTGCTTACTTCCTTTGCTTCCGCCTTTAATATAACTGGATAGATTCCATCCACCACAGGTGCCTTTCTTATGTTTTATCTTCAACAATTTCAGTCTGCGTCGGTAGCACAGTGGTATCGTCACCGTCCTCCCCACACCGGGTGGAAAAGGCCCGGGTTCGAATCCCGTCGATGACGCGAGGAACTTTAGTGGGCTTTCTTCACTCCGTGGCTGAGTTAGTCGGTCTCAGGCGTAGATAGCAAGGTTTTTCCCCTCAGAAACTGGGGTTTTTTCGTCCAGCAAAACAGGCAAATCGACCAGAGAACACACCCAATTTACAGACACGAATACAGGTTAATGTAATCATTTACGGGTAACCCTAATATAGTATTTTTTTTTTCAACAATTTCTCCTGCATTTTACTGTTATTGAAGATCATCTAGCTTACTAGCAGAGTTTAATGCACCTCTGGCATTCCCCTCCATGAATAACTCCTCATGTGTGTGAATGTTGATGCAAAATATTAATTTAGTTTGTTAGCTTCCTAAGTAGGATCATCAACAGTTAAACCATCGATATCCAGTGGACCAATCTGATTCATCCCCTTCCTTCTAGATTTACATAAGTAAAGAACTCTTTGCTGTTTTTCTTTGCATCCTTTGCCAAAGATTTTCGTGATCTGCCTAACCTCCTTTGTGACTTGGTTACAGACCAGCTTATATCTATCATAGGCGTCTCTGTCACCTGTTAATTTATATGTATACCATGCATTTTTCTTCTCTGGCACATGTCTTAATTCTTTGAATGCTTCCCATTTTGAATTTGCTGTTGGTAACATCAGTTGGTCCCACCGTATAGAATTTAAACACTGTCTTAGACCGCCTTAGTCACACTGCGATCACTGCCACCTAGTGGTTCCTTTTTCTGCAGATTCATGAATAATCAATGCTGATAATCAGATCAATAGATTACTCCCTCTAGTTGCCTTTTCGGAGACCTGCTCTAGAAAACAATCATCCAATAAATCCACAAAAGCCTGATTTTTTTTATCACTGTTGATAAACAAATCAAGACTATAGCTCCCCCCTCTTCTTGTCTCCCTAACATGCTGCTGTAGAAAACAGTCATCCAAGAAATTACAAAAGTCTTGCTAGTGTATGAGTGTTCAATCCACAAATTCCAGCCAATATCTGGGAAATTAAAATCCTCCATTATACATCACTCTGATTTAATGGCCTACGCTATTTCTCTGTACTGTTGTTTACTATACTCGTCAGAGTCATTAGGCCTATCACACACTCCTACTCTCCATTTGTTTACACAGTGCTGTAATTAAATAAAAGTGCTATTTCCAATATTGTTTTTATAATTACGTGGTTTTATTATTATATAAAAGAAATTCTTATATAGTCAGGAAATTGTTTTTAATTTTTTCTGAAAACGTGTTGAAATAGCCATTTTTCCAGAATAGAGATAGAGAAAAAAACAGAAACAAAATAATTTACTGAGAATATGTAGTACATTACCAGTGTATTCTAAAATAAATGCTCAAAGGCATAATTCCTTATGTGTTTAAGTAATTAACTATATAATATCGGTGTAAATACGCCATAGTTAACCCATAAATTTGAACTACGTATGTAGCGCAATAGGCATCGTTTTAATTGTATCTCATATTGTGGTTCTATTTGAAGTAATGTTCTTGAAGTAAGTAATCTCATATTGTGGTCCTTCCCAACGAGATAGCTGCTATTACATTACAGTAATACCCCGACTTACGCTACCCCGACTTACGCGAACTCGGAGTTACGCGGTTCTTGATTTTTTCGTTTGGCAACGCTGCCGCCCACTATCTTCAAGGTCGTTTTTCATATGTTATCGATATACGGTGCGACGGCGGAGAATGAGAGCGAAAGATGAACAAAATTCAACTTTGCTGCTTTTATGTTTTTTATATCAGTGAAGGGGAAACACATTTCACCATAATAATGTAAAAACCAACACAATTCCAGCTATCGGTATAATCGCAAATGCAATTAGATCGAGTTTATAACATATTTCACTAGCAGAAACGCAACTGGATTTTTATTGTTTTATGGTAGTAACCCCTAGAAATGTGAGGTGTTAATAGTGTATCTCTGCCTTTATGGTGTTGTTTATTTAGTTGCTACATGCGCGCAGCTTTGTTTATGCCTATAAAGCGTGCTCCTCGTTTTGTAATTGTGCTTTATTCCCTAAAAATGAGTAAAATACTTAATTAAAAGGTGTGAAAAGGAAGCGTCCTGGTGAAGACACTGCAGATTCAGAGAGAAAAAGAAAAGCAATTATCGATAAACAGAGGCGGACTGGATCAAAAATTCTTACCCGGGAAAATTTATAGTGGCCTCATACTATGGTTTACGGCCAAAATCACACTGGCCCACCGGGGTTCCCCGGTAAGTCCGCCTCTGTCGATAGAGAAAAAATATGAAATTGTGAAACGCTTTGAGCGAAATGAAAGACCGTGTGATATTGCACGTGCTACAGGCCTAAATGAAGCAACGGCGAAAAGCACATGACAATTGCAAACTTGACAGGTTGAAAATTGAAAAGGGCTCAATTGTAAAGGGCTTAAAAATTTTAGAAAAGATAGACTCCAACGAAGAACGCGATATAGCTACAAAGCAAGGAATAAAAAAATTATTAGCTTGCTACGAATAAATTCTGCGTGAAAAAAAGAAGGCGCTGTGTCGTCAGACGAATTTGTTAGATTTTATGAAGCCATCGACATCGAAATAACTTTTTACATAAGTCATTTGTTTTTTTAATACATATTTTGTATTAATATGTATAAAGAACTGCAATTTTATTAATATTTTTCTTCTAAACTAGTGTTTTTGTTAGTCCTTGGTCCCAATTAAGCAAAATTTATATGTATTTATATGCAAAGTTGTACCCCGACTTACGCGAATTCGACTTACCCGATTTTCGTCGGACCCACCTATCGCGTAACTTCGGGGTATTACTGTACTTCAAATGGAACCACAATATGAGATACAATTAAAACGATGCCTATTACGCTACATACGTAGTTCAAATTTATGGGTTAACTATGGTGTATTTACAGCGATATTATATACAGTGTATGTAGTACATTACCAGTGTATTATAAAATATTATAATACCAGTTAATTACCACAGTATAGACAGGCAGTACAGTGAGCATCGCGCATGATCAGTCAAGTGTAACTTACGATCTGATCGTATTGGGTTAAACAAGTTAAAAGTATACAATAAATACTGAAAGTCTTAGATTTTATTATTCTTTCTGAAAATGTAGGAAATTATTAAATTCTTTCTGAAATCAGACTAAAAGTATATAAAAAAAATAACTGAATGATCTTATTTTTCATTATTTCTGTGGAATCCCATTCAGCAAGCGCCGCGCATGCTCCGTCAGAATTACAGGTTCGGTGACGAGTGGGAACTGCTCTATCAGAACGATTCACGACAGGTTTGAGCTGGCGATGATTTGGGAGCTCACTGTGACGCCAAACTGCAGGAATACCGTTTGCGGTAACAGTTCTACCTGTTTTCGACACCCTGGTACAAGTAGTCGACAGATAGTCGAGCTCCCAATCACAGTACTACGAGGACGCAACCCCTGGGAGGGTTTAGGTTTTGTCAATCAGTAACCCTGTCACGCTTAGTAACGATCAGTCGGAGCTAGTAACATATCACAGAGTAATAAGATACTCCGATACTACTATTATCTGTGATAACGTATAAGCTTAATCGCAGTTTCATTTCGAACCGTGATAAGTTAATGTTAAGTGCAAATTTGAAGCTGAAAAGCTTACTGAAAAATGGATTCTTTTATGGATAACCTTACGTTGGGAATGGTAAAATACTTGGGTGAGTCTTAAAAATCGCGTTGTTTCATCTGTTGGTTGACAGATCTCCGACAGTTTTTAAATTCTGTACAGAGGGATCAACTCACTATGTTACCAACAGTAAACTCTAAGTGGGGAGCATTCAAGGAATTAATCTTGGAAACTACTAAGTTTCATACCTATTAAAAAATATTGTTCAAGGTTTAGGCCTAAATGGTTATCTAATGAGACTTGTAACAGAGAAGAAAAATGCATGGGATGCATATAAATTATCAAGTGACTCAGACGCCTATGGCAGATGTAAGCTAGTCTGTAATCAGGTCACAAAGGAGGTTAGGCAGGCGAAGGCAGATTACGAGAAATCCTTGGCAAAAGATGCTAAGAAAAACAGCAAGGATTTCTTTACTTACACAAACTCTAAAAGGAAGGTGATGAATCTGATTGGTCCACTTAACATCGATGGTTCAACTGTTGATTATCCTGCTAAGATAGCAAACAAACTGAATGAGTATTTTGCATCTACATTCACACATGAGGAATTATTAAGGTTTGAAAATGGCAGAAGGTTATCAAATTGTAGTAGGATACTTAATAATTTTGTAATAACTGAGAGCAAAGTGGAGGAGAAATTGTTGAAGTTAAACCTAAGAAATGCACCTGGGGTGGATGGGATCTATCTAGTTATATTAAAGTAGGCGGCAAAGCAACAAACAAACCCTTAGCCATAATTATGAGAGCATCCTTGGACTCAGGGGAATTCTCCACGGACTGGAGATGTGCAAATGTGTCCCCAATTCACAAAGGGAGATTGAAGGGTAACAAGTAATTACAGACCAGTTAGTTTAACTTCTGTTCCGGGTAAAATAATGGAGTCACTGGTTAAAGATGTACTGCAGGATCATTTAGACAAGACTGCAGGAATAATTCAGACCAAGCATGGGTTTGTTAAGGGAATATTATGATGGATATTATGATGTGGTTACAAAGGAACTGGATGCAAAAAATAATTTTGATATCATATATTTGGATTTCAGGAAAGCTTTTGACACTATTGCGCATGGAAGCTATTGTACAAATTGGAGAAGAATGGTATTAAGGGTAAGTTGCTACAAAGGATAAAAGGATGGTTAAGTGGGAGAAGACAGAGGGTGGTAATCAATGGGTGCTGCTCTTCGTGGACTAATGTTATTAGTGGAGTCCCACAGGGTTCGGTGTTAGGTCCACTGGTGTTTTGTATATATATCAATGATATTGATGAAGGTATATCAGGCTTAATGTTGAAGTTTGCAGATGATACAAAGGTTGGCAGGGTTGTTAATGACAGTAATGGCAGTGTGCTACTGCAACAGGATCTAGATAATTTGGGTAGATCGGCTAAGAAGTGGCAACTGAAGTTTAACCTTGACAAATGCAAAGTACTGCATATGGGTAGAAGTAACCCCAGAGAAATGTACCAACTGTGTGGTACTATACTTAAGGTGGTAGAAAATGAAAAAGACCTGGGGGTAATTGTGCAGTGAGATATGAAGTTTTCTGAACAATGCAGACAGGCTGCCAGGGCAGGTCATGGGGTTTTGTCAATGATATATAGGAATTTTGCTAGCAGGGAGAAGGAGGTGATTGTCCCTCTGTATAAGGCAATGGTCAGGTCACGCCTTGAGTACTGCGTACAGGTCTGGAGGCCTCATTTTAGCAAGGATGTAGATTTACTTGAGCGTGTACAGAGAAGGGCAACAAGATTGGTGAGGGGAATGAAGGGATCCTCTTACCAAGAGAGGCTTAAGTTCTGCAAATTACAGTGGCTGGAGACTAGGCACCTGCGCGGTGATCTGATTGAGGTGTATAAGGCCTTGAATGGGTCGAGCAAGCTGAATTCTGATGGGATCCTTCCACTTGTTCAGATTACGAACCTAAGGGGGCATAAATTCAAATTAAGAAAGGACAGATGTAGAATAGATGTGCGAAAATTTGCATTTAGCCAGCTTGTGGTTAATTGCTGGAACAAACTTCCATCTGTCGTGGAAGTTGATAGGTTGAATAAATTTAAGGAGGAACTGGACAGGCATTTGGAGGGAATGGTGTGATTTTTTTTTTTTTTTTTGGCTGATGCTGCATAAGCTCATACACTTGCTTTCTTGCAGCACATGCCACTACTACTACAGTGCTGAAAGCACCATATCATCTGGTCTAGTTCCCCCAAAGGCTTGGGGGTCCATTGTAAAGAAATTCACGAACAGAGAGACTGTTCGTGAATCTAGCAGGAGGTACAAGGGAACAGAATGGTTTCACTACTGTTTAATTTTACACAAATTTTTATGGAATAATATCGTCGCAACTGTATATTCAGAAAATGAATTTGAAAGTGTCTGCAATTCTACCCAGACACGATAGGAGGGAGTATATGATGAGAGCCTTGTCGATCAATTCGGCCCTGGAGAGATTGTGCAAGGCTCAAGGGGTAGAATTTTTCTCAGCCTGGTCTGTGCTTGTTAACAGGAGAGACTGCTTCTATAGGGATGGAATACACTTAAATAGAAAGGGTGCAAGAATATTTGCTGATGCTATCGAGGTAGAATTAGGTGGGTCGGAAAACTGCTAGCTTGGGGGGGAGATACACGGACTAATAGATTAACAGTAGCTGCTGAGCTGCTGGCAGAGGTAAAAGTGATTCTTGCACTACTTCTATTGAAATGCAATTGAGCAGCAGCCTGGAAAGCAAGGCAATGGGGATTTCCAGGACTGCTGGGAGTCATAGTGGAACAAGTAAATATATGGGCTGTGTTAGGGTAACTAAGAGTAGAAACAAGTGCATGTTCACCAATGCTAGGAGTATAGTTAATAAATTCGATGAGCTTGAAGTGCTAGTCAAGACATCAAACACAGATATTGTTGGGATATCAGTGACATGGTATTACACAGACAAAAGCAGTGCAGAATTGCAATTTGGGAGAGTACAATGTGTACAGGAAGGATAGACAGGACAGGAAGGAAGGAGGGGTTATGTTGTTAGTTAAGAAACACATAAAATCTAAGGAAGTGCATCCAATTGATGTGGGTGGACAATGCAATTTTGAGTCTGTTTGGTGTGACATAAGTAGTGGGAAAGGATAAATGAGAGTAGGGGTATGTTACAGGCCTAGTGAATCTGATGAGTTTGTTGTTTGTTTGTTTGTTTGGTTTTTTAAGGAGCATTAGCAACTAAGGCCATATTGCTCCGGGTCATGCGGTGGTCATTCCCTGACCTTTCCGCATCCTCCGTATTTGGTGGTGACGGGCTCGAACCCCGGTTTAATCAAGAAGCGTGTGCTACGCACTGCTGCTCCTTCCCACCTGGCTACGGAGGTGCCAATCTGATGAGTATAATGAGCAATTGTGCAGAGAAATAGAATGGGCCAGTAAATCAGAATGTCTTGTACTGGGGGATTTTAACTTTCCAGATATTGAATGAAACTTGTGAGTTGGTCACTCACACGCTAGCAAGATTTTGTGGATTTATTGGAGGATTGTTTTCTACAGCAACATATTCGATGGGCAACCAGAGGGAGTGATACCCTTGATCTGATTATCAGCAGTGATGATGCATGCATTAGGAATTTGCAGATAAAGGAACCACTAGGTGACTGTGGTCACAGTGTACTGATATGGGATTTACTTAAATGTGTAACTACGATCAAGGGTAAAGGGAAGGGGTTTTGTTTTCATAAAGGTGACTGACTACAGAAGTCTCCGACAGTTTTTAAATTCTATTGAGTGTGATCAACTGATGATGTTACCAACGGTGAATTCTAAATGGGAAGCCTTTGGGGACTTAATCTTGGAGGCTACCAGACTTTTCATACCAACTAAGAAATACTATTCAAGGTTCAGGCCTAAATAGATGTCGGATGAATTAATGAAGCTCATGGCAGAGAATGAATATAAATTATTATTATTATTAGCTATATAGTGCAAGGAAGCCTGAGGCTTATGCTGCACCAGCCAAAAAAAAAAAAAAAATTCCCGAGTTACCCTGAGAGAGAGAGAAAGAGAAGTAGAAGGAAATCGCCAAGAAATAAAAGACTGATGATATCCAGCTGAGGACCCTGGGTTTGCCAAGCCCATACTCACCAGATGTGAGTTCCCTGGGACAAAATTCAGGTAACACAGAAGCCTATGACAGATATAAGCTAATCTGTAATCAAGTCACAAAGGAGGTTAGGTAGGTGAAGGCAGATAACAAGAAATCTTTGGCAAAGGATGCAAAGAAAAACAGCAAAAAGTTCTTTACTTATGTAAACTCTAGAAGGAAGGGAATGAATCAGATTGGTCCACTGGATATTGATGGTTCAGCAGTTGATGATCCTGCCCAAGTAGTTGATAAACTGATTGAGTATATTGCATCTACATTCACACATGAGGAGTTGAAGTTAAACATAAAAAAGGCACCTGGGGCAGATGGAATCTATCCAGTTATAATGGAGACAGCAAGGGAAGTAAGCAAACCCTTAGCCATAATTATGAGAGTATCCTTAGAGTCAGGGGAGGTCCCAATGGGCTGGAGATATAGCCCCAATTCACAAAGGGGGGGGGGTTCAAAGGGTGATTCAAATAATTATAGACCTGTTAGTTTAACTTCTGTTCACAGCATGGGTTTGTTAAGGGGAAGTCTTCTCTGACCAATTTGATTGGATACTACAAGGTGGTCACAATGCTAAAAATAATTTGGAAATCATATACTTGGATTTCAGGAAAGCTTTTGATATTGTTGTACCTGGAAGACTACTGTACAAATTGGAGCAGTATGGCAATAAGGGCAAGTTGCTACAATGGATAAAGGGATGGTTGAGTGGGAGATGACAGAGAGTCGTAATAAATGGTCACTGCTCTATGTGGACTAATGTTATTTGTGGAGTCCCCCAGGGTTCGGTGCTGGGCCCATTGTTGTTTTGTATATTTATCAATGATATCGATGAAGGTATATCAGGCTTAATGTCCAAGTTTACAGATGATACAAAAGTTGGCAGGGTTGTTAATAACTCTAATGACAGTATGCTACTGCAACAGGATCTAGAAATGTTAGGCAGATAGGCCGAGAAGTGGCAACTGAAGTTTAACATTGACAAATGCGAAGTACTGCATATGGGTAGCAGTAACCCAAGAGAAACGTACCGACTCTGTGGTATTACACTGATTACAAAGAAATTCTGATCATGGACAACGTGTGAGGACACACAAGCAAAGAGAGCTTAGGAGACGAAAAATCATATAAGCATTTTTTACATGCCTCCAAACACTACATCTCTGATCCAACCAACGGACCAAGGTGTAATTGCCACATTTAAAGGGAAAAGGAACACCTTTTCTCAAGCTATTAAAGCCATCAACCTGAAAATGTACTGAGCCTAAAGGAGTTTTGGAAATCCTATAACAATAAAACTGCCATCTACAACATTTCAAGTGCCTGGGATGAAGTGACTCAGAAAACCATGAATGGAGTGTGGAGGAAAGTTCGGAAGAATTGCATAAAGCATTCCCAGGAACCTGATGATTCCATTGAAAATGTTAAAACACAAATTGTTGAGTTCGGAAAAGAAGCAGGATTAGTTGAAAATGGTGATGATGACATACAAGAGATGATCGACAACGACAGGGATGGCTTCTCTAATGAAGAACTAATGAAAATGATAAAAGAACAAGAGCTTGCTATTGAGGGAGAAGATGATCAAGATACTACAGATGAAGAACCAATGAAGTCGCTGACTGCAAAAGGACTTACTGAAGCTTTTCAAGGTGTGATTATTTCCGGGAGAACGACCCTGACATTGAATGAATGCCAAGGTAATAAGAAATTTGAAGAAAGAAATGAATCCCTACATGATGCTGTACAACGAGAGAAAGAAGGCCAAAGCACAACCCAAAATCGACACATTTTTCAGTCCGAAGATACTAAAACTCGAGAGAACGGGGCCATCAGATTAATAAATTCATGATTTTAGTTAATTACCACATAGCATATGTAATGTAGAATATTTTATAAGTACAAAAATTTGAATATTAAATATTTTTAACCGACATTTGTGCGTATTTTCACTGCCATTTATTATTGATTAGGAAATATCCTATGGAATAGACCGCAACTCACAAATACATATGTTACCTTATGGGAATGCGGCACTCACTTAGCTCTCTGTTTTTCAGGAACGAATTATCAGCATTAAGTGGGGGTCATCTTAATTTCAGGTTGCAATAAAGATTCTCTCTCTCTCTCTCTAAGACAGAGAGTAGAGAGACTTTGTAAGAGACTGGCCATTAATTAACCTGATTGCCGTCTTTTGAATGGAGTCAAGAAGCCTGAGGGAGGTTTTGGGAACATCACCCCAGATGTCGAAACAATATTCTATATAAGGCAGATTTGGGATTTTTACAAGTGAGTAATCATTTAGAAGAAAAGTAATGCTGAGATTGAAAGAGAAAACCCAGTTTATTAGATGCAGAGGAAACAATATTTGTGATGTGCTTATGTCAAAAAAGATTAAAGTCAGGACAATCCCTAATTAGAGATATGTGAACTTGTTTAGAAATCTTGAATGTCATTGAAGATAAGCATAGAAGCTGTATACTCCTTTTTGCAAGATATAAGACAGGTTTGGAAGGATTGTAATTAACTAAGTTATCTTTGCCCCATTGAGAATTACCTGGAGATGTAATGTGTGTAGTGGGATATATGAAAAGTTGAAGCTGGTTGTGCAGGGTAAGGTTTCTTGGCATAAAGACTGTTGAAAATCCTTTTTGATGGAAGATCACAGGAAACATTCAGTGTTTACTGGGAATGAAAGGAGGTGGGTTACTAAAATCATCAATACAAAAGTTAGAGTAGGGTGCTAGTAAGTGACTTTATCTTTAGCTGAGGAGGCAATAAAACCATTGGATTTTAACAGAGGTGGGGTATAGATGGGCAAAAGTTATGACCAATAGCTTTGGCAAGAGACCAGAATATACAACTACCATTTACCATTTGGTGTTATTAATAACTGGTTTACAATTGTTACAAGCTTTAGTATAGGCATTAAATGAACCTGGACATTTGGATGCATGTCAGTTGTAATGTGCAACATTCTAATCTAGAATGCCTTAGCACATTTATTGGAAAACCAAGGTTTTAGAAAAGATTTTAAGGTCAACTCTGAAATAAAGGATTTCATCCATACAAGAATAATATCACTGATCCAATCTGAGCAAAAATTGACATCAGATGTAAAACAGTAATTCAACCCAAGGAAAGGAAGAATAGAAATCTTAAAGATTGTCTCATTTTGCATTCTTGTAATGCCAAAACACAAAGTTGAGAATATCTACAAGAGAAAGGTTCCATTCAAGAAGAGACCATCACCAGTTTGTGATCTGAGGTGCCTAGAGGAACACTGACCTCAGCAGTGTACTTTGAAGGATTGTTTTGCGAGAAAAAGACCCAAGATTGTTGGGTATTAGGATTGTCTGGTATTCTGTAGGTAAATGAACAATCTGTGTGAGGTCATTAGTAATTGTAAAAGCCTCAGCACTTTAAAATATAATGCAGTGTGTACATTGTTTTGTTGTTTGCAATGCACTGTGAATAAGGTACTACAAGCAGAAGTGGAAAATGAAAAGTACTGGCATTTATATATTATAGGTTAATCAATCATATTACTTAATGATTGCACCTGATATAATAGTTTGCCTTGGCTAATATTATGTTTCCATTTTCAGAAAGCCTCCCTTGTGTTAGTAATGTGACTGTAGTTGAGAAAGAGGCAGTTGATGATGCAGCATTATTAACATGGAAACAGGTACTCAACTATATCCTTTCTACCAAAGATATAAATGAACAAAATTTTAATTTGCTATTGATAATTTTCTAAGCAATAAAAATTTTTCTATTTAACACGTGAGTGGTAGCACTTGACAGGGGCCCATTTTTTTTTTAAATTTTTGAAAATAATTTCGAGTTTTTTTTTTTTTTTTTTTTAATTATGATTGAAAAGTGCCAATATTTCCTGTTTTTTTTTTTTTTTTACTGGATTGCAACACTTATTGTATTTAACTTTTACTAAAATTTTTAAAACCCCTTTTATTTAAAAAAAAAATATTAATTTGACTAAAAATTGCAAATAAACTTTTCAGGCATAAAATAGATGCATCATTCTCTTAGTTTCTTACATTTTCCAATTCAAAAGACTGTTAAGTGCAGGGTCGGATTTCTCATTAGGCACCATAGGTACAGTGCCCAGGGCCTACAAAATTTTGGGCTTATGAAGGAAAGCAAAAATTAAAAAAAAAAAAAACAACAGTTCACTCTTTTCACTGTCACTAACGAAAAACGAGCTGAGAAAACGTGTGCAATTGGCTCTAGGAGCTTCAATTCAATATGCATACACTATCTAGCGACTGTTCTCGAAACTAGAAGGATCAAAGTGATGGTCACTCCATCAATTGAGGTGGTTATTGAGGCTATCATTTATTATAGTTGAAACTTGAGTCTCGTTAATTGACATGATTCGCAGTCAAAGTGTTAAAATAGAAGAAACATTTTATCCCTCTTTTTAGCACATTTTGGAATAAAAGTGCCTAGGGCCTACAAACACCAAAATCCAGCCCTGGTTAAGTGTGTGAATTTAAAACTGCTCTTACCATGTATTTCTGCCTATTATGTATATAAATACAGTTAGTTCCCGACTTTACAAGTTAATTCATTTTATTCAGGAATTTATTTCCCATAGACATAAACAGAGGTTACATTCTCATGAAATTTGACCATAGTAATGTTAAATGAAGGTCAACAAAACAAAAGTTTATGCTTAAACAATGATTTATTTATCCAAAGAAATGAAAACATAGCTTTTAAAATCAAGAAATTATAATAATAAAGAAATTATTTATATCATACAAATGTTAAAGAATTTTTATCCATCATCATCATCATCAACTAAATTCACACTCGTTGATGATTTTTCACTCATTGTTGGCTCGGCACTTGTTGGTTTGTTGGAAGCACAAGGACTCGTCTTCTTCTGAAATGCTTCAAGAGTCCTTTTTGTTTTCAAGACAGTCTTCTCTTTTCTTTATAAATTTCATGATAGCATGCATGAGCATTTTTTAAAATCTGTAGCAACTTTTCTAGCGCACTCGAAATTTGAATCTTGTGATTCAAAAATCTCAATTGCTTTTTCTGTGTGTTGAAAATTTTCGTCAAGCCCCTTGAGAGTGACAGAATGAACAGCAGTTTCAGCTGTTAAATCTTCCTTAGCTTCTTCACATTTTGCCATTTCAATGAGGTCTTCATTTGTGAGCTCTCCATTATCTGTTTGAAACAGATCAGTGATGTCAGTTGAAGAAATGTCAAGCTGCAATTTCATTAGCAACATTAACGACTGCTTCTGTTTCATTTTGTACGATCTCTGCTGGTTCTTGAAATTATTCAAAATTATCAATAAACGGATGACAGTTTATTCAAAACACCCTTCATGTTATTCTCTGTAATTTTGTCCCAGGCTCATTTTATTATTTTTATTGCACCTAAAATATGGAATTCGTTTAAAATTTTTTAAGAGTTGGACGTCCCTCCTTTTCTCTGCCTGGACAGATAAACACATGCACAGCAATAATGTATTGTATAGCTACGCACGTGTTTTGAAATGTCGTATTTATGAATATTTAGCATTTATTTATTGCAATTAATGTTCATATTTTGATTCTGTTGATATTTGATATTTGAAAAAAAGAACTTTTAAGGGGGAAACTTCTAGAGCAGGAACTGCCTGTATTATTAAAAAATTTAAAAAACTTTAGCATTAGTAAAGGCACATGATGTGAGAGAAAGCAAGCTTATGTAGCAACAGCAAAAAAAACCCTTCACATTTCACCCATCCACTCGCTCAAAATGTTTGTCTAGTTCTGCTGTGAATCTATTTAAGCTACCAACTTCTACAACAACAGATGGAAGTTTGTTCCATCTGTCGTTGGATCAACCACCCGCTGGTTAATGGCAAATGTCCGCACATCTATCCTACAACTGTCTTTTCCTCAATTTGAATTTATGCCCTGTCAGGTGATTATTCTGAGCAAGAAAAAGAATCCCATCAGCATTGGGCATGCTCAAACCATTCAAGGCGTTATACACCTCAATCAGATTACCTTGCAGGTGCCTAGTTTCCAGACACTGTAATTTACAAAACTTAAGCCTTCTTTGTAAGAGCAACCCTTTGTTGCATTCACTAATCTTGTTTCCCTTCTCTGTACTCGTTCCAGCAGCTCTACATCCTTCTTAAAATGAGGCCTCCAGACCTGTGTACAGTACTCAAGGTGTGGCCTGACCATTGCCTTATACAAGGGGATAATCACCTCCTTATCCCTACTAGAAAAATTCTTGTATATCATTGACAAGACACCATGAGCTACTCTTGCAGACCATCTGCATTGCTCGGAAAACTTCATATCTCACTGCACAATTACTCCCAGGTGCTTTTCATTCTCTACCACTTTCAGTGTAGTACCACACAGTTGATATGCTCTGGGGTTACTGCTTCCCATATGCAGTAGTTTTCTTTTGTCAATGTTAAAACTTCAGTTGCCACCTCTCAGCCCAACCGCTCAACTTGTCTAGATCCTGTTGCAGCAGCGTACTGCCATTAGTGTAATTAACAACCCTGCCGAACTTCGTATCATCTGCAAACTTGGACATTAAGCCTGATATACCATCATCAATATCATTAATAAATACAGAAAACAACAATGAACCCAACACTAAACCCTGGGGGACTCCACTAATAACATAAGTCCACAAAGAGCAGTGTCCATTGAATACCACTCTGTCTTCTCCCACTCAACCATCCCTTTATCCATAGCAGCAATTTGCCTGCACTGCTCCAATTTGTGTAGCATTTTCCATGTGCAACATTATCAAAAGCCTTTCTAAGATCCAAGTATATGATATCAAAATTATTCTTTGCATCCAGTTCCTTTGTGACCACATCATAGTATCCAATCAAATTGGTCAGACAAATCTTCCCCTTAACAAACCCATGCTGTGTCCGAGCTATAACTGAAGTCTTGTCTGGATGATCCTGCAGTGCTTCTTTAACCAGTGCCTCCATTAATTTCCCTGAAACAGAAGTTAAACTAACAGGTCTGTAATTACTCAATTCTCCTTTGTGAATTGCAGTCACATTTGCACATCTCCAGTCCATGGCTACCTCACCTGAGTCCAAGGAAGCTCTCAGAATTATGGCTAAGGGTTTGCTTACTTCCTTTTCTATCTCCTTTAATATAACTGGATAGATCCCATCTACCCCAGGTGCCTTTCTTATGTTTATCTTCAACAATTTCTCCTCCACTGTGCTCTCAGTTATTACAAAATCATCTGGCTCACTGCCAGAGTTTAATTCACCTGTGGCATTCCCCATCCCTGAATAACTCCTCATGTGTGAATGTAGATGCAAAATACTAATTTTTTTGTTAGCTACCTGAGTGGGATCATTAACAGTTGAACCATCGATATCAAGTGGACCAATCTGATTCATCCTCCTTCCTTGTAGGGTTTACATAAGTAAAGAACTCTTTGCCATTTTTCTTTGCATCCTTTGCCAAAGATTTCTCATAATCTGCTTTTGCCTGCCTAACCTCCTTTGTGATTTAGTTAAAGACCGGCTTATATCTATCATAGGCTTCCGTGTCACCTGTTAATTTATGTGTATCCTATGCAATTTTATTCTCTGCCAAATGCCACCTTTTTTTTTTTTTTTGGTTGATGCTACATAAGCTCATACGCTTGCTTTCTTGCATCATATGCTTCTATTACTGTCTCATTAGTTCATCTGACATCCATTTAGGCCAAATCCTTGAACAGTATTTCTTAGTTGGTATGAAATCCTAGTAGCTTCCAAGATTAATTCTTTGAATATTTCCCATTTTGAATTTGCTGTTGGTAACATCATCAGTTGGTCCCACCATATAGAATTTAAATAAATAAACCATAGTCACCTTTACAAAAGCAAAAACCCTTCCCTTTATCTCTGATGGTAGTTACCTCTTTGAGTAAATCTCACATCAGCACATTGTGATCACTGACACCCAGTGGTTCCTTTATCTGCAGATTCTTAATGCATGAAGAATCACTACTGATAATCAGATCAAGAGTATTACTCCCTCTATTTGCTCTCGAACATGCTGCTGCTGTAGAAAACATTCATCCAATAAATCCACAAAAGCCTTGATAGTGTGTGAGTGATCAACTCACAAATTCCAGTCAACATCCAGGAAATTAAAATCCCCCATTATAAGACACTCTGATTTACTGGCCCACTCTATTTCTCTGTACAGTTGTTTATTATACTCATCAGAGTCATTAGGCCTATAACACACTCCTACTTTCAATTTTTTTTTCCCTGTGGTTATGTCACCCCAACTGACTTGACACTTCGCTGTCCAACGATGTCGACTGGCTGTACTTCCTTGGATAAAATAATTTGGTTGGATTCGAACTGAGGTCAACCTCTTTCACAGGCAAGTGCCTTAAACACTGGGCCACTCAAATATACATAATACTTATGTATATTCAGTACTATTGATTATCTCCATTTTCAGGCTTATTTCAAAATTTATTTCGCATTTGGCACCCTTCACAATATGCAAAATTCGAAATTGCTTATGTTGCCCACAGAATATTGGCTATTTTGAGAGAATAATAAGACATTTTTTAAAGACAACTAGGTAAGACAGTAGATGTTTATTTACCCAGTGGGAGAGGAAAAAAGAAGTAATCAGAAAACAAACAGTATCAGCTCTTGCCCAGTATCATTCCATTCTTCAAGCAAAGTGTGAGAAATTGAATTCTGCTTGAAAAATGCCAGTATTGCATATTTTTTAATGTAATTCTTGTATGTAACTTAAAGTTTCAAAAAATATATTAAAATTTTTAAAACAAGCTGTGTATGAAAACAATAATGAATTTTTAAAGAGATTTTTATTGACCTAGTAGGAAAGGAAACACAAGTAACCTAAACTTTAAGCAAATAGAACGTCAGTGCTTGTCTGATACTATGCCATTCTTCAAGAAAAATCCAAATGGTTACAAAAATGGTAGTGACAGGGGCACCTGACAGGTTTTTGTACCAAATTCTCTAAGAAAATCACTTCATAAACTATTTTCGTAAAAGTTTGACTCTATTTAGGGTGGTAAAAAAATTCAGTTAATAACGGGAACGTTATTTTTGAGTGGTGTCTATGAGGCGTGCCACACTACTACTACTGCTGAGTTATGTTATAAGTGGCACAATGGAATCAGTAGTTGAACTAGTAACCAACATACTCAGAATCGTATAAGTTTTTGTACTTATGAATAGCTCAAATAATATATAAATTGTTTATGAATTCAGAAATAACTCATAATCGTAACAAAAAAGTGCTAGGGCAGATTTTAGAAATGTTGCTTATTAATATGATGTAATACCCTGTGCTTCACCTCAGTGACTACACTTCTCGTATATAGATAAATATAATTCTTGGCAAAATGATGCAGTGAAGCAAATATTAGGCCTGACAGCCAAGTAGTCAATGCAGGAGTGCAGTTGCACATGCATTTGAGATGATGAGTGTTCAAGTTCACATAACTATTATAAAAAATATGGAGGATGTGGAAAGGTCAGGGAATGACCACCGCATATCCCTGGAGCAATATGGCCTTAGTTGCTAATGCTCCTAAAAACCAAATAACAACAACATGACTATTATAAAGGTTTATATTCATTTTCGAATGATTAGCTATAAATGCCTCTGAGGTATGGGGTTTTGCTGGAATATAAAAGTAGCATATTTTTATGGAATGGCAGCCATTAAAAAAAACTAAATGTAAGCCATGTATCTTACATTCATTTCTATTGTCTATTACTGCATTGACATGTGCATTCATTCTTGCATAATGGCTGCATCAAAGTTTTACACTTAAAGTATGCAATTTTAATTTTCTAATTAAAAATTACATTATCATTTTGTCATATAATGTAATGATGTCATATTATGTAATGTTGCCACTGCACAACTTTGGTTGATTTACGGCCCCAGGTGCCAAGCGTTATTGTGATCGAGCGATTCTCTGAGCTATTTACAAAGCACTTTCTCACTGCGACAGTTCTTGTTAATTTGGAAAGTTTTTCTTACGTTTAAAGTTATTTATTGTTAACTTACTCTTACGAATTGTAAGTAAGTTACAGAAAGGAAAACCACCTTTTTTCTTTCCTTAAACTAACAAACTAACTTACACCGCTTGGTCACTCTAGCGGCACTGCTTCTGCCTCCCTGTGGGGGGGGGGGCGGTAACCTTGGCAGAAAAGGCTCTCTGCCAAGGGCTAAAAGGAGCTGATATGGATCACAAAGATAGTTATCCATATTTTGAGCCTCGTGTCTCAACCTGTCCAAGGACAGACCAAACTGAATTTGACACTTTCCATCCTAAGAGACAAAGAACAGAAGTTTCCAAAAATGGAATCACCACTGTTTCTTTTAATACATTCCCAAACAAGTCAACCGATAGGTGCACTTTCTCCATTTCTTATTGAGAAATGTCTCGAGAATGCTGCCGGACCACCTAAATGGTGAAAGGACTCCGCTCCGGAGATCTACTTATAGAGACTATGAATAGTAGGCACTCTGAAGCCCTACTAAGAATCTCAAAATTTGCGAATATTCCTGTCACAGTAGCTCCACATGCCACCCTAAATTCATCCAAAGGAGTGCTCTCTGAGTGGGACTTATTAAATGTTACTGAAGAGGAATTAGTCCAAGAGCTACAAGATCAAAAAGTTATACAGGCAAAGCGAATTAAAATAAAGAAAGATGGTGAACTGGTTCCGACACGCAGTGTTATACTGACCTTTTCAACACCAATCCTTTCAGCTACAGTTAAGGCTGGATATCTGAACTGTCATATCCGACCTTATATCCCTAATCCGCTCAGGTGCTTCAAGTGCCAAAAATTTGGCCATGCTCAAACAGTGTGTGTAGAGGGGTTTCAGTGTGCCCCAACTGTGGATCCAAGGAACACACTCAGACAGACTGCCCAGCACAAACACCAGTATGTCCAAACTGTAACGGTAGCCATCCAGCTTACTCAAAAGTTTGTGAAACCTGGAAAACAGGAAAGAAGATACAGAAATACAAAATAGAAAACAAAGTGACTTATCAAGAAGCAAAGAATCAAGTTTTGCTCACAGTACCGAAATTCACATATGCAGCTGCAACACAAAAATACAAATCAGAAGGAACCCAAACTGAAGTGTCCATACCACCAGCTACATCCATTTCCGGCTGGGCTCGGGCTGTTCTAGCGAATCCACAGGAGTCCCCTAAAGAACAAGTAAAAGACCAAGCAAATAATACCCCAGTCACTGTACCACCAACTATTACTCCATCACATTCAGATACTGAAAGTCTGAGAAATCTTAAACTGCAAAATACTTTAACTGCAGATATGGAAACCGATAACACCACCAACAATGATGAAACCCTCTTAGAAATACATGCTGAGGAAAACGTGGATACTGCACGACCCACTTTCCCGAGAAAAGATAAAATAAAACTGGAACGCCATAAACAGATTGGCTCTAAAAAACAGTCAGAAATACTTTCTACTTCAAAAGCTAAATAATGGATCAGTTGATTCAATGGAATTGTAGAGGCCTCCGTAGCAATATAGACGATATTCATGACTTGATTGATGCTTGATAAATCAGCATCATCCAGTAGGCATCTGTCTACAAGAAATGAATCTCTCTCTACAAGTGACACTTTCTGTTAAAAACTATACCTTGTTCAGGCAAGACAGGATCTTTGCCCATGGGTCACATGGTGGTGTAGCTATATTGATTGACAGTAAAATCCCGTCCAGACGTATTCCTGTACAAAGCACTTTAGAAGTAGTTGCAGTACGCCTCGCTCTTGGCACAACGCTTACTCTTGTATCCATATATATCTCACCAAATCAGAACTGCTCGATAACTGAACTAGATGATCTTATCTTACAACTACCTTCTCCTTTCTGCATATTGGGTGATTTTAATGCGCATCACCAGTTATGGGGATCTTTACATACAGACAATCAGGGATGCACGATAGAGGCTTTTCTTGTAAAGCATAATATCACACTGCTGAACACAGGCTCCGACACCTATGTCCATTTTCCAACAGGCTCAACTTCTGCTATAGATCTGTCATTATGCTCACCAATGTTATTTCCAGACTTCGATTGGAGAGTTTCAGAAAATCCATTAAACAGTGACCATTTTCCTATAATCTGTAAGCGCTGCACAAGAAGAAACTTACCAGTTAGTGGTCGAACTAAGTGGAAATTCTCAAAAGCTGACTGGAATAAATATGCATCAAACGTTACACTAGATGATGATATTATCCATCATCACTCCGTAGATGACGCCGTTAATTTCTAAAACTTCCTAAAATTCCGACCATTCCTAAAACTTCAATTAAAGGATCCAAACACAAAAATTACTGGTGAAATTCGCCATGTAACACTGCTAAGGGGGAAAAGAACAAGGCATGGAATCAGTTCCGAGAAAATCCAACCACTGCCAATCTGATTATCTACAAGAAACTTAAAGCCCAGGCCCGATACATCCGGCAAAAAGCTAAAAAAGAATCTTGGATTCGTTTTGCTTCATCTTTCACTAAAGACTCAAGTGCAGGACTGATCTGGCAGAAAATAAGATGCCTTACTGGAGTCTCCATCAATTCCCTCCTCAACCATTGTCTATAAAGGACAAGAGGTAACCCTTCCCGAGAATATTGCAAACATCCTCGTGGAATCTTTTGCTCACCATTCTGCATCAACCTCATATGATCCAACTTTCCTAAAATCCAAATCAGTAGCTGAAAAATATAAAATAAAATTCAGAACAAAGTCAGCCCTCTCTTATAATGAACCACTTACCATATATGAATTAGAAGAATCTTTAAAAAAATCAGGCAATAGCGCACCTGGTCCAGACGGCAAAGACTACTTAATGTTAAAAAATCTAAATGAGAGAACTCGTTACTCTCTCCTAAAACTTTTCAACTGAATATTTGTCGCAAATTACTTTCCCCTATCCTGGCGTCATTCTGTAGTTCTACCCATTCCAAAACCAGGAAAAGACCAATCAGACCTGCATAATTATAGACCAATCTCACTTACTAGCTGCTTAGGTAAGACTCTGGAAAAAATGGTACATCGTCGCCTTACCTGGTATCTGGAAACTCAAACTACTGTGAACAACGATCAGTTTGGATTTCGTAAAAACAGATCTACCTTAGACCTTATGATAAAGGCTGAGGCAAATGTGTGAAATACATTCATAAAAAACGAACATTTGGTTATGGTGAGCTTAGATATAGAGAAAGCCTTTGAAACTATGTGGCGTCATGGTATCCTTCGTGACCTGCATGCCCTAGGATTAAAAGGACATTTACCAGCATTAATTCATAGCTTTCTCGAATATCGAACTCTCCAGGTCTGTTATCGAGGTACACTCTCCAAAATCTACATACAGAAGGAAGGAGTCCCACAAGGGTCAGTCCTTAGTGCCACACTCTTCGCAGTTAGAATACACACTCTAACAACAACCATACCGAATTCAGTAGAAACTTATCTTTATACCGATGACCTCACTATATCCATTCACTCACAAAATATGTACTCTATTGAAAGGAAACTCCAACTATCAATAAATAAAATACAAACATAGATGTCACAAAATGGTTACATACTGTCACTAGAGAAAACTGTCGCTGTACACTTCTGCAAGAAGCGAAAACTGCACCCTGATCCTGAATTGCGCCTGGGAAATCATGCTATTCCAGGTAATGACAATATTAGATTCTTAGGTTTAATATTAGATAAGAAATTAAACTTCCTGAAACACATTTTTTTTTTTTTGGCTGATGCTGCATAAGCTCATACACTTGCTTTCTTGCATTACATGCCACTGCTGCTACTACTACTACATACAGCATATACAAACTATTTGTTTGAAGAAAATGAATATTCTTAGAGTGCTTTCTGCAATGTCATGGGGAGCTGACCGACTCTCCCTTCTTCACCTGTATAAAACTATAATCCGATCCAGACTAGACTATGGTGCACCCGTATATGACTCAGCTAGAAAATCAGCATTACAGTCCCTAAATACCATTCAACATAATGCACTTAGAATAGCTCTAGGTGCCTTCCGAACGTCGCCAGTCCATAGTCTTTATATTGATGCAAACAAACCTCCATTATCGCTTCGGAGACAGATGCTGCTTACATACACTGCCAAACTTCGGAGTATGCCCTCACATCCCATCTGGCCTTACATGTTTACTCCGTGTTTCCAAAATTTGTACAGAAATAAACCAAATGAAAATAAACTTGCTGGAATCAGATTGAAGGATGTTGCACAGAATTGGAGTGTCCCACTAGACAATATCCACCCAGACACCGGAGAAATTGAGCCTCCATGGTCCACTTTCAAACCTTTATTCGATGAATACTTTCAAAAGTGGGGAAAACAGGCGTTGGACAATCAAAATATACAGCAACTACATTCAACTCGTGCATCAGCAAACACTCACTGTCTTCAAATATATACTGATGGATCCAAATCTGATACAGATGTAGGTGCTGCAGTAGTTTTTCCCACTTGTGCAACCTCCGAAAAACTTTTCCCAAGTTGCAGTATTTACACCGCTGAACTCCATGCAATAAAAATGGCTATCAAACACGCCAACAACAGGTCTAATGAAGAAATTATAATCTATACCGATTCCTTGAGTGCAGTAACTTCTTTACAACATAAATGGCCGAACTCTCATCCTATTCTGAAAGAAATCAGAGCTCAGCTAATTAATCTCGCAAAATATAACACAGAGGTAAGGTTCTGCTGGATTCCTGGGCATGCTGGAATCCAGGGAAATGAGAAAGCAGATCAAGCAGCAAAAAATCCAGTCAACCCCGTATCTTCACTTGCCTCGATTCCTTATATGGACTGTAAACTTATCATAAAACAGTTATGTATTGACCAATGGACATCAGTATGGCAGCAACAGACCCACAATAAACTTTTCCAAATAAAGAAAAAGCCACAATACTGGAAATCTAGTTCACGATTAAACAGACGAGAAGAGGTTGTCCTTGCAAGGACACGCATTGGGCATTCCTATCTCACCCACCTCCATTTGTTGACAGAGGATGAACCTCCTCATTGTCATCATTGTTCCGCCCTACTTACAGTGAACACATTCTCCTCGAGTGTCCTTACATTCATGCTGCCCGATTAACAAATTTTAAATCGGTTTTAGCGCAAAACAATTCATTAGAGATGAACCATGTTCTCAGTGATGATGCAAATCTATCCGATTTATTTAGTTTTTTAAAACAAATTCATTTATATGAACTTATCTGACATATGACTGGAAAAAAAAAAAAATCATTTGCACAATTACTGTGACAGGCACAATTTGGCCTTAGTTGCCCTTGTGCCAATAAACTTCCATTTAAACCAAGCGGTTTATTTACTGTGTATTGAGATGATGCTATTGCACTAACTCATACGACATTAAACTCTTCTCACAGTCTGGATCTTTTTAACCCTAAATCCCATATCATTTTGTTAATTTTTGATATATGTACATTACGAACCCATTGAAAATGACATAATTTTACATGTAATATAAGGCGTCTCCATAGCCAGGTGGGAAGGAGCAGCAGTGCGTAGCACACGCTTCTTGATTAGACTGGGATTCGAGCCCATCACCACCAAATACGGAGGATGTGGAAAGGTCAAGGGAATGACCACCGCATATTCCCGAAGCAATATGGCCTTAGTTGCTAATGCTCCGAAAAACCAAATAACAAACAAACATGTAATATATGTTGCTTTCACTTTGTTTTTTGAGGATGAAATAAAAGTACAGGCAGTGATGTTCAAAATACTTGGTTCTTGTTTCTTCGTGTATGAAGCAATCAAAATGGTATTTATAATATTTGAAATAATAATGTGCATCAGTAATATGCTTGTAAGGAATTGGAGCCTAATTGGTAAGGATATGATCACCAAAATTTTAAAAAAAATTGACATCTCCAATGCCCTTTGACAGAACTGAAGATAGCAACTGGAAAGACCAGAGCATATAGATGATCACAAGAAGTCTAAAATCAATAATTTTAGTGATATTAATTTCAGTAAATAGATATTGCACTTTTATTGCAGGTGTATCTTTTCATTGTGTAAACACCTTTTATTTTTTTGTTTTACCCACTATTGCTCAGTTGGAGAATAAGGAAACCAAACTTACAACTATTTCTTACTGTTTATTAGAAAAGTGGAAAAGTTTTTTCTAATAAAATGAGTGTTGATTTAGTTGAAATAGGCAGACTATGTATCTTATGCCATATTTATTGCATTATGAAACTGCCCCTGAAAATCATAACTCTATTTTCAGGCTTACTTTTTATCAAAAGTAAGATAAAAAGTGCGACAATTATATGTGTAAATATGATGGTCTGCAAGACTGGGTGGGAATTTGTTCCAATAGTCAGTTATTTTCTCTTGTTATTTTTTTTTACATGTAGTCTGCAGTCAGATTACTCCACAAAAATTTTGAGTGATTCTTCATCTACTCAATCCATGTGGATGAAACTCCCAATAGCCACAAACAAAAGCGTTCTTTTTTTTTTTTTCTTTTTTGAAAATTCCAGAAATTTCTGTTAGTTCTCACACAAAAAGTAAAAATTCAGCATCAAGTTAAGCATAGTTTTGATAATTATGTACATGTGCTTTTTTAAACAAGAATTGGAAATTTGCACACTCTCTTGCACCCAGTCACTAAAAGCATGCACTCTTGGTGCTTTATGGCAGGGCATCTTGTTGTTATGCACCCTGTTCTTCATTTTATGGAAGAGTTTGGCTCATGTCCCATTATTAAAGAAGTGCATAGTCTTTTTGATTGAACATTTCGCTCGCTGTCAGCCGAAGATAGATAATAATGACGATAATATTTAAATAAGAGAGGATAAAAACTATGTCTAAAGCACTGCAGAAATGTTTTATTTTCAAAAAATAATTGAAATATTTATTTTTAATATAAAACATTTGTTTTTCAAAATCTCAGAACACAAAAAGTTGTGTTCTGAGAAGATTTAAAATTTGAATGGTCAACTTGTGAATAACGAAGTTGTTTTCTAAATGACCATAAGCCCAACCTATTACTGAAGAGAATATCGCATTCTCATGACAGAGAATAGTGTGCTTACAGAAAATAAAATTCAGTGAAGTATTTATCTTATTAAACACGTTCAACCTCTTACATATGATGTAAACTGAAATTTCCTATTTCAGTTTAGATCTTATGATGATAGCTGTATTTGTACTGTATATAATTTAGAATTATTTTAACCAGTTATCTTTATTTTCATCCCATTAGACCTCTCATAACCCAGTTATTTCTCATTTAGAGAAATAACTGTATCCTGCCACTAGACCTGCAGCATTTTTACTCAGCAACTGATGGATTACAAGTGAAATGGAACATCAAAATGAAAGGTAACTGTTTGCATTCTTTTTAGAACTTCATAAATAGAAAATCATACAGGAGCAAGTATTTTTAGTTATTGAACCCTGAAATCAGTTATTGTACCTTGATTTCAAAATTTTCTGGTTTGGTTTATTCAGGGATTGTAATCATATTAATTTCTACACAATTGTTTATTTTTTAACATGCTAACTAATTTTTTGTTCACACAACATTGCTGTGCTTACTATGCATATGTACTTTTAACCTAAATGTGCACTTTTTACTTAAAAGTGCACATTTAGGTTAAAGGTGACCTATAGGTTACCTTTAACCTATAGGTGACCATTTAGGTTAAAGGTGACTATAACACAAACTGGGACATTTCATTATAATGAAATTTCTGATTTTAAAAGTGAAAAATCATGACCCCCATAAATAATGGAAAGAGAGAAAAAAAATCTGATAAAAAAGAAACCATACAATTTTGTGTATTGATATTCAAAACTGGATTTTAAAACTGAAAATGAATTTCATATCTAGAGGATAGTCACAGTTACAAGCACTGTAGTATAATTATATTAGGTTCAGCAGTTGCTTGTTTTTGTTGTTGTTAATGTGTATCTTATTGTATCTTATCCACAAAGAGCAATGTCCATTGATAATCTAGTGGCTACTGAGCATGAGCAAAGGATAGGCTGCACTGAATATCTGACAAATTTCATTGTTTAGGTTTATTTCCCTTTTGTTTAAATAATTCGTTTTAAAATCACATTATATTATATTGTATATTTATAGGTAATGAAGATTTTATAAATTCAAGTAACTGCCACAAAATTACAGGTACCATCTAATACCTGTAATAATGCACAATAACATCTAATATGTTATTGTGCATTATTGCCCAGTGCCATGGATAGTTATTCTTTATTTTGAGTCCTTGTGTAGTCATATGGCAAAACCAGTACAAATGTGACATTTTACTTAGCCTTTTGGGACACTTGTCAAGTGCTCTTTAACTGGTAATGTCCCTGGTAATACAGTCGATTCCGGTTATTTGGGACACATCGGTACTAGTGCATTTTGGCCCGATTAAGCGGCTGCCCCAATTATCCGAAGTTTCACGTAAATAGTTAAAAATACAATTTACCCCCCCCCCCTTTACAATTAGTTCACTGTACAATCAAATCACGTTACGACGAACTCAAAATAGTAAAGTACCGTTCACTATACGATGTGCACTAAGCGCCGGTCATTCTGATCACGTTTGTGAATTGAATTTTAATTCTATTAAACAGCGATTCTAATTAGCGAAAATAGGAGGAATATTATCCACAGGTTATAAAAGTAAAGATATATTAAGCACAAATTTACCCTTTATTACCTTACCAATTAAAAAATTAAATGATACGTGAAAATCTGAAGAATATACGTGATAATCGGAATAATTAATACGCACTGTAATATGTACATACTAACTAAACTAGTTGACATTTCTGTTCATTGACATTTGTTGGTGGGGGCTGAAATTTAAAACTAAAAAGATAAGCAATCAATAACAAAGAACAGGGCACACACAAATTGCAAGTAACACAACACGCGCAAGTGAGAACAGAGTAACAAATTAGGAAGCTTTAAAAATAGGAATGAAGAGAAGATTGTGAAAATTATTTTTTTTATATGATTGAAGATTCCATGGAAGTGTAAACACATTTTACCATAATAACTCACAGAATTCCAGCTGTCGGTATTATTGCAAATTCAATAAGATCGAGTTTACTGTCCGTTTATGATAGATTGCACTAACAGAAAAGCCCAATAAACAGGTGACTGCTAATTGTTTTTATTGTTTTATGGTTGTGACCTCCAGAAATCCGACCGAACTAAGTGGTACGGTCAGAGACAATCGTAGGGTAATCTCCAGTGCTGAGGTCTCCTGCCCCGATTAAACGGCATTTTGTCCCAATTAAGCGAAGTAAACCCTGGTTATTTTCTCCATTGGTTTTTGTTTTTTAAGATTTGCCCCAAATAAACGGCTGCCCCGATTAACCGGTGGCCCAAATAACCGGAATCCACTGTATTTGCTTTATGGCTCAGTTAGATTTAAACTGCAATTTCTTAATGCCTTAGCAGAAACTTAACCAACTCTAGTGGTTTCTGAGCATGAGCAAAGGATAGGCCGCACAGTGGCACTGAACAGCTGAAAATTTCATTGTTTAAGTTTGATTCCATTTTATTTAAACAATTCATTTTAAAATCGCATTTTATTATATATTTATAGGTAATAAAGGTTTTATAAATCCAAATAACTGCCACAAAATTACAGATACCATCTAATACTTGTAATAATGCACAATACCATCTATATGTTATTGTGCATTATTGCCCAGTGCCATGGATAGTTATTCTTTATTTTGAGTTCTTGTGTAGTCATATAGCAAAACTGGTACAAATGTGACGTTTTACTTATCCTTTTGGGACACTTGTCAAGTGCTCTTTAACTGGTAATGTCCCAGTCATACTACTGTAGGTTGTCAATTTAATTTAGTGATTATTTAATTTTAATTTGTGTGTTTGTATAGAATATGCAGATAAGTGTAGTCGGTATGTTAAGTTGTAATAGCACCATTGTGCTGATTAGAATTGTACAGGTAGTTCTGGATTTTATGAGTTAATTTGTTCCTAGCGTGCACTCGTAAAGCAGGAATTTATTTCCCATAGACATAATGTTAAAAACAGGGGTTATATTCTCAACAATGAAATTAGTTAGCTAATTAGTTTGTTTAAACAATGATTGATTTATCCAAAGAAATGGAAACATAGCCTGTAAAATCAAGCAAATTATAATAATAGAGAAATTATTTATGATTACAAATGTTAAAGAATGTTTATTCTTCATCATCATCATCGACTAAATGCACACTGGTTTATCACTCATTATTGGCTCGGAACTGGTTGGTTTGTTGTACAAGGAGTCATCTTCTTAAGAAATACTTCAAGAGGTGTTTATTTCCAAGATAATCTTCTCTTTTCTTTATAAATTTCAATAGCATGCATAAGCATTTTTAACAAAACGCACAAATTGTAACTAACACGATTTGCACGGAGTAACAAGTTTACGAAACTTAAAAAAAAGGAATGAAGAGAAGATTCTGAAAATTTATTTGTTTTTTTATACAAATGAATATTTCAGTAAAGGGGAAACACATTTCACCAATGTAAAAAACCACACAATTAACACAACTAAGTTAAACAACAATGATCCACTGGTCAGCTCAAATGCACTGAATGTTGTTATTGAGAGCTTGGCCATTTGGCCTCGTGGAGGGAACAGGCATGCGCACCTCACCACGAGGATAGGCCTCTACTACCTAATATCACTCTTTCTACATACTTGTCTGCTGTACTTAGTACTTATTAAAGAAACCAAGTGCCCTTTAGTCTCTAAACAAATCAAGGGCGAGTCCTCATACAGAATGAAGGTCTTTCACCCCACTTGAGCACACAAGTGAGTATAGTTTGCACAATGTAACATGACATAGAGGCTGGTCTCTAGCTCACCACACTCAAAGGTCAGAAATGGCTAACCCCAGCTGACTTAGCCTAGACCTCAGGCCATGCCTAGTCAGGACAAAACAGGCAAACAACTCAGACTGCAGGTACAGCTTCCACTTATGGTCTAATGTAAGAACAGAGGGGAAGGAAAGCAAAAGTCTGTCTTCCCTTCTCAGAATTAATCTCTTGATTCTGTCATATGGCTGTTAATTCATCATTAATATGCTTCATCATGGAGGAAACGTCTCCATGATGTTCACATGTTAAAGAAGCAGGATCTTCAGCTGCCTGCACAGCTGACTATTGTCCTCCAGATAAAATTATTTCTCCAAAATTAATTAGACTGGTGACCAGCAGCTGATTCAAAATCACATGAAAACAGAATGAGTATTTTAGGAAGCTTGCAGTGTACTGAAAGCTGTATCATTGAATGTGTAAGTACCACAAGTAGGCAATAGTTTTAAATGTGATGGAGGACTATTGTCTTTCATGTGATGACTGAAGTATTAATAACAGAATAATAATAATAATTATTATTATATAGTAATATTTAAGATATTATCTTAATTTAAAATCTTTTTAAAAATTTTCATTCTCTTTGTGCAAAAAAAAAAAGTGCCAAAGGAAAAAAAAAAAAAAAAAAAGACTGCACTACATTATTTGTGCAGGTTTTTAACTTGCATATAAACCACTGCTTGATAAACACTGTATAAACAGTCAATAATCAATATTATATACCAAAATATTGATGAAAAGTGAAAAATTGCCTCCAGAAATGTGTTCCTGGTTAGAATAGTTTTCTGCTTATGCTGCTCTTTGGGGCAAGAGTCTCTGAAAGCGTTACAGTGGAAGTTTATTGCGTGTATGTATATGTATATATATACAGTCGATTCTGGTTATTTGGGACACATCGGGACTAGTGCGTTTTGGCCCGATTAAGCCCCAATTATCTGAAGTTTCACGTAAATAGTTAAAAATACAGTGGACCCTTGCTTTACAATTGGTTCACTGCACAATCAAATCACATTACAATGGACTCACCATAGTAAAGTACCGTTCACTATATGATGTGTAGTAAGTGCAGGTCATTGTGATCATGTTTGTGAACTGAATTAAAATTCTATTAAACAGCGATTCTAATTAGCAAAAATTGGAGGAATATTATCCACAGGCTGTAAAAGTAAAGATATATTAAGCACAAATTTACCTTGTTACCTTACTAATTAAAAAACTAAATGATACGTGAAAATCAGAAGTAATACGTACTATAATATATACATACTAACTAGTTGACATTTCTGTTCACTGACATTTGTGGGTGGGGGTTAAAATTTAAAACAGTAAAAAGATAAGCAATCAGTAATAAAGACCATGGCACACACAAATTGCAAGTAACACGATACACACAAGTGAGAACGGAGTAAAAATTATGAAGCTTTGAAAATAGGAATGAAGAGAAGATTCTGAAAATTAATTTTCTTATATGATTGAAGATTCCATGGAAGTGTAAACACATTTCACCATAATAACCCACAGAATTCCAGCTGTCGGTATTATCGCAAATTCATTAAGATCGAGTAATCTCCATTGATATCAAGTGGAGCAACATTTAGCAAGCATTTGGAAAAGCTACTAAAAGCTGCAAAATTTGGATGAATGCTGATTGTGGTTACTCCATATTTAGGATTTTATGTAGAATAACCACAATGCTGATTGTGGTTATTGCTAAAGGTTGGTCCACTTGATATCAATGGTTTTGCTGTTGATGATCCTGGTCGGGTAGCTGACAAACTGAATGAGTATTTTGCATCTACATTCACACATGAAAAATTCTGTAGGGAAGTGGAGACAAGAAGTTTATCAAACTTTAACAGGAGCTAAATAATTTTGTAATTGATTTCTGGAGGAAAAAAGGCAGTACCTTGACAATCATCTGCTTACTTGTTGAATGTATAACAAGGAAAAGGGGTGTTAATGATGATTTGTTTTAGTTCTCTCTTTCAGCAGAGATAGTGTCTCCAGATCAATTAGGTGGGGGTCCTCAAGAAGGTCCCCAAGTGAGCAGTGCTCAGATTTCTCTTTTCGGCCCGTCAGCATTGGGGGAAGGAATGATGCCACCTATAATCAAGCAAGTGAAAGGAGATGCAGTACACTGCAAGCAAAAGAAAGCATTACATTGCTAATGGGTTACAGTATGATGAAAGTAAAAAAAAAGTAGAACATTGCAAGTGAAAGAAAGCAGTTATGTTGTATGCAAAGGAATGCAGTTAAAATGTATTATTTCTTATCTTTTATTATTATGCTTTTCACTTTTTCAGTTTGTAACTTGTTGACTACAATGTGATCTAACAGGATCTTTTTAGATGAGTAATTCCCAGAGCCTTAACATAAAGCAGTCATACTAGCCTTTCCTAAGGCAGGTAAAGATCCCAAACATACAACTAATTATCATTCCATAGTGCTTACAATTGTTTATGTAAGGTATCAAAGAGGATGGTAAATTCTCAGCTACTGTGGCACTTTGAAACTAACCACATATTCTCAAAAATGCAGTTACTTGGCAAAAACCATAAAATTTCATTTCAAAGGAAGACAGAAATTTATCATTAACCTTGAAACAGTGTTTGCCCAAACATTCCTTTCACAGTTAAATGAATTTATGCCAATTTTTAATTCTCAGAAAATGTGAGGTACAGAAAATCTTATGATGTGGTACAGGTAGGAGCAGGAGCACTTGAATTAATGTTATATAAACCATAAATAATATGATTTGGATCAGAATATTTAATTTATATAGTTCTCTTTTACATTGGTTTTTCCATCATTTTGCTGTTTAGTTATATGTTTAAGCATTTTATTTTTAATAGTTATGTGACCTTTACTTTTTTAAAGTTATTTTTAAAATATTTAAATTTTAGGTGAGCCTGTTCCAGGAGGGTGCGTTGAAATAAATTCTTTATCAAAACTTCGTCGTGTGGCACCAAAGCGTTCTAATCTTCATTCAGAACTGCCAACCTTGTTAGATATTGAGAATAATGATCCTGAAGGTTGGTAATAAGTTTTTTTTTCCCAATTTAAAAATTTTATTCACACAGCTGTTCTGTGTTTAGCACAGAGAACTGTATTATGTGATTATGTGATTTCTGCATATTTGTTCCCTTTGCCTACACACTTTTAGAAAAATTTTATAATTTGCTTGTGTTTCTTCTGATATTTCCTAGAGCTCACTTCATGTGAAAGTCTGTGAAATTTCTCTATAGCATAGTGCAACATTAACCATAACTATAGCATGATTATAATTGTAAAATATAAATTGCATTAGAAATTGTTTGTAGCAATATGTGCTGTTCTGGAATGTCACATACTGCTGTTCAAAAACTCGTGAATATATTTGGAAAGAAGTGAGCTGGGAAGAGAGGAAATAAATAGTAAAAACTTGCAACATTGAACTCTTTGCTTTATTTGTACCGAAGACTAGTTAAATATGGAAATATCATTTCAGCCTTTCAAAAGATCCTGTATATTGGCAAATCTTTGTAGATTTTGACTCAATAGAAACAAAAAAAAATTTAAATAAATTACATTAGTGTTAGAAAAGTGACATTATTTGGACTGTTTTATTGGATGATAAACAAACATGTAACTATAGAACTTTCAGCATGAATACGCAATTCTTTGTTCATAATAGTAGTGGTGTGAACGACATCAATTTAATTTTATCTCATATTGTGACTACCTTCACAACGAGTTGCCATTTGAGCTGTGACTACCTTTACAATGACTTACCATATGAGATACAATTAAATCGATGCAATTCACACTATTACTGTAGTTTTCTATTATGAACAAAGAATTGTGTATTTACACTGAAAGTTCTATAGTAAATTTCAAGTTCGTAGTTTATTATGTCTTGTGCATTTATTTCTTATTATTATATAAATTGATTAAAGAACTAAATTTAAGAAATATTAACTTTAAAATCCGTCATAATTTCACATCCTCATTTGAAGGAAACCAGCCCTAAAGTTTGGATATTTGTCAATCTTTCAGAGGAATGCCATCTTCACAGAGTAAAAACGGATTAGTAAATTCTTTTCTTATAAAGAATAAGGAAAGTCCATACTGAATGTATCTCAGAGACGGTAAAAGAAGAGAGGGATTGAGAAATAAAATAATTAGAATACCTTTATTATTCACAAATTCAGTTGAACTTCTATGACTTGAATTTTTGTTAGCTGAAGAAAATTCAAAATCTTATTTATGTCTTCCATGTTATTTTTTATAAGCAATTAAAATTTTCTCTAATACAAAGAGGATTTTTCTCAGTAAGGTTTCCTTTATTCCTTATAAGTTTGTAGCTAAAAAGGTTGACCTGAACTTTGTGATGGACTCCACAATATGAGATATATGATTCTTTATTTTCTCTGCAAATTTTGGATTCCTGTTATAGCTAGTATTTATATTACTCGTACAGTTTCTTGCTTATCAAGTCAGTTTCTGAGAATTATGAATGGTTGAAACCAGAACATAAGGAGATAACTGAAAAGTACAAGTGAGTAAAATAAGAATGTAAGGAAGTGCAGACTTACCTGATATTACTATGGATTTGCAATTGCTTTCATTGACTACAAATATGATAAAAAAATACTTATACTGCCCTACTAAATTATTAAGAAATGTATCTAATGGCATGCAGACCCTCCTTTAATGGTGGTGGTGGCAGAATTGTTGCTGTGACAGCAGCAGCAGCAGTGCTATGTGGCTTAGATTTGACTAAGTGTACAGGTATCTCTAGTAATATTCATGTGTAAGGGTGATCTTTAGATCCATCAAATTTGGTGGATGCTGAGGACTAACTTGGACGGATTGTTCCAGATGATTCCACAATCTCTGATAAGATTCATGTATGGTGACTGTTCACACTGGCAAACACTACATATCACTTGAGTACTCTGCTTAGCATTCCTCCACTCTGTGAGCCATGGTACCATTGTATATGGACAGTCCATTGCTATCCAGGTAAAATGTCATCGATATTAGTATTAATAATGCCATGTCATGCAAGGAAGCCTAAGGCTTAAGCTGCACCAGCCAAAAAAATAAATAAATAATAAATAAATAAAATAATAATAATAAAATAAAATAAATAATAATAAGAGAAAAGGAAATAGACAATCTGTGTATTTCCCTCCTCCTATAAGCGACAATCCAACTGACCTTCGAATTTCCCTAAACTGTCAGCCTATATGTAGGTAATCAAAGACATTAAGAGTAGGAGATCTGCAGATTTACTTAACAAGTACAGGTCAATGCTGAAAAAAAGTCATGAGTTAGGATTAAATTTGAAAGTGTCTGATTTTCTGCCCAGACATGATAGGAGGGAGTATATGATGAGAGCCTTGTCAATCAATTTGGCCCTGGAGGGATTGTGCAAGGCTCATGAGGTAGAATTTTTTCTCAGCGTGGTCTGTGCTTGTTAACAGGAGAGATTGCTTGTACAGGGATGGGATACACTTAAATAGAAAGGGTGCAAGTGTGTTTGCTGATGCTAACAAGGAGCGTTAGGTGAGTTGGAAAACTGCTAGCTTGGGGGGCTTCACAGACTAAAAGGTTAATAGTAGCCGTACTGCTTCTATTAGAATGAGTAGCGGACTGGAGGGCGGGGTGCTAGGGGTTCCAGGGACTAGTGAGAGTCATCATGAAACAAATAAATACATAGGCTGTGTTAGGGTAACTAAGAATAGGTGCATGTATACGTGCCTATTCACCAATGCTAGAAGTATAGTAAATAAATATGATGAATTCGAAGTGCTAGTCAAGACATCTTTCAGACAACTTGGTATTCTTTCAGCTAATTACATTTTGCTCTTCCACTCATTCCCATTCACCATAACACTCATTCACTCTCTTTCCCTTTTGCTGGGTCACTTTTTCTTTCACCAAAACTGACATTTATTCCCTTTTACCATAATTCCTAATTCACTCTTTCACTCAGTGACCAGCCTATTCATTCTGTCTTTCATTCTACATTGCATCCTCTTGCTACCAGCTTACTGATATTTTTCAGCTAATCTGCTTCCCTGGCTGCCTGTCATCTATCCCCCACATGGTTACTTATTTTGTGTGGGCCCCAGGGTCCTACACATGGCAAAGGTAGTACCGGATTGACCTGGGGGGTACCCAGGTCAATCCGATTTTGTCATGTCGGGGCACAGAATTCTGCTGTCCTGACAGTTATTAGGTCATCGTCTTTGCGTGGCAGGAGATGTGGGCAATTTTAACTATTTATTATTGTTTAATTGCTGGGAGGCTGAATTGCCATTCTTTGGATAGTTCTGCGCATTTCAAATATTTTCTGTGTGAAGGTTGTAAAGGCATTATAATTTTTCTCTTCTATAATGAATAGATATTCTTCTCCCCTTGGAAGGGGGCCAATCTGTGCTATTAGCTGTGTTCTGGGGATGTCATAAATTATACATTCATATAGAATGTGTGCCCACTCTTCACTCTTGTCACAGGTGCAATTTGGGTCATCAACCCTAAGGAGGTTAGTTTTGTCTTTAGGGAGCTATGACCTGTCAATATGAATGTTGTAAAAAGTCCAGGGGCATACCACTTAGGCGGCTTTGGGCTGACCATTGCCACCCGTGGCAGAAACCGTTTGGTAACTAGAACTCTGATTTCCTGCTCCCATTTTGTTTGCCATGGCTCATAGAGATTTGTGGCTATTCTTTTTCTTTCAGCATTGATGGTGTTGGCTGTATCAAGGGCTACCCCCAGAAATTCTTGTATTAAGTCTATAAAACAAGTCTCTTTTGGCTACTTCCAGGTAAAGTGGGAGTGCTCCGGCCAGCAACTGTAGTGCAGGTTTGCTCACTGTGCAACTTGCTCTGGTAATGGTGAGAAGTATTATCCTTTGTATCAATTCTAATTTATTCCTGTTTCTTACTATGGCCAAACAGGTGAACCATGCACCAGCTCCATAGGTGATAACATGTAGGAACATTGCACAGTATATGATTGCCAGGGTCTTTATTTTGAGCTCCCAGTCTGATTGACTGATCCCAGCAATCATACCTGCATAATTTCTCACTTTCTTTGCCAAGTAGGTCAAATGGGAATAAAAAGTTAATTTTGAATCAAAGACCACTCCAAGATATTTTAGTTCTGTAACTATTTTTATTGTAGGTGTGTTAATTTTAATTTGTGGACATTTTCTTATGTCCAAATTGCCTTTTAGAACTATTTGTTTGGTTTTTCCAAGCGATATTTTTAGCATATGCATTTGTGCCCACTCTTGCAGCTGAAAGAGGGTGGCATTTGATCTTTGCTCTACAACCACTCATATGTTACCTTTTACGAGGAAAATCATGTGACCCGCAAAGGCCAGGCTATCCACAGGGCCCAGATCCAATGCCAAAAATTCATCCAGAACAATTCCAGAAGAAAGGGCCAAGGATTGAACCCTGTGGGCAGCCTTTATTCACAGGGCATGTCATTTCCTGGAACCTTGTGTGCATTGAGACACATCTGTCTGTAAGATAGCTGTTTATTACCTTATACAGGAACTTCCCGACATACATAATGGCTGCATTCCGCGGAACGCTATGGAAGTCGGAATTTCCCCAATGCTTGTGCAGCATCGCAACTGTACTTGCTGAATTGATTGAATCAAAAAAGAAATGTTCGACGAACATGTAAATAGAATTATTTATTGTATTTATTCAATTTTTTTATCTTATGCGCAGGAAAAATTACAAAAGCATGCAATTTAAAAATTTTAAAATTACAAAAAAAGAGAGGAGACAGGCATAACATCAGTAAGCTTTACCTCTTGAGCATCGTTGCCAGAATCGATGTCTTCAGCCAATAAGTACGCCGCTGTGGAGGTTGAGGCCTGTGGAGATTTAGAAGGGATCAGCCACTCAGCCATACGAAAGAACATATCAATGGATGACTGGATGGTGGCTTTTTTCTTTTCATCGTAGATTTCTTTGTAGCAAGCCAGCATATCATTCACCCCTCTGTTAACTTTTAAGAATCGTTCGCTGTCAGGATCCATTGCAACTGTGCTCGCTGAATTGATTGAATCAAAAAGAAATGTTCGACGAACATGTAAATAGAATTATTTATTATATTTATTCAATTTTTTTATCTTATGCGCAGGAAAAATTACAAAAGCATGCAATTTTAAAATTATAAAATTACAAAAAAAGAGGAGACAGGCATAATATCAGTAAGTTTTACCTCTCGAGCATCGTTGCCAGAATCGGTCTTCAGCTGATAAGTATGCCGCTGTGGAGGTTGAGGCCTGTGGAGATTTAGAAGGGGTCAGCCACTCAGCCATACGAAAGAACATATCAGTGGATGACTGGATGGTGGCTTTTTTCTTTTCATCGTAGATTTCTTTGTTTGTTTGTTATTTGGTTTTTAGGAGCATTAGCAACTAAGGCCATATTGCTCTGGGATATGCTGTGGTCATTCCCTGACCTTTCCGCATCCTCCGTATTTGGTGGTGACGGGCTCGAACCCCTGTCTAATCAAGAAGCGTGTGCTACGCACTGCTGCTCCTTCCCACCTGGCTACGGAGGCGCCAGATTTCTTTGTAGCAAGCAAGCATATCATTCATCCCTTGGTTAACTTTTAAGAATCTTTCGCTGTCATGATCCATCTTCTCAGACCTCACCATTGCCGATGCAATTTCACGAAATGCCAGTGCCATCTCTCTCTCTCTCTCTCTCTCTGGTGATGAAGTGTCTCGGCTTCTCATTTGGTTCATCATGAGCTTCGTCAGCATTGTCAGCGTATTCTTCTTTCACTATCGCTGCCTGCAAGTCAATAAGTTCTTCGTTAGATAATTCCTTCTCTTCTTCCTCTATTAACTCCTCCACGTCTTTGCAAAATCTCCAACTGAAGTAGCTCTGCGACCTTTACAATCTTATCTGTAACCTCTTCATATGATTCATCTTTTTCAAACCCTTCAAAGCCTTTTATGTACTGTGGGCATATTTTCTTCCATGCACCATTTAAACAACTTTTAATAATTTCCACCCAGGCATTATTAATGTTTTAAGATGGCATGGTAAATATTGAAAGATTTCAAACGTCTCTTAAAGTACAATTTTTCTCACCATCTACTGCAGACCATGCTTGCAGTAGAGTAAAGTCGTGTTCGGCAGTAGAAATATTACTCTCACGTTCAAATTGAAATCATCTAGATGCGTAAGATGTCCAGGAGCATTATCTAATAGAAGCAAAAATCTTGAAAGGAATGTCATTGTCTTTACAATATTTTTCAACCTCTGGGAATGAAGCAGCATTTAAACCAATCCTCAAAGAGAGATATTGTTATCCATGCTCTCTGGTTCAATTGCAAATGCATGGGTAGAGTGGCTTTATTGATACCCTTAAGTGCAGGAGGATTTCCAGAATGGTACATAAGCACTGGTTTTAATCTGTAATCTCCCGCTGCATTAGCCCCAAGCAAGGCCCTATCCATTTTTTGAAGCCTTGCATTTTGGCATTATCTTTCCCTCTTTAGCAATGTATATTCGATCTGGAATTTTTTTCCAATTCAGATTAGTCTCGTCAACGTTAAAAATTTGCTGCATTGAATAGCCACCTTCATCAATAATTTTTTCCAACACATCACAAAATTTCTCTGCAACTGCAGAATCAGCACTGGCGACTTCACCAGCATACAGAAAAGAGTTCTTTACCTATTTAAACTCAAGAAGGAAAGGGATGAATCAGATTGGTCCACTGAATGTTGATGGTTCAACAGTTGAGGATCCAGCTCAGGTGGCTAACAATCTAAACGAGTATTTTGCATCTACATTCACACATGAGGAGTTATTCAGGAAGGGGAATGTCGTTGGTGAAGTAAACATTGGCAGTGAGCTAGATGATTTTCTAATAACTGAGAGGAAAGTGGAGGAGAAATTGTTGAGGATAAACATAAAAAAGGCACCCGGGGTGGATGGGATCTAGCCAGTTATATTAAAGGAGGCAGCAAAGGAAGTAAACAAACCCCTAGCCATAATTATGAGAGCTTCTTTGGACTCAGGGGAGGTACCCATGGACTGGAGATGTGCAAATGTAACCCCAATTCACAAAGGAGGTTCAAAGGCTGACACAAGTAATTATAGACCTGTTAGTTTAACTTCGGTTCCAGGAAAATTAATGGAGGCACTGGTTAAAGAAGCACTGCAGGATCATCTGGACAAGAATTCAGTTATAGTTCAGACACAGCATGGTTTTGTTAAGGGCAGGTCTTGTCTGACCAATTTGATTGGATACTATGATGTAGTCACAAAAGAACTGGATGCAGGGAATAACTTTGATATTATATATTTGGATCTTAGAAAGGCTTTTGATACTGTTGCGCATGGAAGACTGCTGCACAAATTGGAGAAGTGTGGCATTGGAGGCAAATTGCTGCTATGGATAAAGGGATGGTTGAGTGGCAGAAGACAGAGAGTGGTAATCAATGGACACTGCTCAACGTGGACTAATGTTATTAGTGGAGTTCCTCAGGGTTCAGTGTTGGGTCCATTGTTGTTTTCTGTATTTATAAATGATATTGATGATGGTGTATCAGGCTTAATGTCCAAGTTTGCAGACGATACCAAGGTTGGCAGGGTTGTTAAGGACACTACTGATACTATGCTGCTGCAACAGGATCTGGAAAGGTTGAGCAGATGGGCTGAGAGGTGGCAAATGAAGTTTAACATTGACAAATGTAAAGTACTACATATGGGAAACAGTAACCCCAGATCAACGTATCAACTCTGTGGTACTACGCTGACAGTGGTAGAGAATGAAAAGGACCTGGGGGTAATTGTGCAGGCAGATATGAAGTTCTCTGAGCAGTGCAGACGAGCTGCAAGAGTAGCTCATGGTGTCTTGTCAATGATATACAGGAATTTTTCTAGCAGGGACAGAGATGTGATTATTCCCTTTTATAAGGCATTGGTCAGGCCACACCTTGAGTACTGTATACAGGTCTGGAGGCCTCATTTCAAGAAGGATATAGAGCTGCTGGAACGAGTACAGAGAAGGGCAACAAGATTAGTGAATGGAACAAAGGGTTGCCCTTACGAAGAAAGGCTTAAGTTTTGCAAATTACAGAGCCTGGAGACTAGGCATCGGCGAGGTGATCTGATAGAGGTGTATAAGGCTTTGAAAGGCTTGAGCATGCTCAATGCCGATGAGATTCTTCCTCTTGCTCAGAATAATCACCTGAGAGGGCATAAATTCAAATTGAGGAAGGACGGATGTCGGATAGATGTGCGGAAATTTGCCTTTAGCCAGCGGGCAGTTGGTTTGTGGAATAAACTCCCATCGCTTGTTGTTGAAGTTGATAGCCTAAACAAATTTAACGCTCAGCTGGACAGGTATTTCGAACGAACGGAGGGGTGAAATGGGAGTAGTGGTTTTTTTTTTTTTTTTTTGGCTGATGCTGAATAAGCTTGCTTTCTTGCATCATATGCCTCTACTAATGCTAATGCTAATACTTTAATGTTTTGGAAACCAACGCTATGCTTGAACCTATTAAACCACTCGTTGCTTGCCGTAAGCCTTGTTGTTTTTAATGTACGAAATACCATAACGCGGAGATTTTTAGTTACACATGTACCACGTTATAGCAGAACTGACTATATATTAAGATTATTATAATACTTAAAACATTTGAATGATTTTTTGAAAATTTTAATCTGTGATTTTCATATTATTAAACTGAGAGTATTGTCAGTAGTAGTAGTAGTGGCATCTGATGCAAGAAAGAGTGTATTTGCTTATGCAGCATCAACCAAAAAAAAAAAAAAAAAATTTTCACACAACCATTCCCTCTAAATGTTTGTCCAGTTCCTCCTTAAATTTATTTATCCTATCAACTTCCACAATGACAGATGGAAATTTGTTCCAGCAATTACCCGCTGGCTAAAGGCAAATTTTTGCACATCTATTCTACATCTGTTTTTCCTTAATTTGAATTTATGTCCCCTTAGGTTCGTAATCTGAACAAGTGGAAGAATCCCATCAGAATTCAGCGTGCTCAACCCATTCAAGGCCTTACACACATCAATCAGATCAATGTAAACCTGCTTCTGCATAGTATTGAGCTAATCTGCTATATATTAGTCTTTCGTATATTTTCCCTAGTACAAGGAGTAGGGTTATTGGTCTATGTGATTTGGGATAAGTAGGGGGTTTCTCAGGGTTTTTGAGAATTAATCTTAATACAGCTTTTTTCCATATTTTTGGGAATATGCCTTCTGTCATACAGTTATTATACAGGGTATCTCAAAAATATTGGTACAAACGTTTAGGGGAGGTAGGTAACATCTAAAGGAATGTGAATCGCATAGGAAAACATAACAGGAAACATCACAGGAAATTAGTAGCAGAGGCACAAGAAGCAGAAATGACACAAGACAGTAATTAGTGGCAAACATTTATTTGACATAATATTAACAATGGAGTACGAGATGGATGCATTTCATGATGTTACAACAGATACTCGAAGGTTCCACCATGAGATGCGATGCATGCGTGACACCGACGCAGCATGGATTGGCAGACACTGTTGAACACACCTGGAGTTTCTTTGACAGTAGCAGCAGTGCAGACGAGAATCGCCACGGAATCCATTTCCGTCTCCACAGGCGATTCATACACAATAGATTTGAGGGCCCCCCACAGAAAGAAATCAAGGCTCAATAAATCAGGTGAGCGTGGGGGGCCAGGCAACGGGTCCACCACAGCCAATCCATTGACACCCAAAATGCCTGTTCAAATGGGCAGGCGCTCCGTCATGTTGAAGACAAATGTAGTAGTAGTAGTAGTGGCATGTGATGGAAGAAAGCAAGTGTATGAGCTTATGCAGCATCAGCTAAAAAAAAAAAAAAAAAAAAAATCACACCATTCCCTCCAAATGCCTGTCCAGTTCCTTCTTAAATTTATTCAACCTATCAACTTCCACAAGGACAGATGGAAGTTTGTTCCAGCAATTAACCACCCGCTGGCTAAAGGCAAATTTCCGCACATCTATTCTACCTCTGTCCTTTCTTAATTTGAATTTATGCCCCCTTAGGTTCGTAATCTGAACAAGTGGAAGAATCCCATCAGAATTCAGCATACTTAACCCATTCAAGGCCTTATACACCTCAATCAGATCACCACACAGGTGCCTAGTCTCCAGCCACTGCAGTTTGCAGAACTTAAGCCTCTCTTGGTAAGAGGATCCCTTCATTCCCCTCACCAATCTTGTTGCCCTTCTCTGCACACGCTCAAGTAAATCTACATCCTTCCTAAAATGAGGCCTCCAGACCTGTATGCAGTACTCAAGGCGTGGCCTGACCATTGCCTTATACAGAGGGACAATCACCTCCTTCTCCCTGCTAGCAAAATTTTTATATATCATTGACAAAACCCCATGACCTGCCCTGGCAGCCTGTCTGCATTGCTCAGAAAACTTCATATCTGACTGCCCAATTACTCCCAGGTCTTTTTCATTTTCTACCACCTTAAGTGTAGTACCACACAGTTGGTACATTTCTCTGGGGTTACTTCTACCCATATGGAGTACTTTGCATTAGTCAAGGTTAAACTTCAGTTGCCACTTTTTAGCCCATCTGCCCAAATTATCTAGATCCTGTTGCAGTAGCACACTGCTATTACTGTCATTAACAACCCTGCCAACCTTTGTATCATCTGCAAACTTCGACATTAAGCCTGATATACCTTCATTAATATCATTGATAAATATACAAAACAACAGTGGACCTAACACCGAACCCTGTGGAACTCTACTAATAACATTAGTCCACGAAGAGCAGCACCCATTGATTACCGCCCTCTGTCTTCTCCAACTTAACCATCCTTTTATCCATTGTAGCAACTTATCGTTAATACCATTCTGCTGCAATTTGTACAATAGTCTTCCATGCGCAACAGTGTCAAAAGCTTTCCCAAAATCCAAATATATGATAAAATTATTTTTTGCATCCAGTTCCTTTGTAACCACATCATAACATCCTATCAAATTTGTAAGACAAGACTTTCCCTTAACAAACCCATGCTGTGTCGGAATATTGCTGCAGTCTTGTCTAGATGATCCTGCAATGCATCTTTAACCAGTGACTCTGGTTAAAGTGACCAGGAAGTTTGAGAACGAGAGTAACCTGTGCGGACGTATCTTATTTCCGCTCCTGGAACAGAGAAGTTTTTTCTGATTTATTTTCTGTTTTATTAGCTTAAATTGGCATATTAACTTATTTTCTAGAGTTGCTTTATATTCCTAGTTACTATATAATATCGGTGTAAATACACCATAGTTAACCCATATATTTGAGCTACGATTGTAGCATAGAAGGCATCGTTTTAATTGTATCTCATAATGTGGTTGCCTTCACAACAAGATAGCTACTATTGAATTACTTCAAATAAATAACGCTTCTCTAGTAGAGAAGGCTACTGTTATTTATTTTCAGCGGTACCACCACCCAGACGATCGTTTCGAAGCCGTTTGGCTTCGTCATCAGTGGGCGGGCAGGTACCCAGGTAATACAACAAGCCATCTCAGTTGCAAAGTTATATCCGCATTATAAGAGATTCCAAAAGGGTGTGGTGGTAATGTATTTGGAAAATTAAATGCACTAGGCATAATCCTTATGGGTTTTTATAATTAACTATATAATATCGGTGGAAATACACCATAGTTAACCCATATATTTGAGCTACGATTGTAGCGTAGAAGGCATCGTTTTAATTATATCTCATAATGTGGTTGCCTTCACAACAAGATAGCTACTATTGAATTACTTCAAATAAATAACGCCTTCGCTACAATGGTAGCTCAAATATATGGGTTAACTATGGTGAATTTACACCGATATTATATAGTTAATTATCAAAACCCATAAGGATTACGCCTAGTGCATTTAATTTTCCAAATTCCTAGTTACTATACGTAGTTTAAAGTTTAACTTAGATAGAGACTTTGTAGGTATTACTTAGTATTGGTAAGGGTATCAAATCCACGTGTTACAAGTTACAGCTCCGTTGAACGAGAGGTTTTTTTTTAACCATATTTAGCTGATTTATTAACCAATTGTTATATCAAATTATTTTCTGTAAGTAACTAGTCAGGATCCTTAGTTTATTCTGAATTGAGACAGCGAGATTTGGAAGTTAATTGATACTTAAGTGTCCTTAGATTTACCGTTTTTAACTTGCCGCCATTGTTACGCGATACAAAATATCTCGAACTAGATAGCATAAACTTAGTATAGTATAGTACATAATATAATATTGTCAGTTAATCAGTAAATCTATTAATCTTGTTGAACTTCATTGTCAATTAAATTGTACTTTTAACTATATACATATAACGACTTAGATTACGTAACATAAATAATTAGCAAAAATAAATAATTAATATTTAACTTGATATGGAGGTTATATAAAGGGATTTCGTAGATAACACTGGATACTGAAACATAAATATAGTGTAATAACTGTGTTATACAAGTTTAGGGTTTTAATTTTGTACTGAAATTGAAATTTTATTGAAATTAAATCGAAATCATGACTCAGACTAGAGCAGCAAAGCAAAAGGCTCAAGCTAATGGAAGTGCTGTGGCTCAGGGGAGAACTGAGGGGGGGGCAATTGCCCTCTGAATCATAGCCTTTTAAAATGCACTAATTGCTTGATGTTTGTGGAGCAGTTAGGTACGGGACATGATACTGCCATGGGGGATTTCTTTGTATGTGCACGATGCAAGGAGTGTAAGGAAATCAGACAACAACTCAGCATTGTTATGGGCCTATATGAGAACTTGAAGGACAGGGTGGATGCCCTTGAAGGATTAAAAGTGAGGGGCCCATCAAGCTCTCAGCTGCCCACACTGACGCCAGAGATTACACTTGGGCATTGCGCAACACAGCGGCAACCCCCAAGGCAGAATGCGCTGGTCCCAAAGGAACTAGTAGTTGTTGGTGACTCTGTTGTCAGGGAAACGGAAAACATGCTTTGTAAAAAGGATAGGTGGAACAGGACCATGGTATGTCTGCCAGGGGCAAAGGCTGATGACGTTGTACAGCGGATATCATCTTTTAAGTGCACAAAAGGTGATATAGTTGTACCCATTGGCACTAATGATATTAAGAGTAGGAGACCAGCATAATTTCTTAACAAGTACAGGTCACTGTTGAAAAAAAGCCTTCAATTAGGGGTGAATTTGAAAGTGTCTGCAATTCTGCCCAGACACGATAGGAGGGAGTATATGATGAGAGCCCTGTCGATCAATTGGGCCCCGGAAAGATTGTGCAAGGCTCAAGGGGTAGAATTTTTTTCAGCCTGGTCTGTGCTTGTTAACAGGAGAGACTGCTTCTACAGGGATGGGATACACTTAAATAGAAAGGGTGTAAGAATGTTTGCTGATGCAATCGAGGCAGTGTTAGGTGGGTCGGAAAACTACTAGATTGGGGGGATACAAGGACTAAGAGATCAACAGTAGCCACTGGCAGAGGTGAAAGTGATTCTTGCACTGCTTCTATTGGAATGAGCAGCAGCCTGGAAAATAAGATGCAGAATATTTCAGAGACTGCTGGGAGTCATTGGGGTACAAGTAAACACATGGGTTGTGTTAGGGCAGCTAAGAAAAAGAACAGGTGCATGTATATGTGCGTGTACACCAATGCTAGGAGTTTGGTAAATAAATTTGATGAATTTGAGGTATTGCTCAAAGCATCAAAGGCAGATATTGTTGGGATATCAGAGACGTGGTGTCACAGATATAAGTAATGCAGAACTGGAATTTGGGGAGTACAACAACTACAGAAAGGATAGGAAGAGAGGAGGGGTTATGCTATTAGTTAAGAAACACATAAAATCCAAGGAAGTGAAGCCAGTCGACATCGCTGGACAGTGCAGTGTCGAGTCAGTTTGGTGTGACATAAGCATTGGGACATCAAAATTGAGAGTAGGAGTGTGCTATAGGCCTAATGACTCTGATGAGTATAATAAGAAAGTCTACAGTGAAATAGAGTGGGCCAGTAAATCAGAGAGTCATATAATGGGGGATTTTAATTTCCCAGATATTGACTGGAATTTATGGGCTGGTCACTCCCACACTAGCAAGGCTTTTATGGATTTATTGGATGATTGTTTTCTAAATCAGCATGTTCGGAAGGCAACTAGAGGGAGCAATACTCTTGATTTGATTGTCAGTAGTGATTCTTCATGCATTAAGAATCTGCAGATACAGGAACCACTAGGTGGCAGTGATCACAGTGTGCTGAAGTGGGATTTACTCAAGGAGGTAGGTGCCATCAGGGGAAAAGGGAAGGGTTATTGCTTTCGTAAAGGCGACTACGATGGTCTGAGACAGTATTTAAATTCTATACAGTGGGTAACATCATCTACAACTGATGATGTTACCAACAGCAAACTCAAAATGGGAAGCATTCAAAGAACTTATCTTGGAAGCTACTAGGCTTTACATACCAACTAAGAAATAATGTTCAAGGTTCAGGCCTAAATGGATGTCAGATGAACTAATGGCAGAGAAGAAAAATGCATGGGATACACATAAATTAACATGTGACACAGAAGCCTATGATAGATATATTTTGATCTGTAACCAAGTTACAAAGGAGGTTAGGCAGGCGAAGGCAGATTACGAGAAATCTTTGGCAAGGGATGCAAAGAAAAACAGCAAGGAGTTCTTTACTTATGTAAACTTTAGAAGGAAGGGAATGAATCAGATTGGTCCACTTGATATTGATCGTTCAACTGTTCATGATCCTGCTCAGGTAGCTAACAAACTAAATCAATATTTTACATCTACATTCACACATGAGGAGTTATTCAGAAAGGGGAATGCCATAGATGAAGTAAACACTGGAAGTGAGCTAGATGATCTTGTAATAATTGAGAGTAAAGTGGAGGAGAAATTGTTGAAGATAAATACAAGAAAGGCACCTGGGGTGGATGTGATCTATCCAGTTATATTAAAGGAGGCAGCAAAGGAAGTAAGCAATCTGTTAGCCATAATTATGAGAGCTTCCTTGGACTCAGATGAGGTACCCACAGACTGGAAATGTGCAAATGTAACCCCAATTCACTAGGGAGGTTCAAAGGCTGACACAAGTAATTATAGACCTGTGAGTTTAACTTCTGTTCCAGGAAAATTAATGGAAGCACTGGTTAAAGAAGCACTGCAGGATCATCTTGACAAGAATTCAGTTATAGCTCAGACGCAGCATGGTTTTGTTATGGGAAGGTCTTGCCTGACCAATTTGATTGGATACTATGATGTAGTCACAAAACAATTGGATGCAGGGAATAACTTTGATATTATATATTTGGATCTTAGAAAGGCTTTTGATAATGTTGCACATGGAAGACTGCTGCACAAATTGGAGCAGTGTGGCATTTGTGGCAAATTGTTGCTATGGATAAAGGGATGGTTGAGTAGCAGAAGACAGAGAGTGGTAATTAATGGACACTGCTCATCGTGGACAAATGTTATTAGTGGAGTCCTTCAGGGTTCAGTGTTGGGTCCATTGTTGTTTTCTATATTTATAAATAATATTGATGATGGTCTATCAAGCTTAATGTCCAAGTTAGACGATACAAAGGTTGGCAGGGTTGTTAAGGACACTACTGACGCTATGCTGCTGCAACAGGATCTGGAAAGGTTGAGCAGATGGGCTGAGAGGTGGCAAATTAAGTTTAACATTGACAAATGTAAAGTACTACATATGGGGAACAGGAACCCCAGAGCAACGTATCAACTCTGTGGTACTACACTGACAATGGTAGAGAATGAAAAGGACCTGGGGGTAATTGTGCAGGCAGATATGAAGTTCTCTGAGCAGAGCAGATGGGCTGCAAGAGTAGCTCATGGTGTCTTATCAATGATATACAGGAATTTTTCTAGCAGGGATAGGGAGGTGATTATTCCCTTGTATAAGGCAATGGTCAGGCCACACCTTGAGTACTGTATACAGGTCTGGAGGCCTCATTTCAAGAAGGATGTAGAACTGTTGGAATGAGTACAGAGAAGGGCAACAAGATTAGCGAATGGAACAAAGGGTTGCTCTTACGAAGAAAGGCTTAAGTTTTGTAAATTACAGTGTCTGGAGACTAGGCACCGGCGAGGTTATCTGATAGAGGTGTACAAAGGCTTGAATGGTTTGAGCATGCTCAATGCTGATGGGATACTGACTCTTGCTCAGAATAATCACCTGAGAGGGCATAAATTCAAATTGAGGAAAGACAGATGTAGGATAGATGTGCGGAAATTTTCCTTTAGCCAGCAGGTAGTTGGTTGGTGCAACAGACTTCCATCCCTTGTTGTGGAAGTTGATAGCCTAAATAAATTTAAGGCTCAGCTGGACAGGTATTTCGAACGAACGGAGGGGTGAAGTGGAAGGGTTTTTTTTTTTTTTTTTTTTGTTTTTTGGCTGATGCTGCATAAGCTTGCTTTCTTGTATCGTATGCCTCTGCTAATGCTAATGCTAAATGACTCCATTATTTTACCCGGAACAGAAGTTAAACTAACTGGTCTGTAATTACTCGTGTCAACCTTCAATCCCCATTTGTGAATTGGGGATACATTTGCACATCTCCAGTCCGTGGGAACCTCCCCTGAGTCCAAGGATGCTCTCATAATTATGGCTAAGGGTTTGCTTAGTTCCTTTGCCGCCTCCTTTAATATAACTGGATAGATCCCATCCACCCCAGATGCTTTTCTTATGTTTAACTTCAACAATTTCTCCTCCACTTTGCTCTCAGTTATTACAAAATCATTAAGTATCCTACTACAATTTGATAACCTTCTGCCATTTTCAAACCTTAATAATTCCTCATGTGTGAATGTAGATGCAAAATACTCATTCAGTTTGTATGCTATCTGAGCAGGATCATCAACAGTCGAACCATCGATGTCAAGTGGACCAATCAGATTCATCCCCTTCTTTTTGAGTTTATATAAGTAAAGAAATGCTTGCTGTTTTTCTTAGCATCTTTTGCCAAGGATTTCTCATAATCTGCCTTCGCCTGCCTAACCTCCTTTGTGACCTGATTACAGACTAGCTTATATCTGTCATAGGCTTCTGAATCGCTTGTTAATTTATATGCATGCCATACATTTTTCTTCTCTGTTACGAGTCTCATTAGTTCGTTAGATAACCATTTAGGCCTAAACCTTGAACGATATTTCTTAATAGGTATGAAACTTTTAGTAGTTTCCACGATTAATTCCTTGAATGCTTCCCACTTAGAATTTACTATTGGTAACATCGTCAGTTGATCCCACTGTACAGAATTTAAAAACTGTCGGAGACCACTGTACTCACCTTTACGGAAGCAAAAACCCTTTCCTTTACCCCTGATGGTAATTAAATCTTTAAGTAAATCCCACATCAGTACATTGTGATCATTGCCACCTAGTGGTTCCTTTATCGGCAAATTCTTAATACACGAATGATCAGTGCTGATAACCAGATCAGGAGTATTACTTTCTCTGGTTGCCTTCTCGAACATGCTGCTGCAGAAAACAATCATTCAATAAATCCGCAAAAGTCTGAGTGGTGTGTGAGTTACCAACCCACAAGTTCCAGTCAATATCTGGGAAGTTAAAATCCCCCATTATAAGACATTCCAATTTACTAGTCCACTCTATTTCTCTGTACAATTGTTCATTTTACTCATTCAAGTCATTAGGCCTATAACACACTCCTACTCTTATTTTTGCTTTCGCATTGCTTATGTCACACCAAACTGACTCAACAGTGCACTGTTCATCTATATCAACTGGATGCACTTCTTTTGATTTTATGTTTTTCTTAATTAACAGGATAACACTTCCTCCCTTTCTATCCTGTCTATCCTTTCTGTACACATTGTACTCCCCAAATTCCAGTTCAGCATTCCTTATATCTGTGTGACACGACGTCTCTGCTATCCCAACAATATCTGCCTTTGATGTCTTGATAAACACTTCAAATTCATCAAATTTATTTACTATACTTTTAGCATTGGTATACATGCAAGCATACATGCTCCTATTCCTAGTTACCCTAACACATCACATATACCCACCTATTTCGGGATGACTGCCATCCATCCCTGAAACCCCGAACACCCCACACTCCAGGTCGCTACTTATTCTAATAGAAGTTGTGCAAGAATCACCTTCAAATCTGCCTACGGCTACTGTTAAACTATTAGTCCTTGTATCCCCCCCCAAGCTATCAGTTTTCCGAACCACCTAACACTGCCTCGATAGCATCAGCAAGTATTCTTGCACCCTTTCTATTTAAGTGTATCCCATCCCTGTAGAAGCAGTCTCTCCTGTTAACAAGTACAGTCCAGGCTGAAAAAAATTATATCCCTTGAGCCTTGCACAATCTTTCCAGGGTCGAATTGATCGACAAGGCTCTCATCATATACCCCCTTCTATTGTGTCTAGGCAGAATTGCAGACACTTTCAAATTCAACCCTAATTCTCAGCTTTTGTTCAACAGTGACCTGTACTTGTTAAGTAATTCTGCCGGTCTCCTACTCTTAATATCATTAGTGCCAACGTGTACAACTATATGACCTTTTGTGCCCTTAAAAAATGATATCCGCTCTACAACGTCATCAACCTTTGTCTTTGTAGAGCGGATATCATGTTGTGTCTCACACTTGCTGGAACATCGTCAAGTAACCCTGGTAGAACTTGTTCAAGAAAGATCCGATATTTAGCGGAGTTCATGCGAGATGGTAACAGGTATGGGCTGACTAAGCCGTCACTGCCCACACATTTATTGCGAAGCGATGTTGTGCTGCATGGGGGTGCACACTGTGTGGGTTGTTGTGAGCCCACACATGACCATTGTGCCGAGTGAAAAAAGCCTCATCCGTGATTAAAACATAGGCCTGAAAATTCAAGTCTTGAACACTTTCTTGGTGAAACCACTGCGCAAAAGCCACACATGCTGGATGATCTTAGGGGGAGCAGTAACTGAACCCTTTAGAGATGAAAGGGGTGTGAGGAATCATTGCCAGACATGCTGAACACTGCAACGAGACACTCTTAAGGCAGAGGCACGTGTGCTGGTAGTAGGATTATTCTGGACGGCATTCAACACACTTTCTTCCATGGTAATCCATACACTAGGTGCATGTCTGCCAGCTCACAGTTTGTATATCGATACATGCTCTTTGTGTGGCGACTATTGCTTGAATGAGTAAACCAGAAATTTTCCCTTTCGCGAACTGATGAACAGCGACGTGTACCAACTTACGGTGTCGTTTCCGGGTTCCTATGCGATTCAAATTCCTTCAGATGTTACCTACCTCCCCTAAACGTTTGTACCAATATTTTTGAGACACCCTGTATAGTGCTATTAATTTGTCTGGTGCTATTTCTGCTAATTTTGTGATAATCTCAACCCCTCTAAGAGGTCAAAACCTGAGCATTTATTGTTTTTGGATTTAGATAGTACTATTTGTAAGTCTTGTATAGTAAACAGGGGTTCAATATTGGCATCATCATATTCAGTGTTTTCTTTTGTAATGTCCACCTGGGTTTGGGAATGATCCCCAGTTTCAGTCTGAATAATAATGTCTAGGATGTTATTTACAGAGTCCGCCCAACACAGGCTTGGAGTTCCATCTTGCTTGACAGTAGTTTCTAAGACATCTCCTCTTGGCAGCTTGTGGTCACTATTCTGTAGACAACTCCCCTAGGGTTATTGTTTCCAGTGGTTCCCACCAAGTGCCTCCAGCATTCCTTTTTATTGTCCCTTATGAGGCTATACTGATTCCTGAGAGTTCTATAAGAATTTCTCAGTGCATCCACCTCATTTTGTGGCCAAGATGTCCTGGCTCTTTGAAAATTTCTCCTCAGCTGGTGCACCCTTCTCCTGAGTACAGTCAGTTCAAGGCACCACCAGGGGACTGCCTGCTTCCTCGGATTTTTACACAGGATACACAGGTCTGCTGTTTTTGTTAAAATGTTTGTTATAGTCAGTGCTTGCTCGTTCGGGCTATAGTTGCCTGATCATAGACCACTCATTTTCCTGTTTTTGCAGCTGAGCTGCTGTATGTTCTGCAAAAATCTGCTAGTTTGCCTTTTTTGCAGTTATACCTTTTGATATCCAACAAGGAGTGTTGTGGTGTTTGTAATTGTCTGTTTAGTTTGAAGATGATGGCTCTATGATCCGATGTAGTCCAGACCGGCTGGACACACAAGTCTGTAATTTTATAAGCTATTGAATTGGTGGCAAGAGTAACATCAGTGTCACTCCCCCACATGGTACTGCTAAAGTTAGGAGGTTATTTTGTTGGTTTAGCACTTGAAAGGGTGAGGTGGCTATATAGTCTGAAAGTATCTGGCCATTGTGTGTGCCTGCTCTGTCTTCTATACGGCTATGCCATAAGGCTGACCGGCAGTTGTCATCAGCATACACTGTGATATTTTCAGTAGGTAGCAAGTCTATGACTGCTTGTAGGTATTCAATAGCTGGATTTATATCTTCACCTGGTCTAGAATATACACCGATGAGCCAAAACATTATGACCACCTACCTAATATGGTGTTGGTCCTCCACATGCAGCCAAATCAGTGGATGTAGACAAAACTGGCGAGGCATGGACGCTACAAGATTTCTAAATGTGTCTTGTGGTATCTGGTACCAACACGTAACTAGCAGATCCTTTAACTCCTGTGAGGTCTGTGGTTGAGACGCCGCAGATTTGAGTTGCTGTTCCAATTCAAGCCACAGATGCTCGATGGGATTGATGTCTGCAGAATTTAGAGGCAAGGGCAATACATAGAAGTCTTCCTCATGTTCCACAAACTAGTCTTGAACAATCCGGGCAGTGTGGCATGACGCATTATCCTGCTAAAAGACGGCACCACCAGAGGGAAAGACCGTTGCCATGAAAGGGTGTACCTGGTCAGCAATGATGTTTAGGTAGGTGGTAGACGTCAGAGTGCCCAGCACATGGATGACTGGACCCAGGGTATCCCAGCAGAACATCGCCCAAAGCATGACACCACCACCACCAGCTTGTTTTCATCCCACAGTGCATCCAGGTGTCATCACTTTCCCAAGTTGTTGTTGTTGTTATTTGGTTTTTAGGAGCATTAGCAACTAAGGCCATATTGCTCCGGGAATATGCAATGGTCATTCCCTGACCTTTCCGCATCCTCCGTATTTGGTGGTGACGGGCTCGAACCCTGGTCTAATCAAGAAGCATGTGCTATGCACTGCTGCTCCTTCCCACCTGGCTATGGGGGCGCCACTTCCCCAGGTAAACGATGCACACGTACCTGGCCGTCCACATGGTGCAACAGGAAACGTGATTCATCAGACTGGATGACCTTCTTCTAATCATTCAAGGTCCAGTTTCAATGCTCATTTGCCCATTGTAGGTGCTGTCGCTGGTGAACTGTGGTTAGCATTGGCCTTCGCAACGGCCTGAGGCTATGCGGCCCCATTTTTAGCAGGGTTCGATGTACTGTGTGTTGGGACACATTACTTCCGTCACCAGCATTCCAATTACTGGCAAGTTGTGCCACAGTCACCCTTCTGTTGCCACATACCATCGGGTAGAGCCTTCGTTCATCTTGAGCATCGATGAGCTGTGGTCGTCAAACAACTTGCTGGCAGTTTTGGGTTTTCCCTCCTCGGACCACTTTCAGTAGGTACCACTTTCACGGCTGACCATGAGCACCCCACCAGGTGTGCTGTTTTGGATATGCTCTGACCTAGTCATCTGGCCATTACGATTCGGCCTTTGTCAAACTCGCTTAAATCCACTGCCTTTCCCATCTGAAGAACAAGAGTAACACTGATTAACAGAGCTCAGTATCAGGTGTTTTTTTATACCGTGTCCCGACCTGTGCACGCACCGTAGTTCACCTGCAGTTGCTTCAATTTGCATAATGACTCGCTGGTCATAATGTTTTAGCTCATTAGTGTAGTGAAATAATGTAAAACTGTCCTACAGCACTGGTGTTATAGGCACACACTGCCACTGGAGAGCAGAGGTGTCCCACCTTTGTGACTGTAAGGTGAGTATTTTTAACTACTATTGCTGTAGAAGGGACACCTGAGGTGTATTCTACCTCAGGTATTCTACCTATATTATTTTCTTTCAATTTGAGTTTGATCTGATCTACAACAGCTCTTGTTCTTTGAGCATTCAATTGGACAAGATTTAGAGCCCTAGTCACATTTATGTTTTCAGTCTGGCCCATAGTTAGTCCTAGATTGTATAAGTTTTACCATTTTTTATAACAGGAGCATTTATCATCCCTGATACTGCATAGTGTGCATACAATCAGTCAGCCATGCTGCTTTACATCTAGCACATTTTGGCTGCTGATTTTTATTTTGACAGTTCTTGTAATCGTGGCCAGTGACTGTGCAGTGGCCACAGACAGGGAATTCTGAACCATATTTATGACAGTTAAAGCACTTCCGTTTTTTGAAGCAGGAAAATCCAAGAAATTCTCCCTGCCACCGTCAGGCACTGTCCGCTGTTTACATTTTTTTTTTTTTTTTTGGTAGTTGTTGGCGCATCGGCTTCTGTGGCCATAATGCACCTCCCAAGGTTTTTTCAGTACTTTGATCCAAGCCCGAGGCGGGATTCGAACCCACGACCTTTGGGTTGCCAGGCAGGCACTTTACCCACCTGGCTAGCCCGGTCGGCTACACTGTTTACATCATGCAGAGCTTCTTGCTGATGCGTCCATTCACCTCCGTGACCACCTTACAATTGCCTTATACAATGGGGTAATCACTTCCTTATCCCTGCTATCAAAGTTCATGTATATCATTGAGAAAACCCCATAAGAAGCTCTGGCAGCCTGTCTGCACTACTCTGAAAACTTCATATCTGACAGTACAATTACCCTCGGGCCTTTTTCTTTCTCCACTACCCTGAGTGTAATACCGCACAGTTGGCACATTACTCTGGGATTACTGCTACCCACATGCAATACTTTGCATTTATCAATGTTAAACTTCAGCTGCCACCTCTCAGCCCATCTGCCCAAATTTAATAGATCCTATTGGAGCAGCATACTATCACTACTGTCATTAACAACCCCTGCCAACCTTTGTGTCATCTGCCAACTTGGAAATTAAGCCTTACATACCTTCATCAATGATTGATAAATGTAGAAAACAATGGTCCTAACACCTAACCCCGGGGACTACAATAATAACATTAGCCAACGAAGAGCAGTGTCGATTGATTACTACTCTGTCTTCTCCCACTCTATCACCCTTTTATTATTAGCAGCAACTTGCCCTTAATTCTATACTGCTCCAACAATTTGTACAGTAATCTTCCATGTGCAACAGTATCAAAAGCTTTCCTGATATCCAAGTATACGATATCAAAATTATTTTTTCCATCCAGTTCCTTTGTGACCACATCCAATCAGATTGGTCAGACAAGATTTTCCATTAACAAATGGATGCTGTGTGTGAACTATAACTGCAGTCTTGTCTGGATGATCCTGCATTGCTTCTTTAACCAGTGACTCCATTGTTTTCCCCAAAACAGAAGTTAAACTAACAGGTCTGTAATTACTCGTGTCACCCTTTGATCCCCCCCCTTTGTGAATTGGGGTCACATCTGTACATCTGCAGTCCATGGGAATCATCCCTGAGTTCCAGGAAGCTCCCATAATTATGGCTAAGGGTTGGCTTACTTCCTTTGCTGCCTCTTTTAATATAACTGAATTGATCCTATCTTCCCCAGCAAGCCCATCGTATGCTTAACTTTAACTTATGTTTAACAACAATTTCTCCTCCACTTTGCTCTCAGTTATTACAAAATCATTTAGCTCACTGTTAGAGTTTGAAAAACTTCTGACATCCCCCCCCCCCAAGAATAACTTCTCATATGTGAACAGAGATGCAAAATACTCATTCAGTTTGTCAGCTACTTGAGGAGAATCATCAACAGTCGAACCATCGATATCAAGTGGACTAATCTGATTTATCCCCTTCCTTCTAGAGTTTACATAACTAAAGAACTCTGCTGTTTTTCTTGTATCTTTTGCCAATTATTTCTCATAATCTGCCTTCGCCTGCCTAACCTCTTTTGTGACTTGATTAAGACCAGCGTGTACCTTACATACGCTTCTGTGTTGCCTGACAATTTATATGCCTCCCATGCATTTTTCATTTTTCTTCTCTGCCACGAGTTTCATCTGTTAATCTAACATCCGTTTAAGCCTAAACCTTAAACAGTATTTCTTAGGTGGTATAAAAAGCCTGGTAGCTTCTAAGATTAATTCCATGAATTCTTTCCATGTAGAATTTGCTGTTGGTAATACATCAGTTGGTGACACTTTTTTTTTGCAGACAAGGTTTTCAGGAGAAGATGCAGGATACTGCACTCAACACCCAACTGAAGAAATCTGCTACTACCTTCACCTGCTGTCCAACTACTTTCACTCCTGAAATTCTTTGCAGGAATGACTCAACTGTATTTCCCCACCCATCTTACTACTTCTCCTTTCTGTCACCCATGCTCCTTTAGAGAGAGTTTTTTTTTTTTTTTTTGGAGGCCCAGGCGGAGGCTCCTCTCTGGAGAAACCACTTCCTGGGCATTCCGTTAGTGCACTGTGCACATCCTGGCATGCCTGTTCATGGCTAGGGATGGGAGGCAGGGGGAAGTGAACAAACTAGTTCTATACCCCATGCCTGCAAAGACACCAAGGGCCGGCAAACAACACTCAACAGAACAAACTCACCACACTTACCACCACCATCTGTATGAGGCATGTGCCTCATACAGACACTATAATGGCTGATGGGGGAACCCCAGAGGCCGCTATAAAACATAATTACATTTTGACATTTTTTTTTTTTTTGTCCTTTTGGTATAGACAGTCAGCTAGAGGGTGTTGAGGTGAATGGTGTGTGTGCTACCGTTCTGCGCTTGATGTAGATGGCAGAATATCTTCACTAACAGAGAACAAAGAAACTTCTCTGTATATACGGCAGAAGACGATGATCACGGTGAGTATTTGCAATTAAGATAGGACTTGATTGCCTTTTTTGCATGATTTCTCCTTATTTATTTTATAGAAACTGAATGTGTTATTTCCTTAAATGCAGGAAAATAGACATACATTACTGAGATTCATTTTAACAATATTTCTGAGTTTTTTTCTGGATCTGACCATTCCAAATTTCTGAGTGCTAACAATGGCAGTCTCATTTTCGATCACTGTTGTTATTGTTTAGGTGTTATCTGCTTCTTGGAATCCACCTGTCCTGGTTTGCAGAAATAAGCCTACACTCTTATACTGATCCTACAGTAAAGAGCTAATTTATTTATGACTTATTTCTGGATTCCTTGGCCCCTGGAAGCTCAGAAACAAGCTTAAGCTGAGCCAATATATGATTAGCTATAAGTATATGATAGATGAAAATAGCAGAAATTCCACAAAGAAATGAGCACAGATTCAGATACTGGCCGTCATAATCAGCAACCTAAAGTGCACCATGCTCGCACAAACAATAAAATAAATGTGCAAATCAGCTCAGAGGATGAAGGAATCGCTCCAGCTTCTGCTTCAAAAAATAAGCAAAATATGAAAACCAGATTTACCACTGAGTCCCCAAAACCCGAGGAATATACCCAGGATTCTGATGAGGTCAATATAGAGGGCATTGATACTTTCTCCCAGGCAGCTGGCACTGCCCTGGATAAAATTATCATGACCTGGCTGAAACTTGAACACTTAATGACAAAGAAAACTTGCAGGATCACAGCTACAACTAGATGAAAGATAATCCAGTACTGGACAATACTTGAACATGCAGTGACTGACCTGCACATAGAAAATCAAATTTTGAGAACAAAATTAGTCACAAAAGAGATAGAAATTGAAATACAGAAGCAACAAACTCAACCTTATGCACAAGCATTAAAGAACAACAAGATTCCCAATAAATCTAGGAAGCAAGAAACTCCACCTAAACAGGACAAAAATGAAAATGTGGTCTTCTAAAGGCACTAAACATCACATAAGTGAGGTCATAAAACAAGCCATCACAAAAAACTTGGAAAATGAGTTTAAGTTAATAAAAATCAAGGGACTCAGGAAAACCAGACTGACTGGACTGATAATTGAGGTAGCCACTAAAGCTGATGCAGACAAAATTGGGAATAATCCCAAGGTAAATGAGATGGACCTGAAAATGGACAAACCCAAAATTAGGGGTCCATACATTATTATCTTTCAGATGGACAATGACAAGACCAAAAGTGATATTGCAGAAATTTATGAAAAGAATTTCCAAGATTTCATGACTAAAGAAGAACTGAACGGTGAATTTACACTAAGATATAACTCTTAAGCCAGGTCAGCACAATCCACCAACTGGATTGCCAAAATTTCACCTAAGTATGGCAATTACTTAGCAACCAACAGAGAATATACTTTGGCTGGGGAAGTAATGGGTATAGGGAACATTCCCAATACCCAAGTGCTACAGGTATTTGAAGATCAGGCACACTTCACGCACCTGCTCCCAAAATGAGCAAGCTTGTAGCCACTGCTGTCAGAGGCCACGACTACAAGGAATGTAGAAAGATCCAAGAGGCGAAGTGTGCAAATTGTAAAACTGCTAGGCTGCCTTACAATCATCCCTTAAGGATCTAGAGTGCTCTATATACAGTGGCGGACAAAAAAACTACATCACTTGTGAATTTTGCAGATAATGTGTTTTGCGCTTCATTGTGGGTTGCAGAAATGTTTGAAATGCATTTGTTATATGGGATATATATCTCTGTGAATGAAATCCAATAAAAAGACTCCACCTGATATATCTAATTGCCATAAATATCTTCCCAAAGGGTAAAATGAGCAATTAATGGAAATATAAGAAATCACGTAAATGGCAATCATGACAACCAAACATACATTTTATTGCATTTACTTGTGCAAACTGAAATGCAAGTTAACATAATAGTATTATGTACTGTCTCAATACTTTGTTGTTCCTCCTCGAGCTGCAATTACAGCCTTGCAACGATCTGGCTAGAGTTAATCAACTTCTGGATATACGGTTGCCCAATTTCATGGTGCCACACCGTTACAGTGCTCTCCTGCAGCTGAATCTTACTTGTTAACTTCTTCTGAGCAATTTTAGATGACATTATGTACCAGTAATTTTCAGTAGGATTCAAATCTGGACTGTTGCCGAGTCAGTTCAACACTGTAATGCCAGCATTTTTGAGGTATGACTGCACCTGAAGGGAGAGAAATAAGGGAAAACACCAATGTTTTCTCTTGTTTCTCTGTTGTTTTAAGTATGTTTTAAGCCTTGTGAGACAAGAAGACAAACTCATCATTAAATCTAAATACCATAAAATTTACCAATTTTACTATGTGGCAAGGTGCTGAGTCCTGTTGAAAAATGCAGTTTTGGATGTCTCTGTGGTGATCCCTAATAACGAGTTTCAGGCACTACTTCAAGATAGCAGTGAAGGTTTCTACATTCATCATTCCGTTAATAAACTTAATTCGCATCCCCAGACCATCTGACCGGTGGGGAACTTTACAGTCGGTGTAATGCAGTCAGGATGGTATGCCTCTGATTTTCGTCTTCTGACATATCACTTCCCATCCGAGCCATGCAGATTGAATTTCGATTCGTCAGAAAATATGATGGTGTCCCATTGCTCTTTTGTCCTTGAAACATGCATTTTAGCCCAAGCAAGTCGCTCTTCCTCATTTGTTGGGTCAAAAAAGGCTTCTTGGACAGATAGGCATGCAGACCACATTCCAAAAACTGTCTTTGGATAGTTCGTGTGCTTGTTTCAACACCAGAGGCCATCTCAAAGTCCAGTTTCAGATCAGGAGCACTAGCATGGTGATTACGAAGGCATAGCCATTTTAAATATCGATCTTGGGAAGGTGTAGTCATTCTTTTACAGTCTGATCCAGATCTTCTCTTCACATCACCGGTTTCACACTTTAATTTCAGCACCCGAAATACTGTTGACTGGTGGCAGCCTATTGTATCAGCGATAGCATGTGTTGGAAGCCTTTTCTGGGACACAGAGAACAGCTACAATTTTTTTCTTGGTGTCAACTGAACATATGAAGCCATGCTTACACCTCCGCAAAACAGGATACTAATGAGCATGTTTTTTTTTTTTTTTTATGTAAACCCCAAACACGAGAGGTATTAGAACCTATAGTACTTAGTACCATGCTTGGGTTGGAGGTTGAAAAGAAGAAAGAAGATATTTGTTGACATTGAACTTGGACTTCTGTAGACTGTAATTTTCAGGAAATACGTATGAAGGAAGGTTGCAGTTGAATGAATAAATGAGGAAGATGAAGTTGTTCCTGTGAGTTTGAAGTTGGACAGTAAATGGATGTTGGCTGGTGGCGGCATGTGTTTGGACTGTTTTGAAAGAGAGAGTGGGAATTATAGAAGCCAATTCAGAAGAACAGTGTCCATGGGAGTATCTGTAGAAGAGGCATGCAGCAGAAACAGTATGTCTATGAGACAGCGAGTGGAGAGACACTGTTAGAGAGGAATCATTAATTAACCTAACTGTCCTCTTATGAATGGAATCAAGAAGCCTGAGAGAGAAAGGTTTTGGGGGCACCACCCCAGATGTGGGAACAATATTCCATGGCAGGGTGGATTTGCGATTTATACAGATCCTTGTATACCTTCCAATTCCGTATTTCTAGAAATGGGTGATGCAATACCTTGCAATTACTATCTCATGCAATACTGTTGCTTTGCAACAAACAAAACGACTGTAATCAAACAATATCTTATACATTTCACTACAAATGTTACATTTTTTTTTTTTAAAGTGATGCAGTTTTTTTGTTCACCACTGTATATCAAAAGCAGTCAACCAGAAAATAAATTATGGAACTTTCCCATAATCAGAATAATGGCCAAGCCTTGACGTTCTTATAACTACATGCCCAAAGAGAGAGAGACAGAGAGACCGAGACCATGCAGTAGCAGACCAAATCAAAATTATCATGGAAGAAAAAGAAATAGACATTGTCTGTATCCAATAACTCTACACTCATGAGGTAGAGTTCAAGGACATACTAGATCATATAGAATTGTTGAGGCCACTACAGACATCGCTTGGACTGCCTTGATAATAAGAAATTCTAATTTAACAGTTACTGAAATCAGTAATTTCTTCAATCCTGTAGCAGCCTGTGTTAAAATTACTTCTTTCCTGGGAAACTTCCATATAATATCACTACTGCAAACCTGGACAAAGAATTGGACCAAACTTACAATATTTGCAAACAGCTTTACTATCCTAACATGACAGTAAAATCTTGGTGTCTGTGGATGACAACTCATAACTCCAGTATAGCATAACCACAACTCTGACAGACCTAATTCAGCAGTTTAGGCACTCAGAATGGGCATGACTTGGAGGACTTCATTGCTACTTCACCATTTAGATTTTTAATCCAGCCATGCAATCTTGCAACTAAGAGTAATATGTTACATGAAAGTGTGATTGATGTAACGATGGCCACAAATGCCATTGCACACAAGTGCATAAATTGGAGAGTGCAGGAGGCCTGGACTAAGTCCGACCACCGTGCAATCACTTTCCAGCTGGTTCATTCCAGCTAGATCACAACCATCCTCCCCAAGTACATGATATCATCAGATGTAATATTAATAAGGCAAATTGGACCAAATTTGCTGAGGCACTGAATTTTACCTTTCGGAGAATCTCCCCACAACATAGTAATAAGGTACACCCTGATGAACAGGTGTATAAATTTGCTAAATTTTAAAGTCAATTGAATGCTACCTTTAGGAAAAAAAAAAAAAAAAAAAAAGGCCCAGAACAAATGCAGTTCCCTGATAGTTTGACATCAAACCTGGATGTTTGTCTGAGGATTAAATGAACAAACTAATAACTGCAGCTCAAACCACCCAGGAAACCTACATGCTAACTATTTCAATTGATTTTGCTGGTTCCTTTGATACCTTATGGTGGCCCAGCATCCTCAGGAAAATATGTCATGCTGGTATTCCACAGAATCTGTATAATTGTATCAACAGTGCAAACTAGATTTCAATGTAAACAGTGAAATGTTACCCATGGATGCCTTCTGATGACCATGCTCTTGCAGATGACCTCATTCTCCTTGTGAAGGGTAATACCAGAAGGGCTCTGGAATACCAGGCAAGTCATGTCCTGAACCTTCTACAGAACTGGGCACAAACCCATATGCTCATAATTTCTAGTACAAAAACTAAATCTATCCTACTAAAAGGCAGATTAAGATGATCACCTCTGATAAAGATTTCAAGAAAAATAATAGCCCTAACGACAGAACTAAAATATCGTGGAGTCATCTTTGACCCCAAGTTAAAATTTCACCCTCATCTAATAAATGTTGGCAAAAAAAAGTGAAGATATGCTAGCATAATTTCCAGAATAAATAGAGCCAACTAGGGTTTAAAAAGGAAGGCCTTAGCCCTCGTTTATAAGGCTATCTTTCTCCCAGTAATTACTTACTGACATGGCATTTGGTTCCCTAGAATGAAAGTCAACAATAGAACTAAACTAGGATCCACGCAGCATGTCATCATACTTACAATTACCAGGGCATGTGCAATGGTCAGCACCCCTGTCCTGCAGGTTCTTGTTGGTGTGCTGCCATTAGATTGGAAATAATTCGAAGAGGCCTGAACTACAGGCTTAGAAAGCAGATCCCTACTGACATCATAGGGATCAACATAGACCTAACAGCTGATCCTAAACAGGAAAAGAAAAGGATACTGACCTATCTATATCAGCAATGGCAAGATAGATGGGACCAGTCAGATAAAGGGGACATCACTAGGAGGTTCATGCTAGAGGTAACCCTAGTCTCCCCCAAACCTCCATCCTGGTTTGCACCGGACTTATGCACTATTTTAATTTTTGCTAACAGGGCATGGCAGCCTGAATGCAAAACTATGTCAGGGATACATTCGCAGATCTTCAGTCCATAGGGACCTCTTCTGAATCCAAGGATTCTCTTGTAATTATGACTAAGAGTTTGCTTACCTCTTTTACTGCCTCCCTTAATGTAATTTGATAGATTCCATCCACTCCAGGTGCCTTTTGTATGTTCAACTTCAACTCTTCCACTTTCCTTTCAGCTATCACAAAATCATTTAGCTCTCCATTAGAGTTTGATAAACGGGTGGCATCACCTGCTCCAAAGAATTCCTCGTGTGATATAGATGCAAAATACTTATTCAATATTTAACCCCAGGGGCTCTTATCTAGTGAGTATGGGCTTGGCACACCCAGGATCCTGAGCTAGATATCATCATTCTTTCTCTCTTCCTTGGTGATTCCCTTCTACTTATGACTCTTGTTCTCTCTCTCCCTTTTTTTTTTTTTTTTTGGCTGGTGCAGCAAAAGCCTCAGGCTTCCTTGCACCATATGGCTAATGATGATAATAATAATAATAATATGTCAACTTACCTCACACACGACTGAAAATGTACCTGTGGTGCTGATGAGGATTGGGCCCATGTCTTATACAACTGCTCCAATTATCATCCTCACAGATGTATACTTGTGAGAAAAATAGGACCTAATATAGTTAGGGAAGGACATTATGTGGTTGTTTTCCATTAAGATCATTACTATAATTAATACCCCTCATATACCATGTGAAATTAATGTTTATTAAGCTTAATCACCTAAATCACTATGCAATTTAAGGTGATGTTTCAGGTATCTTACCGATACCCATCATCCATCAGACCATGCTGTTGTGGAACAGAGAAATATAAAGAGTTACAAATTAAAATATTGCAATAAATCTTACCAATATTAAAATTACAATTAATATTGCAATACAATTACATATATATTATTCCAATAAGTTAATTAATTAAATTGTGGATAATAAGATTTAGTATCCTCAATTAATTAACTTATTGGAATTGTATATATGTAATTGTAATATTCAAATTTGTAACCCTTTATATTTCTCTGTCCCTCAACAGCCTGGTCTGATGATGAGTATCAGCAAGATGCCTGAAACGTTACCTTAAATTATATACAGATTTAGGCGATTAGCTTAATAAACTATATTGTTAATTTCACGTGGTATATGAGTGGTATTAATTATGGTAATAATCTTAAAAATAGGATCCAAAAGCTGCAGAGATGAACAACTTCTCATCTCTGATGACATGTATTACATGGCCCTCACTGAATTTGCTCAAAAAGCTTTTGAGACTGGGAGAAGCAACCATGCAGTGATAACCTAAAGTGATACAACCTTAATAACCACAGAGCACACTTAGACAAATTCTATCCCATGAGCCTAGTACAATTTCTCCAGTGCTGAATTGATTGACAGCACTCTCATCATATACTTCCTCCTATCATGTCTGGGTGGAACTGCAGACATTTCCCAATTTAACCCTAACTAACAACTTTTTTTTCAACATTGACCTTTACTTGTTAAGTAAGTCTGCTTTTGTGCCCTTAAGATATCTGCTCTATGTCATGAACTTTTGCCCCTGGCAGACATACCCTTTGCTTTTCCACCTATCCTTTTTGCATGATATATTTCCCTTTTCCTTGACAATAGAGTCACCAATAACAACTAGCTCCGCCGACCGGGCTAGCCGGGTGGGTAAAGCGCCTACCTGGCAACACAAAGGTCGCGGGTTCGAATCCCGCCTCGGGCTTGGATCAAAGTACTGCAAAAAACCTTGGGAGGTGCACTATGGCCACAGAAGCCGATGCGCCAATAACTACCAAAAAAAAAAAAAAAACAACTAGCTCCTGTGGGACTAGCATTCCTCACCTTTGTGATTACTTCTTGGTTGCCTGACAATCAAGTGGAAGCTCTGGCACAGATGTGAGCAGTTGAGAGCCTGATCCCCCCCCCCACAGTTTAAATCTTTTGAGGGCATTCACCCTGTTCCTCAAGCTCTCATAAAGGCCCATAACAACACTGAGTTTTCACCTTTCTCACACTTTATGTTGAGTACACACAAAGACATCCCCCTTTGCAATATCAAGTCCTGATCCTGATAGCTCCAAAAACATGAAACAATCAGTACTTTTCATAAGGCTGTGATTCAGAAGAAAACCACCACCCTTAGTTCTCATCCAAGCAATGGCACTCCCACTTCCTTGAGCCCTTTGCTTTGCGGCTCTGGTCTGAGGCATGATTTTGATTCAAATTCAATATAATTAAAAATACTACACTAAACTTTTATCCTAAGTAAGAACACTTACTTTGGTTATGCTACGAAGTTTACATTATTGAATATATACAGTGGATTCTGGTTATTTGGGCCACCGGTTAATCGGGGCAGCCGTTTATTTGGGGCAAATCTTAAAAAACAGAACCCAATCAAGAAAATAGTCAGGGTTTATTTTGCTTAATTGGGACAAAATGCCATTTAATCGGGGCAAGAGACCGCAGCACTGAAGGTTACCCTACGATTGTCTCCGACCGTACCACGTAGTTCGATCCGATTTCTGGAGGTCACAACCATAAAATAATAAAAACAATTAGCAGTCACCTGTTTATTGGGCTTTTGTGTTAGTGCAATCTATCATAAACTGATAGTAAACTCGATCTTATTGAATTTGCGATAATACCGACAGCTGGAATTCTGTGGGTTATTATGGTAAAATGTGTTTACACTTCTATGGAATCTTCAATCATATAAAAAAAATTATTTTCATTATCTTCTCTTTATTCCTATTTTTAAAGCTTCGTAATTTGTTACTCCGTTCTCATTTGCACGTATCGTGTTACTTGCAATTTGTGTGTGCCGTGTTCTTTGTTATTGATTTCTTATCTTTTTACTGTTTTAAATTTTAGCCCCCACCCACAAATGACAGTGAACAGGAATGTCAACTAGTTTAGTTAGTATGTACATATTACTACGTATTAATTCTTCCAATTGTCACGTATATTCTTCCGAATTTCACGGATCATTTAATTTTTTAATTGGTAAGGTTATAAAGGTAAATTTATACTTAATATATCTTTACTTTTATAGCCTGTGGATAATATTCCTCCTATTTTCGCTAATTAGAATCTCTGTTTAATTGAATTAAAATTCAATTCATAAACGTTATCACAATGACCGGCGCTTATTACACATTGTATAGTGAACGGTACTTTACAATGGTGACTCCATTGTAACGTGATTTGGTTGTACACTGAACCAATTGTAAAGGGGGGGCGATTGTATTTTTAACTATTTACGTGAAACTTCGGATAATTGGGGCAGCCGCTTAATCGGGCAAAAATGCACTAGTCCCGATGTGTCCCAAATAACCGAAATCGACTGTATATATATATATTGGCAATATCAAGTCCTGATCCTGATAGTCCAAAAACATGAAACAATCAGTACTTTTCATAAGGCTGTGATTCAGAAGAAAACCACCACCCTTAGTTCTCATCCAAGCAATGGCACTCCCACTTCCTTGAGCTCTTTGCTTTGCGGCTCTGGTCCGAGGCATGATTTTGATTCAAATTCAGTATAATTAAAAATACTACACTAAACTTTTATCCTAAGTAAGAACACTTACTTTGGTTATGCTACGAAGTTTACATTATTGAATATATATATATATTCAATGAAATATATATATATATCCAAATTATATAAGTTAACGTAATGCAAGTACCTCATCGTTTGAAAATTGATGTAACCATTCTCCAACCGTACCTCCAGCATACATGAAAAAATATGCAAAGTTACAAAGTTAAATATGCAAAGTTACTTGCATATATATATATCCAAATTATATAAGTTAACGTAATGCAAGTACCTCATCGTTTGAAAATTGATGTAACCATTCTTCAACCGTACCTCCAGCATACATGAAAAAATATGCAAAGTTACAAAGTTAAATATGCAAAGTTACTTGCATTACGTTAACTTATATAATTTGGACATACCTAACGTCCGATGTAATGTTCTATCGTTTGATGGCATTAATCGGTTAGTTCTATATGTAACATTTTGTTTTTATTTTTATTTTTATATAATAGTAACACTTAATATATTTATATATATATATATATCTTACAATTTAACACTAGTATATTTGGATTATATATATATATATATATATATATATATATATATATATATATATATATATTTCAATATCAAGTTTACAGTATATGTGTTTCCTATATCAATTTCAATTAATGTGTATGGTGAGAAAAATGTAATTGTAACCAGGTTTTTTTTGTAAGGAAATTGCCATAAATTAATTTGTACTGATATTACATTTTGTATAACAAAAATTAGAGATGCTGGAAAAAAAAACAGAGTATATTTGAAATCAGTATGCAAAACTTTTTGAAAAGTGTTTACATCTCTCGTGAAAAAAAAAAAAACTTAATTTTGAATGTCTCTGCTTGATCTCTAATAAAACATTACTTCAGTATCAGAATTCTCTCTCTCAGGCCTATAGTCTATCACATAAATTTTATAAAATTATTTTTGCTGAGTTTCAAGGCCATCAACCTGAATACAAGGTATGACCTGAACAATATGTTTTAGATTTTGCTTGCTTACCTCCTGAAGTACAATGTCAGTGCAAAACATTAGTATCCATACCCTCTAATTATTTCTGAAATTTATTCAACCTGCCCATTTCCACAACATCAGATGGAAGTTTGTTCCAATGCTCAGTTAATCTCTGGCTGAAAGCAAATTTTTATGTATCTATCTTACAACCATCCTTTATCAATTTAAGCTTATGTTCCCTTTTGTATGTTTAATGGATGCCATCAGCATTTAGTTTACTAAAGTCATAAAGACTTCAATTGGGTCTCCTCACAAGTGCTTAGCTTCCAAGCATTGAAATTTGAAGAACAAGTCTTTCATGGTACGAGTATCCTTTTGTCTCCTTAGCTAACATTGTTGCTCTTCTCTGCACCTGTTCCAACAGTTCCACATCCTTCTTAAAATGAGGCTTCCAGACTATTTTTTATTAAGAGTGAACTGACTGTTCACTGTATGTATGTTTCAGTTTGATTCTTAAAATTCTTCTCAGATTATTGACTGTGTTCATATAATAATTGTTGTGGTTGATACTGTCTAATGGCTTGCATGTTAAATTGTCATGTAAGGTCAAAAAGGTGGTATTCATTAAGTTATCTATCTTGATTAAATGTGCTTGATATACATGTATATATAAAAAAATGTTGTTTTGCTACATTCTCATAAATGTCTGCATCTTATTTATATAGGCCTACCTCAATACAGTGAAGTACAGAAGAACAGATCTAAAGTAGCCAACCTAAAGGAAAACTGTAAATGTCGTGAAATTTGAGTATTGAGCCATCATCGAATTTTTGACAAAAGAAGGGAATGGAACAAAAGTTATTTGTGAATGCATGAAATCTATGTATGGTGATGATGCACCTTCTGAATACCAGATTTAATTTTGGTTTAAGCAGAGGTGCCAAGAATCCATAGAAGGTTATCCCCCATTCAAGATGACCAATGGAATTGGCAGTTCCAAATATGTGCAGAAAAATTAAACCTGGCTATGCAGTTTAGATGTATCAAAGTGCCTGTGATTGCCAGAGAATGCAATATGTGAGGGGTCAAAGTAGTTCTCACTAGGTGCCACAAATATTCACATCTCTTCAGAAACTAGCTAAAATTTATGAGTAAAATTTACATACGAATGATGCAGATCCCCAATGATTTCTTTCTAAATATCTAACTAGTGATGACATGGATTCATTACTGAGATCTGGAAACAAAACAGGAGTCCATGAAACAGAAACACCGTGGGTCATCATTCCCCGAAAATTGAGGATTTGACCTTATTCTGGGAAGACTATGGCCACCATCTTTTAGGATATGGAAGGAATTCTTTTGATAGACTACATGACATATCAGAAAACAATCACTGGAGATGCCTGTGCTGCTGTTCTCAAAAATTTAAGAGGGGAGCCATAAAGGAACAGAGAAGATGGAAGCTGATATGAGGTGTCCTGCTTTTTATTGACTGCTCCTGTGCACTAGTCCCATAGAACAATTGCTGCTCTGAGAAATTGCAGATTCCAGGAGTTAAGCCACTCACCCTACAGTCCAGACCTGGCTGCCAGTGATTATTTCCTCTTCAGAAATCTGAAGAAATGTCTGCATGAACATCAACTTTTAAGTTGATGCCCATGTAGATGACAATCTCAACAAAGTTGCAAATGGCTTTGTCAGAGACCAGAATATCAGCTTCTTTTTTTCAGGTATTTCCTCTTTGCCCTCAAAATGGAGGATACATATTGAGATTCTGTGTACATACTGAAAATTTAAAAAATTAGGATGTGTTGTTTCTTTGTTTTAACAAGGTAGATAACACTGAGTGACCCTTCTAACTGCGTTTGGTATCGTATATATATATATATATATATATATACTATATTGTGAACTTGAGCATTATGCATATGAATTATACTTTGAATGAATTTATTTGGAATTTACTTTCTAAGAGCTGTTATACTATCATATGTTGCATGTGCAGGTTGAGAACTTGCTTGTGAGAACGTTCCTTTGGTTGCTAAGAACAGCTTTAAAAATCCATGATAGTTATATTTTTAAAAAAATTAGAGGCATTTTTTGTGTTCTTTAGAAAAACTAATGAATTTGCATTTTTCATATTTCTGTGTTCAGCATCATTATAAAATCCATCTATAAAAAATTTAAGGCATTGTCTTATGTAATGTTTTCAGTGTTACATGACACTTTTTTGAATGTGGCAAAGTACTCAAATTTTCATTTGGCCAGTTAGTCACATTACATAAATTTTTAGAATATTGATGCTGAATTTGTCAATTTTTGTGACAGACACACATTTTTGTGTAGTTCCTCCTTGATAACCACAAAATCTTTAAGATATAGTAAGGTGACATGATTTGTGACATGAAATTTACTTCATTGGAATAGTCAATGCTAATTAATTTATGCTTAGCAAAAAGATGCATGTGTTTCTGATTTGAAAGTTAGACTAATAGTGCATATCATATTATTAACCTGGTCTGGTATTATGCCTTTAAATATTTTATTAAGATTTTATGCAAATTTCCACAGTTATATATATAATGTTTATTTTTTTATTTACAGAGATTACAGATTTAGATGTACCACCAAAGCCCAAGTTCAAGAAGAAATGCCAGGCTTTCTTACTGGATAATTGTCAGGGAAGTGGAAAAGTGTGCCTTGTATATCAGTCACAGCAAGGTGATGATCATACGTACATGCTTTTTTGTGTCCTTCATTTTGTAATTATTGATAGAACTTTTTGAATGCTCATCAGTGATTCAAAGGAATTTTTATTTGTATTAATACTAGCAATATTAAAGCAATATTAATACTAGCAACAAAAAATAACAATAGTAAATAACATAAAATAAAAATAAATAAATGATAAAATAAAATAAACTACCTATTTGTCTTATTTGTTTCCCCTCTTACATGGGTTCCTATCCAGCTAACCTTTGAATTTCCTCATTGTCTTCCTGTAGAAATTTTTTGCCTTTCTACAGAAATGCAGACACTTTCAAATTTAGCCCTAACTCACGACTTTTTTTTCAACATTGTCCTCTACTTGTTAAGTAAGTCTGCAGCACCCCTATTCTTAATCTCATTTATTTATTTATTTATTTATTTATTTATTTATTTATTGTACAGGGCGGTCTCAGCCAGCTTTCCTGACAAACCCACCACTATTTACATACTGTATAGATAATTACAGTTGCTCCATTATAACATATTGAAGTTCCGCACTTTGTGTGCTGCTCCATTTTAGGGCATTGAAACCCTACAGTTCAAACATATGGAAGTTCTGCACATCATGTGCCTGCTCCATTATAGGGTATTGAAAGCCTACAGTATATGTCATGAGTTTAAAAATAGCTGGTGAGAAAGTCCTTGCACTAGCCCTCTTGAATCATTTCACCTGTCTTCTTCCATCATGTTTGCCATAGCTGAAGACATAGGGGCCATAAATTAAAATTACAGGTAAGAAGTTCAGACTAGATTGTAGGAAGTTTTCTTTTGGCCAGCATCTCATTCATTGAAAGTACCTGCCCGGCAACCCAAAGGTCGCGGGTTCGATTCCCGCCTCGGGCTTGGATCAAAGTACTGCAAAAACCTTGGGAGGTGCAATATGGCCACAGAAGCTGATGCGCCAACAACTACCAAATCAAAAAAAAAAAAAAAAAATCAAATCATATATTGATGTAGCTTGTGAGTTCCAGTCAGTATCTGAAACTCACAAGTTCCACTCAATATTCCACACACCAGCAAGACTTTTGTGGATGTCTTGGATGACTGTTTACTAGAGAACCATGTTAGAGATGCAACAAGAGGGAGTAATACTCTTGATCTGATTATCAGCAGATTATTCATGCATTAAAAATCTGCAGACAAAATAATGGCAGTGATAACAATGTATTGATGTTGGATTTACTTAAAGATGTAACTACCATCAAGGGAAAGGAGAATGGTTTTTGCTTTTGTAAATATGACTACAGTGGTGTTTTTAAATTCTATACAATGGGACCAACTGATGATATTATCATCAGCAAATTCTAAATAGGAAGCATTCAAGGAATTAATCATAGAAGTTACTTGGCTTTATATACCAACTAAGAAATACTGTTCAAGGTATAAGCCTAAATGGATGTCATGTGAACTCATGAGAATCGTGGCAGAGAAGAAACATGCATGACATGTATCAGGCGACACAGAAGCATATGGTAGATATAAACTAGGCATTAATCAAGTCATATAGGTGGTTAGGCAAGCAAAGACAGATTATGAGAAATCCTTCACAAAGGATGCAAATAAAAACAGCAGACTTCTTTACTTATGTAAATACCAAAAGGAAGGAGATGAATCAAATTGGTCCACTTGATATTGATGGTTCGACTGTTTATGAATATGCTCAGATAGCTGACAAACTGAGTATTTTACATTACATTCACACGGGTGGGCATCCTTTGATTTAGGAGAATTCCCCATGGACCAGAGATATGCAAATGTATTCGCAAAGGGCGACACAAGTATTTACAGACCTATTAACTTAACTCTGTTCCACGGAAAATAATGGAGTCACTGGCTAAAGAAGTAATGCAGGATCATTTAGATAAGGCTGCAGTTATACTTCAGACACAGCATGGGTTTGTTAAGGGTAAATCTTGTCGACCAATTTGATTGGATACTACAATGTGGTTACAAAGGAACTGGACACAAAAATAATTTTGATATCCTATACTTAGATTTCAGGAAAGCTTTTGATACTGTTGTGCATAAAATATTGGCAAATTGGAGTAGTGTGGCATTAAGGAGACAATTTGCTGCTATGGATAAAGGGATGATTGAATAAGAAAAGACAGAGAGTGGTAATCAGTGGACACTGCTCTCGTGCACTAATGTTATTAGTGGAGTCCCAGAGTTTGGTGTTGGGCCAATTGTTGTTTTCTATATTTATCAATGACATTGATGAATGCATGTCAGATTCAATGTCCAAGTTTACAGATGATATAAAGGTTGGCTGGGTAGTTAATGACAGTATGCTACTGCAGCAGGATCTAGTAAAGTTAGGAAGATGTGCTGAGAAATGGTAACTGAAATTTAACATTGACAAATGCAAAGTACTGCGTATGGGTAGCAGTAACCACACAGTAACATACCAGCAATTTTCTACAAAATTGTGTGGTACTACACACAATTTTGTAGAAAATGAAAAAAGACCTGGGGAGTAATCATTCAAAGAGATATGAACTTCTCTGTGCAGTGCAGAAAGCTCATAGAGTTTTGTCAATGATATACAGGAATTTTGCTAGCAGGGATAAGGAGGTGATTATCCCATTTTATGAATGCAATGGTCTGGCCATATCTTGAATACTGCATACATGTCTGGAATCCTCATTTTAGGAAGGTTGTAGAACTGCTGGAGTGAGTACCGAGAAGGGCAACATGGTTGCTCTTACCAAGAAAGGCTTCAGTTCTGCAAGTTGCAACATCTGCAGACTAGGCACTTGTGAGATGATATCATTGAGGTGTTTAAGGTTTTGAATGGATTGAGCAAGCTCACTGCTTACAGGATTCTTCCTCATGCTCCAGCTACACACGAGGTGAAAAAAATTCAAATTGGGGAAGAATGGTTGCAGTTTAGATGTGCAAAAGTCTGCGGGTGGTTGTTTGCTTGAACAAATATATCTGTTGTTGTGGAAGTTGATAGGTGAAATAAATTCATGGAAGAACTAGAGAAACTGTTGGAGAGAATGGATAGGTGAAATGGGAAGTTTTTTTTTTTTTTATGCTGTATAAGTTAGCTTTCTTGCATCATATGCACCACTAATGCTAATGCTTTCTTGGTAAGAGAAATCTCATTCATTAGTTTATTTTTAAATTTAGCTAGAGATTTTTAAGTTACTACTTAATATATGTAGAACCTTTGTATCGTTGATTAGGCATGAATATATCTTGTCACATTTTGCCGTAGTGGAAAAGATTTCTTTATTTTTTGTTATATTTCATAACCTGACCTTAAATGTTAGGTTAGCAAATAATAGAAAAAGGTTTCCTTAGCTAACTTTAAAGGTTAGTTTATGGAATAATAGGAAATGGTTTCCTTATATTTCCTAACCTAACTTTAGGTTAGGAAATAATATGAAAAGAAAGAAAGATTCTTTATATATATATATATATATATATCTCATAATGTCAATGAATCACTTAACACTATGATGTTATTGTCTGTCACATCTACCTGTCAATCAGTATATCATTCTCGACTTCTATTGCCAATACTGATAACACACGCACCGTCTGTTTACCAAGAATGCAGGGAGACACTGCAGTAGCGACAAACCAGTTTGACCGGTAAGTTTCTAGTAGTTTGCCATGGTTCTCATGTTGGCTTTCTTTACCTTCGCCGACCTTTTTCACTCTGTGACAGAGTTAGTCGGTCTCAGGTGTTGGTAGAAATTCTTTTTCCCCAGAAACTAGGGTTTTTTTGTCCAGCAAAACAGGCAAATCAACCAGAGAGCGCACTCAATTTACAGACACAATACACGTGGGTATATGAATTAACTTTCCGGGTGAACCTAATATAATTAGGATTACATTAAGTTTGTCACTAAGCTTTAATGTTGTTCTTCTTTTCTTCTCTGTATGAGGTTTATTAACTTTAGGAGCCATAGTGAGAGGGTTTTTAATTTTAAGTATTGTAGTTTTTAAGTATAACCCTTGATATTAGTACAGAATTCACTTTCAAAATGGCAAACACAAACAATACAGTTTATGTGACTTGCAATTTTCTTTTTTTCGGCACTATAAGAAATCTGTGCTGTATATAAACATCCAATCTCAATGTGCTGTTATTTCGACAGTCTACTATCGGTATCTTGAAAGTTCAAATCATGTAAATTGGAATTAGTAGATAATTTTATTAGCTATTAGAATTAACATTCAATTTTACAAACATAATGGTATAACATAAACTTAGTAATGTAATGCATATAATGTAAACTTAATAGCATAATATATATATATATTTAATAATATAAACGTGAACTAATGACAGTGCTCCCCAGTGTACATCGTGTCAAGTAAAACTGACCATTCGCCATTTGTTAGTGGACTGTCCTCAATTTCAAAATATCTGCTTAAACACCTTTAAATCAATTGCTAATACAGTCATCAATAAATTTATTGCAAATTCTGGGAGATGAACTTAATAAAAAAGAACTATTTACTTTCCTAAATCATAAAGGAATATACCATAAAATATAACTGATATTACAATGAAGTTAATATTTTATATTCACCATTAGAAAGACACAATATGGCCCTAGCAGCCTATGTCGTTAAACTCAACAACAATATAAACGTGATAACGTAATATATATATTTAATAACATAAACCTGTCTGCACTGCTCGTAGAACTTCATATCTGATTGCACAGTTACCCTGATGTCATTTTCATTTCCCACTATGCTGAGTGTAAAACCGCACAGTTGGTATGTTAATCTACCCATATGCAGCACCTTGCCTTTGACAATGTTAAACTTCCTCTGTTATTTCTAAAGCTAATCAGCCTATTTTGTCTAGATCTTGCAATAGCTTGCTTTGATTACTGTCATTAACCACTCTAACAAATTTAGTATCATCTGCAAACTTAGACATTAAACCTTATATACCTTCATCAATATAATTAATAAATATTGAAAATAACAATGGGTCCCAGCACTGAACTTTGCGGGACTCCACTAAGAGAGCAGTACCCATTGATAACCATTCTCTGTGTTCTTCCACTTAATCATCCCTTTATCCATAGCAGTAACTTGCCCTTAATGTCACACTGCTCCAGTTTGTACAGCAGTCTTTTATGTGAAACAATATAAAAAGCCTTCCCGAAATCCAAGTATATGATATCAAAATTATTTTTTAAATCCAGTTGCTTAGTCACTGCATCGTAGTATCCAATCAGATTGGTCAGACAAGGTTGCCTCTTAACAACTCAATGCCGTGACTACAGTATAATTGCATTCCTGCATTACTTCTTTAACCAGTGACTCCATTATTTTCCCTGCAACAGACATTAAGTTAACATATCTGTAATTACTCGTGTCATGTTTTGATCCTCCTTTGTGAATTATTGATACATTTTGTGAATTATTGTGAATTATTGATACATTTTGTGAATTATTGATACACATCCCCATTCCATTGGGATCTACTCTGAATCCAAGGACGATCTCTTAATTATGGCTAAAATTTTGCTTACCTTCTTTGCTACCTCCTTAATATTAGCCATACGGGCCTGGCATTGTCTCGATGAAGAAACCACTTCATACTGGAAAGTTCTGTCACACTGAAATATTGGATAGATCCCATCTATCTCAGATGCTTTTTTGTGTTTAGTTTCAACAATTTTCTGCATTGCTTTCCATTATCACAAAATCATTTAATTCCCCCCCCCCTTTCAGTTTAATAAACTTCTGGTATCCCCTTTACTAAAGAATTCCTCATGTGTGATTGTTGATGCAAAATACCTATTCAGTTTATCAGCAACCTGAGATCAACTGTTAATCCACTGACATCATGTGGACCTATGTGATTCAACCCTTTCCTTATATTATTAATATAAGCATAGAAGTCTTTGCTGCTGTTCTTTGCATTCATTGTCAAAGACTTCTCGTAATCTGCCTTAGCTTTCTTAATTACCTCTGTGACTTGATTACAGACTAGTTTATATCTACCACAGGCTGCTGTGTTATCGGATAATTTACGAGGGGTGATAATTTAATTCATGGACTGGTGCAAGATTTCATGTTTACCGCACGAACATTCCATAACTGCCACTAGCGGCACTCTCCCTGATTGCTACCAAGCAGACTGTGTGTGTGCATGCCAGTATTGATGATCATTTTGAAGTAGGTATCATGTCGGACATACAGATTGAACAGCGATGTGAGATTTGTTATTGTGTCAGACAAGGCTTAAATGTATCGGAAACAGTTAGAGATGAATGAAACATATGGTAATGAGTATCTTGGTAGGACGGCCATATTTCGGTGTGACAGAACTTTCCAGTATGAAGTGGTTTCTTCATCGAGACAATGCCAGGCCCGTATGGCTAATATTGAGCAGTCAGTGATCACTGCTGTAGGTGTTGAGGTTCTGCCATATCTCCCTTATTCACTGTACTTAGCTCCGTGTGATTTCTACCTGTTTCCACATCTGAAGAACACTCAGAAAAGCAAGTGTTCATGTCCGAAAATGATGCAGAGCCACAACGGAAGTATTTTGCAGTCTTTCGAAAAATGGCTTGTAAGAAGCATTTAATAATATATGTTCTTGTTTATACTCCAGCCTGGCCACCAGGTCAGTGGAGTTTTAAAATAAATCACCAATACAAGTGTTAATCGTATTTAGTAGTCACAGGCTTGAACCCCGGTCCACTCAAAGAACGCATGCTACTGCACTCATGCTCCTGACTACTCAGCTACGTCAGGCTTGCGATGGTGGCAAAAGTGTGTAAAGTTCAAAGGAGAGTATTTTGAGAAGGAAAAATCCACAGAAGATTCAGATGATGACAATTAAGATAAGATCTTGCATCAGTATGCACCCCTCGTATATGCCTCTCACACATTTTTCTTTTATGCTAAAAATTTCATCAGTTCATCTAACATCCATTTAAGTCTAAGCCTTGAACATATTTCTTAGTTGGTATGAAAAGCCTAGCAAATTCTAGTTATTTCCCTGAATGCTTCCCATTTAGAATTTGCTCTTGTTAATGTCATGAGTTATTCCCACAGCATAGAATTTAAAAACAGTCCAAGACCACTGCAGTCACTCTTATGAAAGCAAAAGCTTTTCCCCTTACCCTTGACAATAGTTATGTTGTTAAGTAACTTCCACATCACTACACTGTGTTCAGTGGCCCTTACTGGGTCTTATTGCCTTTCTAACTTGCTGCTGTAGACAACAGACTACCAATAAATCCACAAAAGTCTTGCTGGTGTGTGAGTGACCAGACCACAAATTCCAGTCAACATCTAGAAGTTAAAATTCCCTCTTATAAGACTTCCTGATTTACTGACCTGCTCTGTTTTCTCAGTATAGTTGTTTGGCATACTGATCATAGTCATGCATACTCCTCCTCTCATTTTCGTTTTCCCAGTGGTCTTGACACCAAACTGATTCAACATTGCATTAGCCACCCTTGTCAACTGGATGCTCTGCATTAGATTTAATATGCTTCTTAACTAAGAGCATAACCCCCTTCCTTCTGTCCTCTTTCCTTGCTGTATACATTGTACTCTCTATATTCAAATTCATCATCATTTGTGTCTGAGTGTGCACCATTTCTGCTATCCCTACAATGTCTGCATTTGATGACTTAATCAGTACTTCAGATTCATCAAATTTAATTACAATGCTCCTAGGAGTAGTGTACATGCAAGTATACATGGACCTGTTCTTAGTCTTAGTTATTCTAATACTGGCCATGTATTCATTTGTTCTGTGACAACCCACAACAGGTCTGAAATCATCAACACCTTGCCTTCCAGGCTGCTACATGTTCCAATAGACGCAGTGCAAGAATCATGTTCACCTCTGCTTGCAAGATTTAATGTAAAAGTTTGGTGATTGACTTTGTATCTCGAGATTGAAGCATTGTGGTGAGCTGTGAATTGTTGCAACAGGTTTGGTGACTCATCTAGACTCATTCACACAAATCAACTGTTTATCTCCAGTAAATTTGAATTTGCATGTTTCATAATGAATAGGTGTTTTATGTTTTTCACTGTATTTTAAAATAAATAAATTAGTTTACCAAGTAGTGAATTTGCATCAATTTTGTTTCAAATTAGGGAAAAATTCAACAGAAATCCATGAAATATTAAAATCACCTTTTAGAGAAGATGCTATGTACTAAAGACTTTTCGGTGGTGTGCAGAGTTTAAAGAGGGCTGTGGTCCATCGAATATGACTCTATGCCCTGGCCACCTTCAACTTAAATAAACCAGTTGCTTCAACTTCGATTGCTTATATTTGTGATCCGATCAGGAGTGATTGATGTTTCACTATCTTCGAATTTGCTAATGAAATTGATATTTCATATGAGACATGCAAATTTTAACTCAAGATTCAATTAATGTGTTTCAGTGAAGTTTGTGCCTTGTATGCTTGCTGATTATCACAGATAGTGACAAGTTCACTCCTTGTGATCTTTGCCCACGTGCTGCTGGCCAACACTGTTTATTTCATCAGTACTGGTGACAGTGCCCTGAGTGCCAACTGATTTTCTTCCTGCAATATATAGGTGCTCTCTTCAAGCAATATAATATTATTTCTTTTCTAGTGCCATTTTCTCTTTTGTTTCTTCAAGTGGTTCTGTGCTTACAACTAAGAACCCATAAAGGAAATTTGCCTTTCCTTTATTAGTGTGTATATATATATATATATATATATATATCTGTTAATTTTACTAACCAGCTCTACAATTTCAACAACTGTTTGGTCCCTTGTGGCATTGCTGCCTCCATGTGGCTTAGCCTAAAACCTGGGAGAAGAAAATTGTTCTTCTGGAACTAAAAGGAGCATCGATGGACAACAGACATACCACATAAGAGTCTCTTTATTCAGATCTGTTGAACAGAGATGAATGAATACAAAGAGGCAGAAAAAAGATGCAACTGAAAGTCCTTTTCTTCTTTTTCTAATACTGCACTCCTTGACAGACTGTCCATAAGTAAGCTCTCCCCATTTTTAATTCAAAAAGTGTCTTGAAAATGTGGCTGGCCTTCTAAAAATCATTTGAAGACCAAAATCTGGAGACCTTCTAGTAGAGATAAGATACTCTATCTGAACATAAACACTAAGAAAGTCTTAAAAATATCGACATTTGGTGGAATTTCTACAAAGATGTAAATCCTTCATACCATTCTGAACTCCTCTAAAGGATTGCAGAATGGGATTTCGTTAATGTTGTATCCAAGGAGGAGATCTTTCAAAAACTAAGTAAGCAAAATGAATATATGCTAAAAGGATAGTCATCACGAAAGATTGCATACTTACTCCAACTCAGACAATTGTTATTACACAATTGTTAAAACACCAATTCTACCGTCAACTGCAAAAACTTTCTATCTAAGATGCAAAATTTGACATTATTCACTCATGGAGGAGTAGCATTGCTAGTAAACTCTAGAACACCCTCTAGACCTATCCCTCTGCAAATATCTTTAGAAGCAGTTGCTGCTCATATTATGGTCGGGATAGCAGTAGCAGTAATTTCTTTATACTTCTTGCCTAATAATTCATGCACTCTTCATTCAACTCAGTCCAGTTTTAAGTGCGTACCAAAAATTTGGGTACTCTCAAGCAGTCTGCAGGAGTGTTACTACTTGTGCCTCCTGTGGTTCAAAAGAACATATTCACACTGACTGCAGTACTGAAGTGCAACATTGCCCAACACTGTTGAGAAAGAAGGCAGAAGCCTTTGAAAGCTTCAGTTAGTATTTTAGCGATTTTAACCAGTATATTTTATTGCATTTTAAATTCGGCATTTTATTATTATCTTGTATATCACAGTTGTTTTATTTTATTTTAAAATTACTATTAGTAATATTGTTTGTAAATAATTTATTGTAAATATTAAATATTTTAAAAAATTTTGGTTTCTTCTTTCGTTTTATTCCATGGTTGGTGGAAAACACTAAAAAATCACAGTATTGCCCAACCTGTCAGGGAAATTATTCAGCATAAACAAAGGAGTGCATCCAATGGCAAAAAGAAAAGAATATTCAAATGTACAAATTCAAACACAAAGTGACATACCAAGAAAAAAGGAACAGTTTTTAGTGTCTACCAAATCGCTTTCCTATACTTTCCTATATTGTGCAAAAGTGATGCTCCATAACAATACAGACTGATTATTCAATTGTCCCCAATCATTTCAATATCTGGACAAGATCAGTCCTTTCCTCACTAAAAGAAATACCTACCCAGCAGAATAAAACTTATTTGGTAAATGCACCATTACGATGCTGCCAGATAAAAATGCAGCACAGCAAGTAGTAGAGCAAACAAGAAACTCTGAAAGGGATGAACAAAAATCCATTACTGATACCATGAATACATATGAAAAAGCACATGTGGATGATCCACTTCTTGAAATTCGTGCAGAAGAGGACATGGACATCAGCTTACCACTATTTCCAAAAGGGGAGAAAACAAAGTAGACAAGTAGTAGTAGTAGTAGTGGCAGGTGATGCAAGAAAGCAAGTGTATGAGCTTATGCAGCATCAGCCAAAAAAAAAAAAAAAAAATCACACCATTCCCTCCAAATGCCTGTCCAGTTCCTCCTTAAATTTATTCAACCTATCAACTTCCACACTGACAGATGGAAGTTTGTTCCAGCAATTAACCACCCACTGGCTAAAGGCAAATTTCCGGACATCTATTCTACATCTGTCCTTTCTTAATTTGAATTTATGCCCCCTTAGATTCGTAATCTGAACAAGTGGAAGGATTCCCATCAGAATTCAGCGTGCTCAACCCATTCAAGGCCTTATGCACCTCAATCAGATCACCGCGCAGGTGCCTAGTCTCCAGCCACTGCAATTTGCAGAACTTAAGCCTCTCTTGATAAGAGGATCCCTTCATTCCCGTCACCAATCTTGTTGCCCTTCTCTGTACACACCCAAGTAAATCTACATCCTTCCTAAAATGAGGCCTCCAGACCTGTACGCAGTACTCAAGTCGTGGCCTGACCATTGCCTTATATAGAGGGACAATCACCTCCTTCTCCCTGCTAGCAAAATTCCTATATATCATTGACAAAACCCCATGACCTGCCCTGGCAGCCTATCTGCATTGCTCAGAAAACTTCATATCTGACTGCACAATTACTCCCAGGTCTTTTTCATTTTCTATCAACTTAAGTGTAGTACCACACAGTTGGTACGTTTCTCTGGGGTTACTTCCACCCATATGCAGTACTTTGCATTTGTCAAGGTTAAACTTAAGTTGCCACTTCTTAGCCCATCTGCCCAAATTATCTAAATCCTGTTGCAGTAGCACACTGCTATTACTATCATTAACAATCCTGCTAACCTTTGTATCATCTGCAAACTTCAACATTAAGCTTGATATACCTTCATCAATATCATTGATAAATATACAAAACAACAGTGGACCTAACACCGAACCCTGTGGGACTCCACTAATAACATTAGTCTACGAAGAGCAGCACCCATTGATTACCACCCTTTGTCTTCTCCCACTTAACCATCCTTTTATCCATTGTAGCAACTTATCCTTAATACCATTCTGCTCCAATTTGTACAAGTCTTCCATGTGCAACAGTGTCAAAAGCTTTCCTGAAATCCAAATATATAATATCAAAATTATTTTTTTGCATCCAGTTCCTTTGTAACCATATCATAATATCCTATCAAATTTGTAAGACAAGACTTTCCCTTAACAAATCCATGCTGTGTCTGAATTATTGCTGCAGTCTTGTCTAGATGATCCTTCAATGCATCTTTAACCAGTGACTCCATTATTTTACCCGGAACAGAAGTTAAACTAACTGGTCTGTAATTACTCGTGTCACCCTTCGATCCCCCTTTGTGAATTGGGGATACATTTGCACATCTCCAGTCCGTGGGAACCTCCCCTGAGTCCAAGGATGCTCTCATAATTATGGCTAAGGGTTTGCTTAGTTGCTTTGCCGCCTCCTTTAATATAACTGGATAGATCCCATCCACCCCAGGTGCTTTTCTTATGTTTAACTTCAACAATTTCTCCTCCACTTTGCTCTCAATTATTACAAAATCATTAAGTATCCTACTACAATTTGATAACCTTCTGCCATTTTCAAACCTTAATAATTCCTCATGTGTGAATGTAGATGCAAAATACTCATTCAGTTTGTTTGCTATTTTAGCAGGATCATCAACAGTCGAACCATCAATGTCAAGTGGACCTATGAGATTCATCCCCTTTCTTTTAGAGTTTATATAAGTAAAGAAATCCTTGCTATTTTTCTTAGCATCTTTTGCCAAGGATTTCTCGTAATCTGCCTTCACCTGCCTGACCTCCTTTGTGACCTGATTATAAACTAGCTTATATCTGCCATAGGCTTCTGAGTCGCTTGATAATTTATATGCATCCCATGCATTTTTCTTCTCTGTTATGAGTCTCATTAGTTCATTAGATAACCATTTAGACCTAAACCTTGAACAATATTTCTTAATAGGTATGAAACTTTTAGTAGTTTCCACGATTAATTCCTTGAATGCTTCCCACTTAGAATTTATTGTTGGTAACATCGTCAGTTGATCCCACTGTACAGAATTTAGAAACTGTCGGAGACCACTGTACTCACCTTTACGGAAGCAAAAACCCTTTCCTTTACCCCTGATGGTAATTAAATCTTTAAGTAAATCCCACATCAGTACACTGTGATTACTGCCACCTAGTGGTTCCTTTATCTGCAAATTCTTAATACACGAATGATCACTGCTGATAACCAGATCAAGAGTATTACTTCCTCTGGTTGCCTCTCGAACATACTGCTGCAGAAAACAATCATCCAATAAATCCACAAAAGTCTGACTAGTGTGTGAGTGACCAACCCACAAGTTCCAGTCAATATCTGGGAAGTTAAAATCCCCCATCATAAGACATTCTGATTTACTAGCCCACTCTATTTCTCTGTACAATTGTTCATTGTACTCATTCAAGTCAGTAGGCCTATAACACACTCCTACTCTTATTTTTGCTTTTGCAGTGCTTATGTCACACCAAACTGACTCAACAGTGCACTGTTCATCTATATCAACTGGATGCACTTCTTTTGATTTTATGTTTTTCTTAATTAACAGCATAACACCTCCTCCCTTTCTATCCTGTCTATCCTTTCTGTACACATTGTACTCCCCAAATTCTAGTTCAGCATTCCTTATATCTGTGTGACACGACGTCTCTGCTATCCCAACAATATCCGCCTTTGATGTCTTGACCAACACTTCAAAGTCATCAAATTTATTTACTATACTTCTAGCATTGGTATACATGCAAGCATACATGCTTCTATTCCTATTCCTAGTTACCCTAACACATCCCATATACTCACCTATGTACAAACAAACTACATCCCATAAACAAACAGACATACCTGATAAACCGAAATATTTTACACATTCATTTAGTGGAAATGGCAAGGACTCCAAGCACATTTAAACAATGTATATTACCTAATTGGCAAATATAAGCCTGTTCTTTGTCTACAGGAAACATATCTGACCCCTCAAATATCTATAATAGTAAAACAACACATAATATAATAAAACAAAGTAATTATAGCATAAAGTAAATATTGTATAAAGTAATTTCTTTATACATCTCGCCCAATCATTCATGCACTCTTGCTGATTTGGATAATTTTGTTATTCAGCTGTACCTTGTATCTTTTGGTATCATGGGTGATTGGAATAGGTATTGCCGTATGTGGTTCCTCCTATCTTGATAAGAGAGGACAATTTATTGAAAAATTCCTTGAAAAGCACAGTTTAGTATTAAACAATGGCAGCAGCAATCGCACATACATATGTACATCTTTTATCAAGGTGAACTTTTGCAAATGACCTTTCAATAATGCTCCCCAAACTTGTTTCCACTTATAGACTGGACAGATGCTGATAACTCTTGTAACAGTGACTTTGCAGCAATATGTCCACTATGAATTTAGGAAAAAATAATTAATGCCAGGTTGACATATTTTCTAGAGACTGAAAACATTCTAAGTCGAAATGAGTATAGCTTTGAAAGAGCTAGGTCAATACAGGTCGACCATCACTAATCCGGCAGTGTTGGGACCTGCAGGGTGCTGGATTAGTGAGTTTGCCGGATCACTGGTGGTTATATTAGCACATATAGTTTACCCAACAGCTAACACCTCATCCTACTTTTAATTAACACGTTGACTGCCAAGCTAGTTTAAGAAAAAAAATTCCCCAGAAGCCAAAAAAATTTTAGCAAATAATTTGATTAGTAATTCTAAAATAAATATTGTAATGTCAGTGTTGTCGTTTTTTCGTTTAAAATATCAAAAAAAAGTGTCTTTTTTTGTTTTTTTTCGTGTGTGTGTGTGTGTCGTATATATGTGGCCTACATGGCCCGGTAGGCTACTTTATTTCTTGAGAAGCCGTGTCGGCTATTACGTGTGACGGTATTATGGCATACATATGAAGGTCGTTTGTGATTAGTTTATTGCACGTGCGGTGAGCGCTGCAATAAAACTAATTGTGATAAAATAAACTCTCAAAAGTTGCAATGAGTTTGTCAGTATTGTTTGTGAAAACAAGTTCGTTAGCGCACTGTATTATCCATCATATTGTGTTGTTTTTCCGCAAGTTTGTACAAGTGTGTTGTAAAAAAAAAAAAAAAAAAAAAAAAAATCTAAAAAAGGAATGGCTAAAAGAAAATTACTAAAATAAGAGGAACTGAGAGAAATTGCTGGAATTTACAACTAAGCAGAGAAACTTCTCACAGGCACACTGCTGTTGAGTTTTTTGAGAAGTTCAACTTTATCTGTTATGGACAATGTACACCGTTTTCGCTTTACATCACGAGAAGCACTTCCTTTATGCATTGAAACCATGGCTGGGATTAAATGTGAGCAGGTTATAATAATAAATGCACAGAAACAAGTATGAATAGCTTGCCAGTGTTTATGAGTTCGCACCGACAGCTGATGCTGCAACCAACACCACCAAAACAGTAGTGGCAGGTCGGTGCGCCGACCGGGGAAATTTGAAATTACGTTCGCGGAAATTATGTCCGAATTAGCGGTGGAACCGGATTAGTGATGGCCGACCTGTACGATCAAAGTTGATAAAACAAATAAAATGTATTTCTTAGGAATGAACACCTAGTGGCGATATGTCATAATATTGAAAAAGCTTTTGACAACCTGGCAATATGAGATTCTTCATGATCTATATCATCCCGGTCTTCGAGGGCTTCTTCCAAAATTTGTCCAGAACTTTTTGAGCGACAGATCCTTTCAAGTATGTTTTAATTCTGTTCTCTTCCAAACATATGTGCAAGAAGGAGCTCTTCCCCCCCCCCCAGGGTTCTATGCTTAGTGCTATGCTCCTTGCCATCAAGATCAGTTCAATTACCAAATGTATTCCTGACACAGTCAAAACATACCTGTATGCTGGCAACCTTGCAATTTCTTACCATTTTCAAAATATGCACATAATTGAAAGACAGCTTCAAGGGACCATTAACAGGATTGCTCAGTGGACAAAAAATGGTTATTGATTCTCAAAAAAAAAAAAAAAAAACAACAGCCCTCCGTTTTTGCCATAAATGTAATTTATATCCCGATCCAGACTTACAACTCAGTTCTCATCCAGTTACTTTTTGAAATGGTATTAGATTTCTTGACTGATACTGGATAAAAATAAGTTAACTTTTTTTGGAGCATATTAAGCATTTCCATAAAACCTATCTAAAGAAACTAAATCTACTTAGGGTACTTTCTGCTATTTCATGTTGTGCAGATCATTTCGTGCTACTACCATTCATTAATTAGATCTCGACTGGACTATGGGTCTCCTGTATACCTCAGCCAGACAAAGTTTATCAGAATGGCTTAACCCTGTACATCACAATGTTATATGAATTGCACTAGCGACTTTCATTATATCACTAGTTCAGAATTCAGAGTTTTTATATGGAAGTGCACACATCTCCGCACTAGGCCTTCATCAGCATGCTTGGCTATTAAACTATACAGCTAAATTCAGAAACTTCCCACACAATCCCGTATGGCAGTACCTGTTCACACCAAAATGGGATAATTTGTATCAAAATAAACCTTTGCAGAATAAACCATGTAGCATTAGGTTACAAAGCTTAAATGCATGTTGGAGACTAAATATGAATAACATAATTCCAGATGTTAGCAGAGCTACATTACCATGGCAGTTACCTGTGGTATACACAGATAACTATTTCCAACAGTGAGGAAAGAATGCTCTTCCAAATTTCAGTGTTACGCAAATCCATACAGTTCACTCTTTTTGATTTCCCAGTTTTACCCAAAACTTAGCAGCTCCCTTTGGAATGCAACTGTCAGGATAATTACAATTTTGTAGTGCAAAATTGTAGCTATCCTGATGGCTGTAGAGAACGTAAAGTAGTCTTTTTACTCTTAAACCATTTTCTACTGATTCCTTATGTGCTGTACCCACTCTTCATTGTAAATTGCTTCCCAATCATTCTCTACTACAACGAATTTGAATAAAGTAGGTGCAGCTTCATACTGGGGTAACACTTGTACTATATATAAACAGTCCATTCCAGTTATTTGGGACACATCGGGACTAGTGCATTTTGGCCCGATTAAGCGGCTGCCCCAATTATCCGAAGTTTCATGTAAATTGTTAAAAATACAACGTAATCCCCCCCTTTACAATTAGTTCACTGTACAATCAAATCACATTACGATGAACTCACCATAGTAAAGTACCGTTCACTATACGATTTGTAGTAAGCGCAGGTCATTGTGATCACGTTTGTGGATTGAAATTTAATTCTATTAAACAGCGATTCTAATTAGAGAAAATATGAGGAATATTATCCACAGGCTATAAAAGTAAAGATATATTAAGCACAAATTTACCCTTTATTACCTTGCCAATTAAAAAATTAAATGTTTAAATTAAAATTAATTTAAATTAAATTAATTTTAATTAATTTTAATTAAAATTAAATTAATTATACACCTCTATCAGATCACATCGCCGGTGCCTAGTCTCCAAACACTGTAATTTACAAAACTTGAGCCTTCCTTCGTAAGAGCAACCCTTTGTTCCATTCACTAATCTTGTTGCCCTTCTCTGTACTCGTTCCAACAGTTCTACATCCTTCTTGAAATGAGGCCTCCAGACCTGTATACAGTACTCAAGGTGTGGCCTGACCATTGCCTTATACAAGGGAATAATCACCTCCTTATCCCTGCTAGAAAAATTCCTGTATATCATTGACAAGACACCATGAGCTACTCTTGCCGCCCGTCTGCACTGCTCAGAGAACTTCATATCTGCCTGCAAAATTACCCCCAGGTCCTTTTCATTCTCTACCACTGTCAGTGTTGTACGACAGAGTTGATACGTTGATCTGGGGTTATTGTTTCTCATATGTAGTACTTTACATTTGTCAATGTTAAACTTCATTTGCTACCTCTCAGCCCATCTGCTCAACCTTTCCAGATCCTGTTGCAGCAGCATAGCGTCAGTAGTGTCCTTAACAACCCTGCCAACCTTTGTATTGTCTGCAAACTTGGACATTAAGCTTGATATACCATCATCAATATCATTTATAAATACAGAAAACAACAATGGACCCAACACTGAACCCTGAGGAACTCCATTAATAACATTAGTCCACGATGAGCAGTGTCCATTGATTACCACTCTGTCTTTTCCCCCTCAACCACCCTTTATCCATAGCAGCAATTTGCCTCCAATGCCACACTGCTGCAATTTGTGCAGAAGTCTTCCATGTGCAAGAGTATCAAAAGCCTTTCTAAGATCCAAATATATAATATCAAAATTATTCCTTGCATCCAGTTATTTTGTGACTGCATCATAGTATCCAATCAAATTGGTCAGGCAAGACTTTTCCTTGACAAAACCATGCTGTGTCCGAGCTATAACTGAAGTCTTTATCTAGATGATCCTGCAGTGCTTCTTTAACCAGTGCCTCCATTAATTTTCCTGGAACAGAAGTTAAACTCACAGGTCTATAATTACTTGTGTCAGCCTTTGACCTCCTTAGTGAATTGGGGTCACATTTGCACATCTTCAGTCTATGGGTACCTCCTCTGACTCCAAAGAAGCTCTCATAATTATGGCTAAGGGTTTGCTTACTTCCTTTGCTGCCTCCTTTAATATAACTGGATAGATACCATCCAACCCGGGTGCCTTTTTTATGTTTATCCTCAACAATTTTTCTTCCACTTTCCTCTCAGTTATTACAAAATAATCTACCTCACTGCCAGAGTTTACTTCACTTCCGGCATTCCCCTTCCTGAATAACTCATGTGCGAATGTTGATGCAAAATACTTGTTTAGTTTGTTAGCCACCTGAGCAGGATCCTCAACTGTTGAACTGTCAATATTCAGTGGACCAATCTGATTCATCCCTTTCCTTCTAGAGTTTACATAGGTAAAGAACTCTTTTCTGTTTTTCTTTGCATCCTTTGCCAAGGATTTCTCATAATCTGCCTTTGCCTGCCTAATCTCCTTTGTGACTTGGTTACAGACCAGCTTATATCTATCATAGGCTTCCATGTCACCCATTAATTTATATGTATCCCATGCATTTTTCTTCTCTGCCATATGTCTCATTAGTTCACCTGACATCCATTTAGGCCTAAACCTTGAACAGTATTTCTTAGTTGGTATGTAAAGCCTAGTAGCTTCCAAGATAAGTTCTTTGAATGCTTCCCATTTTGAATTTGCTGTTGGTAACATCATCAGTTGGTGGTTCCACTGTATGGAATTTAAATACTGTCTCATAGTCGCCTTTACGAAAGCAATAATCCTTCCCTTTACCCATGATGGTAGTTACCTCTATGAGTAAATCCCACTTCAGCACACTGTGATCACTGCCACCTAGTGGTTCCTTTATCTGCAGATTCTTAATGCATGAAGAATCGCTATTGATAATCAGATCAAGAGTATTACTACCTCTAGTTGCCTCCCGAACATGCTGATGTAGAAAACAATCATCCAATAAATCCATAAAAGCCTTGCTAGTGTGTGAGTGACCAACCCACAAATTCCAGTCAATATCTGGGAAATTAAAATCCCCCGTTATAAGACTGTCTGATTTACTGGCCCACTCTATTTCCCTGTACAGTTTCTTATTATACTCATCAGAGTCATTAGGCCTATAGCACACTCTTACTCTCAATTTTGATCTCCCAATGCTTATGTCACACCAAACTGACTCGAAACTGCACTGTCCAGCAATGTCGACTGGCTTCGCTTCCTTGGATTTTATGTGTTTCTTAACTAATAGCATAACCGCTCCTCCCTTCCTGTCCTTTCTATCCTTTCTGTACACACTGTACTCCCCAAATTCCAGTTCTGCATTCCTTATATCTGTGTGACACCATTTCTCTGATATCCCAACAATATCTGCCTTTGATCTTTTGAGCAATACCTCAAATTCATCAAATTTATTTACCAAACTTGTAGCATTGATGTACACGCAAGTATACATGCACCTGTTCCTATTCTTAGCTACTCTAACACAACCCATGTGTTTACTTGTACCACAATGACTTCCAGCAGTCTCTGAAATATCCTGCATCTTGTTTTCCAGGCTTCTTCTCATTCCAATAGAAGCAGTGCAAGAATCACTTTCACCTCTGCCAGTGGCTACTGTTAATCTATTAGTCCTTGTATCCCCCCAAGCTAGCAGTTTTCCGATCCACCTAACACTGCCTCGATAGCATCAGCAAATATTCTTGCATCCTTTCTATTTAAGTGTATCCCATCCCTGTAGAAGCAGTCTCTCCTGTTAACCAGTACAGATCGGACTGAAAAAAATTCTACCCCTTGAACCTTGTACAATTTTTCCAGGGCCGAATTGATCGACAAGGCTCTCATCATATACTCCCTCCTATGTTGTCTGGGCAGAATTGCAGATACTTTCAAATTCAACCCTAATTAACGGCTTTTTTTCAACAGTGACCTGTACTTGTTAAGTAATTCTGCTGGTCTCCTACTCTTAATATCATTAGTGCCAATGTGTACAACTATATCACCTTTTGTGCCCTTAAAAGATGATATCCGCTCTACAATGTCATCAACCTTTGCCCATGGCAGACATACCCTGGTCCTGTTCCACCTATCCTTTTTACAAAGCATGTTCCCCGTTTCCCTGACAATAGAGTCACCAACAACTACTAGTTCCTGTGGAACCAGCGCATTCTGCCTTGGGGGTTGCCGCTGTGTTGTGTGTTGACCAAGTGCAAGCTCTGGTCGTTACACTCCTTGCATCGCGCACACACAAAGACATCCCCCATGGCAATATCATGTCCCATACCCAATTGCTCCACAAACATCAAGCAAGCAGTGCATTTTAAAAGGCTGTGATTCAGAGGGCAACTGCCCCACTCAGTTCTCCCCTCAGCCACAGCACTCCCGTTAGCTTGAGTCTTTTGCTTTGCTGCTCTGGTCTGAGTCATGATTTCAATTTAATTTCAATAAAATTTCAATTTCAGTACAAATTTATAATCCTAAACTTGTACCCCAACACAGTTATAACGCTATATATATTTTTCAGTATTGAGTATTATCTACGAGTTCCGTTTATATAACATCCGTATCAAGTTATATATTAATTAATTATGTTACATTTGTAATCTAAGTCGTTATATGTATTTAGTTAAAAAGTACAATTTAATTGACAATGAAGTTAGCATTAGCATTTGATGCAAGAAAGCAAGCTTATGCAGCATCAGCCAAAAAAAAAAAAAAAAAACCACTTCCACTTCACCCCTCTGTTTGTTCAAAATACCTGTCCAGCTGAGCCTTAAACTTATTTAGGCTATCAACTTCCACGACAAGGGATGGAAGTCTGTTCCACCAACCAACCACCCGCTGGCTAAAGGCAAATTTCCGCACGTCTATCCTATATCTGTCTTTCCTCAATTTGAATTTATGCCCTCTCAGGTGATTATTCTGAGCTAGAGGAAGAATCCCATCAGCATTGAGCATGCTCAAACCATTCAAGGCTTTTTACACCTCTATCAGATCACCTCGCTGGTGCCTAGTCTCCAGACACTGTAATTTGCAACACTTAAGCCGTTCTTCGTAAGAGCACCAAATTGTTCCATTCACTAATCTTGTTGCCCTTCTCTGTACTTGTTCCAGCAGCTCTACATCCTTCTTAAAATGAGGCCTCCAGACCTGTATACTCTAGGTGTACTCTAGTACTCTAGGTGTGGCCTGACCATTGCCTTATACAAGGGAATAATCACCTCCTTATCCCTGCTTGAAAAATTCCTATATATCATTGACAATACACCATGAGCTACTCTTGCAGCCCATCTTCACTGCTCAGAGAACTTCATATCTTCCTGCACAACCACCCCCAGGTCCCTTTCATTCTCTACCACTGTCAGTGTAGTACCACAGAGTTGATACGTTGATCTGGGGTTACTGTTTTCCATGTGTAGTACTTTACATTTGTCAATGTTAAACTTCATTTGCCACCTCTCAGCCCATCTGCTCAACCTTTCCAGATCCTGTTGCAGCAGCATAGTGTCAGTAGTTTCCTTGACAACCCTGCCTACCTTTGTATCGTCTGCAAACTTCGACATTTAGCTTGATATACCATCATCAATATCATTTATGAATACAGAAAACAATAATGGACCCAACACTGAGCCCTGAGGGACTCCACTAATAACATTAGTCCACGACGAGCAGTGTCCATTGATTACCACTCTCTGTCTTCTCTCCCTCAGCCACCCCTTTATCCACAGCAGCAATTTGCCTCCAATGTCACACTGCTCCAATTTGTGCAGCAGTCTTCCATGTGCAACATTTTCAAAGGCTCAGTATCATGTGCAACAGTATCAACAGTATCTAAGATCCAAGTATATAATATCAAAGTTATTCCCTGCATCCAGTTCCTTTGTGACTGCATCATAGCATCCAATCAAATTGGTCAGGCAAGACTTCCCCTTAACAAAACTATGCTGTGTCCGAGCTATAACTGAAGTCTTGTCTAAATGATCCTGCAATGCTTCTTTAACTAGTGCCTCCATTAATTTTCCTGGAACAGAAGTTAAACTCACAGGTCTATAATTACTTGTGTCAGCCTTTGATCCTCCTTTGTGAATTGGGGTCACATTTGCACATCTCCAGTCTGTGGGTACCTCCCCTGAGTCCAAGGAAGCTCTCATAATTATGGCTAAGGGTTTGCTTACTTCCTCTGCTGCCTCCTTTAATATAACTGGATAGATCCCATCCACCCCAGGTGCCTTTCTTGTGTTTATCTTCAACAATTTCTCCTCCACTTTACTCTCAGTTATTACAAGATTCTCTAGCTTACTGCTAGAGTTGAATACACCTCTGGCTTTCCCCTCACTAAATAACTCCTCATGTGTGAATGTCTATGCAAAATATTCATTTAGTTTGTTAGCTACCTGAGCAGGATTATCAACAGTTGACCCATCGATATTAAGTGGACCAATCTGATTCATCCCCTTCCTTCTAGAATTTACATAAGTAAAGAACTCTTTGCTGTTTTTCTTTGCATCCCTTGCCAAAGATTTCTCGTAATCTGCCTTCGCCTGCCTAACCTCCTTTGTAACTTGGTTACAGATCAACTTGTATCTATCATAGGCTTCTGTGTCATGTGTTAATTTGTAAGTATCCCATGCATGTTTCTTCTCTGCCATATGCCTCATCAGTTCATCTGACATCCATTTAGGCCTAAACCTTGAACAATATTTCTTAGTTGGTATGTAAAGCCTAGTAGCTTCCAAGATAAGTTCTTTGAATGCTTCCCATTTTGCATTTGCTGTTGGTAACATCATCAGTTGGTCCCACTGTATAGAATTTAAATACTGTCTCAGTCCATCGTAGTCTCCTTTACGAAAGCAATAGCCCTTCCCTTTACCCCTAATGGTAGTTACCTCTTTGAGTAAATCCCACTTCAGCACACTGTGATCACTGCCACCTAGTGGGTCATTTATCTGCAGATTCTTAATGCATGAAGAATCACTGCTGATAATCAAATCAAGAGTATTCCTCCCTCTAGTTGCCTCCGGAACATGCTGATGTAGAAAACAATCATCCAATAAATCCAGAAAAGCCTTGCTAGTGTGTGAGTGACCAGCCCCCAAATTCCAGTCAATATCTGGGAAATTAAAATCTCCCATTATAAGACTCTCTGATTTACTGGCCCACTCTATTTCCCTGTACAGTTTCTTATTATACTCATCAGAGTCATTAGGCCTATAGCACACTCCTACTCTCAATTTTGATCTCCCAATGCTTATATCACACCAAACTGACTCGACACTGCACTGTCCAGCGATGTCCACTGGCTTCACTTCCTTGGATTTTATGTATTTCTTAACTAATAGCATAACCCCTCCTCCCTTCCTATCCAGTCTATCCTTTCTGTAGACGTTGTACTCCCCAAATTCCAGTTCTGCATTCCTTATATCTGTGTGACATCACGTCTCTGATATCCCAACAATATCTGCCTTTGATGTTTTGAGCAATACCTCAAATTCATCAAAGTTTAACTAGATTAATAGATTTTACTGATTAATTGACAATATTATATTATATACTATACTATACTAAGCTTACGCTATCTAGTTCGGGATATAACGTATCGTATAACAATGGCGGCAAGTTACGAACGGTAAATCTACGGACACTTAAGTATTAATTAACTTCCAAATCTCGCTGTCTCAATTCAGAATAAACTAAGGCTTCTGACTAGGTGTATAAGCTACTTATAGAAAATAATTCAATATAACAATTGGTCAATAAAGCGGTTAAATATGGCTAAAAAACTTCTTGTTCAGCGGAGCTGCAGCTTGTAACATGTGGATTTGATACCCTTACCGATACTAAGTACCTTATAAGACAAAATTCTCATCAGTTAACACACATAAAATACAGTCTCCCTGAGTAACATGAACATTTCTACCTCTACACTTTGCAAGGGGGATATTCACAGTTATTAAAATTTACTTGTACACACCAAATACAATTCAAACTACATATCCCATCTCCAGGAAAAACACCTACAATCTCAATATTAAACACCTTTCTCTAAAGAGTTAATATTTTATCCTTTACAATAGTCTCATGAAACACGTTACTTCTCAGGAACACTGAATATCTTCAAGGAGTTTTAGTTGATACTAAATCTTTCTCATCCAAATAAATTTAGAGCAGGGAACATTATAAAGGAAAATTGGTAACTTACTTTCCTGATGAACTTGCTAAAAATTAATCTGTCCTGGATTACTAAAGGCCCAGTGCTCACCTCTGATGTTATAGGATCCTATTTCATGTTCCTTTTCCTCGAAAACCTTTTCTCCAGCAACATTTGGCTTTATTTCCCAAGTAGCGGTTTTCCCTTCCTCACATTTTATGCTATTATTCTACAAAAACTTCCACACATACATACAGCTCTGTACACAACTCCTCCTCTACATACCACCCGACACCTCTACACAACGAAAAAGGCAAAACAATACCTCAAATTCGCGCCCTTTTTCTTATATATCTCTATACCATTCCCTTTTTTTCTTTCCCCTTATTTTTCTCTAATCCTTTTTTGAGGAAAATGGTCTTCTTGACCTACTCTGGGTCAAAGTTCTCTTTCTTTTCTGGGAATTTCTCCTTGCCTTTACACACCTTCTTAATTGATTAATTACCGGTTTCTATTTTATTCAAATTGTTGGCGTATTTAATTAAATGATTGCTGAATATAGCTAAACTATATTCAGGAATAGTATTCAATATTTTATAAGTATAATAAATTTATTATTTATTTTTTTTTTTTCATTACTAGTAAGCCTGAGCTTACAATACAAACAGACTTAACTTCATACAAAAAAATAATCTTCTATTGGATATCTTGGCATGCTAGAATTACAAGAAATGGACAAGCAGACTTTGCTGCCAAGAATGCCAATCTCATACCACAGAATAAAGATTCAATGCCCATTATAGCTAACTAACATTACAGCATATTCTGTAAGACTGATGGGACAATGATCTTTTCACTTTCCTGAAAATGATAAACAAATACTTATCTTATCTGAATCCACCTGTTTGTTGGGCCAAATCTGTACTGTAATAGGTGCATCATGGCCTTAGCAGCCGTTGCACCAATAAATCAAACAAATAACAACAGCAACAACTGATGACAAATCCTGGGTCACCAGGCCTGTTCCTCTCAATGTCTTATCCAAAGATAGGATTTTATTTTTATAATAATTAGTGTTTATAACAATAAAATTCTATCCCTATTAGGAGACAAAAACATATATAAAATCAACAAAGATCCTACCAATTCCATAGCTAAAAAGATAAAAACAAAATTGAAACTTATGCACACAAAACAAAATTAATGACACCACCTACAAACAACTTCTTCCATCAAATCCTGAGCACCCAACATTATTCAATAACATCATAGAATACAAAGCTAACTTTCCCACCAGACCCACATTAATGGTAGAAACCATCCGGAGCAAAATGTAGCCTAATGGCTTGTGAAAACAATTGCACCAGCCTTACCTGCAAACCGTAGAAAGATAAATAAGATAATAAGCATCAAAAAATGAGTTTTTCAGCCTAAAAATTACTACTTTTATAGTATTTTTTATGCTAAAAAAAAAACAATTTATTTATTTATTACATTAATAATAGAACAAACCATTCAAAAACATTACATATATATGTAGTCAAGTAGATATAGAAGTAGTATAAAAGACATGCAACATTTATTCAACCATCTAGAAAACACCTGCATCAGTAATGAAGAGTTTCTAGTCTCCTTTGACATTCATAACATGTTCACCAATGTCCCATTAGAAGAGACTAAAATCCACCAAATACTAGGTGACCAGGTACACACTACCTTCCCACACCAACCCCTAGATATTTCAGATGTTCTTGACAAAAAATTGTCGATTGGTGGTTACTTCAGCTTCAAAAATAGCCTATATAAACAAAAACAAAGTCTAAGCATGGGCAATCCACCCCCCCCCCCCCGTCAGAGATTTTTATGAATTCCTTTGAAAATAAGACCATAGCAAAAGCTACCTTTAAACCTAAAATATGGATTAAATATGTAGATAATGTCCTTATGGTTTGGCCACACAACATTGAGGAACACAACTTTAATTTACATATCAATAGCCTACATTCACACATCTCATTCAAAATTGAATTAGAAGATAAAAAAAACTACCATTTCTTGACCTCCTACTAAGCAGAACCAACAACACCATTATAACACAAATTTATTGAAACCTACTGACACAGGAACAATTCTCCTCCAACTATCCCTTAAATACAAATACAGGTGTCCTGAATGGCTTCATACTGAGGCCCATGTTGCCTCTGCAAGGGCCAAGCTCTAAAGGATGAAATCCTCCACATAACACAAATCTTCAGTAATTGTGGATAACCTATAAACTTTTATCAAAAACAATAAAAAGCACTTTAGAAAATATCTCAAACAATACTTCCAACAATATTCCTGAAAAAGATAAACAATTCATCTATGCACCACCTCGTCCTGAGGACGAGGGTTTCCTGTGCGGACGTGCCTTTCTGCCGCTCTTGGAATAGAGAAGTTTTTTCTGATTTATTTTCTGCTTTATTAGTTTAAATTGACATATTAACTTATTTCTAGAGTAGCTTTATATTCCTACTTACGGTACTTAAAGTTAAAATAACTTAGATAGAGATTTTGTAGGTATTACTTAGTATCGGAAAGGGTATCAAATCCACGTGTTTACCGTTCATAAACGGCCGCCATTGTTACGTGAAAATTAATCAGTAAAATCTATTAATCTTGTCGAACTTCATTGGCAATTAAATTGTAATTTTAACTATACATATAACCACTTAGGTTACAGAACATAAATAATTAGTAAAAATAAATAATTAATACATAACTTGATACAGAAGTTATATAAAGGGATTTCGTAGATAACATTTGTTACTGAAACGCGATACAGCATGTCCGGAATTCGATAGCATTAGCTTTGTATAGTATAGTGCATAATATAATATTGTCAATTAATCAGTACATCTATTAATCTTGTTAAACTTCATTGTCAATTAAATTGTACTTTTAACTATATATATATAACGACTTAGAGTACAAACGTAACAAATAATTAATACATACTTGATACGGAAGTTATATAAAGGGAACTCGTAGATAACACTCGATACTGAAAAATAAATATAGCGTTATAACTGTGTTAAGATACAAGTTTAAGGTTTTAATTTTGTTCTGAAATTGTAATTTTATTGACATTTAAATCGAAATCATGACTCTGACCAGAGCAGCAAAGCAAAAGGCTCAAGCTAATGGGAGTGCTGTGACTCAGGGGAGAACTGAGGGGGGCGGTTGCCCTCTGAATCACAGCCTTTTAAGATGCACTGTTTGCTTGATGTTTGCGGAGCAATCGGGAACGGGATATGATACTGCCATGGGGGATGTCTTTGTGTGTGAACGATGCAAGGAGTGCAAGGAAATTAGGCGACAACTCGGCGTTGTTATGGGCCTATATGAGACCTTGAAGGACAGGGTGGATGCCCTCGAAGGAAATAAATTGAGGGGCCCATCAAGCTCTCAGCTGCTCACATCAACGCCAGAGCTTGGACTTGGTCATCTTGCAACACAGAGGCAGCCCCCAAGGCAGAATGCGCTGGTCCAACAGGAACTAGTAGTTGTTGGTGACTCAATTGTCAGGGAAACGGGGAACATGCTTTGTAAAAAGGATAGGTGGAACAGGACCAGGGTATGTCTGCCAGGGGCAAAGGTTGATGACGTTGTAGAGCAGATATCATCTTTTAAGGGCACGAAAGGTGATATAGTTGTACACGTTGGCACTAATGATATTAAGAGTAGGAGACCAGCGGAATTACTTAACAAGTACAGGTCACTGTTGAAAAAGAGCCGTGAATTAGGGTTGAATTTGAAAGTGTCTGCAATTCTGCCCAGACACGATAGGAGGGAGTATATGATGAGAGCCTTGTCGATCAATTCGGCCCTGGAAAGATTGTGCAAGGCTGAAGGGGTAGAATTTTTTTCAGCCTGGACTGTACTTGTTAACAGGAGAGATTGCTTCTACAGGGATGGGATACACTTAATTAGAAAGGGTGCAAGAATATTTGCTGATGCTATCGAGGCAGTGTTAGGTGGGTCGGAAAACTGCTAGCTTGGGGGGAGACAAAGACTAATGGATTAACAGTAGCCACTGGCAGAGGTGAAAGAGATTCTTGCACTGCTTCTATTGGAATGAGCAGAAGCCTGAAAAACAAGATGCAGGATATTTCAGAGACTGCTGGAAGTCATTGTGGTACAAGTAAACACATGGGTTGTGTTAGGGTAGCTAAGAATAGAAACAGGTGCATGTATACTTGCGTGTACACTAATGCTAGGAGTTTAGTAAATAAATTTGATGAATTTGAGGTATTACTCAAAACATCAAAGGCAGATATTGTTGGGATATCAGAGACGTGGTGTCACACAGATATAAGGAATGCAGAACTGGAATTTGGGGAGTACAACGTCTACAGAAAGGATAGACAGGATAGGAAGGGAGGAGGGGTTATGCTATTAGTTAAAAAACACATAAAATCCAAGGAAGTGAAGCCAGTTGACATCGCTGGACAGTGCAGTGTTGAGTCAGTTTGGTGTGACATAAGCATAGGTAAATCAAAATTGAGAGTAGGAGTGTGCTATAGGCCTAATGACTCTGATGAGTATAATAAGATACTGTACAGGGAAATAGAATGGGCCAGTAAATCAGAGAGTCTTATAATGGGGGATTTTAATTTCCCAGATATTGACTGGAATTTGTGGGTTGGTCACTCACACACTAGCAAGGCTTTTGTGGATTTATTGGATGATTGTTTTCTACACCAGCATGTTCGGGAGGCAACTAGAGGGAGTAATACTCTTGATCTGATTATCAGTAGTGATTCTTCATGCATTAGGAATCTGCAGATAAATGAACCACTGGGTGGCAGTGATCACAGTGTGCTGAAGTGGGATTTACTCAAGGAGGTAACTACCATCAGAGGTAAAGGGAAGGGTTTTTGCTTTCGTAAAGGCGACTATGATGGTCTGAGACAGTATTTAAATTCTATACAGTGGGACCAACTGATGATGTTACCAACAGCAAATTCAAAATGGGAAGCATTCAAGGAACTAATCTTGGAAGCTACCAGGCTTTACATACCAACCAAGAAATATTGTTCAAGGTTCAGGCCTAAATGGTTGTCAGATGAACTAATGAGACATATGGCAGAGAAGAAAAATGCATGGGATACATACAAATTAATGGGTGACGTGGAAGCCTATGATAGATATAAGTTGGTCAGTAACCAAGTCACAAAGGAGATTAGGCAGGCAAAGGCAGATTATGAGAAATCCTTGGCAAAGGATGCAAAGAAAAACAGAAAAGAGTTCTTTACCTATTTAAACACAAGAAGGAAAGGGATGAATCAGATTGGTCCACTGGATGTTGATGGTTCAACAGTTGAGGATCCAGCTCAGGTGGCTAACAATCTAAACGAGTATTTTGCATCTACATTCACACATGAGGAGTTATTCAGGAAGGGGAATGTCGTAGGTGAAGTAAACATTGGCAGTGAGCTAGATGATTTTCTAATAACTGAGAGGAAAGTGGAGGAGAAATTGTTGAGGATAAACATAAAAAAGGCACCCGGGGTGGATGGGATCTATCCAGTTATATTAAAGGAGGCAGCAAAGGAAGTAAGCAAACCCCTAGCCATAATTATGAGAGCTTCTTTGGATTCAGGGGAGGTACCCATGGACTGGAGATGTGCAAATGTAACCCCAATTCACAAAGGAGGATCAAAGGCTGACACAAGTAATTATAGACCTGTTAGTTTAACTTCGGTTCCAGGAAAATTAATGGAGGCACTGGTTAAAGAAGCACTGCAGGATCATCTGGACAAGAATTCAGTTATAGCTCAGACACAGCATGGGTTTGTTAAGGGCAGGTCTTGTCTGACCAATTTGATTGGATACTATGATGTAGTCACAAAAGAACTGGATGCAGGGAATAACTTTGATATATTTGGATCTTAGAAAGGCTTTTGATACTGCTGCACAAATTGGAGAAGTGTGGCATTCGAGGCAAATTGCTGCTATGGATAAAGGGATGGTTGAGTGGCAGAAGACAGAGTGGTAATCAATGGACACTGCTCAACGTGGACTAATGTTATTAGTGGAGTTCCTCAGGGTTCAGTGTTGGGTCCATTGTTGTTTTCTGTATTTATAAATGATATTGATGATGGTGTATCAGGCTTAATGTCCAAGTTTGCAGACGATACAAAGGTTGGCAGGGTTGTTAAGGACACTACTGATACTATGCTGCTGCATCAGGATCTGGAAAGGTTGAGCAGATGGGCTGAGAGGTGGCAAATGAAGTTTAACATTGACAAATGTAAAGTACTACATATGGGAAACAGTAACCCCAGATCAGCGTATCAACTCTGTGGTACTACGCTGACAGTGGTAGAGAATGAAAAGGACCTGGGGGTAATTGTGCAGGCAGATATGAAGTTCTCTGAGCAGTGCAGACGAGCTGCAAGAGTAGCTCATGGTGTCTTGTCAATGATATACAGGAATTTTTCTAGCAGGGACAGAGATGTGATTATTCCCTTTTATAAGGCATTGGTCAGGCCACACCTTGAGTACTGTATACAGGTCTGGAGGCCTCATTTCAAGAAGGATGTAGAGCTGCTGGAATGAGTACAGAGAAGGGCAACAAGATTAGTGAATGGAACAAAGGGTTGCTCTTACGAAGAAAGGCTTAAGTTTTGCAAATTACAGAGCCTGGAGACTAGGCATCGCCGAGGTGATCTGATAGAGGTGTACAAGGCTTTGAAAGGCTTGAGCATGCTCAATGCCGATGGGATTCTTCCTCTTGCTCAGAATAATCACCTGAGAGGGCATAAATTCAAATTGAGGAAGGACGGATGTCGGATAGATGTGCGGAAATTCGCCTTTAGCCAGCGGGCAGTTGGTTTGTGGAATAGACTTCCATCGCTTGTTGTTGAAGTTGATAGCCTAAACAAATTTAAGGCTCGGCTGGACAGGTATTTCGAATGAATTGAGGGGTGAAATGGGAGTAGTGGTTGTTTTTTTTTTTTTTTTTTTTTTTGGCTGATGCTGAATAAGCTTGCTTTCTTGCATCATATGCCTCTACTAATGCTAATGCTAATATCACCCAAGGCAGAGTATACTACTACTGGGTGCATCCACATGTGGCGGATAGTGGAACGACCTTCAGATATGGAGGTCAGCTGTGAATAACCAATAAACAGACGCAGACCAAACTTGGGCTCAGCTGGCTCCAGCTGTCAGTACCTAGCAGGGCCCCTGCCTATTGTTACAGGCTCCCATGCACGGGATAACGAGCAATGGCCAATGGCAGAATCCACAGTTAGTAAACTGAGGAAGAAGGCAGATGAGCTACGACCTCAGAAGACAACGGTTGTTTCAAGTGGAGGAACTTCTGGGAAGAGAGATGGTGTTCTCAGTTGTTGTTGTTGTTGGTTTAGAGATTTATTAGGTGCATCGGCAACTATGGCCATAGTGCGCCAGTGTTCTCGGTAAACACACCTGGCAGAAGGCAATGGCAAACCACTGCTGTAAAATGCCAAGAATGTCATGGTCATGCACAGTTTAAGAAAGGAAGACAACAGCGTGAAGGGGATCTCGGTGTTGTCAAATGCCTCGGTCGGTATGGATAACAGTGGACTGCAGGTGGTGCCGGATCAACAAGAAACTGTAAGCAGAACTAGCAGCAGCAGAAACAAAGAAAAACAGACGTGCGTTGAAATTGGCTACTTAGAATGTGAGGACTGTTTTCCAATGTGGCAAACTTGATAATGTAAAACAGTAAATGGAACAATTACAAATTAACACACTTGGGTTATGTGAGATCAGGTGGAAAGAGAGCGGAGACTTCAAGACAGGGCAACAAAGAATGATTTATTTGAGAGGAGATAGACATGAAAGAGGAGTTGTGGTTTTGTTGGATAGGGCAAGGTCTGAGAGCGTGTTAGGTTGGTGGGCTTTATCGGACAGAATACTGCTGGTCAAACTCATAGGAAAACCTTTTGATATGGTCATCATTCAGGTGTATACTCCAACAGCAGAGAGTAGTGAAGCGGAACTAGAAAAGTTTTATGATCAGCTGGAAACAGCAAGGAAACAGTGCAAATCTCAGGAAATTATAATCATAATGGGAGACTTAAATGCAAAAGTGGGAAGTGAGCCAGATGGAGATGTGATAGGAAGATATGGATTGGGAAATCAAAATGAAAGAAGCGAAATCTGGGCACAGTGGTGCAAGATAAATCAACAAGTGATTACCAACACTTGATTTAAAGAACATTCAAGGTGCACCTGGACATGGAAAAGTCCAGGAGACAATGTAAGAAATCAAATAGACTATATCACTATAAATAAACGCTTTAGGAACGCCATCCTTCAAGCAAAGACATATCCAGGAGCGGATTGTGGAAGTGACCATGTACTAGTAGTAGCCAAACTCCTAGTTAAGCTGAAAAAACTGAAACAAAGCACGAGAACGGAATGTTTTCAATTTGATCTATTGCAGAAAGATGATGGCATTAGGAATGCATATGCTGAGGTGATCAGAGGCAGGTATGAGAGATACTTGCAAATGAAGGAAACAGCAAATGGCATGCACTGAAGGAAGCCATGACCAAAAAAAGAAAGGAAAAGTAAAAATCAGTGGATGACGAGCAAAATCCTGAGATTGATGAGGCAAAGGCAACAGATTTTTCCAAGACGCAGCAAAGAATATCAGAAGGTGGACAAGGAAATTAAGAGGGAATGCAAAGAGGCAAAAGAAGCATGGTTAAATGAGCAGTGCCAAGAGATTGAAAAATACGAACTCTCAGAGCCAGCTACAATGAGGAAGATCAAGGAGTTGGTGGGACATAAGATCTGTCCAGCGTTGGACTGTATAAAAGCGAAAGATGGAACAGTAATCATGGAAAAAGGCAAAGTTATGGACAGAATACGCCAAAGAACTCTTTCAGGATGAACGTGGGGAAAAACCAACAAGCCATAGGACCCTGAAAGGTCCAGAAATACAGAAACCGGAAGTCAGGGCAGCTGTATCCCAATTGAAAAGTAATAAGGCGGCTGGACCAGATGCCATTGTGACAGTAATGATAAGGGCTTTGGATGATTTTGGCATTGCGATAATAGCTGAGGTGTTGAATGAGATATATGAGAGTGGAGTGATACCAGAGGATCTTAGTAAATCCATATTCATAGCTCTGCCAAAGAAACCAGGGGCTATTGATTGTGAACTACATCACACCATTAGCTTAATGAGTAATATTACTAAAATTCTTCTAAGAAGAATATTGATGAGGATAAAGAATAAAATAAAGCTGGAGATAGGAGAAGAACAATGTGGATTTATGCAAAATATGGGAACAAGAAATGCTATCTTCATGATAAGGATAATGTCGGAGAGGGCTATTGAAATGCAGAGAGACCTGTTTATGTGTTTCATTGATCTTACGAAGGAATTCAACAGAGTGAAACATGAAGAACTCTTCAACATTCTAGATTGTTTAGACATAGACGGGAAAGACATAAGAATACTCAGGAACTTATACTGGGAACAAACAGCCAGCCTGAGAATTGGAAAAGACAGGGGTGAGAACATAAGAATTCTGAGGGGTGTAAGACAGGGCTGTGTTTGCTCTCCCGACCTATTCAACCTGTACAGCAAGGAAATTATGAGAGGAACACATGGAATTGGAGGATTCGCATTTGGCAGACAGAATGTAAACAACATCAGATATGCAGACGACATTGCTCTCATTGCCGAGACAAGAAAAACTACAGGAACTTCTAGACAAAGTAGTGGAACAAAGTAGAAGAAAAGGCTTAACAATAAACATTAAAAAAACAGAGTGCATAGTTTTCGGCAAAAAGAAAATTGTGCCCAAATGCATACTGAAAATAGGGAACAACATCATAAGACAAGTAGAGAAATGCAATTATCTAGGGAGTTACACAAGATGGACGATCAGATAATGAAATCAAAAGACGGATTGGTGTGGCCAAGGCCACGTTTCAGAAACTGGGCAACATACTAAAAAATAGAAAACTGTCAATGAAAACAAAAAAACAAAATTTTGAACTGTTACATTATACCTATCCTTATATACGGTACATTGCCGTACTGTGCCGCTCTCTTTGCATCTTTGGGTTGTGCCATGACATTTTTTTCTTTTGAAATTCTTGTGATTAATTGTCCTGATAAATTTTGTAATGTAAAGATTATTTTGGTTTTGCAAACAGCCTAAGCAAAATTTTTTATTTATTATTTTTTTAAACATATTTTTAATAATAACTTATAATAAGGATATTACTTATTTTCAGCAGGCTATAATTACTCATTCTAAAGCACAGGAAGTAGGGCTTTCCCTCATAAGTTATTCTAGTTTTATCAGCTCACATAATCAGCAAATCAGCCTGTAAATATACCTGTACATAATACACAGTGAAGTTAATATCTGCAGGGTGATTCCAAATTCATGCATCCCAAATTGTAAATGGTAATTTAGTATTGAGAACTTGATGGAATTTGATTCTAATTGCTACAGTAGCATCACTAGTCATCCTCAGATGTAATCCAACAGTTGTTATGTTAGCTTTCAGTTACTAACCAATAGTATTTTGTTTACAACCAAAGCAGCATGTAATCCCAGACACAGCACGTATTCATAATTGAACATCCACAATTCTCGGATTTTTTCTTTCAGACTACTTAAAAGGAATGGTATACACTAACAACCTTCACTTATTGGAAGAATTAAAAATCAGTATCAAATCAGAAATTTCAATGTGTACTATCCAAATACTAAGTCTCACCAAACACAAACATAGTAAAAAGAGTTTGTGCTTACATTTGGGAAGGAGAACACTTTCAACATTTATTGCAATCTCTGTTATAATTATGTTTATAACAACATCATCGCAGCCAAAGTCTACCACCAGTTATTCCATTGCAAGAAATATAACTTATTATAACTCTATTATAATTATATAATAAAACATATGTAATAATAATTGAAATAAAACTGAAAATGCTATGGATTGTGTGTGTCTTTGGAATCACTCTGTAATAAATATGAACTTGGATACTATGACTGAAGTAATCAGTGCATCAAGGAAGCACCAAACAGTTGACCAGCCAGTCTACTGTAGTAGCTCATTTATGGGATTCGTAGCTATAACATTTGCTAGTACTAAGGACAAATCAGTAATACTTTAGTGGCTGAGAGGCAGATCACTGTGTGAATGCTGTGAATAATTTTAAAATTATTTGGGAGTTAAAAATCCTCTTGGAAATATAATATTTTTGAAGAAAAATTGGTTATGTATACTGTAGTGATTTGCCAATAGGAAGTTCTCTTGGGTTCATATAATGTCCTCCAGGAGGCTAAGTGGAATTCAATCATACCTTGACCTTCCTCTGAATAAAAAGGGGGGGGGGGGAACATGCAAAGTTTAGTTGCTGGCCTCCATGGGAACCCAAATGCATAAAGGGAACAGCCAGGAAAGCAAATGTTTTCTGAAATATGATGAGGGGCCACTGTCACAAAATGCTAGATAAGAAGGTCATGCAGTTGACTTGATTGGTGTTATGTTGTTTTTTGGAAACCAATTATAATCTTTTGCAATGATATTGGCAGATGGGAGCGTAATTGAAAATGTAGCCCTTGGTAGCCCAAAGGGCAAATCAGCAATACTTAGTAGTCCAAAGCAGATCTCCCCTCCCCACACACTTTCAGCAGCTGGGAAAAGTGTCAAAACTTGGAAATTGAGTGTCATATATGCTGTGTCACCAAACGGTCTTAGTGATTATGTAAATACACATACTTCATTGTATTCTCTCATGAACATCATGCACTATTTTGAATTTACTCATTACTAGGGCTGAGAAATACATGCTTTATCACAATGCTAGGTGTAATCAATAGTGAGCTGGTTCTAGAGAATCTGCTACACTACAGCCAAGAGGTGGTCCTCACTCCAGGAAGGGTTTGCTGTGTTTGGTGGGATATTCAGGGTGCAATTTATTTTGAATTGTTGTAGCACAATTGCTGAAAGAGAAATTTCCTTCTTTGACCAGCTGCAACAGTTTCTCAGGACAACATGCATCCTCATACTGCTCAGATCATGTGTGCCAAAATTGAGGAGCTTGGGAAGAAATTCCACATCTACTATATTCAACAGCCCTTTCACCACTTATTAAGAACCCTGTAATACTCTCTTAGTAGAGAAATACTTATTTTTTAAGCTTTCAAAAAGTTCCATGTCTGTATTCTTTCCTTCAATGCCAAAATAATTTTATAAACACTTTACTGAAATGTTTGTAGGAATGGGGACAGAAAGTTGGAGAATAAATGAAAATATATATTCAATTAAAACATGATTTAATGTAGTCGTGTTTCAATTTTGATATTTTTTGTTGTGATAAACTGAAAATTGTATGGCTCTGTTTTCAATGACAAAGTGTGCTAAGAAACTTTTCAGGCTAAGTGTATTCCAAAAAAAAAAAAAAAAATTGGGAAATAGTTTGATAAAGGTGCGTTTTTTACTTTTTTGTCCCCCCTCCTCAAAAGCAGTTATGAACACTACAGGATTGGAATATATTTTTGTCGTCTTCTTTTGCTGTTGCGTTAATTTCCTTAACTGTAGTAGTCATCAAGCGCCTCTATAGCCAGGTGGGAAGGAGCAGCAAGTGCGTAGCACACGCTTCTTGATTAGACCGAGGTTCGAGCCTGTCACCACCAAATACGGAGGATGCGGAAAAGTCAGGGAATGACCACCACATATCCCAGAGCAATATGGCCTTAGTTGCTAATGCTCCTAAAAACCAAATAACAAACAAATAGTAGTCATCAAGTCCAGGCAAGTCAAGAGAGGCTATGCTTAGTAATCCTATGTTTGTTGACTGATGTGACTTAACTGTTCCTTTTCTGCAGTGACATTTAAGCCACATCACTGACTTAACTGCTAGTGCCATTTTATATAGTAGTTTTTCATGTGGGACTTTATCAAAAACTTTTATAAACATCAATTAATATTATGGATTATGTGATATAAGTCCTACATAAACAAAAGATTTTAAATATCACAAGATTAATGTAGTCAAACAGAACCTCCCTTTGACAAAGCCCTGTTGCGATTCCCTTATAATTCTATTCCTGTCAGATGATCCTACAATATATCCTTAAGTAGGGACTACACAATTTACCCTATCACAAAATTAAACGTATCTGTAGTTGCTCCACATCTCACTCTTTGAACTACTTTGAGAAGTGCAAATATCTTTCTCTCCTTTGAATTGGAGAGAACAGACATTTGCTCTTTTCCAATCTGTAGTCATTTTTCTGAATCCAAACTTGCCATATATCTGGTTATATATATATTTTTTATATATTTTTGCATATGATGTAATTATATGCAAAAAGTTTTATGATATATTGTTACAACTGTTATTCAAGTATATTTATTTTTTATAGATATTGAGAAAAGAATTCAAGTTATTGAATTGAATCCAGCTATTTGGTTTCTTGATAGATCATTGGAGTGGCATTATTTAGCTCCAAATTTTGCTTCATATTTTCGACTAGCTTTGGCACATCTTGGCATTTCACACTGGCAGTACATTTATACACCAATGGGAGCCCCTCCAAGAACCAAGGTATTTTGAAATAGTATTTAAAATCTATTGTGGTAGATGTTTTTAGTAAAGTTTAAGTAAAAGCACATCCACTTAACATAAGTTATTTTCTTCCTTTAATAATGCCTCCAGAAGTAATCTACCTTCATTTGGTGTTTTATATCTTTTATATTTTTCATTCTACTAGTTTTAAATTTAAATTAATTACTTCTTCTACAACATGAACACAATGAGGAAACATACAGCAAAGTATTATATTTATCAGGAACTATGCTTACCTATCTGCAAACAAAAAAGTAAAAAAAATTTCAGTTAACTGAAAATTAAAAAGAAAAAAGAAAATTAGAAAGTGTCTGCTCCTATCACAGGAAGTGCCCTGTGGAACTCTGCTGTAACGGTGCTGCTACCTGTATTTAAACAAGAAGGCTGTGACAAATGTCCACGGGCAAGCACAGACATCCCTCAAATGGAAAATAATAAAATAAAATGAGAAAAAGAAAAACACGGTACGACAGGTGTGATTTCATTAGGGAATACTTATAATTATATAAGTATTCCCTAAAGAACACCCTCTCCTGTGGATCTTCAAAAAAGTCATATTTCCATGGTGAACTGTTGAAAATTGATCAAGCGTTCACTGGCACCTGTATATGAGGTTACGAAAGAGCAAACTAAAGCAAACAAGTTTAAATACTGGGGCCCTTTATATATAACATATGAAAATGAAGCTACAAAATGTAAATTTTTTGATATAGGTTCTTCCTAATGAGATCATGCCTGAGATTCCCTTGTTTTCCTGTTTTTTCTGATTTTATTTCCTTTTGAGAGGTGTCTGCATGCAAACACCTACTACTACTGCTGCCTGTATTTAAGCCTTCTTGCTTGAATACAGGCAGCAGTAGCACCATCACAGCAGAATTATGCAGGGTAATTGGGGTAGGCATTTTCTAATTTCAGTTCTTTCTTTTTAATTTCAGTTGTTAATTAAGTGGAATTTTTTTTTTTTTTTTTTTTGTTGCACATAGAGAACAATAGTTCCTGGAAAATAATACTAGCTGTAGTATCAGCAATGTGTTCACATGAAAGAAAAGTGATTAATTTAAATTTAATTTGTCATGTAATAACAACATATGTTAACAACTGAAAATTAAAAAGAAAGGACAGAAAATTAGAAAGTGTCTGCTCCTATCACAGGAAGTGCCCTGTGGAACTCTGCAGGGCACTTCTGTTTATTATTTTTGAAGTAATTTACTAGTTTCGTTTGTTACCACCAGTCACATTTTACAGTTTGTCTTTAATTTATGCAAATTATCCTTTAGCAAGCCTTGTCTCATTACTGTTCCCATTTCTCATTTGTTTTAAAATATCTCTTCGATGTGCTACCAGTCAGTTTCCAAATTACTAAATGGTAAATAATTTTCTTTGCCTGATGTAGCACTACCATTTTATTTATTGGAGGCCAATGTGCTTATTGGGCTACAAAGAAAAGTTTTCTTTGCCTCCCTTTCTTCATTCATTCCACTTTTATTTTGAGTGATGTTTCACATAATTGATGTAGTAGCATAGCAAGTGCTTAAGATTTTCTCGAGTTCAAGGATGTAGGTATATTTTTGAAACAAAAAATACCAGCAGTTCTGAATGCTGACAGGTTTAAAATGCGAGGAGGATCAGAAGAGCAAATAGAAATGACAGCTATTCAAAATGATGACTTTTAAAAATGTCAACTGCTCAGAATGCCAACAGCTTATAGAACCAAACAGTTACATTGCTGTTATATAAACCGTTTCAGTTGTTTTAATAATTTACACAAAATTTCTGATGGGAAGTTTCTTTTGATAAGTTTTGTGAGTTACCAAGAGGTGCTAAATCAAAATTCATCATGAAAACTTCAATGCATTACCAGGTGTATATTATTATTTCTCTCTTCCAATTTTTTATTTTATTCTTTCTTTTTTTTTTCATTTATTTATTTATGAGGAAATATTTTATAAAGATTGTAAAATCCTTAAAATTGAGTCCTGTCTTGAAAAGAATTACAGTTATGTCAAAATTATGCAATTAAAGATAAACAGTTACCGAAAAAATTTCTTTCAGCCGGAGAGTAATCGATTGTTGGAACAACTTCCATTTGGCATCTTTCAGCCAGAGAGTAATTGATTGTTGGAACAACTTCCATTTGGCATTGTGGAGTGGAAAGTTTAAAAGAATTTACTGAAGAATTACACAAGTTATTAGAGAGGACAGAAAAATGTTATTTTTGTGTCTGATACTACATAAACCTGCTTCTATACATCATTTGCCACTACTAATACTAAACCTTTTCACATCTATTTTTAATCATTCTTTTTAGTGTTAGGCTAGTACACTATACTAAGGAGAGTATGAACTGCAAATTCAAAGAATTTTGAGCTCCTGGGAACAGATAAGTTTTTGAAAAATTTTGCCATTTTATTGACCAAATTAGCATATTAAATTGTATTATATAAATAGCTTTATAGTCCTACTCACATTTTTTAATTTATTTTTGAATTTAGCTAGAGATTTTGTAAGTTACCACATAACTTGTACTGTAGTGCGTGATAAGGGAATTGTAGCTATTTATTGTAATAAATAGGATGGCATTAATAGATAATTTTATTAATTAACTTAACAAGTGTAAGAAATAGTGTAATTTATATAACATAAACTAGATAATGCCAACCTATTTATTACATAGGTTGCATTAGTTTTATTGTTACATTTAATTGTATTAGTTTAGTGTAGTAGTAATGCAGGCATATGATGCAAGAAAGCAAGTGTATGTAACATCAGCCAAAAAAAAACAAAAAAAACACCAATTTCACACATCCATTCCTTCTAAAAGTTTGTCCAGTTCCTCCTTGAATTTATTTAAGCTGTCAACTTCCACAATGACAGATGGAAGTTTGTTCCAGCAATTAACCACCTGCTCACTAAAGGCAAATTTCCACACATCTATTCTACAACTATCTTTCCTCAATTTGAATTTATGCCCCCTCAGGTTTATAATCTGAGCAAGCAGAAGAATCCCATCAGAATTCAGTGTGCTCAACCCATTCAAGGCCTTATACACCTCAATCAGATGACCTCAAAGGTGCCTAGTTTCCAGAAGCTGCAGTTTGCAGAATTTAAGCCTTTCTTGGTAAGCGGAGACCCCCTTCGTTCCCCTCACCAATCTTGTTGCCCTTCTCTGTACATGCTCAAGAAACTCTACATCCTTCCTAAAATGAGGCCTCCAGACCTTTACACAGTGCTCAAGGCATGGCCTGACCATTGCCTTACACAAAGGGATAATCACCTCTTTTTCCCTACTGGCAAAATTCATGTATATTCATGACAATTACCCCATGACCTGCTCTGGCAGCCTGTCTGCATTGTTCAGAAAACTTCATATCTGACTGCACAATTACTCCCAGATCTATTTCATTTTCTACCACCCTAAGTGTAGTACCACACAGTTGGTACATTTCTCTGGGGTTATTTCTACCCATATGCAATAATTTACATTTGTCAATTAAACTTCAGTTGCCCCTTCTCAGCCCATCTGCTTAAATTTTCTAGATCCTGTTGCAGTAGCACACTGCCATTACTGTCATTAACAACCCTGCCAACCTTTGTATCATCTGCAAACTTCAACATTAAGCCTGATATACCTTCATCAATATCACTGATAAATGTACAAAACAACAGTGGGCCCAATGCCGAACCCTGGGGGACTCCACTAATAACATTAGTCCACGAAGAGCAGTGTCCATTGATTACCACTCTATCTTCTCTCACTCAACCACCCTTTTATCCATTGTAGCAACTTTCTCTTAATACCGTACTGCTCCAATTTGTACAGCAGTCTTCGAAATTGGAAGACTGCTGTACAAATGCTTTTCTTTTTAAATTGAATTTGAATATATTCTGGCAAAACAGTGAATAGAAGGGCTCAAAGACAAAAAGTACTACTTGTTTGATGTTTCTGGAATTTTGTGTTTCTGGATATATCTGTTATGTCTTATTTCTTAATAGGACACAACACAGCCAAAGGGGATGCCTTTGTGTTTGTTTCGATGTAAAGAGATGTGAGAATATTATGCATAAACTCAGCTTTCTGATGGGTGTTTATGAGAGTTTGAATAGCGAGGTCGATACCCTTGAAGGAATTAAATTGGAGGCCTATCAAGCTCTCATCTGCCCACCTCAATGCCAGCACTTACACTTGAGCATCAGCCAACACTGCAACAACTCCCAAAGCAAAATTTACTGGTCCCACAGGAGGTAGATATCATTGGTGAGTGTATTGTTGGGAAATGGAAAATATATTATACAAAAAGGATAGGTATAATAGGACCAGTATATGTCTTCCAGAGGCAAAAAAATTTTGTAGTTGGGTAAATGCTAAGGTTGTAGAACAGATATCTTTTAAGGGCACCAAAGGCTATATTGTTGTATATGTTGATACAAATGACATTAAGAGTAAGAGATTTTAGGACTTACTTAATGAGTAAGGAGCAACGTTGAGAAAAAGTCGCAAATTAGAGTTAAATTTGAAAGTATCTGCAATTCTGCCCAGACATGATAAGTGGGAGTATGTGATAAGAGGCTGTTCAATCAATTTGGCTCTGGAGAGATTGTGTAAGGCTCCGAATTTTTCTCATCGTGGTCCGTGATTATTAACAGGAGAGACTGCTTCTACATGGATGGGATACACTTAAATAGAAAGTGTGCAAGAATATTTGCTGATATCAAGGCAGGGTAAGTTGGGCTGGAAAACTGCTTGAGACTAATAGAACTATGCTGCATACACAGACTAATAGATAAATATTAGCTGCAGGCAGAGATGAAAGTGATTCTTGCACTGCTTCTATTGGAACATGCAGCAGCCCAAAAAAACAAGGCTGAGAAATTCAAGAGCTGCTGATGTTTACTTTGGAACAAAGAAATACATGAGCTATGCTAGAGTAACTAAGAGTAAGAACAGGTGCATGTGTACAGGGTGATTCAGGAGGAATAGTAAATTGTGGAAGGTTATAATATCGATTATTCTGAGTAAAAAAGTTCATATAAACATGTGTCCAATTCTCAATGGATACAGAGATACAGCTGTTTGAAACTGCCATGCACAGCTCCCTGAATCAGATGTGTCCAAGAAGCAGTTATAACCTGACACTGTTTGGTGTTAGAAGTGTTGTTAAGATGTTGCACATCTTTGCACATGCTGAATATGCTGATATGGTGTTTGGCTACAGTTTTTGTGGTGGAAATATTCTCTGCTGCTTGTGGAGAATACCGTTGACGGTGTTCTCCACAAGAAACAGAATACCTAACTGCAGAATACCAGATTCGAGGGCGTTTATTAGTGTTTACACCAAACTGCGAGACGTACGGTTCCCAGCGCTCATATTTCTTCTGAACATGCAAATGAACAAAATGTGGATGAAATAGAACACATTCTTTAGTTGGTAGAATGTAGTCCTACTATTGGCACATGAAGAATTTCTATACTTATCAGTATTCCACAGACAAGAGTATGGCAAACATTACGTGAGCACGGCTTGTATCCATTTCACAATCTTCAACCAGGAGATGATGCCCAGCATTTGGAATTTTGTAGTTGGGTAAATGCTAATTGCCGATTAATTCCATTAATACTGTTCAGCAGTGAAGCTACTTTCGCCCGTAACTCTCATAGGTGGTCAGACAAAAATCCATATGCCACTGTACAAACAAATTTTCAACATCGCTTCTCTGTAAACAGTGGTGTGGTGTCATTGACAATCAGTTTATTGGGCCTGTTGCGTTACAAAACTTTCTTATAGGGCCCATTTACCTAGAATTTCTGCAAAGTAAATTGCTTTGCAGAAATTCTGCAAAACGAACTTCCACTACTATTGGAGGATGTTCCCTTGGCTCTAAGGATTGGTATATATTTTCAGCATGACAGAGCTCCTGCACGTTATACCCATCTGGCGATACAATATCTAAATCAAACTTTCCCTGAACGATGGATTGGCCGCAGTGGTCCCGTTCATTGGCCACCAAGGTCTCCAGACCTTACACCATTAGATTTTTGTTTGTTGGGATGGATGAAAAGAGCAGTATACAAGAGACTAGTTGCTCACTCGCATTTTGGATATGGCTGTCCTCATAAAGGAATGCCAAGACGACCTCAGAAGAACAACACTTCATATTACCACAAGAGTTGCAAACTATATTGAGGTTGGCAGTGGGATTTTCGAACATTTATTGTTAACTGTAAAATATTTTTCAATTATTTGTGTTTTGTATCATTAAAAAGTCAATAAATAGAAACAATAAATCATTTATCGTTCTTTAATACCTCTCATAATTTCTTTATGCACGCCATTTTCAAACAGCTGTATTTCCATATCCATTGAGAATTGGAGACATTTATATGAACTTTTTTACTCAGAATAATCGATACTATAACCTCCAAAAATATTTACTATTCCTCCTGAATCACCTTGTATTTGTGCATACACCAATGATAAGAGCATAGTAAATACATTTTTGAAGCTGATCGAGTCATCAAATAGAGACATTGTGGAGATATCAGAGATCTGGTGTCACTCAGATATAAGGCATGCAGAATTTAAATATGGGGAGTACAATGTGTATAGAAAGGACAGGAGAGGTGTATGCTCTTGTTAAGAAGCTTGTAACATCTAAAGCAGTGCATCCAGTTGATTTGGGTGGCCTGTGCAATGTTGAATCAATTTGAAGCAACATAAACACTGGGAAAATAAAAATGAGAGTAGGAGTGTTAGGGCCAAATGACTGTGATGAGTACAACAAACAACTGTACAGAGAAAGAGAGTGAGCCAGTAAATCAGAATGTTTTATAATGGGAAATTTTAACTTTCCAAATATTGACTGGAACTTGGGCCTTGGTCACTCATACACTAGCAAGACTTTTGTGGATTTATTGGGTGACTGTTTTTTACAGTAGACTGTTAGAGAGGCAATAAGAGATAGCAATATTCTGGATCTTATTATCAGCAATGATTCTTCATGCATTTGGAATCTGCAGATAAAAGAACCACTAGGAGGCAGTGATCACAATATGAAGGGGTCCCCTTCGTTCCTGCTGCTCCTGCCCATCTGGCTATGGAGGCGCCACCTGTGAGGTGATCTGATTGAGGTGTATAAGGCCTTGAATGGGTTGAGCATGCTGAATTCTGATGGGATTCTTCCACTTGCTCAGATTATGAATTTATGCCCCCTGAGGGGGCATAAATTCAAATTGCAGAAAGACAGTTGTAGAATAGATGTGTGGAAATTTGCTTATTTTGCCAGCAGGTGGTTAATTGCTGGAAGAAACTTCCATCTGTCGTTGTGGAAGTTGATAGCTTAAATAAATTCAAGGAGGAACTGGACAAACTTAGAGGGAATGGTTGTGTGAAATTGTTTTTTTTTTTGGCTGATGCTACATAAGCTCATATGCTTGCTTTCTTGCATCATGCCTCTATCACTATCAAGTTCTTGAAAAGTTAACTACTTTTATTTGTTTAGTATGATACTGCAGTACGAAACAGGCAACAAGGAATGGCTCAGTTAAATAATCAAAGATTCTCATGTAAATATATAGCATTAGTAAAAGCAGTATCATGTTATCACCTATCCCTGTAGGGGCGCCTCCGTAGCCAGGTGGGAAGGAGCAGCAGTGCGTAGCACATGCTTCTTGATTAGACCGGGGTTCGAGCCCGTCACCACCAAATACGGAGGATGCGGAAAGGTCAGGGAATGACCACCGCATATCCCGGAGCAATATGGCCTTAGTTGCTAATGCTCCTAAAAACCAAATAACAAACAAACAAACATCCCTGTAGGTTTTGGTTTCATGAGCTTCTAAATAAGAGAGGATATTGTATGCTTACTGCTTTATTTACAGTACACTGGGCAGTTTAATAATATGTGACAATGTTTTTTAACTTTTAAAATAGCAGTAAGCATGTATACCATTTTTTAATCTGCATTAAAAATTTGACAGTGGTTCTTAATGCAGATTTTACTGTAATATACTGCTATGTGAGATGCAAAAGACTATAAAATGGAGGGGAGGAAATCAACTTATATGACAAATATATGATTAAGCATGGATTCTGGACAACAAATTGACTTAAAGATCAAATCAGCATATAAAATAGAATATTATATATACAACACAATTAGTATATATAATATATAATTGTATATATTATATATGCAATATTATAATATATACAACAGAATATATAATATTTTTGGAAGCTACATATTTTGCCTTTACCATTTGTAGTATTGGTTTCACAGTATCCATCATTTGTGAAAACATCATACAGAAATTCTTTGGACGATTCTTTGAGATAAAGCTCAATACGGAGAATGTTGGCAAGACAGAATCAAGCTGAAGTGGCTTGAACTTGGCTTGCCACCATTCACTGACTGTAACACTTTATCAAACATTTAATTATGACATTGCTAGAATTAAACATTTGTGCATCAATATCTTTAGTTTATTAACCTCCTACCATTAATTATAACTATCTCTTCACACACTCTCTCTCTCTCTCTCTCTCTCTCTCTCTCTCTCTCTCTCTCTCTCTCTCTCTCTCTCTCAAAATGCATGAAACTCCTCTTTGTATTACAGCAAACAACTGACCTCATGCTTATTGTTATGTGCACTGTCTATCACATAAACATAAGGAGTGTGGATCAATGCAATAACCACAATTTTAAAGGTAAAAAACATTAACTTCAGTTGCCATTTCAGCAAAAGTAGTAAACCAAAGTTCAGTTTATTGAAGAGATTTCCAAGATTATAGCAAAAAAAAAAAAAAAAAAAGAAAAAAGCAGTCTCACTTACCAGTATCTATTTCTCATAGATTAAGTGAGTAAGTGAGAATGTTTGGAAGGCTAAATAACTTTATATAAACCTTTCTCCCCTTAAAGGAAAAAAAAATTGCAGTATGTATATATATATATATATATATATATATATATATATATATGTATGTATATTTTTTTTTTTTTTTGTCAAAAAACTGCTCTATGGCTCCATCTAGAACAGGCCTGGGCAAACTTTTTGGCTGAAGGGCCACATTAGGAATTCAAAAAGAAGGTGGGCCGCACGTAAAATACTATTTTTAGATTTATATTATTTGTTGTCATGAAGAAATATAACAAAAATTATTCTCTAACAACCAAGAATTTAATGAGATGAATGGAACTGTTTTACATCTTTTAACATTTTTTTAATTTCGGGTGTTAATTTTGTAGTTGAGATTCTTAAAACTGCTTGTAAATGTTCATCGGTGATGCTTGATCGTAAAGAATTTTTATTTAGATTAACGATGGAAAATGTTTGTTCACATATGTAGGTTGATCCAAAAATAACCAACATTTTTCGGGCAAAATCTTTAAGTTCGTCAAATTTGTCCGAATTAAGAGTATTGTAAAATTTACAGATTTCCTCATGACGGTGCAATTCCTTTAAATCGGTATCACACTGCAGATCTATAATCTGAAGCTGTAGTTCACTCGGTGCACTATCAATTTCTATTGAAAATGGGTCACACACTATTTCCAAACTTGTCTCAATTTTTCGTAAGTCGCCAAATCTTCGTGAAAAGCATTCAAAGCGTTGATAATTTCACAATATTTTTCAAATTTATTTTCTGGAATCTTCAGCAACTTCATGGTTGGAAAGTGGTCTACCTTGTTAATCAATAAATGTCAAAGGAACAACTGGAGTTTTAATTGAAATCCATTCAAACTTTTTACCATATCATGGGCGTATAAATTTTTCCCTTGTAACACGGTGTTGAAAGTAAGTGTGTCATGATGTCCAGGGTAAACGCAAAATCACAAATCCAGTTATTATCAGTTAATTCGGGAAAGTCCATAATATTTTTCAGTTTTAAAAATAGAACGATGTCATCTTTAAGATCCCATACTCGCCGAAGAACTTTTCCTAAGCTAAGCCATCGAATTTGGCTATGATAAGGAATATCTGTGTACTCGGATTCAATATCTTGAAGAAAATTAACGAATTGTCTGTGTTTCAGGCCCCTCGTTGTATTAAATTTACTAGTTTAATAATACAAGATGTGACATATTCAACTTTTAACACATGTTTACATAATACTTGTTGATGTATAATACAATGAATTGTAATTAAATTATAATCAGGATAATTTTCACAAATTTTATCCTGAATTTTCTTTAACGCTCTAACATTTTTACCTGTCAAACTTGGTTCTCCGTCAGTTGTTACGCTTACCATTTTGTTCCATTGTAAATTATATCTTGTTAAGCATTTTTCAACTTTTTCGAATATATCAGCTCCCGTTGTTTGGTCTTTATTATTATCATTATTATTATTATTAATATCCATATGATGCAAGGAAGCCTGAGGCTTATGCTGCACCAAGAAAAAAAAAAAGTTCCCGAGTAACCCTGAGAGAGAGAGAGAGAGAGTGAGTCAAAATTAGAAGGGAATCACCAAGAATGATGATATCCAGCTCAGGACCATGGGTGTGCCAAGCCCATACTCACCAGATGTGAGCGCCCCATCTTTAAGAGATTCCATTGAAAGAAGCTCTTCAATAATTTCAAAATTAGAGGTATATCCATGTATGAAAATTAATAACTGCGCAGTATTCTTTTGGTCGTTACTTTCGTTGAGAGCTATCGAGTACCATGTTATGGATTCTAATACTGATAATAATTGCTCATTCAAATTTGTATCGATACATTCAATTCTTCTTACTACAGTTCGCCGAGATAAACTCAAATTTGTGTTTAATGTCAGGACATATAATTCCACAAGCTTCAGTCATACATTCTTTAATATAGTCTCCATCAGAAAAAGGCTCGTTGCTTTTTGCAATTATATGAGAAATAACAAAACTTGCCTCTACAGTAGCTTCTTGTTCCTCAGTTAGCCGCGTAAACATATTTCGTTGTCTAGATAAATTTTGAATCAATCCATCAGCAGTTTTCTTTCTCGCTTCCGGAGTTAAATTGGCACCATATTCGGAATGTTTAGTATATATAAGGTATAAGGTATGTTCGTGTCAGACGGCGCCTGGAATTTCTCCCATCTCCGCGTATGTTCGCTGTATCGAGGACAGTACACTGTCAAGCCAGAGACTTGAAAGTGTGTGGGTCATGTCTGTGCAGTGTGATCTGTTGTGCCCATTGTTTGTCCGGCTTATTGGCCGCCTGGCCCCTGGTGGGGCCCGACGTTGCCCATACCTTGCCACGTGGAGGATAGCTGGGTGTCCAGCATCATGACGAGTTGCTCCGGCAGGTCCTGCCACCTAGTTTCCTGGGATTTCAGTGGCTAGGACCTAAAAAATAAATAAATTAATAAAAAAAAATAATAATAAATAAATAAAAAAATAAATAATAATAATAATAAAATAGAAAATAATAATAAAAAAAATAATGATAAAAGTAAAAAAAAAATAATAAAATAAAAAATAATAATAATAAAAGTAAAAAAAAAAATAAATAATAATAAAAAAAAAAAAATATATATATATATATATATATATATATATATATATATATATATATATAGGCGTTTGACGTTAATTCTTAAGGAGATTGCTGTTAGCAAATCGCTGGTTAGGGTTGAACGCTAGAAAGATGTGTTAAAAGGCCTAATAGGTCGGGCAGAATTTTGTTGTTATTAAATTTAGACGTGTGGGCTATACGTTAGATGAAAGATAAAAGTGGGAGGAAGGGGAGGCTGAAGACTGGGGGGGGTAGAAGTAGAAGTAAGGGGTCGATAGAGGACATGACCCCTGCTAGGCAGTATGGCATGCCCATGCCACACCAGAGGGGAGTTTGGATGGCGGGTGGGGGAGACGAAGAACAGCTATCTCCCCCTGCCATGGATAAGGTATACAGTTAGAGTGGGGGAAGAGACTGAAGACTGGGGGGGAAAGGCAGAAGCATGGGGACGATAGAGAAGGCGACCCCAGGTGGTCAGTGAGGCAGGCCCATGCCTCACCAGGCGAAGAGATGGGTTGGCAGGGTAGGGAGGAAACAGAGCATGTCTCCTCTCCCTCCTGCCGGGGATAGGGAATTTAAGATGAATAGGGTAAGGGTACCCCATTCAGCTCGCCATATAGCATTTGGCAGCGGAGCTGCTAGTGGTTCTAGTCCGTTTCCAGGAGCGATCGGACCGAAGCATGATCGTTCATGGGGTGGTTCCCGTCCGTTCTGCAGTCTTACCGTCAAAAGGTCCGGGTTTGCTTGTCGGCGTTTGTGGGGTCTTTCTTGTGACATTTCCCATCCATGTGGTGTTTGCGTCAATGTTGTTTATAGAGTCATTTCTCATTTATTCAACTTTAGGTCCACTTCAGGGTTTAGTGCCTTGATTATCGGTGACCATTGAATTCAGGCGTCTTCCATGGGATGATTTCCTTCGAGGTTTGTTCATTTCTTTATTGTGTCAGTTGTTGATTGCGATTTGCTGCGATAAGAGCTCTCCATCTTGTGAACAGGGCCAGTGCATAGCTGCAGAAAGCCTGATATCCTTCCTTGGTGTCCAAGATGTGGTACTCCTGGCCGTATGGTAGATACTGTATTTTGGTGATGAATGCGCTGCGGAGGTCGTCATACAGCTGGCAATCAAGCATGAGGTGCTGCCAGCTCTCCAGCCCCCCGCAGGTGCAGGTGGGATCTTCCTGTATTCCGAGTAGGGATAGCTTTGCATTCAGAGCTCCATGTCCTGTCAATAGGTATGTGGTACTCCTGGCTGTATGGTAGATACTGTATTTTGGTGATGAATACGCTGCGGAGGTCGTCATACAGCTGGCAATCAAGCACGAGGTGCTGCCAGCTCTCCAGCCCCCCGCAGGTGCAGGTGGGATCTTCCTGTATTCCGAGTAGGAATAGCTTTGCATTCAGAGCTCCATGCCCTGTCAATAGGTATGTGACTTGTAGGCCCGGGGAAAACCAGGGTGGGAAGTTTGGAAAAACCCGGCCAATGTTGGGCAGAAACTTTCTGGTGAATTCGCCTTTTTGCGAGGTGGCCCATCTATCCTGCCACATCTGCAGCAGGTGAGCATGCAGCTTTTTCTTTTCCATAGTCTTGCTATTGATGATGTCGGTGGTGAATCCCAAACATGTCTGTGGGATACCCTTGTCCAGGTGGTGCGTGAGGCCCCGTCGAATGATCTCTAAGTCCAGTGGAAGGACACCAGCAAGGACTTGCAGGGCATGCGTGCTCACTGTGCTGCAAGCTCGAGTAATGGTCAGAAGGATTGATCGGTGAATCGAGTCAATGATTCGTTTATTGACAACAGTTGTGGCTTTTTGATACCATGCGCCAGATGCATACGTGACTATTGGGGTGAAGATGGCTTTATAGAAAAGACGTAGCACCCGTCTGTCTAGGCCCCAGTCTCTGCGAGTGATTGGCAACCAATGCAGTGTATCGTCTGACTTTTGTACGCAAATATTTCAGGTGGTCCTGAAATGATAGATTTGGATCTAGAATCATGCCTAGGTACTTCAGCTGCTTTGAGAATTTAATTGTTTTCTGGTCAATCTTGATTTGTGGAGGCCGCCTGAGGTTGAGGCACCCCTTGAGCAGAATGGAGTTTGTCTTTGCAGGGGATATTCTAAGTTGATTTTTCTTTGCCCATTCCTGAAGGGGGGACAGAGCCCGGTTTGCCAGTGTCTCCAGTTGTGTCCTTGAGTCCGCTGACACTGTTAGTAAGAGGTCATCAGCAAAGGCCTGCGATTTTACCTCGTCAAGGTCTATAGCTAGGAAGGAGTCCATTACTATGTTCCACAGTAGTGGTCCAAGGACCGAACCCTGTGGACAGCCGCGAAATGTATTCTTGGAGAGGGTCCCATAGGGAGCAACAATCCTGATGGATCTGTTTGTGAGGTAGCTCTTGATGACCCTGTAGAGGTTGCCTGGGATCCCAGCGCCTCCGTAGCCAGGTGGGAAGGAGCAGCAGTGCGTAGCACATGTTTCTTGATTAGACCGGGGTTCGAGCCCATCACCACCAAATACGGAGGATGCGGAAAGGTCAGGGAATGACCACTGCATATCCCGGAGCAATATGGCCTTAGTTGCTAATGCTCCTGAAAACCAAATAACAGCCTGGGATCCCAGCAACCCGAAGCCTTGCCAAGATGCTTGGCCACCAAAGTGCATCGAAGGCCCCAGCAAAGTCCACGGCAATCACAAGGAAATACTTCTTGGTGCATCTTGTTACTTGTTCTTGTAGGTGTATTAAGGCATCCACGGCTGAGCGACCCCGCCTGAAGCCAAACTGGTTGGGTGAGGCCAGGCCAGCCCTGTCATAATATTGCTCTATTCGTCTATAGAGAAGGCGTTCAAGTAGTTTACTTGCAACTGTGAGAAGTGCGATCGGTCTGTACGATTCTGGGAGGTGTGGTGGTTTGGTCAGATTTTTCAGGATTAGTTTGACGTTTGCTTTCTTCCACGAAGTCAGGAAGGTGCCACAGTGAAGACAGAGGTTGAAGAGGTTGAGCAACAGGTTCGGGGAACACTGTACTGTCTTTTTGATGATTTCGGGCTCCAAGAGGTCTGGTCCAGGGCATTTATTTCCCCTAATGAGGGTGGCAGCACTCTTGAGCTCCTCCATGGTGAAGTGAGGTTCTGTCGTTGCTGTTTGATAGCTTTCATTTTCTAAGCAGAGTTGGATCTGCTCTGTTGTATCTGGTTGTATAGCCGGGTGGAAGACTGTGTCCAGGATTTTGGAAATAGTCTGCTCCCAGGTTGTGGACATGCCTCCTTGGGTCAATGTGGTGGCGGCAATAACTTCCCCTCGGGGGAGTTTATTCATGGTCAGTTTGTAGACAATTCCCCAGGGGTTCTCGTTTCCCATAGTGGAGACCATGCGCTCCCAAGATTGCTGTTTACAGCTTCTGATTTGGGCTGTGTAAGTGTTCCTTGCTTCTTTGTAGCGTTGTCGGAGTACTTCAACCTCTGCCGTCGGCCAGGAGCGCCTGGCCCGCTGAAAGGCCTTTCTTCTGGTTTGTGTTTCTTTCCGGAGTCGTTGCAGTTCTAGGTTCCACCACGGCACAGCCCCAGGGGTTGGATTTTTCTTTTTAATAGCGATGTCGCTTGTGTGCGTTATGATCTCTGTTATCTTGCTTTGGAGGTGATCTGGATCTTCGAGGCACTCAAGCTCCTCTGTCTCTGTTGTATGCTGGTTTTTAAGGTACTTTGGAAGAGTTCCCAGTTTGCTTTGGATATGGAGTATCTGTGAGTGGTTTGTATAGCTGCCGGTACTCTAGTCAGTGATCTGTTGAGTTGGAATGTAATGGCTCGATGATCAGATGTTGTCCAGGCCTCTTGGACGGACCAGTCGGTAGTATTATTAGCAATGTTCCTGGAAGCCAAGGAGACATCTATGGTGGCTTCCCACAGTGTATTACTAAATGTGGGCAGATTGTTTGGTTGGTTTAACACTGTCAACGTTGAATTTGCAAGGAACTCTTCCAATATAGTTCCGTTTCTGGTGCCATGTCTGTCTGGTGTGTGACTATGCCACATTGGTGACCGGCAGTTCATGTCTGCCCCTACTATAATTTTAGCGTTGGGAAGGGTGTCAGCAGCCAGTTGGAGGTATCTTGTGGCGAAAGTTATGTCTTCGCCCGGTCGACAGTAGAGGGCAATAACATAAAATGCCCCCAGAGCTGTGAGGTGGGCACATGCATGAGGTGGGCACCAGAGGTGAGGTGGGCACATGCAGCCCAGGCTGTGCAAAGCTGTGTGATTTTGGTCACCGTAATATCCGGATTTCTGACCGTGACTGCAGCCCGGGGGGTGTCGTCCTCGAATTGTACTATCTTGTAGGTCAAGGGGTATCCCCTGACTATCTTCATGTGTGAGTATGGCTCTTGTATTATCATGACATCTACATTCTCCTCTTCAGCCTTGATACGGATCTGATCCGCTACTGCTCTGGCCCTCTGTGCGTTGATCTGCAGAAATTTTACCTCTGTAGTATTGTATCCTCTAAGGCGCGTCCCCATAATCCAGCCTGGATTGGAACAAGCTCTTAATTTTCAGGTAGGTGGGGCACTTGTTATCCCTGATTGAGTGGGTGCAGTCCAGCTTCAGACTCTTGCAGTTGGTGCAGATTGGGTCAGTACTCTTGTTTGGGCAATCCTTGTAAGTGTGGCCTTTTGCCGAGCAGTGGCCGCATGTGGGTTCAGTCTGGGTGCAGGTGTGCGTTGTATGCCCATATTTACAGCACCTGAAGCATTTGGGTATGGCCACATGTTCACGGAAGCGGTGGCTGCCCCAATTTACATATACTCTGTTCTGGGTGTTTAATACTTTCCATGCTGCAGGCACAAGTTCAATTATCCAGTTTCGTTGAGTGCCATTCTTGGACTTGGTTGAATATTTTGGTGTCAGCAGTTCGTCCCTTCTGTGTTCTGGGAGAGCGGACATCAGGTTTCTTTGATAGATTTCCTCTGTTAGTTGATCCGGGGTCAGGTGTTTAGTAGTGAAATGTCTTTTAATATTGTACTCTTTCAACACTGAGACACTCTCCCGGCAGATGAGACAAATAGTCTCGTTATTTATGTTAGCAAAAAAATATTTTGTGTTCCATTCATTCTTCATTGAAGACGCGATGCTCTTTGTTGAATTTTTCGTTTTTTATTCATTTTTAAAAGGGCGTAAATATTATTTTTATCGCTACTGGCACCAAGATAATAACCGAAGATAACTAACTGCGGGATGACCATCAGAGAAAAGAGATTGGAACTGCGGCCGGTCAGCAGTCCTATCCTATTACTCCGCCACCGCAGCAAAGCCGTTGTCGTCATCACCGGTTGTCTGTTACTGTAGTTTCGCGCAGTTAGTTTATAATCGCAAATTATACCGTTATAAAAGCGCCCGTTGGCTCGCTCCGGTTCGCGCACAGTTTCAAATTCTATCTCGATTTGAACAATACAGAGACGATAAAACAATTTACAAGTCGACAAATTCTATAATGTATTACATATACAAATTTATTTTTCAAAAAGGCGTCGCAAAAAGCATAAAATAAGTAAACTTTTTCTGAAAATACAATTAAAGCTTGCGGGCTGCACAAAAATGTGCGGCGGGCCGCATGCAGCCTGCGGGCCGTAGTTTGCCCGGGCCTGATCTAGAATAACAAATAAGCAATAACTATGAATTCACCAGAAAATTATCCATAACTAAAATAGTAAATAAGTATGGCATCTATATTCTTTGATACAATGGATCCCATCTTCATAATGAAGATGGGATCCATTCTATATCAGATGATATGCCTCTTAAATACATGACTTCACTGATAAAAAAATTCACATTTTGAACATCTTAAGAGCAGATTAGAAACACAAAATCTGGCCACCTTGGGGCAACTGGAGCAACCACTTTTATTCTTTATATGAATGTTAATATAAAGTACCTCATCTTTTTTATTGGACTTTTTTCTTTTCTTTTTTTTGGCTGATGCTTTACAAGCTTGCTTTCTTGCATCATATGCCACTAATATTAATAATAATGATTCAGGGAGATCCCTATGGTTTGGAGATGTGTGAATGTTCCCAATACATGAATAATTACAGAGTTTTCTCCTGGAACAGAAGTTAAGCTAACAGCTTAACTTCTGTTCTAGGGAAAATAATGAAGTCACTAAAAAATAGCCATGCTATATCTTATATGCTTTTTACTGTCCTCAAGTTTTATTAAGTTCTATCAGCTGACATACCTACACTATTGTGGTTTTTAGTAGTTTCCTGATTTTCAATATCTTATGCTCTCTCACTTGCCTAATTTTCACTGTCCTTTATTTTGTTTTATTGGCTTCCATTTTGTGCATATTTGCAAATTTTTATTTATCCATTATTTCATTGTTGTTTCATTATTTTGTTTTTTTACTTTCGTTGTTTCATTATTGAGAATGGAGAAAAACTATTTCCAAACATACCACTATATCTTTTCCTTTATGGGATTCAGGTTCTTTCCTACTCCATCAGCCATTTTCACCACTTCACATATTGGGCTATATTTACACACATTAATGTGTGTGTGAATGGTGACCCCTGTGTTGGACATTTTACCATGTCCAACAAAGGAGTCGCCATTCTCTTTGCTTTATACACTGTAATAATTATCTTCTTATCTCTGCAGGCAAAGTTTCTCTTTTTTTTTTTTTTTTTTTTTTTTTTTTATGGAAAACCCCAAACACGAAAGGTATCAAAACCTATAGTACTTAGTACCACGCATGGGTTGAAGGAGAAGTATGGGAGAAGGGGGATGCCGGAAACTTTGCTCTAGAGACTAAACATGGGTTTCACCACTTCAAGCCTCCAATAAGCAAAGTGGTGGTATTTCACCGGTTGATGAAAGTCATCTACCACCTAATCATGGACACAATAATTTCTCTATATCCTTGCACCATATGGCTTATAATAAAAAAAAATAATAATAATAATAACAACCCATAGCTGTTTCTGGAAGCTTATCTGCATCCAAATAATTTTTTGTTTGACAGTACAATTATTGCCCATAGGCATTTGTACTGTCAAGCAAGAAATTATTTTTCCTTATCAACTACCTTGAGTATGGTGCTATCCAAATGCAGCACCTTGGCATTTGTCAGTGCTAAATATCAATTGCGCACTCTGTCAATAATCACTGTGATCTCCTTTGTATCATCAATCAACTTGGATATCTAACTTGGGATACCTGCATCAATGTGATTGATAAATACTAAAAACAGTGACTGCCCAATACTGACCCCAGTGGCACCCCATTTATCCCATCGGTCCATTTATCCTAAATACTAAAAACAGTGACTGCCCAATACGGACCCCAGTGGCACCCCATTTATCCCATCGGCCATTTATAGCAACCCTTTTGTCCATGGAAGTAGCTTATCCCTAATGGCACATTGCTCCAATTTATGCAACGATTTTTCATATGGTACAGCATTGGAGGCCTTATTGAAATTGATGTGTAGGATGTGAAAATTCTTCTTTGCATCCAGTATTTTTGTTTATTCCAGAGTTACCAATTGAATTGGTCAGATGTGATTTCTCTTTAACAGATCCATGTTGTGATTGCCTTATAGCTTCAATGCTGTCAAGAAGAGCTTACAATATTTCTTTTGACTATTACTGACCTTTATTGATTGTCCATTATTGGCTATCGACTCCATAACTATTGACTCTTTAGTTTCTCTTGCACAAAAACCAAACTTACTTTTCAGACTTATACATCTGTGTTTGTCATAATCAAAACTTGACTGTTGCCTTTCACTGTCAAGACCGAAAGAGCCTCTATCACTCACCATATTATTGGAAACAATGCGAATTTAAATGAACTATTTACCTTTCTTAAGCAGATACAAATATATGATTTTTTATGGCACCTCCATAGCCAGGTGGGCAGGAGCAGTAGTGCGTAGCACGTGCTTCTTGATTAGACTGGGGTTCGAGCCCATGACCACCAAATACGGTAGATGCGGAAAGGTCAGGGAATGACCACCGCATATTCCCGGAGCAATATGGCCTTAGTTGCTAATGCTCCTAAAAACCAAATAACAAACAACATATGATTTTTTATGATGGCAAATTGGAACAAATTTTTATATAAAAACATGTCATAGGAATAGGCACATTTTGGCCCCAGTTGCCCTTGTGCCCAAACACACCAATACCAATACTTGACTGTTGATAAGTTTCATTATGCCTGAATGTAATATTTTACATATTGGGATATATTCACACAGTAATGCACATTTTACTATGTAAAATGTGCATAGTACTTTTGTCTGTCTATAGCAAGGTCCACACATGGTTTTTACCTTGAATATGGTAAGTCAAAGTCAACTCATAGCTATGTTTGGTTTTCAGTTTTATTTCATTTGTTCTCCGTCAAGTCAGCAATAAATGATGTGCACTGCGAACATATATTTTGTAATTAATAAATTTTTTTTACAAAATTAAAACATTATAATAGTACATAACTGATCACTCACACTAGAAAGAAGTTTATGGACTTATTGGATGATTGTTTTCTATAGCAGCATGTTTGAGAGGCAACTAAAAGAAGTAATACTTTTGATCTGATTATCCATGCATTAGAAATCTGCAGATAAAGGAACCACTAGGTGGCACTGATCACAGTGTAATGGTGTTGGATTTAATTAGAGATGCAACTACCATAAAGGGAAGGGTTTTTGCTTTCGTAAGGATGACGACAGTGGTCTCAGACAGTTTTTAAATTCTATACAATGGTGATGATGTTACCAACAGCAAATTCTAAATGGGAAGCATTCAAGGAATTAACCATGGAAGCTACTAGCCTTTTCTTACCAATTAAGAAATACTGTTCATGGTTTAGGCCTAAGTGGATGTCAGATGAACTGATGAGACTCGTGATAGAGAAGAAAAATGCACGGGATGCATATAAATTATCAGGCAACGCAGAGGCCTATGGTAGATGTAAACTAGTCTGTAATCAAGTTGCAAAGGAGACAAATGTATATGCAGTATTTTGCATATACATTCACACTTGAAGAATTCTCTAGGTAAGTGAGAACGAGAGTAGCCTGTGCGGATGCAGCTTTTTTGCCGCTCCTGGAACAGAGAAGTTTTTCCTGATTTATTTTCTGATTTATTAGCTTAAATTGGCATATTAACTTATTTTCTAGAGTAGCTTTATATTCCTAGTTACGATACTTAGTTTAAAGTTTAACTTAGATAGAGATTTTGTAGGTATTACTTAGTAACGGTACCAAATCCACGTGTTACAAATTGCAGCTCCATTGAACGAGAGGTTTTTTTAACCTTATTTAGTCAATTTATTAACCAATTGTTATATCAAATTATTTTCTATAAGTAGCTTATAGACCTAGTCAGGATCCTAAGTTTATTCTAAATTGAGACAGCGAGATTTGGTAGTTAATCAATACTTAAGAGTCCGTAGAAGTACCGTTCGTAACTTACCGCCATTGTTACGCGATACAAAATATCTCGAATAACTCGATAGCATAAGCTTAGTATAGTATAGTGATTAATATAATATAATATTGTCCATTAATCAGTAAATCTATTAATCTTGTTAAACTTATTGTCAATTAAATTGTACTTTTTACTATATATATATATAACGACTTAGAGTACAAACGTAACAAATACTTAATACATAACTATAGTGGTACACGTTGATACGGAAGTTATATAAAGGGAACTCGTACATAACACTCGATACCGAAAAATAAATATAGCATTATAACTATTATAACTGTGTTGGGATATAAGTTTAAGGATTTAATTTTGTTCTGAAATTAAAATTTTATTGAAATTAAATCAGAATCATGACTCAGACCAGAGCAGCAAAGCAAAAGGCTCAAGCTAATGGGAGTGCTGTGGCTCAGGGGAGAACTGAGGGGGGCAGTTGCCCTCTGAATCACAGCCTTTTAAAATGCACTGTTTGCTTGATGTTTGCGGATCAATCGGCTACGGGACATGATACTGCCATGGGGGATGTCTTTGTGTGTGCGCGATGTAAGGAGTGCAAGGAAATCAGGCGACAACTCAGCGTAGTTATGGGCCTATATGAGAGCTTCAAGGATAGGGTGGATGCCCTCGAAGGAAATAAATTGAGGGGCCCATCAAGCTCTCAGCTGCCCACATCAATGCCAGAGCTTGCACTTGGTCATCATGCAACACAGAGGCAGCCCCCTAGGCAGAATGCGCTGGTCCCACAAGAACTAGTAGTTGTTGGTGACTCTATTGTCAGGGAAACGGGGAACATGCTTTGTAAAAAGGATAGGTGGAACAGGACCAGGGTATGTCTGCCAGGGGCAAAAGTTGATGACGTTGTAGAGTGGATATCATCTTTTAAGGGCACAAAAGGTGATATAGTTGTACACGTTGGCACTAATGATATTAAGAGTAGGAGACCGGCGGAATTACTTAACAAGTACAGGTCACTGTTGAAAAAAAGCTGTGAATTAGGGTTGAATTTGAAAGTGTCTGCAATTCTGCCCAGGCACAATAGGAGGGAGTATATGATGAGAGCCTTGTCGATAAATTCGGCCCTGGAAAGATTGTGCAAGGCTCAAGGGGTAGAATTTTTTTCAGCCTGGTCTGTACTTGTTAACAGGAGAGACTGCTTCTACAGGGATGGGATACACTTAAATAGAAAGGGTGCAAGAATATTTGCTGATGCTGTCGAGGCAGTGTTAGGTGGGTCGGAAAACTGCTAGATTGGGGGGATACAAGGACTAATAGATTAACAGTAGCCACTGGCAGAGGTGGAAAGGATTCTTGCACTGCTTCTATTGAAATGAGCAGCAGCCTGGAAAACAAGATGTGGGATATTTCAGAGACTGCTGGGAGTCATCGCGGAACAGGTAAACACATCGGTTGTATTAGGGCAGCTAAGAATAAGAACAGGTGCATGTATACTTGCATGTACACAAATGCTAGAAGTTTGGTAAATAAATTTGATGAATTTGAGGTATTGCTCAAAATATCAAAGGCAGATATTGTTGGGATATCAGAGACGTGGTGTCACACAGATATAAGGAATGCAGAACTGGAATTTGGGGAATACAATGTGTATAGAAAGGATACACAGGACAGGAGGGGAGGAGGGGTTATGCTATTAGTTAAGAAAAACATAAAATCCAAGGAAGTGAAGCCAGTCGACATCGCTGGACAGTGCAGTTTCGAGTGCGTTTGGTGGGACACAAGCATAGGGAAATCAAAATTGAGAGTAGGAGTGTGCTATAGGCCTAATGACTCTGATGAGTATAATAAGATACTGTACAGGGAAATAGAGTGGGCCAGTAAATCAGAGAGCCTTATAATGGGGGATTTTAATTTCCCAGATATTGACTGGAATTTATGGGTTGGTCACTCACACACTAGCAAGGCTTTTGTGGATTTATTGTATGATTGTTTTCTACATCAGCATGTTCATGAGGCAACAAGAGGGAGCAATACTCTTGATCTGATTATCAATAGTGATTCTTCATGCATTAAGAATCTGCAGATAAAGGAACCACTAGGTGGCAGTGATCACAGTGTGTTGAAGTGGTATTTACTCAAGGAGGTAACTACCATCAGAGGTAAAGGGAAGGGTTTTTGCTTTCGTAAAGGCGACTATGATGGTCTGAGACTGTATTTAAATTCTATACAGTGGGACCACCAACTGATGATGTTACCAACAGCAAATTCAAAATGGGAAGCATTCAAGGAACTAATCTTGGAAGCTACCAGGCTTTATGTACCAACTAACAAATATTATTCAAGGTTCAGGCCTAAATGGCTGTCAGATGAACTAATGAGACATATGGCAGAGAAGAAAAATGCATGGGATACATACAAATTAATGGGTGACGGGGAAGCCTATGATAGATATAAGTTGGTCTGTAACCAAGTCAGAAAGGGGATTAGGCAGGCAAAGGCAATTTATGAGAAATCCTTGGCAAAGGATGCAAAGAAAAACAGAAAAGAGTTCTTTACCTATTTAAACTCAAGAAGAAAAGGGATGAATCAGATTGGTCCACTGGATATTGATGGTTCAACAGTTGAGGATCCTGCTCAGGTAGCTAACAAACTAAATGAGTATTTTGCGTCTACATTCACACGAGGAGTTATTCAGGGAAGGGAATGCCGGAGGCGAATTAAACTCTGGCAGCGAGCTAGATGATTTTGTAATAACTGAGAGGAAAGTGGAGAAATTGTTGAGGATAAACATAAAAAAGGCACCCGTGGTGGATGGGATCTATCCAGTTATATTAAAGGAGGCAGCAAAGGAAGTAAGCAAACCCCTAGCCATAATTATGAGAGCTTCTTTGGACTCAGGGGAGGTACCCATAGACTGGAGATGTGCAAATGTAACCCCAATTCACAACGGCGGGTCAAAGGCTGACACAAGTAATTATAGACCTGTTAGTTTAACTTCTGTTCCAGGAAAATTAATGTAGGCACTGGATAAAGAAGCACTGCAGGATCATCTAGACAAGAATTCAGTTATAGCTCAGACACAGCACGGTTGTGTTAAGGGAAGGTCTTGCCTGACCAATTTGATTGAATACTATGATGTAGTCACAAAAGAACTGGATGCAGGGAATAACTTTGGTATTATATATTTGGACCTTAGAAAGGCTTTTGATACTGTTGCACATGGAAGACTGCTACACAAATTGGAGCAGTGTGGCATTGGAGGCAAATTGCTGCTATGGATAAAGGGATGGTTGAGTGGCAGAAGACAGAGAGTAGTAATCAATAGACACTGCTCAACGTGGACTAAAGTTATTAGTGGAGTTCCTCAGGGTTCAGTGTTGGGTCCGTTGTTGTTTTCTGTATTTAATTTTTATAAATGATATTGATGATGGTATATCAAGCTTAATGTCCAAGTTTGCAGATGATACAAAGGTTGCAGGGTTGTTAAGGACACTACTAATGCTATGCTGCTGCAACAGGATCTGGAAAGGTTGAGCAGATGGGCTGAGAGGTGGCAAGTGAAGTTTAACATTGACAAATGTAAAGTACTACATATGGGAAACAGTAACCCCAGATCAACGTATCAACTCTGCGGTACTACACTGATAGTGGTGGAGAATGAAAAGGACCTGGGGGTAATTGTGCAGGCAGATATGAAGTTCTCTGAGCAGTGCAGACGGACAACAAGAGTAGCTCATGGTGTCTTGTCAATGATATATACAGGAATTTTTCTAGCAGGGATAAGCAGGTCATTATTCCCTTGTATAAGGCAATGGTCAGGCCACACCTTGAGTACTGTATACAGGTCTGGAGGCCTCATTTCAAGAAGGATGTAGAGCTGCTGGAACGAGTACAGAGAAGGGCAACAAGATTAGTGATTGGAACAAAGGGTTGCTCTTACGAAGAAAGGCTTAAGTTTTGCAAATTACAGAGTCTGGAGACTAGGCACCAGTGATGTGATCTGATAGAGGTGTATAAGGCCTTGAATGGTTTGAGCATGCTCAATGCCGACAGGATTCTTCCTCTTGCTCAGAATAATCACCTCAGGGGACATAAATTCAAATTGAGGAAAGACAGATGTCGGATAGATGTGCGGAAATTTGCCTTTAGCCAGCGGGTAGTTGGTTGGTGGAACAGACTTCCATCACTTGTTGTTGAAGTTGATAGGCTCAACTGGACAGGTATTTCGAACGAACGGAGGGGTGGAATGGGAGTGGTGGGTTTTTTTTTTTTTTTTTTTTTTGGCTGATGCTGAATAAGCTTGCTTTCTTGCATCATATGCCTCTGTTAATGCTAAATGGAGGCCAGAAGTTGCCATTGTTGAAGTTTATCAAACTTCAACAGAGGGCTAAATGATTTTGTAATAACTGAGAGGAAAGTGGAAGAGAAATTGTTGAAGTTAAACATAAGAAAGTCATCTGGGATGGATGGGATATATCCAGTTATATTAAGTAAAGCATCGAATGAAGTAAGCAAACCCTTGTTTGTTGTTGTTGTTTTGTTTGTTATTTGGTTTTTAGGAGCATTAGCAACTAAGGCCATATTGCTCCGGGATATGCGGTGGTCATTCCTTGACCTTTCCGCATACTCCGTATTTGGTGGTGACGGGCTCGAACCCCGGTCTAATCAAGAAGCATGTGCTACGCACTGCTGCTCCTTCCCACCTGGCTACGGAGGCGCCCAAGCAAACCCTTAGCCATAATTATGAGAGCATCCTTGGATTCAGGGGAGGTCACTACTGTCTGGAGAAGTACAAATGTATCTCCAGTTCACAAAGGGGGACATGAGTAATTACAGACCTGGTAGTTTAGCTTCTGTACCAGGGAAAATAATGGAGTCACTGGTTAAAGAAGTAATGCAGGATCATCTGAACAAGATTGTGGTTATGGTTCAGACACAGCATGGGTGTGTTGAGGGGAAATCTGGTCTGTTCAATTTGATTGGATAGTATGATGTGGTCACAAAGGAACTGGATGCAAGGAATAATTTTAATATCATGTGCTTAGATTTTGCACATAAAGGACTGCTGTATGGGTTGGAGCTGTGCGGCATTGGGGGCGGGTTGCTGCTGTGGATGAAGAGATGGTTGAGTGGGGGAAGGCAGAGTGGGTATCAGTGGACACTCTATGCTCTTTGTGGACGGTATTATTAGTGGGGCTTCCCGGGTTCGGTTTTGGGCCCATTGTTGTTTTCTATATTTATCAGTGGTATTGATGAGGGTAAGTCAGGCTTAATGTCCGAGTTTGCAGATGATACAAAGGTTGGCAGGCTTTTTAATAGCAGCATGAAACTGTAACAGAGTCTAGAAAAATTAGGCAGACAGGCTGAGAGGTGGCAACTGAGGTTTAGCCTTGGCAAATGCAAGGTGCTGCATATGGGTAGCAGTAATCCCAGAGAAACATACCAACTGTGTGGTACTGCATTCAGGGTGTTAGAGAGTGAAAGGGACGTGGGGGTAGTTGTGCAGTCAGATATGAAGTTTTCTGATCAGTGCAGACAGGCTACCAAGATTGTTCATGAGGTTTTTTAGCAATATACAGGAATTTTGCTAGCAGAGATAAGGAGGTGATTATCCCTTTGTACTGTATACTGGTCTGGAGGCATCATTTTAATAAGGACGTAGAGCTACTGGAACAAGTACAGGAAGGAAAACAAGATTGGTGAGGAGAACAAAGGGGTACCCTTACCAAGAAAGGGTTCAGTTCTGCAAATTGCAGTGTCTGGAGACTAGGCTCTTGCGAGGTGATCTGATTGAGGTGTTTAAGGCTTTGAATGGTTGAGCAAACTTAATGCTGTTGGAATTCTTCCTCATATTCAAATTATGCATTTGAGGGGGCATAAATTCAAACTGAGGAAAGACGGTTGTAGAATAAATGTGCAGAAAATTGCCTTTAGCCAGGAAGTGTTGATTGCTGGAACAGACTTCCATCTGTCCTTGGGGAAGTTGATAGCTTAAATAAATTCAAGGAAGAACTATACAAACTTTTGTAGGGAATGGATAAATGAATAGGTGAAGTGGGAAGTGTTTTTTTTTTTTTTTTTTTTTTTTGCTGATGCTATATAAGCTTGCTTTCTTGCATCATATGCCACTATTAATGCTTAGTGCTAATGCTTTCCCTAAAAACCCTTTAATACATTATTCATTATTGCCTAGAATCTCCAGTCATATTGCATGTACCCCACTCCTGATGGTATCCTGCAAAGATGATAAAATTTTCCACATTATAGAAAATTGGAAGTATTTTCTGTCTCAGTAGTATCTGGTAATATCCAGAATTTAGATATAATGTTGGGAACAGTTTGCCACCTTGTACACAGTGCAGCAAATCTGCTTTGTTTAGAGGGAAGGTGATAAGGACTGTCACTTTATGCAGTGTCCTTAGGTCTAGAACACTGCTTAGATATCTATTTGGCTTTTCAGCTGTTACAAAGGGACTATTACAATTGGATGTTGATAGCTCTATAATCCCTGTTTGCTGATACACATTAAGTAATTCCTGTATTCTATCCTCATAAATGATGGGCATCCTTGTGTTTTATATGGATAGGCTTCTCAGAGGTAACTTTCACCTAATGCCGAAGAAAAGCTGCACAGGAGAGAGCATAAAACTGCTCTCTCCAGTGTTGTAAGGAATAATTGACTGAATGGAGTTGCTATTAATTCCTTTGATCCATTTTTCATTTAATCTAAAGGCACGGTAGCAGCAGAAGAATAATCATCCTTTATAATTACGGTTTACATCTGATAGTCTTTTCTTTCCTTACCACTGTGATATTCTCTCCAAAATCCAAAGCACTGCTATGTGAGAAAATCTTGGCCTAGTATCAGTTCTGGAATTGCCTTCCTCCTCTGCTCCAAGATATATGCTCTAATCTTTAGACATGTAGATGACTCAGGAATGTCAAATCTTATCTCAGTTATCTGCTTAGCCTTAGCTCTTTCCTTCATTACACCACATAGGTTGACATTGGTCACTCAGGTCCTTGCTGAACATATATGAGGTGTGTAATGCAAAAAATTGTCCACAAGAGGTCTGCAAATAAGAGACCTGAGCTCCAGAATTGAGTAGCATACACTTTTATTTAGTCAATGAGTACGTACAACCCACAACAGAATCTAGTTTGCTCAGTAGTTTCTTCCAGCGGATGGAAATCCATTAAGGTTTTCCCCTGCATGGATTCATATCCTTTTGACTGCTCCAAATATTCTTATGTGAGCAAATGAGTGACCAAAGTTTTTGCTTCTCCCTTTCAAAATTGGTTCATAATTGGTTCGAGGTTACAGCATGTGATAGCTGAAAATTTTGAGCTCCTGAAAAAGGATAACTTTTGGAAAATTTTGATGATTTTTTACTTAATCAACATACTAAATTGTGTTTTAAAAATTGTTTTGTCCTAATCACAAAGTTTTGAATTTAGCTAAGGATTTGATGTTGGAACTTAATATTCATAGAACCTTTGTTATCAGTGATTTTAGCAGAAACATTGCATCTCATAACTATTAACTTGTAGTGTAGTACATCATAATAGTAATTGCAGTGTTTTAAACGGTGTTTTTTTTTTTTTTTTTTATGTTCTTAATCACATAGGCTAGCTATTTTTGTATTTAGTTAAGCATTTAAAAAGTCAGTAACATTTATTATAAACGGAATAATGTAATACATACTGCATAGCATAATCTGGGAATAGTGTAGCATTATTATACTCTTATCCTGTAGTTTTTGTGGCAAATTTTAAATTAAATTTAGACTAGAATCATTACTCAAATGAAAGCAGCAAGGCAAAAAGCTCATAGTAGCTGAAATGCTTTGACTTGAGAGAGAGCCACCATTGGCAGCTCTCTTCCGAATCAGAGCTACATTCAGTATACTACTTGTTGCCTTTTTGTGGAGTTATCTGTAGAGGAACATAATATATCCAACAGGGGATGTCTTTGTGTGCTTTATCATAGAGAGTCTGGAGAGATTAAGTACCATTTCATTGTTCCAAAGGCCTTATATGAGGGGTTTGGGGAACAGGATTGATGCCCTTGAAGAAATTAAAAAGAGGGACCCATCAAGCAAGCATAACACTGGAGTCTACACTTGTGCATTATGTGACACAATGAAATCCTCCATGGCAAAAAGTGTACCGACAATAGCTACTTCCTGTGGAAGTAGCTATTGTTAGTAAATTTGTGAATGAATTTTGTTGCTATTGTTGGTAAATTTGTGTATGAAAGGAAAAAGAGTTAGTCTACTAGCAAAAATGGGTCAGTGCCAAAAAATTGCTTCATTATCCAGTGATGGTGGTGAAGTTCGATTTATTTCTTCTGCATATTCTCTTACCTATAATAATTTACCATTTTTAGCCCTCTTTCGGTCTTTCGAAAAATGTCTAAAGAGAGCCCTATAATAATAAAGGACCCATGTATCTGTCTGTCAGTGCCATAGCTCCAAGATCATGAAATCCAGAAATTTGAAACTTTTTGTGCATATTAAAGGAAAGCAAGGAATATGAACCTATGTTATTTTACTTAAATTCATTGATTCCTTCTTGAGTTATTAAAATTTCTAAATATAAATTAGCATCTTCTGTAAGAAGGCATCATTATTGTTTGAATAGAGGTAAATCTTTCTCTTAGTAAATGAAACTATATATTTTGTACTTTTCATTTTAAACCAGTTTGCTTTGAAAATCTGAGTATTAATTAATATCAGTATTGTAAACAAAAGAGGGTGAATGAAAAAATTCGTTCAAACTACCCACCTCCAAAGCACAGGGAAGTTTATTCCAATAATTGATTACTCTTTGGCTGAATGCAAAATTTCTGCACAACTGTTCTATAGCCATTCTTTTTCCAGTTTTATTCTATGCCCCCTTATCTGCTTCACCCCCAGAAAGAGTAAAGATGCCATTAGCATTAAGTTGACATAGCCCCTTTTAAGCCTTATGCACTTCAATTAGGTCACCCTGAAAATGCCTGCTTTCCAGAGACTGCAATACACAGAATCCCATTTAATGTTGTCACTCATCTCTGCACCCTTTCTAACAGATCTATGTGGTTAAGAATATAGATCTGTTTCTAACAGATCTATATTCTTAAAATGAGGTTTCCAAACTTATATGCAGTATTCCTTATGTGGCCTAATATAGTGAGATAATCACCATTATCCCATTGCCTTACACAGTGGGATAATCACCTCCTTGTTTCTGATCGCAAAGTTCCTATATATCATTGACAGAGTGCCCCGGGGGTGACGCTGGGGCTAAAGTTCGGAAAGCTATATATTTTGCTTGCTGATTAGTAAGTGCTGAATATTCTGTGTGATACGCAGGAGTTCTTGCTTCCGTTGCCCAAAGCTGATTGTCAGTGTCTAGGCTCACACCTCCTCGTGGTCCGGGGCGGGCAGGTAGGGGTGAATCCCCTGCCTGGCTAAGTTGAGCCTGATTAGGGGACGAGGCTTCTTGTTTATCTTGACTCAAGAGGGGAGTTTCAAATTATTCTCCTCTTGAGGTCCTTGGAGCATTTCTGTGCCATCGGTTTTGCTTGTTAATTGAGTTAAAGTTTAGCATTTCCGTGCCCTTTCGGATTTGCTTTAGTTAAAGTTGAGCATTCTGTGCTATTGGAATTGATAAATTAAAATCGAATTGAGTTGAGCACTCCGAGGTTACGGATTGCAAAGATAACCAGTTGAGTTGAGTTGCCTTGTTCAAGCTAACTATAGTTACTCCTGGGACCCCACCCGTTTAACTTGGGTGGTGGAGTTTTTATCACGTGGATAGATTTTCGCGTGTTTTAATTTCCATTAAGTTCGGTCTGGATCTGAAGCTCTTTGCTCATTTACAATATTGTGTAAATATTGTAAATATTTAATTGTTCCTCATTTTTAGGTGCAACTTTTAATTGTAAATAACTGTTTTTATGTATACAATGTCTTCATCTAGTGATGAAGATGATATAACTGATAAGGAATCGTTGATGGTCATGGACGGGGTCACTGATAATGAACCTGAAGGGTTAGTGTCGGAACAGTTGGTAGCACAGGTACAAGAACCAATTGGAGATAATATTTTTTCGGGCAAGACTTTGCAGCGGACCCCAATTAAGACTAGGTCGTTGTCTCTTCCAAGTACTTCACATACTCAAAAGGAATCTAAGAAAAAGAAGAGGAAGCAAGGGGAAATGACCTCAGATTGTGGTGGCTTAAGCGATAGGGAAAAGACCAAGAAAAAGAAGAATATAAATAAAGATAACGTTGATGAAAACTTTGATTATATTTTCAAGGCTAGAGAACGGCTTAAAGAGTTTCTCTGGGACACAGATAGTAATGTACCAATAATAGCGATAAAAACAATATTGGATATTTGGGATATTGTTGAAAAGAAGGCGCATCAAGTACATGTTGAGAATGTGTTATTAAAGGAAAATCTGAAGAAGAAAGTGGATCGTTATGAAAGTTATTCATCTGTAGTGTCAAAGAAAGTGGAAGAAAGAGTTAGTGTTCCAAAAGTTATGATCGTAAAAGCCACCTCGAGTAGACATAAAACTAGTGATGAGGTAAAAGTTGATATATTAAAAGAGGTAAGACCTATGTTAGCGACGGTTAAGGTCAGAAATATAAGACCTATTAGAGACTGTGGGGTGCTTATAGAAGCAGATACAACAGATGACCTTATGAAAATCAAGACTTGTTCCAAATTGCAAGAACTTGGATTAAAGTCTACTGTGCCGAAGCCGATCTATCCGAGGATTGTCATATTTGATGTTGAATCGGACATTGAAAGAGAAGAACTTCTGAGTCAAATTTGGCAAGGAAATTTCAAAGAAAGTTTAACTGAAAAGAAATTTAAAGAGTGTGTGGAGATATTAACGGTTAATAAAAATAAAAAGACTCAGTTAAATAACTGGATACTCCAGGTGAATAATGAATTGTGGGAAAGATTAAGTGATAGAACACGTCTATTTATACGGTGGTCCGCCTGTAAATTTAAAGAAGTTTTTGCTGTTGTTCAATGTTTTAAATGTCTTATGTTTGGCCATGTCGCAAAGTATTGTAAGAGAGAAATGCTTTGTGGACACTGTGCAAAGTCAGGTCATACATTTAGAGATTGTGTAGACCGAAGTAATGAGCCTACTTGTGGAAATTGTTTAAAGAAGGGAGTGAAGGCTGTACATGTTGCGGTGAGCAGGGAATGTCCAGAATATATTAAGGCGACTGACAACTTTAAAAAGAAGATTAATTATGGATAGAAACATTAAAATTTTGCAACTTAATGCACAACGTTCTAAGGCAGTCGCCGCCCAGTTGCACAAAGCAATGGAAACGGAGGACATGGACATCGCCTTGCTGCAGGAACCTTACTCTGTGGATGGTCAGGTGAGGGGATATCCTGTCGGATATAGAATTGTTTATGAAGGTAATAGACCTACAACAGCAATTATAGTTAGAAATAAAGAGTATGTGGTAACTAGAATAAAATCTATGTGTAGTGAGAAGTATTTATGCTGTGAAGTGATATGTAATATTGGTAGGTTTTATTTTGTAACAGTGTATTGCCCACCATCTGAAGAAATAGAGCCATATATAACTTATTTAGAAAAGTTATACAGAGTGTTGGGTTCTTGTGGCGTGGTGGTGTCCATTGACTCCAATGCTAACTCTCCCCTATGGGGTAGTAATGTCTCTAATGATAGGGGTCAGATACTAGAGGAGTTAATTGCTGCCTCTGGGTTAGAGGTGGTTAATGTTTCAGGGCATGGACCTACCTATTCGTCAACGCATGGACAGTCATTTATTGATTTGACGATGGCGACTTATTCGGTCGTGCATAAAATTAAGGATTGGAAGGTGATCGAGAACTTAACTACTAGTGACCACAATGGCATTTCTTTTGTTATTGAAAGTATTGATAATGTGAGAAAATGTTATGATATAGATAGATTTAAGATAAACAGTGCGACATGGACCAGATTTGACACTGAATTTGAACAGAATGTTATACAGGTGGACTGGACTCAATTATCATCGGAAGAAATGGTTAAAAGTTTAACTGAAATGTTACAAAAGTGTTGTAATAGGTGTTTGAAGAAAAGGAAGGGTGTAAATAGGCCTGTGTTCTGGTGGACAATGGAGTTGACTCAGAAAAGGAAAATAGTGTTTAAGAAAAGGCGCCAATTTCAAAGACTTAGGAGATCTGGTGATATTGAAATGTGTGAAATCGTAAAAGATCAGTATAGAGTTCTCAGACGTGACTACGTTCATGCCATCAACAAAACTAAGATTGAGAAATGGAGAAAATATGTATGTGAGCAAGGATCTAAGGATCCGTGGAATTCTGTTTTTAAATTAATCAATAATAAACGGCAAATTTTAGATGTTTCCTGTTCTATAGGAGTAGCGGAAGATGAGACTTTGACATGGGAAAGGTCTGTAGACCGGATCCTGGATGACCTCTTTCCGGATGACCTAGAAGAAGAAAATGATTTGCATAGGCAGATTACTGAAGCAAATAGAAGGTATAATTCGCTTACATTAGAAGAACCTTTCACAAATGAGGAGGTTGGGAATGCCGTGTCCCTTGCAAGGGATGGCAAATCGCCGGGCCTGGATAAAATTGAAGTTGTTGTAATAAAAAGAACTTATGAAAAATTTCCTGAAGTTTATACAATATTGTATAATAAATGTTTAGATGAGGGAGCTTTCCCGTCGTGCTGGAGAAGGGCACAAGTTAAATTATTGATCAAAAATATGGATAAAATGTTAAATGAGACCAGTTCATATCGTCCCATTGCTCTCCTTTCGGTCATGGCAAAAATTTATGAACGGTTATGTATAAACCGATTGATGATTAGTTATAATAATAAAGGCCTAGCATCTAGTAAACAATATGGTTTCAAGAAAGGTCTTTCGACTGAAGATGCGGCCTATAAATTGGTCCAGATTGTGGAGAGCTGTGGGAAGAGATATGCGCTGGGTATTTTTGTTGATTTTAAAGGTGCCTTCGACAGATTATGGTGGGGGAGCGTCCTTAATAGGATTAGTAGAACAGATTGTTCCAATAAAATATATTCTGTGTTTAAGGATTATTTTAGTGAACGACAAGTTGTTGTTAAAACAAGATTTAGTGAGGTGAGCAGGAAAATATATCGAGGTTGTCCTCAGGGCTCGGTGATAGGCCCTTTTGCTTGGAACATGGTATTCGATGAATTTTTGAATGAGGAAATATCAGATGTGGAAAGTATTGCCTATGCAGATGATTTGGTTATGATTGTCTCTGGAAATGCCAGATCACAAGTTGAAAGTAAGGCTGATGAGGCTTTAAGAAAGTTAGCAGACTGGTCCAAAAAACATAAGTTGTTAATATCTAATGAAAAGACTGTCCAAATGTTATTAAAAGGAAAACTGAGTATGAATCGGGCTCCTACTGTGAGGCTTCTGGGTGATGCAGTTCGTTACGTGAGAGTAACTAAATATCTTGGACTCAAAATAGAAGAACGGTTGTATTTTACCGAACATGTTAAGTATTTAAAAGAAAAAATTCGGACACTGTATGCTAAGCTCCGGAGGTTGGTGCGTACTGAATGGGGGATAAAGGGTAGAGCCATAAATCTATTATATGAATGTTTGTTCCTTCCAATTATAACGTACGCCTCTGGGGCTTGGGTGCACAGGATACCAATCATAATAATTCAAAAACATTTGATCCAAGCGCAAAGATTCGCATTATTAGGAATAACTCGAGCATGTCGAACTGTCTCCTCAGAGGCCTTGCAGGTGGTCTCGGGCAAGGTCCCTGTTCAGTCAATGGTTTTGTTGGCAGGTCTGCTGTTCCTAACAAAAAGAAATATAAATAGAACATATTTAGGTATAACATCTTGTCCTGATTATACAAGGACTTATTCTAAATTAGATGTAAAATTGGAAAAGAAAAGGATTATGAAAGAAATTTTAATTAAATGGCAGGAAAATTGGGATATGTCCGATAAAGGACGACAGACCTATGAGTTCTTTCCGAGTGTAGAAATTGTGGATATGAAGAAGAAACCATGGCTACAGTTTGGATTGAACTCGATGTTTCTATTGACTGGACATGGACTCGCCTTGAGGCTAAATCAGTTGGGGCTGGTGGACAGTGGACTTTGTCATTGTGGTAGTCCAGAGACAGAGAGCCACTTGAGAGAGAGCCACCATTGGCAGCTCTCTTCCGAATCAGAGCTACATTCAGTATACTACTTGTTGCCTTTTTGTGGAGTTATCTGTAGAGGAACATAATATATCCAACAGGGGATGTCTTTGTGTGCTTTATCATAGAGAGTCTGGAGAGATTAAGTACCATTTCATTGTTCCAAAGGCCTTATATGAGGGGTTTGGGGAACAGGATTGATGCCCTTGAAGAAATTAAAAAGAGGGACCCATCAAGCAAGCATAACACTGGAGTCTACACTTGTGCATTATGTGACACAATGAAATCCTCCATGGCAAAAAGTGTACCGACAATAGCTACTTCCTGTGGAAGTAGCTATTGTTAGTAAATTTGTGAATGAATTTTGTTGCTATTGTTGGTAAATTTGTGTATGAAAGGAAAAAGAGTTAGTCTACTAGCAAAAATGGGTCAGTGCCAAAAAATTGCTTCATTATCCAGTGATGGTGGTGAAGTTCGATTTATTTCTTCTGCATATTCTCTTACCTATAATAATTTACCATTTTTAGCCCTCTTTCGGTCTTTCGAAAAATGTCTAAAGAGAGCCCTATAATAATAAAGGACCCATGTATCTGTCTGTCAGTGCCATAGCTCCAAGATCATGAAATCCAGAAATTTGAAACTTTTTGTGCATATTAAAGGAAAGCAAGGAATATGAACCTATGTTATTTTACTTAAATTCATTGATTCCTTCTTGAGTTATTAAAATTTCTAAATATAAATTAGCATCTTCTGTAAGAAGGCATCATTATTGTTTGAATAGAGGTAAATCTTTCTCTTAGTAAATGAAACTATATATTTTGTACTTTTCATTTTAAACCAGTTTGCTTTGAAAATCTGAGTATTAATTAATATCAGTATTGTAAACAAAAGAGGGTGAATGAAAAAATTCGTTCAAACTACCCACCTCCAAAGCACAGGGAAGTTTATTCCAATAATTGATTACTCTTTGGCTGAATGCAAAATTTCTGCACAACTGTTCTATAGCCATTCTTTTTCCAGTTTTATTCTATGCCCCCTTATCTGCTTCACCCCCAGAAAGAGTAAAGATGCCATTAGCATTAAGTTGACATAGCCCCTTTTAAGCCTTATGCACTTCAATTAGGTCACCCTGAAAATGCCTGCTTTCCAGAGACTGCAATACACAGAATCCCATTTAATGTTGTCACTCATCTCTGCACCCTTTCTAACAGATCTATGTGGTTAAGAATATAGATCTGTTTCTAACAGATCTATATTCTTAAAATGAGGTTTCCAAACTTATATGCAGTATTCCTTATGTGGCCTAATATAGTGAGATAATCACCATTATCCCATTGCCTTACACAGTGGGATAATCACCTCCTTGTTTCTGATCGCAAAGTTCCTATATATCATTGACAGAACCCCATGAGCTGTTCTAGCAACTTGTTTGCACTGCAGAGAATATTTCCTGTATGATTACCCCTAGATCTTTTTCACATTCCACCTTGAGTCTAGTACCACTTAATGGTATATTATTCTGGGATTACTGCTACTTATGTGTAGTACTTTACATTTATCCTATTAAATCTCAATTGCCATTTTACAGCCATTTAATTTATCTAAATCCTCAATCCCCTTGAAGTAGCATACCACGATTAGTGTGCTCACTTTGTATCATCAGCAAACTTAGACATCAAACTTGAAATACCTGCATCAATGTTATCAAAAAGATGAATAACAGTAAGAAGCTCAACACTTACCCCTGTGAAACTTCACTCGTCACATCAGTCCATGATGAGCAGTACCCATTAATAACCACTATTTGCTTCTATCACTTTCTGTTGTTATAAAATCAAATAACTCCAAGTCAGTATTTTATTTATTTCTGTAACTTCATCTCTAAAAACTTCTTCATCAGTGACTGTGGATGCAACACATATGGCGCCTCCGTAGCCAGGTGGGCAGGAGCAGCACACACTTCTTGATTAGACCGGGGTTCAAGCCCACGACCACCAAATACGGAGGATGTGGAAAGGTCAGGGAATGACCTTTCCACATATCCCCAGAGCAATATGGCCTTAGTTGCTAATGCTCCTAAAAAACCAAAAAAAAAAAAAAAAAAGCAACACATATATTCAGTTTATTAGCAATGTGTACACTTACAGATTGCTCATAAACTTTGCACTCTTAGCCAAGGTCTTTTGTAATCTGCTTTAGCCTGTCTGATCCCTTGAGTGACTCGGTTACCACTAGTTTTTACTTATTGTATGACTCTGTGTTCCTTGACAATGCATAATTGCTCTGTGCATTTTGTTTTTTCTACTGCTAAGTTTATCAGTTCGTTTGACATCCATTATAGTCTAAATTATGAACAGTATCTTTTAACAGGTATAAAATACCTAATGGCCTCAATGATTACTTTTCTTGAATTCTTGGGTGCCTCCGTAGCCAGGTGGGAAGGAGCAGCAGTGTGTAGCACACGCTTCTTGATTAGACCAGGGTTCGAGGCTGTCACCACCAAATACGGAGGATGCGGAAAGGTCAGGGAATGACCACCGCATATCCCGGAGCACTATGGCCTTAGTTGCTAATGCTCCTAAAAACCAAATAACAAACAAACATCTTGAATTCTTCCCATTTGGCATTTTCATTTTTTAATATCAGTTGGTCCCACTGAAAAGGTTTAAAATATGTCTGAGCCCACTATAATCATCTTTACAAAAACAAAATCTCTTCTCTTTAACCTTGATTTTAGTTATATGCTTGAATAAATCCTATATCAATATGCAATGATCATGGCCACCTAAATGTTCCTTAACCTGAAAGAATTTTCAGGTTAAGGAAGACGGACTCAGTTTTATCTGGAAATGTGTATCTACTGGTTGTACTGCTTTAGTGTCTATATTCTTCTAAGTCAAAAGCATCATTGCTTCCCCCCTCCCCCTCCTGTCTTGTCTGTCCTTTCTGTACACATAATAATCACCGTATTCACTGCATCCATAATATCAGAGTGACACCATATTTCTGTTATTTCTATAATTGATTAAGTCATTTGATGACAACCAGTACCTCAAACTCATCAAATTTATTTAATATATTCCTAGCATTAGTTGTTGATTGCTGAAACAAGTTGCCCTCGCAGGTAGTTGAGGCTGACAGTTTGAATAAATTCAAGCGTCAACTGGACACTTACCTGTGTGAGGAGGAAAGCATATAATTTGTTTTTTTATCTACTTGGTTGGGAGTTTTTTTTTTTTGCCAGTGCAGCAAAAGCCTGTTGGTTCCTTGTACTATATGATGAATACTATTACTATTGTATATATCAGCCCCTCTGAGGGATCTTTTCCAGTGGACATTAAAATAAATGTTTTACTACTGACTTTCACCAAAACAGTCAATGTCCAATTAAAATTGGACATTGACTGTTTTGGTTTTAATTTAACTATAGCCAATTTAATTACGGTTAAATTAACTAGAGGTAAAATTAAATTAACCTCCAATTAAAGTAACAGTCAAATCCCAGAGGCTCTCATCTGGTGAGTATGGGCTTGGCACACCCAGGGTCCTGAGCTGGATATCATCATTCTTCTCTTTCTTGGTGATTCCTCTCTCTCTCACTCAGGTTAACTTGGAAATATTTTTGGCTGGTGCAGCATAAGCCTCAGGCTTCCTTGCACCACATGGCTAATGATAATAATAATCTCCCCTCCCATTATTTATGCTACTGCATGTCACAATAGGAGCAATGCAAGAATCAGTTCTACCTCTGCTTATGGCTGTCATTAAGTTATTAGTCCATATATCCCACAAAATTTGATTGTACTTTGCTAATCACTGGCCAGTTGCTTAATCATTCACCAAATCCAAACCTACCTGGAAATTGTCAATTAATATTATAACAGATAAATGGTGCAAGGAAACAAACATTTTCTGTATCTGACAACAAAAAAAAAAAAAAAAAAAAAATAGAAAAAAAAATTATTACTTGTACCTTCCAAAACAAGTGGCTACCAAATTCCACTTCAAACTTTGCTAAAGTCTTTGCCTTGACTGCTTATAATAGAAGGCTGAATCTCTTCATGAGATTCAGCCTTCTGATATTTGCACTCTCTGGTTCTTCTGCCTATCAGTAAATTCATTTTACTGATTCCCTTCAGGGCCTTATAAACCTTTAACAATTACTCTTAAGATGTCCAGTTGCCAGACTTTGCAGTCCACACCTTCTGAGCCATTCTTCATATGGACATTGATTAGCACCACCAATATGGCTGATTTGATTAGCCTTACCAATCTTAGCCCCAGACCTGAACACAATATTCTAAATGCAGTTTCACCATCATCTTATATAAAGGGACAGACGTCCTTTCCCCTACTTGTGAAGGTTCTATATATTGCAGACGGACACTGTGCTTTCCTGATCACTTTTTTGCCCTGCATGGAAAATTTCATGTCTGAGTGAATTGTAACTCCCTTAAATGTTTTTCATCCTAAACTACTTTCAACTCCACTCCCCTTGATTCATAAGTAATTCCTGGATTTCTGTTATCACAGTTGAAAAAAAAACCTTACATTTAGAAGCATTAAACTTCACTTACCACTTTTTAGATCATTTGTGCAACCAGTCTAAGTCATTTTTAAGCAAAAATTGCTTGTTTCTCATTGTTAACCACCCTTCCTACCTTTAAATTATCAGCAAACTCTGACAACTTTCCTGCACTCCCTCATCGGTGTCATTAAGGAAGATGAGAAACAAAAATGACCCCAGTACTGATTCCTGAGGGACTCCACTTGCTGCACTGGTCCACCTTGAGGAATGTCCATCCATTTATGACTACTTTCTATCCCATATCTTTTATTCAGCCATTGATCCAATGAAAGATCTTACCAGTAATTTCTATTTCCTCCAGTTTATATAATAGCCTTTCACAAGAGGTTATAAGCTTTACCAAAGGCCAGGTAAAAAATGTCAATTGCTTCTTGCATCCAACTGTTTTTTTGACTTTGTCATAATAATTAACTGGATTGGTCAGGCAACTTTCCTTTCACAAACCCATACTGTGGTCTATTAAGAATACCATTCCATCAAGCTGGTCCTGTATTGTCTCCTTAACCACAGACTCCATGATCTTTTGCATCAGAGAAGTCAGAGTCACTGGTCTATAGTTGCCTATCACACCTTTTGCACCTCATTTGTGGATTGGGGAGACATTAGCACTTTTTGAGTCCAAGAGGATCACAATGTAGTCTAGTGATGATCTCATTAACCTCCAAAATTGGATGATACACTCACATGCAGCCTTTTTAGTATAACAGGATGTATAATATATATTCCTTGAAGCACACCCTTGCTTTCATTCAGCTTCAGTGGTTTTTCCCATAGGATCTTCTCAAGATTGCTGTATCACTTAATTTACACCAGTCTGACTCCTTTTCATTGTTCCCTCATGGCTCAAGTGGTCTTTCAATTTGTCTGCCACTTTTGCTGGGCTTTCTGTGACTTTAATCAAGTAAGGGACCTATCTGATTTGCTCTCTTCTTTTTTGTATTCACATATGAAAAGAGCTCTTTGTCTCCATTTTTAGCCCTCTTCACTAGCGATTTCTCGTACTCATCTTTTGCCTGTCATATGACATCAGTAGTCTTGTTTTGCGTCTAAACTCAAAATATGTAATTGGCCGTACAACCATTCTTTCCAAGAGGAAATGCTATTAAGAGCTGGCAAATTGACAGTGTTTAAAAAGGATGTCCTACAAAAATAAAAAGGATTACATATTTAATTTTTATTTCTGTATGCAGAGACCTTGGGTCATTGGTCAAAATTTGGAACTGGCATCTGATTGTTGCTGAGTATAGTTTCTAACCCCAGGAGCACATTTGGTGTGTATGGGCTTGGCACACCCAGGGTCCTGAGCTGGATATCATCATTCTTCTCTTTCTTGGTGATTCCTTTCTACTTCTGTCCCGAGTGAGTTTTCAGGTACGTTGAGATATCTATCACAAACTCTGCAATCATGATCTCAAGATTTTTCATCAGTGTGCAGCTGGTAGAATCGATGACCTGACAACTTGTATAAAAATTAATTCATTACTAAAATATAATTTTATACAAAAATATCTTGAGTCAAGAACCTTAACGCCTTTTCCCCATTGGTCCTTAAGATTGGTTTGCAGATGTCTTTTGTGGATATTATTGGGAATCTAGCACACAAAACCACAAATGGAGATTATGGATTTGTCTTTTATGAATATCTTCAGGAGCATAGCCTTATGAGTGTCAAAGTCCTATTGTACTTTATTTCTTTATGTGAAACTTATATCTATCAAAGAATTAACTTCAGAAAAAAGAGTAGAACAGAATTGCAACATTTAGAAGCAAAAATTGCTGCATTTATAACCTTTGCCTTCTATCACATGTAGTTGGAATTGCCAATTATGCATTCAAAATTTTCCTACAAAATTAATAACAGAGGGGTGTGTGTGTGTGTGTGTGTGTGTGTGTGTGTGTGTGTGTGTGTGTGTGTGTGTGTTTTAAGGATGAGTAGTGATATATATATATTTGCATTAGCTACATCCCCTTTTTGTAGGAATGGACTAGTCTGTAATGCTGGTGAAGGCTCAAAGTTGGAAACAGCTGATATAAGATTGTAGTTTGCACACATGGCGATCAGTTTTTGAGTATTTGCAAGGAAAAATGGATCAGAATTGAGATCTTTCCAACTTTGAATGTGGAATGATTGTAGGGCCCAAGGCATGCAGGTGCCAGTACAGTAATACCCCGAAGTTACGCGATAGGTGGGTCTGACGAAAATCGCGTAAGTCGAATTCGCGTAAGTCGGGGTACAACTTTGCATATAAATACATATAAATTTTGCTTAATTGGGACCAAGGACTAACAAAAACACTAGTTTAGAAGAAAAATATTAATAAAATTGCAGTTCTTTATACATATTAATACAAAATATGTATTAAAAAAACAAATGACTTACGTAAAAAAGTTATTTCGATGTCGATGGCTTTATAAAATCTAACAAATTCGTCTGACGACACAGCGCGTTCTTTTTTTCACGCAGAATTTCTTCGTAGCAAGCTAATAATTTTTTTTATTCCTTGCTTTGTAGCTATAACGCGTTCTTCGTTGGAGTCTTTGTTTTCTAAAATTTTTAAGCCCTTTACAATTGAGCCCTTTTCAATTTTCAACCTGTCAAGTTTGCAATTGTCATGTGCTTTTCGCCGTTGCTTCATTTAGGCCTGTAGCACGTGCAATATCACATGGTCTTTCATTTCGCTCAAAGCGTTTCACAATTTCATATTTTTTCTCTATCGACAGAGGTGGACTGGCCATAAGCCTTACTGGGGAAACCCTGGTGGCCGGTGTGATTTTGGCCATAAACCATAGTATGAGGCCACTATAAATTTTCCCGGGTAAGAATTTTTGACCCAGTCCGCCTCTGTTTATCGATAATTGCTTTTCTTTTTCTCTCTGAATCTGCAGTGTCTTCACCAGGACGCTTCCTTTTCACACCTTTTAATTAAGTATTTTACTCATTTTTAGGGAATAAAGCACAATTACAAAACGAGGAGGCACGCTTGATACGCATAAACAAAGCTGCGCGCATGTAGCAACTGAATAAACAACACCATAAAGGCAGAGATACGCTATTAACACCTCACATTTCTAGGGGTTACTACCATAAAACAATAAAAATCCAGTTGCGTTTCTGCTAGTGAAATCTGTTATAAACTGGTAGTAAACTCGATCTAATTGCATTTGCGATTATACCGATAGCTGGAATTGTGTTGGTTTTTACATTATTATGGTGAAATGTGTTTCCCCTTCACTGATATAAAAAACATAAAAGCAACAAAGTTGAATTTTGTTCATCTTTCGCTCTCATTCTCCGCCGTCGCACCGTATATCGATAACATATGAAAAACGACCTTGAAGATAGTGGGCATGGGCGGCAGCGTTGCCAAACGAAAAAAATCAAGAACCGCGTAACTCCGAGTTCGCGTAAGTCGGGGTATTACTGTATCTCAACAACAGACAACATGGTTAAGTGCTCCTGTTCTGTGGTTTCACGAGTCTACCATGATTGGCTCAACAGCAGTCAAACAACCAGCCAGAGGTAACACATGGGACAGGACAGCCATATGTGGTTGATGTGTCCGTGTTGAGCATCTGTGTCATGTCTTGTAACATAGCACAGTGGCCTAGTTAACCACTCAGTATAATGTAAGAATAGCAAGACCAATATTCAAATGGACTTATGTGCCAGACATTAGATCGTATAGGCTATAGCAATCAATGACCATCAGGGTATGCATGCTCCCTCCGAGACCCAAGAAACTGTACTTTGCATGGGCATGTCAGCACCAACACTGAACCACCAACATGTGGGAATCTGTCACCTTGCTTCATGAATCTCATTTCCAACTCTATCATGCTGATGGGCATATCCGCATTTAGAGAAAAAATATAAAGCCATTGCATTGGTGTTTGACAGGTTGAAATAGTGTTATGGTTTGGGGGCTGTTTTTGTGGCATGCCCTGGGTCTTCTGATCACCAATTATGGCTCAATGGGAATGCCTACCTTTCTATTGTCACCAACCAAGTATACCCGTCATGATGACAGTGTATCCAAACAGAGTGTCTATCAACAAGACAGTGCATCTGTGCCACAAGGCCCAGCAGTTTGCTAACTGGTCTCAGGGACATGACAATGAATTCTCCACTGTCCCATGGCTGCCAAATTCAGCCATCTCAACTCAATGGAGCATGTTTGGGCCCTACTGGAAAAGGACACTCAATGCTACAACCATCCACTGACAATGTGCGTGTGTGCGTGCAGACATGCTATGCTGCACATGGGTAGCACAACCACAGGACACTCTAAAACACCCTGTAGAGTCTATACCAAGAGGTGTACATGCGAAAAAGATGGGCCCCATGATTTATTAGGTAGGGATTGCTAATGCCAAGCTAACTCAGTGTGCACAGTAAACTCCTGTTATAGCATGCGACTTATAGTGCTCTTTTCTTCTGGTCCCGTGATCAATTTTGTGAAGTGGGGTCAGCATCACAACCTTCCTGCTTATAGTGTTCTTTGGGGAACGTGAACGTGCTACAGTGGGAGTTTGCTGTGTGTGTGTGTGTGTGTGTGTGTGTAGTACACATTTTTTATTTTTCTGTATTTTTAATAAAATGAAAAATTGATTCATCATTATTCCTTCCATCTACTGTTATATTTTTGTGTTCTGCTGGTTTAATTACTAGAGCTGTGTTTCCCAATCTTTTGTCAGATATTTGAGGTGGAAACTATGGACCACAAAAAATATTAAACTATACATGTAAATATATTAATAACTATTTTATAAATGTAGTGATATGTAATCCTACATAACACACATAATATTTGTAAAATAATAAGAGAAGTTTACCTCGATATAGTACGTGGAACACTTCTGTATGATACTCTCCAGAAATTAAAACGAAAAACTTACATTAGAGTAACAAATAGTTAAAAAAAATAATTAAAAATCAATTTAATGCAATTAAAAATAAGAAAATTAATTAAAAGAATTTAACGAAAAAAATTGCAAAACGATAAAACTCAACGATAGTTGAGTTTTATTATGTTAAATTGATTTTTAATTATTTTTTAAACTATTTGTTACTCTAATGTAAGTTTTTCAATTTTTCCGTTTTAATTTCTGGAGAGTATCATACAGAAGTGTTCTACGTACTATATGGAGGTCAACTTCTCTTATTATTTTACAAATATTGCTATCAAAGTAGAACGTATTGAGCATCACAGCTCTGGTTCATACTATCTAATAACATATATAATATATGTTAAGTTGTCATAGGCATACCTAGCCAAGGCTCCCATCACTGTTAATGAGATTGTTTGCTTACTGCAAAAAAACTTTTGTTGGCCCACAGACTATTTCATAAGTTACACAATCAATGGCAGACCATGGCAACTAAATTACACGAGCCACAAGTGGTTTGTGTAACTTAGTTGAAAGTTTAGAAAACAGAATATGTATTTAAATAACAAATATTTGATGTTCTAAAACCTAATCTCTTTCACAGCTGGTGTTAACAGGATACTAAAGGAACTACAGTATAGCACTGAATCAATTTCAGACAAAGGAAGTATTATAATCTGAACTAGTCAATTTGTCATTTAAATTAGGAAAGATTATCTTATGTTTGTTGAAGAATTAATATATGTATTTACAATTTTATAATAAGTTTTTATAATTTTATTATTTATAGTGTTTTTTTTATTTCATGTAAAACTGTTTCAGTTTCATATATTCTCATTTTATGTCTGTGGTTTATCCTTGAAAGATGATGCTTTGTGTTAGTTACCAGGGCTCAGAAAACACAGTCACCAACCATTAATTCTTTGTTTCATGATCACTGTAGTCTATCGTGCAAGGGTTGGCATGTTGTTTGACAAAAGTATAGAGTATGATGGACTCGTACCACAGATGCTAACTATCAACAGCATTATTTTACAGAATGAACATTATTCATTAAAGAAACATAATGAAAAATAATAGCCCAATCCATCATATCCAGCTTTAATATCCACACACATATAGTGTGGAAATTAAAGTTACATGGAGAATGTTTTGTACTTTACAGCAAACTTGATCCTTTTTAATAGATTAGGGGGGAAAAAAAGTAATAAATATCCAAAAGTTGTTCATTTTTAAAAACATTATTCTGTTTGTCTTATGGAGTTTTGTTCACATACATGATTGTTGTAACTCTGGGAGTGGACTCAGCAATTTAGTAATCCTTGTGCTTTTCCAATTTGTGCTGGTTCATTATGTCGGTGATAGATAAAGCATCATTTATAATTAATTTAACATACAAATAAATGTTAATCTCATAAGTAAATTTAAAAGCTTTTATATTTAACAGAGTTTAATTTTAAACACTTTCCGGTATCTTACATGAGGTTAACTTGGTATTGGCTGCTTTGAAACGTTAGTGTTTTTTATTTGACATAAACAGCCAAAGCTAAATTCCAGTAGCTTCACCCAATAATCATGTGACTTGAGTCAACTGCATTATGGTTGTTCCAAGACTTTTTTAATTCCCCCAGCTGGCAGCTAGCTTTTAGAAATTAAAACTAGTATTGCTTCTTTGCACTTAAAACACAAATATTATTTTTGTATAATATTCTAGTCCCATGTAATACTAAAACAAATTATATCAACTTTAAGTTCTTCTATGAATTGAAAAATTACAGATTATTTTTTAAAAGCAGTGAGTTTTATTTTAATATGGATGTTTTCTTTTTTCAGTTCAAGAAAGAAAATTATCATTAAAAGTTTCTTTTAATGATAATTTTAACAATACATTTCTACAAAAGGGTAGCAAAATCTTTACAGCAGAAACTATGCTTATTTTGCTTTGTTGTTAATTTGGAAACACTTTCCTAGTAACCCTAGTGAGTATGGACTTGGCACACCCAGGGTACTGAGTTGGATATCATCATTCTTCTTTTTCTTTGCGATTCCCTTTTCTCTCTCTCAGGGTAATTCAAAAAAAATTTTTTTTTGGCTAGTGCAGCATAAGCCTCAGACTTCTTTGCACCATATGGCTAATAATAAAAGTAATAGCAAATTAACATATTTAAGTACAATGTAACCATTAAGTGAAAGTAGTTCTTATTAAACCTGTTACAATTACCAGATGTTTCTAATGCTTGTGACATCTTTTCGTTTTGTCTTTAACAAAACAAATAGAACTCAAATAGAAATTTTCATATCAGTGAGCATTATGGTATTTTTTCATTGATTGATAACTCAGCTCAAACTGAGTTTTCTGAAGTAACTGAGATCCTGAATTGCATTATTGCTGATGACAGTTGAATCATCTCTGCATGTCATCTGCTAATGGCACTATAACCTTAAACATATTTTATATATAAAATCAGTTTAAGTATTTCACTGTTAAAATGAATAATATATATATATATATAATTTTCCAGCACATGTTAGGGACTCTAGAGACTTCTGCTCTTATGGGCAAAATATTTCAATTTGCAGACCAAATTGACACCTCATGATCTTAAATGCCATTGAAGAATACTTAAATTTAAAAACAACCAAATGCCACCCAATAGCTAACCATATTCCCCATTCTAGTATGCATTTATGAACTGTGGACATATGTTAAGCCTCTGTGAACTTTCCCTTCTCTAGTTCAATATAGGGAAAAAAATATCCACATTTGATAAAATTTTAAATCATGTTAGCACTGAAAAAGTAATTCCTTAGCTCTGCCAGATGCAGTTGACATATTAATTGCCAGCATAAATCTTTTAGTCTCCCAGACGACTTGAAATTTTATAATGTTGGCAATTAATACACTTACACATATTATTATTAGTAATTTTGACTACTGCATCCTATGAAAAGTTCAATACTTGTATAAATGTTTAGATGTTTTAACAAAATATATATATATTTTTTTAATTTCAGCAACTGTTGAAGATGTTTGTCCCAGAAAAGATTCCCTCTAGCCATCACAGTGAGAAATAGCATTTCATAGATTACGGGTAGTTCTTGACTTTACGAGTTAATTCGTTCCTAGCATGCGCTCGTAAAGCAGGAATTTATTTCCCATAGACATAAGGTTAAAAATAGGGGTTACGTTCTTAAAAATGAAATGTGTTAGCTAATTAGTTTATGTTTAATCAATGATTGATTTATCAAAAGAAATGAAAACATAGCCTGTAAAATCAAGCAAATTATAATAATAGAGAAATTATATACGACTTACAAATGTTAAAGAATTTTAACATTTTAACATCATCAACTAAATGCACACTCATTGATCACTCATTATTGGCTCGGCACTTGTTGGTTGCTTGCACAAGGAGTCGTCTTCTTCAGAAATGTTTCAAGAGGCGTTTGTTTCCAAGATAATCTTCTCTTTTAATTATAAATATCACAGTTGCATGCATAAGCATTTTTTAACGACACATACAAATTGCAACTAACACGATTCGCATTTAGTAACAAGTTTATGAAGCTTTAAAAAAAGGAATGAAGAGAAGATTCTGAAAATTTATTTATGTTTTTTATACGATTGAAGATTTCAGTAAAGGGGAAACATTTCACCGTAATAATGTAAAAAACCACACAATCCCAGCTATTGGAATTTTAACAAATGCAAGATCGAGTTTACTACCTGTTTATAATTGCTTGCAGTAACAGAAAATCCAATAAACCATAAAGTGCAAATTGTTTTATGGTCGTGACCTCCAGAAATGTTCTTTAGAAAAATATCACAAAGGCATTTAAAATTGACTCTTATAACAGAACATATGATAACGATGAAAGTGTAGTGCAATTTAATGATTTGAATTGGTAACTATTACAATTTACAAACCACGCTCACAATCTTTTATATGGCCTTAAGGTCATGCTTGTGACCTTAAAAATTACATTTTAGAGTGATAAATAGCTTAGCTGTACAGCGAAAATTTCAACTTCCGAGATCTTGAAATGAATTATCAAAAAACAATGTGTTACTGGGTTCGCATTACGATATTTTAACGATACGATGATGTCTCTGGAACTGATTATTATCGTAAAGCGGAGTACACTGTATTGTATTGCTACGCACTTGGCTTGGAATGCAGTATTCATGAATGTTTAATGTTCATATTTTCGATTTTGTTGATACTTGGGGGGGGGGGAACTCATAAATCTGGAAACTCGTAAAGCGAGAACTGCCTGTATTGCTGTTCTTCTTATTTCCCCTCCCCCCCCTTTGTATAATAAAAGTAAAAGAATGTAATTATTAAATCTCTAATATTCTGGATGAAAGGGTGTTTTTCTCTATTGCCGATAACAGAAATTTGTATGCATCTCACACACAGATTCTGCATTCCCAGGGTAGGATATTTATTGCAATTTAAAATACTTTAATCAGGCCTGACATTTCAGAAATTATTTCATTCCCTTCTCAGGTTTAAGTTTCATTATAACGGTCTCACTTTAATGTTCGGTTAGTTCCCCATCCAGAGTCCTGTGAACACTGTATAGGGATTTCACGAAAAATTTTGGTTATAGCATTCATGTTCAAATTTTGGTTCTACAGTTCTTACCATTATTTTAGTTTCCTTCTGAATTCTTAAAATACAATAAAAGTTTAAAAATCCAGCACCTGATTATCCATAAAATATAATAAACGAGCATCTGAGTGAGCAGCCAAAACATTATGTTTATATACAAAACTTCTAATGATAATGTGCAGGATGGAGACCTCACTGCATGGTAATTAAAATCCTTACCACACTGAACTTTAAAGTGAATACAATGATATGAAATACAGTTGTTTTGCAATTAAAGCATGTGTTTGTATTCTATAATTAATTTATGACATGGGAAGGTTTGTTAAAATATCATAGGATATGTTGCTATTCATTGACAAAATTAATGAAGCACTGATAATTATTGATGGAAACTCAGAAGAGCTAAATTCCACAGTTCTGTGAAGCATTCAGCTAATATAATGCATTTCAATTGTCTCTAAATAACATCGATACAGCAACCTTTAACTATTTGTATTTGATTAGGAAGAAAAATAAATAAATATTCAAAGATTGTTCATCCATGACAGCATTATACTATACAGGGTCCGGTCACATTATTATGACCACTTACCTAGTATTCAAAATATGTGCCTTTCTCAGTATTCAGTGCAGCCAGCTGCCGTGGGAGGGACTTAGTAAGTCTGTGTAAGGTTGCTACAGGTATCTGTGACCATGCAGACTGCAGTGCACCCCATAGTTCCTGTAGGTTCCTTGGTGGAGGATCCATCTGTCTGATGTGTCAATCGAGGTGATCCCATAGATTTTCAATTGGGTTAAGATCTGGGGAAATTCGGTGGCCAAGGGAGTAGCTTGAAGTCTTCATCGTGCTCCTCGGACAATTCTGGCAACATGGCATGGCACATTGTCTTGCTAATAGATACCATCGCTCCCAGGGAACACGGTCAACATGTATGGTTGTACCTGATCGGTGACAATCGATAGGTAACCATTTGTGTTCGGGGTACCCTCCAGAGGTATCAGTGGATCCATGCCATGAAAACATTCCCCAGGCCATAACACCACCCCCACCAGCATGCCTTCTGCGAACATTCGTGTCCGGGTGTCTGTTCTCGGAGGTTTCGTGCCTAATACGCCACCATCCATGCACTCGGTGGAGCAGAAACCATGACTCATTGGAGAAGGCCACCCGTTGCCACTCAGCCAGGTTCCAGTGTCAGTATTGCTATCAAACTGACACCGTTGTTTGCGATGAATGGCTGTCAGCATGGGTGCTGTTAACCAAGAATCTGCTCCGGAGCCCAGTGCACAACACGGTTCACTGCACTGTTGTGTTGGAGACCTTTCTGGTGGCCCCACTGTTCATTTGGACAGCCATTTGAGAAACAGTGCCAATCGGTTCTGACCAAACCGTTTCAGCCGAAATTCACCTCTGGTATCAATGGTACATGGGGCTCCACAATTGACGTGTCGGGTCGTCAGAACTGTCCCATTCGTCCAGTCTTGATACACTTTCACCACTGCAGCACATGAACATTTCACAAAGTCCGCTGGCACCCCTCGCCCGATAGCTGATGATCATGCCTTTTTCCAGATCTGATAGGTCGTGTGCTTTCCCCGTGACAGAGGATGGGCAAATGCTCATGACATTTGGCATCTGTGAACACAGATGTCGAACATTAAGCCTTATATGCTTCCAGTGTATGATTCGCTAGGCATGTGTGATGTCTGCATTAGGGGTAGTCATAATATTGTGACTGGATTCTGTATATCTTTTGGAGCTTTGTTCATATGCATATTTGTAAGCCAGAAGTTTATAACTTGTTTGCAACAATTAACCTTGTAATGTATCATCTCTTGTGTTTTCTCATTTGTTTCATTGATATGCTCATAATAATTAATATATAATTAATTAAACATATTAATCATGTAAAGAAATATTAATTAAATATTAATATAAATAGAAATATTAATTATAAATATTAATCATGTAAAGAAATTTAAAAGTTTTTAATTATCACAGTAAACAGCATTAACCATCAAATCAAAACGTAGTGTAAGTTTATCATATGCACCACAATGATAAACTCACACTATGCTTTGATTTGATAATTTGTGATGGAAAGCTAGCACAGGAGCAAAGTACTCTACACAATTTCAGAAATTCAGTGCTAGTCTTGCTGAGCTATTGGTTCTTCTTTTCTTCTACTATAGAACTTTCAGTGTAAATACACAGTTTGTAATACCAAACTACAGCACTACCTCGAATAAGGCTTTCCGATGTAGAAGGCTATTGTTACTTATTCCCAGACAGCACCTTTTCAAGGCTTGTTGGTTTATCATTGGGTGGGCAGGTAGGTACTCTGGTGTTGCACTCATGCTAACCCAGTTATGAAATATAACTCCACAATATGAGAGATGCCAAAAGGTATATATAGTAATATTACTAAGAAGAAATAAATGCACAAGGCATAATAAACTACGAACTTGGATTTCACTATAGAACTTTCATTGTAAATACACAATTTTTTGTTTGTAATAGCAAACTACAGTAGTAGTAATAATGGCATTGATTTAATTTTATCACATATTGTGACTACCTTCACGAGTTACCACATATTGCACTACCTCGAATAAGTAACACTTTACCAATGGAGAAGACTATTGTTACTTATTCTAAGTGGATACCACCACCCAGATGGCACCATTTCAAAGCTTGTTGGCCTATCATCGGTAGTTGGATAGGTACCAATAGTCTTCTCCATTGGTGAAGCTTTACTTATTCGATGTAGTGCAATGCATGGTAACTCATTGTGAAGGTAGTCACAATATGAGATAAAATTAAATCAATGCCATACTCACTACTACTGTAGTTTGCTGTTACGAACAAAGAATTGTGTATTTACACTGAAAGTTCTATAGTGAATTCCAAGTTTGTAGTTTATTATGCCTTGCATTCATTTCTTCTTAGTAATATTTCTTCTATTATATAGAACATAAAAGTGCAAAAGGAACTCAGCCATGGCATAAAAAACACCAATAAAGATTCCTCCCATCACAGCAGCACTTGAACCTGACCTTTCCACACAGTGTAGAAGTACAAAGATTGTAGCCACTGTACTTGCTGCAGCAAAGATAATACGAGAAAACAAAATGTAATGCAAACAGCAAGAAGTGCAATCACTCCACCAATTATTATTCTCGTCAGTATTAAGCAAGAAAATTTAATTCCAAACCTTTCCTAAAGCTTTGATACTTTCATACCAGTTGATTAATTAGGTAGAAGATTTAATGGTAAATGCAAAATTAGTGTAGTTTAAAAAAAAAATTGTAAAACTATCAATTTTCTATGTGGAGTGGACATAATTTTAATCTCTTCAGAAGATAAAATTTAATAATAAATATTAGAAAAAATGAATATATATATATTGGTGTAATCAACTAAATGTTAACAATTTCAACTAACATGTGGCAAACTACATCAGGATTATGCTTGCAAGGTGCTACTGCTGCCTGTAATCATATTGCAATTAAGTAACCTGAACAAGCAAAGGAAATAAAAAAAAAATAAAAAATACTGTACTGAGAGTTGATATTCATTCTGGGAAACACTGCAGCGTAAAACCTCTCACAATGTGGTGCACCTGCAACCAGAATAGGCAAGGACTCCAAACATGTGCAAACTTAAAACTAAATGTCAACCCTCACTTCAAGAAGAAAGTGAGAAAATACAAAAAATGAAAAAGGAAGATTTGAGGAAACAGTAACATATTTGTCAGGATGGGATCAGCTACTGTGGTTCCCAAATGGTCATATTTCAGACATGGCATGCTTGTGAGAAAGTGAACTGGCTACATGGATGTCTCCGCACAACTGAGAAAGAACAATAAATGAAAATGACATGCTTGAATATGGAAAACACCTTGTAAAACTTGAAACCGAGAGAGAAAGAGGAAGCAAAATTTTTTAAACCAGAACCAAATGGATGAGTAAGCTGAAAAGCAAGATGGAATAAAACCATAAAAAATTAAAATAAACTCAGATTTGGAAACGGAATGGACGAAATTGGAATGATTAAATTAAAAACAAAAAGGGAAACCATATCGGACAACATAAGGAGGGGCTGAAGAAAAATGGGAAAAAACATGAAATTACTAAAGCTGTACTGCTGTCCTATATGCAACAAATAGTAAATATTTAGAAAAATGAAGACAACATGCTGTAATCAATTCAAATTATCAATTACAGCTTGCATCTGTTGTAATTTTGCTGCAAGCTGGCACAAAGTTTTCTTTTGAGGTGCTACTGATACAATGTTATAATTCAGCAGCCTGAACAAACAAAGAAGAATACTAAAGAAAACAAAATTAGCTGCTACTCACTCTAGGATGCACAACAGCATAGAACTGCACACAAGCTGATGCATCTGCACCCAGAATAATGCAGGAACTCCAAACATGTGCAAACCTAAAGAGAACTCTGTTGTCTTCTAATCAGGGTGACAGCTACTGTGGTTCCTAAACAATCTTAGCATTAGTAGAAGCATGTGATGCAAGAAACAGCATCAGCCAAAAAAAAAAAAAAAAAAAAACCCTTCCCATTTCACTCATCCATTCACTCCAAATGTTTGTCTAGTTCTACCTTGAATTTATTTAAGCTACCAACTTCTACAATCACAGATGGAAGATTGTTCCAGCAATCAACCACCCATTGAGTAAAGGCAAATTTCTGTACATCTATTCTACAACTGTCTTTCCTCATTTTGAATTTATGTCCCCTCAGGCAATTAATATGGGCAAGAGTCCCATCAGCATTGAGCTTGCTCAAACCATTCAAGGCCTTAAACACCTCAATCACATCACTTCGCAGATGAATAGTCTCCAGACACTGCAAATTGCAGAACTTAAGCCTTTCTTCATCAGAGCAACCCTTTGTTCCATTCACCAATCTCTTTGTCCCTCTGTACTCATTCAAGCAGCTTTACATCCTTTCTAAAATGAGGTCTACAGTACTCAAGGTGTGGCCTAACCATTGCCTTATACGAGGGGGTAATCACCTTTTCATTGCTAGAAATTACTGTATATCATTGACAAGACACCATGAGCTACTCGTGATGACTTTATGCACTGCTCAGAAAACTTCATATTTGACTGCACTATTATTCCCCAAGTCTTTTTCATTCTCCACTACCCTGTAGTGGAGAGTGTACTACCACACAGTCGATACGTTACTCTGGGTTTACTGCTACCCATATGCAGTACTTTACAATTGTCAATGTTAAATTGACAGTTACATTGACCTTCAGTTGCCACCTCTCAGCCCATCTGCTCAACTTTTCTAGATCCTGTTGCAGTAGCATACTGTCATTAACAACTATGCCAACCTTCGTATCATCTCATTTGAAAACTTGGAAATTAAGCCAAATATACCCAGTGGTGAGCTGTAGTGGGCTCGCGAGAGCCCATTGTTATTTTTTTTGAAAATTTTCGAGCCGATTGTTGAGACAATCATTTATTTTACAAATGAAATCCTAAATGCTCAATTATTGAGTATCCAGAGCCGAAACTATGGGGGCGAACGGGGCCTCATTCCCAGCATTTTAATGGCACAATCGATCGGTTATGTATTTTAAAATTGCTTCATTTTTGATTTAATTAATGTCGGATCTCTTTAACCAACTTCTTTATACAGAATTTTTTAAAATTCCCCTTGGTAATTACATTTAAAATATAGTAGTTTTCGTAGAACGAAAATTATTTCCATGTAACGAACAGATTAGGAGAGACAACTTTGTATGCATTGTTCTCACCTCTGGCCTTTAGGTGCGTAATTAGAAAGAGTGAATTAAGGGTGAAAGGGATTACTGTTCCACAACATTAATGGTGGCCGTAAAACTTATGCAGCCACATTCCGAGAACTCGGGCTAGTCAGTATGCTTTCCATAGCCATTCAGAGGATTAAGAAGATTTCCGACATGGATAATAGGCTCTGGTCAACCTGTGTTGTGGTTCTCCTTTACTCCGACAAACGGGCGTATGTTTTTCGGAGAAGTGAGTGATCCATGCCTTCCAGTAAATTTCTCCTGTCTATGTTTACTGGTGACAGTAGCTGAATATCTGAGTGATTCCGATATTTTGCAGTATTCAAAGAACTAGTGACAGTAGCAATGTATGGGGGGGGGGGATTGAGGAAACTAAGATATTATATAACTTTACGAAGATGAAATGTTGACAGATTTTGAAACTTTGTCGAGCCTTTCACTGCGTAGAAAATGTTCTAAAATATAATGGCATACAGGCAATAATTAAAAAAAAAAACTATTACCAATCTCCAAAAAACTAGCACGAATTAAGGATGATTGCTAAAGAACTTGATGTGGAAACTACAAAGATCGGTCGTGTGTTCGGGCTACGAAGAGCAGCTTGTAGCTTGCGAATGGTAATTGCGAATTAAGGGAATTATCCTGCATTGTGAAAACATTTTGAATCAGAGGCCACCGTAGCCCAGTGGACAGGCGTGCGAGTGCATAGATATACGTGCCTTGAGTGACCCAGGTCAAGCACCGTGACTGCTGAATATGGTACTGTTTCTTGTATTCTCTCTACCTTGTGAACTCCTCTGACCGTGTGGTCGCCCTGGAGTATAAACAGAAAATTTATTTTTATTTGGGATTGTTAAAGCGACTTTTAAATCTGGAATTTCTTAACCATTTAGCACTAATGATCGACATCCTGCAGGAGCTCTCTTACGTTTCAAAAGCTTTACAGATTCACTATGGCAAAAGCAGATAAATTAATTATTCGAACTATCAATGCTATTGCTAATTTGAAAAATTCTGAAGGAAAATATGAAGCTAAAATTGAGAGCATGTTGAAGTGGAACGAATTTGAAGGAATCAAAATCGAAAGTAAACAGTAAAATTACCTCGTGACAAGTTATTAAATGCATTGTTTTGTCCAGGATAAGTTATTAATGCAACAGGGTGATTTTAAATTCAATAAAGAAAATAATCATACCATTGAAAGAAATTTTAAACATTCTACCGGAAATCATGGAAGAACTTTCATCTCGGTGGCAAGATGTGAAAACTGAATAAGAAATTTGTTTTCTGATAAAATATGAAATAAAAATTAATGATTTTAGAGATTTTGTCAAAGACAGTTTATCTATAAAATCGAGTGAAATTCCCTTTACAATTAAAGCCAGAAATATCTTTGAAACCATTGCAATTAGCAGTGCTTAAACTGAGTGAGCTTTCAGAGTAACGAATAATATCGTGTGAATAATGTTGAAAATTAAACACGTTGCAGATTATGATGACCATACATCTAAATGGAAAACTATTGCTTCAATTTGATCCGGATCGTTATGTCTATTAAGTAATTCTGCCTGTCTCCTACTCTTAATATCATTAGTGCCAATGTGTACAACTATATCTCCTTTTGTGCCCTTAAAAGATATCCATTGTACAACATCAATCTTTGCCCCTGGCAGACATACCCTGTTCTACCTATGCTTTTTACAAAGCATGTTCCCTGACAATAGTCACCAACTACTAGTTCCTGTGGGACCAGTGCATCCTGCTGTGTTGTGTGATGACTAAGTGCAAGCTCTGGCATTTATGTGGGCAGCTGAGAGCTTGATGGGCCCTCACTTTAAATCCTTCAATGGCATCACTCTTTCCTTCAAGCTCTCATATAGGCCCATAGCAATGCTGAGTTGTCACCTGATTTCATTACTCCTTGCATCATACACAGACATTACCCCATGGCAATATCATGTCCTGTACCCGACTGCTCCACAAACATGATGCAAGCAGTACATTTTAAAAGGTTGTGATTCAGAGGGCAACTGACCCTTCAGTTCTCCTCTGAGCTACAGCACTCCCATTAGCTTGAGCCTTTTGCTTTGCTGCTCTGGTCTGAGTCATGATTTAATTTCAATAAAATTTCAATTTCAGTACAATAATCTGGGAATGTTTTGGTGTACTGTTCATAACATCAGTAGTGAAACAAGAGACCATGCAAAAGAAGCACAACACATACAGTATAACAACAGCAAACCTTTATTAACCTTTTTAAAAATTACAAATAAAATATATCAAAGATTTAATAGTTTAAAATTAAACAGTCTAATTACAAAAATAGAGCATTATACAGTGACTTAAAATGACTTTAAAAATAGTTTATAAAGTAATAAACTATTTTTATACAAAGTGAACATGGAAATAATTTATAAATTTCTTTTTGATAAAAAATGGTGACATTTTTAAAACCCCCAAAAGAGTACTAATATTTATACCTTTATGGACTTGAGAATAAAGAAACATTTGCTCCTGTTTCAAAATACAGTCGATTCCGGTTAATTGGGACTAGTGTATTTTGGCCCTATTAAGCGACTGCCCCAATTATCCGAAGTTTTACGTAAATAGTTAAAAATACAATGTACCCCCCCCCCCTTTACAATTGGTTCAGTGTACAATCAAATCACGTTACGATGGAGTCACCATAGTAAAGTACCGTTCACTATACGATGTGCAGTAAGCAGCGGTTACTGTGATCACGTTTGTGAATTGAATTTTAATTCTATTAAACAGCGATTCTAATTAGCGAAAATAGGAGGAATATTATCCACAGGCTATAAAAGCAAAATATATTAAGCACAAATTTACCCTTTATTACCTTACCAATTAAAAAATTAAATGATACCGTAAAATCGGAAGAATATACGTGATAATCGGAATAATTAATATGTACTGTAATATGTACATACCTAACTAACTAGTTTCTGTTCACTGACATTTGTGGGTGGGGGTTAAAATTTAAAACAGTAAAAAGATAAGCAATCAATAACAAAGAACACGGCACACACAAATTGCAAGTAACACGATACGCGCAAGTGAGAACGGAGTAACGAGTTATAAAGCTTTAAAAAGGAATGAAGAGAAGATCTGAAAATTAATTTTTTTGTATGATTGAAGATTACATGGAGTGTAAACACATTTTACCATAATAACCCACAGAATTCCAGCTGTCGGTATTATCGCAAATTCAATAAGATTGAGTTTACTGTCTGTTTATGATAGATTGCACTAACAGAAAAGCCCAATAAACAGGTGACCGCTAATTGTTTTTATTGTTTTATGGTTGTGACCTCCAGACAATCGTAGGGTGATCTCCAGTGCTGCGGTCTCCTGCCCCGATTAAACGGCATTTTGTCCCAATTAAGCGAAGTAAACCCTGGTTATTTTTCTCGATTGGGTTCTGATTTTTAAGATTTGCCCCAAATAAACTGCTGCCCTGATTAACCGGTGGCCCAAATAACCGGAATCCACTGTATTAAATAATTTTTGACTTTACATAATTAGCTTTTAGGACAAGGTTTCTTCTTAACCTAGACAATAGAGACAACCAAATGACTCCTTTGTTTGTATTTTATGCTTTTAATTTGTTTTGGTACATTGATTCACCATTCTCAATGACAGTATTATATAATGGGCTCATCACTCACTTGGAAAGGTTTGATTTCCATTGGAGACTTTCTTAACGGAATGGTGAATGCAGAAATCTACACTGGTATCTTGGAAGAGTGCCTGAAACCCGTTATTAGGGATCACCACACAGACGTCCAAAACTGCAATTTTCAACAGGACTCAGCACCTTTCCACACAGCAAAATTGGTAAGTTTTATGCTATTTAGATTTAATGATGATTTTGTCTTCTTGTCTCACAAGGCTTAAAACATACTTACACCAATGTTTTCCATCGTTTTTTCCCCTTAAGGTGCAGTCATACCTCAGAAATGCTGGCATTACAGTGTTGGACTGGCCCGGCAAAATTACAGATTTGAACTCTGTTAAATTGCTGGTACATAATGTCACCTAAAATTGCTCAGAAGAAACCAACAAGTAAGATTCAATTGCAGGAGAGCATTGCAAGGGTGTGGTACCATGAAACTGGGCTTCCGTATATCCAGAAATTGATTAACTCTATGCCAGATTGTTGCAAGGCTGTAATTGCAGCTTGAGGAGGAACAAAAAAATATTGAGGACTTATTTTGCTGATTTACAGTACATAATACTGTTTGTACACGTAAATGCAATAAAATGTATGTTTGGTTTTCATGATTGCCATTTGCATGATTTAGCATTAGCATTAGTAGAGGCATATGATGCAAGAAAGCAAGCTAATGCAGCATCAATCAAAATAAAAACCACTCCCATTTCACCCTCCGTTCGTTCGAAATACCTGTCCAGCTGAGCCTTAAATTAATTTAGGCTATCAACTTCCACAACAAGGGATGGAAGTCTGTTCCACCAACCAACTACCCGCTGGCTAAAGGCAAATTTCCGCACATCTATCCTACATCTGTCTTTCCTCAATTTGAATTTATGCCCTCTCAGGTGATTATCCTGAGCAAGAGGAAGAATCCCATCGGCATTGAGAGCATGCTCAAACCATTCAAGGCTTTATACGTCTCTATCAGATCACCAAATATTTACTATACTGTATTTCCATGGGATATGAGATTTCCCATATTTCCATTAACTACACATTTTACCTGTGGGAGGGGGAGGAGTTTTATACTTTACCTTTTTATTACCTTCCTTGGAAATCTTTTTTTTTTCTAGATTTTTAGGCACCCTAACACCTTCCAAGGCCCACTTTCGCTATTTGACTGCTATACTGTTTCATTTCCTAGAGGATTCTCAGGATTACGAGGGTAATTTCTTCACTTTCCACTTCATCAGTTTCCATGATTCTCTTGCCAAATTGGCGCCTCCGTAGCCATGTGGGCAGGAGCAGCAGTGCGTAGCAAGCGCTTCTTGATTAGACCGGAGTTCGAGCCCGTGACCACCAAATACGGAAGATGCGGAAAGGTCCGGGAATGACCACCGCATATCCCCAGAGCAATATGGCCTTAGTTGCTAATGCTCCTAAAAACTAAATAACAAACAAACAAACTTGCCAAATTGTGGGAGAGCAAATTTTAAAGCTAGCTAGGCGTGTGTTACTTAGAATAACAAGACTCGAAGTGGAAATAAAAAATGAATGTTATTCCATACATATATACACTGTGCTGCCACTTTATTAGGTACACTTACCTAGTAGCGTGTTAAGCCTCCTTTAGCCTTCAAAACAGCCCGAATTCGTCTAGGCATGGATTGAACAAGATGCTAAAAACGTGCAGGAATGGAATACCGTGCAGACATGAGTGTGTCACGCAGTTCCTTGAGATTCGACGGAGGTGTAGGCCCGCAGCGAACCGCCCTTTCCAGCTCATCGCGAAGATGTTCAATAGGATTGAGATCCGTGAACTGAGCGGATCTCAATCCTATTGAATCCGGGCCACTGCAACAAAGAAAAGTCATTGTCACGTTCCTGGTGTGTGTGGGGGGGGGTTATTGGGGGGATGTTATTGTTAATAATAAATCACGTTAACCTTCCAGACCCACCTCTTTTAACTTTGTATTTCTCAATTAAGTTTCCCCCTTAATTTACCCCCCCCCCTCCACGTTAACACCTGATTGTATACTGCACAGAAGATCACAGATTCTGGGGGAATAATAGTTCGTGTATGTCTCCTCTGGACTGGCTGAGTATTCAGAATTACTCAATACTACACATGATAAACATATACAAATTTGTTTATTTCACAGTATATACATTAAAGAATTGTATCATACAACATCAATTGGTATAATGTTAATAACTGGCATTATATGTGTGTTAAGATGTAAAATTAATAGCAAATGATATAATATGTCTCTTCGTGTCTTTCTGCTTTTTCTCCTTCTGGTTTAGGTTACATCTCATAACATTATTTTTACTTTCTAACAGTTAAACTTCCCAACTGGAATTACCTCAGTGGGCTTAACACCTCTATGGATATTGTCCTAGATTTATAAATCCCCGCTATAATCTTTCATTAATTTATCCCTTCCAAAATAATTCAATCTTAATATCTTGTAACGTTTCAAGTACATAGAACACCTTTACATCTTAACTTAGAACATACCAGTCTCAAGTACATGTATCTAAATCTTCCTTGCTTTAACTTATCCTTGAGATGAAGTACATACATCTATGAACCCTTTTCTTCCTTTTATACTAATCAATACCAAATCTACTATCAACTAAATAAACATTTTTCTAAAGTCCTTCTCTTCGAATCTAGCTTAAAATTATTATCTCGTACTTACATATTAACTTAGGGAATCACTCTTTACACTACCTTTTCTCAGTTCAGGGGCGACTCATCATCAACAGCATAGGGCATCATCAGGTTCCAACTGGAATTTTTCATCAGCAAAGTACTGCTGTTCATCTACAGGGATTCTCCTACGTTCAGGAACTCGCTCTTCTTTACATACGGCTATTAAATAAGTTGCTCCGGCCTGCTTTTTGGGCGTCTGATCAGTTCGACGAAACTGGGAAGCATAATAGAATTATCAGGACTCTTCTTACTGCTTTATCAAGAAGCCTGGCTATGTAGCTCTTCCTTATCTTGCTATACCGAGGCTTTTCGATCCTTTTTTCTCAGCTCCAGCATAGGTGTTTCCATCTTTCAACGGTTATCTCCTTCCTATTCCAACAACTCTTAAACAGCAACTCCCACAACTCATTACTCTGTCCGCTACCTTCTGGCGATTCTCCCGACACCTTCTCGGGATTTCTTTCCAGCCGCACATCACTCAGGCATCTCCACGGGAACTCTCTAAACTTACACTGCCAAAACTCCCAACCCTCCCCAAAAAAAAACTCCTAACTCTCTTTCCTGTCTTGCATCTCCTTTTTGTTTCGGCCGCTCATTCTAATTTTTATCCAATCGTCGTTCGTTCTTCATCATCTCATTATTCTCATTCGCTCTCTCCCACTTCTTCCGTTTTTCTTGGCCCTTCCCTCTCCTGGGGTAACTTCCTGTTTACGAAATTTCCAGCAACTTCGATGAACTACTGGGCGTCTAGAAATTTCTAGATATTTCCTTGTGATCATTCCCGATTCACTTACCGCTATTAGTCCACTCTGTTTCTTCTCTACCGCTCCTTGGAAATTAATAAGTGCTCAAGGAGTCGGTCTATTTCATCTAGTGGCTAGCCAATCCCACATAGTGTATATCGCATCCAGGGTTTCCTTCACCCTCTTAGTTCTTAAAATCTTCCTCTCCACAAGGGGGAGTCGGTTCCCTTGTTCTTTCCTTCCAAAGAGCTGCTCACTTTCTGTTTAGTGTATATCGCATCCAGGGTTTCCTTCACCCTCTTAGTTCTTAAAATCTTCCTCTCCACAAGGGGGAGTCGGTTCCCTTGTTCTTTCCTTCCAAAGAGCTGCTCACTTTCTGTTTATGCGACCATGAACTGGCCTTACGGTGCTCCCTTTGTACTAGTGTTCCAGTGCTCCCATTGTCTTGTGTACCGTCCTGCTACCCCCCGTCGTTACGTTAATCCTCCCCTACTTGACTGTATGGTACAGAGCGATGGCAATCTAAGCAGAAAATCATCCTATGTAAATAATATTATTTAATATATACAGTTTTTTTTCTTGTTATGTTATAATATTTATAACATAACATTCGCTAGGATAAGTGTAAGAATTTTGTTCTTACACTGGAACCATTCCATAGTGATTCGGGCTTTGTGCACCGGCACATTATTCTGCTGGAAGTAACCGACTGAGGATAAACTGTCAACATGAACGGATGTACTTAGTCAGCAACGATGTTTAGGTTCGATGTGATGTGGCAATCAGAAGTGAATCTATGGATATCAATGGACCCAACGTGTGCCAAGAAAACATTCTCACACCATAACACTGCCCCCACCACCTTGCACAGTAGTCGTCAGACATGACGTGTTCATGGATTCATGTTGTTTTCGCCAAATTCTGAGCTTCGACTCGTCAGACCAAGAAAATGTTTTCCAATCCTCCGGTGCTGGTGTTGTTGTGCCCACAGGAGGTGTGCTCTCTTGTTCTTCATTGATAACAAAGGTACACGACGTGGCCGTCGGCTGTTGTAGCCCATTCGCGATAAAGTGCGACTTGTGGTCCGTTGCGATATTTTGTTCTGCGCACCAAGGTTGTATTCTGATGTGATGTGTGACATTGTGGCCCGTCTGTTTGCTTGCACAATTCTAGGCATTCTCCTTTGACCCCTCTGATTAACGAACGATTTTTTTCCACAGGAGTGCCGTTGAGAGGATGTTTTCTGTTCGTTGCACCATTCACGATTCATCCTTGAAACTGTAGTGCGTGAAAAGTTCAGGAGAACTGGCGTTTCAGAGATGCTTTGTCCAGCACGTCTTGCGCCTGCTACCATGCCACGTTCGAAGTCCGTTAGATCACTCCTTTTCCCCATTCTTGCTACGGTTTGTATGCTTAACTGATACTAGAAAGATTGTTCTGCTGTATTTATATCCACAACTGTAGTTATGTGACTTGCAACGTTGTGGGACAAACCATTTGTGTGCACAGCAGGGGTGTACCTAATAAAATGGCAGCATAGTGTATAAACAACATAATATACAACAGAGCCAGAGCCTTTGTACGTTGTGATTATCATATAATCATAACGTACAAAGTTAGATCAGAGATACCTTGCATATATTAGTCTTATTACAGTTTCCCCTTCACTAGTTAATCTGATTAGACAATTATATAAAAAACATGATTCATTCTTCTTCGCTTATTTCCTAATTTACTCCTAACGCTTATACCTTCACTTTACCTCTTGCTTTACTCCTGGATGCCGACCGGGCTAGCCGAGTGGGTAAAGTACCTGCCCGGCAACCCAAAGGTCGCGGGTTCGATTCCCGCGGGCTTGGATCAAAGTACTGCAAAAACCTTGGGAGGTGCAATATGGCCACAGAAGCCGATGCGCCAACAACTACCAAATCAAAAAAAAAAAAAAAACTCCTGGATACAATACTGTTTCATATAGTAATATTCAAAATGCTAATTCGTCATTCAACTCTTATTCTCACTATACTGTTACAATATACATTGAGTGATCACTGGATTATGACCACCACTATGAAAACTGAATGCGACCCGTTGACCACGTGAAGTACGAGAGTGCGGAGTTAGTCGACCTACGTAGCATAGATAAGGTGTCAGTGGTTCAGTAGGTAGTAAAATTCCGAGCGTGATGGGTAAAAGGAAGGATTTATCGGACTTTGATAAAGGACAGATTGTGGGTGCTCGACGAGCTGGTGTCTGGATTTCCCAAACAGCTGAACTGGTGGGGTGTTCGAGAGCCACCGTTGTTAAGTGTAGCAGGACTGGCGTCAGAATGGTCAAACAACGACCCGACGGCCAAACTGCAAAGGTCAGCGAAAGGTTGATGTTAGAGGTGTTCCAGCTATGCTAGAAGTTAATCCGAAAGTTGAATAACAAGCCAGTCAGATAGTGCCCTGGTTTCTACTACTGCTGTGGTAATTTCCTTTAGTATTAACAGAGAACTGTTCTCGAAATCCCGAAATAAGACAGTACTGGAAGAGCTATTCAGCAGAGATGCAGAGTTCAACTGAAAAGAGAGAGAGAGAGAGAGAGAGAGAGAGAGAGATCACCACACTCCATGGAAGGAACCCGCACAAAGGAATCCCACCGTGAAAGTGAAGGAAGGTAAGTTAAGTCATCCGAACTGTGTTGTTTTGGAAATGTTACTTAGATTAAGTGGGAGATTATTTTAGAGTAAGGTTGAAGTTGAAGAAACACGAGAAATAAGGAAATGTTCAGTATTGAGTTAGTTTATTGGTTGAAGTTGTAAACAAAATTGATATTGCTAAATTAAGAGAGATTACATGGAATTGTTAGCATTAAGTTAGCGACTTATGGATTGCCGTTGTGAAGAGAATAGATATTGTTGATTAAGAGACATATGAAGAAGTGATTAAGATTGAATTACGAGTTTAGTATTTGAAGCTGTAGTTTAGTGTACTAGTAGTAGTTTACTCATAGTTTAGTGTACTGTAGTTTTCTTGTTATTTGGTTTTTAGGAGCATTAGCAACTAAGGCCATATTGCTCCGGGAATATGCGGTGGTCATTCCCTGACCTTTCCGCATCCTCCGTATTTGGTGGTGACGGGATCGAACCCCGGTCTAATCAAGAAGCGTGTGTTACGCACTGCTGCTCCTTCCCACCTGGCTACGGAGGCGCCAGTGTACTGTAGTAGTTTACTCGTCGTTAGTTTTTGAAGCTATAGAGAGAGTTGAGATTGAAAGAAAATTTTATGGAAATGATAGCATGTATTAAGAGATTAAATGAGAAAAATGAATAGATTAAATGTAAATGAATACCAGTATGATAAATGACTTTTGTTTTATATTTGTATCATTGCTCTTGAGAAACTGACAGCTCACACATAATATACCGTATTTCAGCATTAAATCAGTTCACACACCAACCATAAGAATAAGTATTTACTGTAACTAAAATATTTACATATTAAAATAAAATAAATATTTACAAAAACTGCTATTATATTAAATTAAATTATATACATGTAAAAAACATTAAAACTGTGATAAAATCCTTCAGATAAAATACACTAAAATAAACCGGATTAAAAGCGATAAAAATCTCTGGAGCTTTCGGAAGCATCGGCTTCCTTCCTCAGCAGTAACAAATCTTCCTGCAGCACGTCCATATATAACAGGCTCACGGTACCTATACACGTGGTGCAGTCGGCGCATGGTCTGAACTGGAAGCGGAAATAGATCGGGAACGTGTTAAGCAAAACCGTTCATCCGTACTTAGGATGATAGTTTCAAACAGAGGATGCATACGCATACCTCTGTCCCTATTCATAATATTGTGGTCGGATGAACAGATTCGTAGGCTCTCGAGCCATTTACGGTTCCAGAACCCATGCGCTCGATCCACGATAACCACATCCTCTGGGGAAATTTGATGCTGCTTCTCCCAAAAATGTTCAGCCACAGCAGACTTATTCTAATCAGTGGTTTTTATAGCATTTGCATGATCCCCCAGACGATCCTTGAGCCGTCGTTTTGTCTCGCCCACATAACATTCCCCACAATTCGGGCATTTTATCCTGTATACTACTCCACTACTCAGGTCCTTTGCTATTGGGTCTTTTACCTGAGACAACACTGTGTGCAACCTCCGCCCAGGAAGCTGCACACAGCGTGTTTTATAACCCCGCAAAACTCTAGCGAGATGCTCAGTAACGCCCGGATAGTAAGGAATGTATGCGGTAGCCACAGGAACAAACGGTTCCTGACGGTTAGACTCTATTCCTCTACTAAATCTGTCTATGATCCTCTGGGGATATCCGCATTTTCTAAGGTCTGCTGTGACTAGTCTAATTTCGCATTCTTTCTCAGAGGTGTTTGTGATTTGGTTTTTAGGAGCATTAGCAACTAAGGCCATATTGCTTCGGGATATGCGGTGGTCATTCCCAGACCTTTCCGCATCCTCCGTATTTGGTGGTGACGGGCTCGAACCCCGGTTTAATCAAGAAGCGTGTGCTACGCACTGCTGCTCCTTCCCACCTGGCTACGGAGGCGCCTGTATCCTCAGAGGTGGTGCAGTGTGACCCTGCATAAGAATAGTGTAGTGAAAGCTCTACTAGATAGAGCAGGGTCACACTGCACCACCTCTTAGGATAAAGAATGTGAAATTAGACGAGTCACAGCAGACCTTAGAAAATGCGGATACCCCCAGAGGATCATAGACAGATTTAGTAGAGGAATAGAGTCTAACCGTCAGGAACAGTTTGTTCCTGTGGCTACCGCATACATTCCTTACTATCCGGGCGTTACTGAGCATCTCGCTAGAGTTTTGCGGGGTTATAAAACACGCTGTGTGCGGCTTCCCGGGCGGAGGTTGCACACAGTGTTGTCTCAGGTAAAAGACCCAATAGCAAAGGACCTGAGTTGTGGAGTAGTATACAGGATAAAATGCCCGGATTGTGGGGAATGTTATGTGGGCAAGACAAAACGACGGCTCAAGGATCGTCTGGGGGATCATGCAAATGCTATAAAAACCGCTGATTACAATAAGTCTGCTGTGGCTGAACATTTTTGGGAGAAGCAGCATCAAATTTCCCCAGAGGATGTGGTTATCGTGGATCGAGCGCATGGGTTCTGGAACCGTAAATGGCTCGAGAGCCTACGAATCTGTTCATCCGACCACAATATTATGAATAGGGACAGAGGTATGCATATGCATCCTCTGTTTGAAACTATCATCCTAAGTACGGATGAACGGTTTTGCTTAACACGTTCCCGATCTATTTCCGCTTCCAGTTCAGACCATGCGCCGACTGCACCACGTGTATAGGTACCGTGAGCCTGTTATATATGGACGTGCTGCAGGAAGTTTTGTTACTGCTGAGGAAGGAAGCCGATGCTTCCGAAAGCTCCAGAGATTTTTATCGCTTTTAATCCGGTTTATTTTAGTGTATTTTATCTGAAGGATTTTATCACAGTTTTAATGTTTTTTACATGTATATAATTTAATTTAATATAATAGCAGTTTTTGTAAATATTTATTTTATTTTAATATGTAAATATTTTAGTTACAGTAAATACTTATTCTTATGGTTGGTGTGTGAACTGATTTAATGCTAAAATATGAATTTTCCAACCTCAGAGGCCTTTTTCAGGATACCGTATTTCCCCATGTATAGAAAGCACCTTAATTTTGGGACCCGAAATTTGAAAAAAAAAATGTATTATATAAAGTTATTGAACTCAAGTTTTATTCATCATAAAATTCATACAACTCATCACTGTCAAAACTCCTATCCATTAGCTTGTCCTCATCTGTGTCTGATGACGAATCACTGTCTTCATATATTGCCTCGTCCTCAGTTCCATATATGGCATTTGAAATGCCCCACTTCTTAAATAACTTGACAACGATCTCAATCTTGATATTATCCCAGGATCTTTTCACTCAAGTAGAAACTTCTCCTATAGTTAGTTTCTTCACTCTTCCTGCTGGGGTCAAATTGTCCCCAGAAGACTTCATCCATTGGTCCCATTCGTCTCTCATGGCAGCTTTGAAGGGTTTGTTAATGCTGATATCAAATGGTTGGAGCTGGGATGACAAGCCCAGGTATGACGGCAAGTTTTGTTTTTCGCTCTGCAGCAATCTTATTTGTGTTTTTTGTTGTGTGCCCTAAGCTGATCAAGCATCAATAGGGCAGGTTTGCGTAAGAGCCAACCTGGTCTCCTGCTCCAAACTTTCTAAAACCAGATCTTCATCCCATCCTGATCCATCCAACTCTTGTCATGAACGTGGACAATAACTCCTCGAGGAATGTCTTTTTTTGGCATTGTTTTGCGTTTGAAAATCAGCATAGGAGGCAGCTTGGTTCCGTCGGCACAACAAGCAAGAACAACTGTATAATGGCTCTATTCATGTCCACTTGTCTTCACAGTTAGTTTTCACCCCCTTCTTATCAACAGTTCTGTTACTTGGGACATCAAATTGAAGGGGGACTTCGTCCATATTTGCAATCTGTCCCAACTCAAACTGATGTGTCTTCCGACATTGAATGACAAAACGATGAAATTCAAGGATCTTCTGCTCATAGCTTTCAGGCATCTTTTGGGCAAGTCTGGTGCGTGTACCCATGCTTAGTCCATTCCGTTTCATGAACCTGAAGCACCAATTGTGTCCTCCTTTGAAATCAGTAACTTCTTTTTCATCAGCAATTCTTCTTGCCTCATACTGAACCATCTTTGTGGACACAGGAATTCCAATTGTCCTTTGCTCCTCAATCCATATCTTCAATTCCCTCTCTAAATCAGGCCATTTTGCTGACTTGCCTCTAATGGCCTTCTTTTGCCGTGGCGTTTTCAGTAGGGTTTCTTCTTCCCGTAGCCAGTCTCAGATTGTTTTCTCAGTTAGAGGAGGACCAAACTTACGTTCAGCAGCACGATTTCCATTCACTTTTGCAAACTGGATCACTTTTAACTTGAATTCAGCACTGTACGAAAATCTTTTCTGAGCCATTTCTGGTCAGAACGTTGCAAAACTAACCTAATATACCGGTAACAAATGCGAAACAATGAGCGCAAAAGACAACAAGCGCGAAAAAGCGGGAAATGCAAGTAAAAAAAATCTACAACCACTGTATAAGACGCACCCAGTTTTTAGACCCCAAATTTTTCGAAAAAAGGTAGGTGCTTCTTATACATGGGGAAATGCGGGGAAACGGTATATACTCATGGGGGGGGGGGAATATTTCTCAGCTCCTGGAAATTCTAATTTTTTAACGCAGTCAGGTAGCTTGTGGGGCTTACGAAAATCATAACAATGGCCACTGACGACAATACTAAGGTAGAGAGAAATAAAAAAAATTAATAAATAAGCCCCCTACAACTAAGATTTGGTTTCCATATCAAGCTTAACCGTCAGTCCCCTTCTTTCGTTAACACGGATATAGTGCTATAAAACGTCAAAAAGGAAATATTTTTTATTTTTGATAAAAAGGAAATAAGATTTTTTGAAGATGGGGGAATAAGGGGGGGGGTTAAACTGCAACTCGTCTACAACTATCTCAGTACAAAGCACCAAGCCGACCGGGCTAGCCAGGTGGGTAAGGTGCCTGCCTGGTAACCCAAAGGTCGCGGGTTCGAATCCCGCCTCGGGCTTGGATCAAAGTACTGCAAAAGCCTGGGGAGGTGCACTATGGCCACAGAAGCTGATGCACCAACAACTACCAAAAAAAAAAAAAAAAGCACCAAACACCACAGAATCCAAAAGGACGTTTTCTGCCGCTAATTAAATATATACCAAAATTAGGTCCAGTTTAAACCATAACACTATCGAGTTTCTTAAGAGCTCACTTTATTCGGACAGGTAGCGTGAATGCTTATTTTTTTGTTTTTAGAATAACTGTACGTTTAATAATTTTTGCTAGAATATTTATTATTGTAATAAAAGTTTGATTTAAAAATGTGAATTCAAGAATTACTTGTTTTTTTCTTACTTTATTGCACCTAATTTTCATTAAAATTTATTGCGAAAAATGTTTTTTTTTTGTAATTCTGGTATTCCGGTTTAATAAATTAAAAATACCAAAATACCGGTATTTAGATTTTGACCAGTATTGTGAGCCCTAGTCTGGAGGCCTCATTTCAGGAAGGATATAGAGTTGCTCGAACGCGTAGAGAGAAGGGCAACAAGATTGATGAGAGGAACAAAGGGGTACGCTTACGAAGAAAGGCTTAAGTTCTGCAAACTGTGAGACTAGGCACCTGTGAGGTGATTTGATTGAGGTGTATAAGACCTTGAAAAGTTTGAGCAGGCTCAATGCTGTCGGGATACTTCCGCTTGCTTAGAATAATCACCTGAGAGGGCACAAATTCAAATTAAGGAAAGACAGTTGTAGAATAGATGTGCGGAAGTTTGCCTTTAGTCAGCGGGTAGTTGATTGCTGGAACAGACTTCCATCTGTTGTTATGGAAGTGATAGCTTAAATAAATTTAAGGTTGAACTAGACAAACATTTGTAGTGACCGGATGAGCGAATTGAGAAGGTTTTTTTTTTTTTTTTTTTCTTTTGGCTGATGCTGTATAAGTTTTCTTTCTTGCATCATATGCCTCAACTAATGTTAATGCTGAAATCCCCAGGTCTTCATTTTGTGGAACAGGCCTTATTGCAGATGACATGTTAGGATATTTGATGCTGTAATTGCTTTTTATTGAACATTCCTGATATTTTTGTCTTGTAGAAATTGCAATCGTCAATGTGTTTGCGCAGTTCTCCCCACACGATAGGAACTGCAAGATACGTGCATTTAATTATCTCATTTAATTACCTTACCTCAGATTTGTGGTACGAGTAATACAGTACGTATGTGGAGCCCAAGTTTAGACCAGATCACCAATCTGACAACCAAAGTACGAAGAATGCACGCGTTTAGTAATAATCCGGTTTTTCTTCTTCAGTTTTTGTTGTCCACACATGCAGCAGAAATTGTCAAGGTGATTCTGACACTTCCTTTTGTTCTGCTTAAACATTTTAACAATATAATGCTAAGCAAAATACAGAAAAAACAAACAATATGCAATATATACAGATAAAGCGTACTCCTACTTTCACTACAACTATCTTTCTATTACTGAGAGAGAGAGAGAGAGAGAGAGAGAGAGAGAGAGAGAGAGAGAAACATACTGGCTGGAACACAGGCACAGACGGGAATCAAACCCATAACTCTCCAAACGAGTGGTAGGAGGCGATGCTTCGTGCCGAATAAGCTGCTATGGAAGGTGTGGCAGGACCGCGTAAAAGTGGGAAGGGAGTTCGCTGAACGCAATGCATCCTCGCCAAAATTCGGAGGTGGACCATAAAACGTTTCTTAGATAATTATAATATTGATATGTAATAAAAAGAAAGGGCCGCAAAACCAACCGTGTACTCTGCCTCGCTGGTACTATTGCACCGTTCTGGATGTGGTAATATGATACAGGTATTAAATAGTTCTGTAAATTACATTCGAAGAAAAAAGTATATATGAAATAAATAAATCTTCTGTTTGTACTCTGGGACGACGACACGGTCATAGTAATAGAGGCATGTGATGGAAAAAAGCAAGCGTATGAGCTTATGTAGCATCAGCCAAAAAAAAAAAAAAAAAATTCAACAACCATGCCCTCTAAATGTTTGTCCAGTTCCTCCTTGAATTTATTTAAGCTATCAACTTCCTCATATATGAACAATCACCTCAAAACAAAATGGAAATTTTATTTTATTTTTTCCATTGTATGAGAAATGACAAGAAAAATTACAATAAATTATTAGCATTTGTCCGATTTTACAAAAATTAGCGGGTCTCGACTACTCAAGTTGTCTGTCCAACTTGTGTTCTGTGGTCGATTTGCTATTTGCTGAACCCCATTTTCCAGAACAGAAAAAAACAATGCTATCCGCTCCTGAGATCAACTAAATCAGCCAGCTTGCAAAAAGAGGACTCAGCCATAAAAATTGCCTCACGTCATTGAGAGGATTTTAACGGAAGTCGCTTCCATCCGTTTTGCGAGGAGGTGTGGGGGTGGGGATTTTATATTTATATTTTTATTTAATTTATATTTGTATATCCTTTTTCTTATATATTTTTATCTATCCCCTTGTGATTAGTTCCCCTTTAAAATAACTCCCCACTTGCGCATCTGACTATTAACTTCACAGAAAATTCTAGGTTCAAGGGGAAAAGCTCTTAGATGTATTTAATTCCCTTTGGATAGGCTGGTACTCAGAACAACAAAAAACACGCAAAGGTTATATATAAAATTCAGTTTATTGTACATATTTACATGAATACATCAAAACCAAAATGATTAAACCCAACATATGACAACATGATCTAGTCTCATCTTATATATATATATATGTCTTAATCATGCATCAGTTAAAACCATTAATAACAAAATATCAATCTCTTTCGATTCCTTTACAAAATTCAATACTTATTCATTTACTTATCACAATGATTATTAACAGGTATCCCTCACTTCTAATTCCCATCCAAAACATATTTAATTGTAGCCTATCAAGCAATTATAAACGGCATCAATTACTTCAAATATTTTATATACAGTATATGTATTCCCTTCCAAAATTATTTATATATCTATTAACTTGCCCTGGCTAGGCTAATGACCTTCAGCACATATCCTAAAATAACCTATCCTTACAACTGAGTAATTCTTATACACAGTATCTTTTAAAAGTCCTGCTAATCAAATTTCGGGGTTCCTACAGTTCTTTGTGTGTATGAGAATACTTATGTAACTAGCCACTTAGTTATCTCGAGGGACTTTGCGGCACGTCCTTCATCCTTCTCGCGGTGAACAGCAGATCTATTCTATCTGGAACACATCTCACAAACCCTTGGAAGGTTCGATAGGAGTTATCTGATTTGCTTCCTGGGAATCGGGTTCCTTTGCTCCTTGAAAACGATCCATTCCATCCTTTAGCATGTTTGGCTTCCCTTCTGTTCGGCTCCGGATTTTATCGGCTTCAGCACCATTTTCTCCTGGGCATCAGGCATCTTGTTTATTAATACAGGGGTCGATTCCTTCTCAATTATTGTGCGAGATCCTACAATGAGTTAACTTCACCGTATTCGGGCTTCCTTTATTGTCCAACGATTTTTAATTTTTCTCTACAGCACCTTTCTCCATTCCTTTCACTCCCTCATTCAAAAAAACTCTGTCTGCTACTGGCTTACTGACGGATTGACTAACTGACTGACTGACTCACTGCTACATCTTAACTTAACATTTTAACTCTGCTCTGCCTAACTCTCTCCTTCCAACCTTTCACTCCTTCACTCAAAAATACTGTCTGCTTCTCACCCCCTCTCAAAACCTTTTTCTCTCGTTTTGTTCATCTCCTCCCACATCTGGCTCCCGAGTCTGCAACGCCTATTCTCAGTGACTTCTTCCAATCTTATACTCATTTACGGATTTTTTCTCCTTTCATTTGTTAGAAGATCCTTATTCAGCCTGCCCAGTAGCACGTGTTCAATACACCCACTTTTACCATTTTACTGGATCTGCTGCCATACGGTGTGCCCTTTGATGTTTGCCGATTATCCAAAAAACAACTCTTCCCCTCTTATATAACGCCTTTGTCCCCGTAGCGTTCTAAAACCACGAACTCACATCTCCTGATCACAGCACCTATATTTGGAAACATATGTGCTGGTCAAAAAACCACTTCCTGTTTACGACTGACTATCCCTACTACGTTCGACCCCGCATAAACCTTAATTTGCCTGTTGTTGTTTGGACCCATACTGCTTTACAGTAGTTTTCTAGTTTATTCCCCGCTTATAACGGAAGTTGATGGCTTGAACCCTGCTTTTATTACTTACTACCCATTAAATTTATATTCCATGCTGAAAAATTCTTATTATTGAAATCAGACGATATTACTTTCTTATTCTAGCAACAAGAATTCCTTTTCCTTAATTAATAAAACCAACTTCTTATTATTTTTATTCTGTAAGATTTTGAATCTTACAGAGGGCAGTGATCATTCAAACTATGCTAAATACGACATCCTCGTGATTATTAATTGGTCATGTTGATCTTAATATGAAACTTTTATCAAATTATCTAATTTCATATCAGTAATGATATGTAATGTTTTAAGTATAATTTTTTTTGTTTATTAATGCCCATGTGCTGGTTACATGCAATGGTGGGTATGTTGCGTATGTATTTATTTACTATATACTGTACTATTCAAATAAAATTGTTTATTTTATGCACTTTACAATACACTGCTCGACAAAATTAACAGAAAAAAATGTTTTTCATGAATATTTTATTGTGAACAGTGTCTCTGAAGGCGAATATTTGATATAATAGGCATCATGACATGCCAATTGCGAGTATCCAATAGAAATCGATCTATCATTTTACAGTCCCGCACACTATGAATATTATTCATGCCTATAACAACATGGGTTGCAACCAGATCACTTCATTCCCGTTTTTTATCTTGCTCAGTGGGACAGCCACATCTTCAGTATTCAAGATGGAAAATCATCGTCGTTTAGATTATTTTCTTTGAAATGGCAGGCCGTTGAACTATTTGAAGCTGGGCAGTCCCAGGAAGAGGTGGCACGCTGGCTTAATGTGTCACGCAGTGTCGTCTCGGCACTATGAAAGCAGTTTCAGGAGACAGGAACCATTACAAGAAGAGTTGGCCACGGTCGCTCGAGGGTTATGCCGACCAAAACAGACCGCTATCTGGCTCTACCAGTAAGATGGAACCCTACGATGTCCTGTCATCAACTGTCTCTTCAGGCTGATGCAGCCACAGGTGAAAACTTTTCTAACCGGACTGTGTTAAGAAGACTCAATTCAAGTGGACTCTATGCAAAAAAGCGAGTTCTTTGTGTCCCATTAACCCGAAACCACCTCAGAGCTCGTCAAAATTGGTACCATGGACATTTGACTTGGTGCCCTGACAAATGGGGTATAATTCTGTTCTCTGTTGAATCTTGTTTTAGCCTACAAACAGATTCTAGATGTTATTTCATCTGGACTGGAGACAAGGAGGAATGCGGTACCATCCTTCCAACGTCAGAGAAGGTGACACTTATGGTGAAGGCGGTGTTGTCGCGTGGGGTGGAATAATGATCAACGGCTGCGCCCCTCTTCATTTTTTTTAATAAGGGTACCGTAACTGCGCAGAAATACCGAGAACAGATCCTGAAACCCTATGGACGACTTATTAGGAGTGAGTAGGCCCAGATTTTCTTTTCATGTACGACAACGCCACTGCACATAGAGCTCAAGTAGGGGAGGAATACCTTGAAACTGACCTCCGTAGCCGAGTGGTCTGGGGCAGAAGTGCAGTAGCACATGCTCTTTGAGTAGACCGGGGTTCAAGCCCCTGACTGCTAAACACGATCGATATGCCAACCCGCACTGGACCAGCGTGGCAGATTATGGTCCATTTCAACCAACATGAATTGTTGAAGAGGCTTCCATCCTGCAGTGGATTGATAATGGCTGCAGTTTGCCATTTACCTTGAAACTGAAGATATCCAACGACTTCAGTGGCCAACACCATCGCCAGACTTAAATGTGATCGAACATGTGTCGACACCCTTGGGCGTTGCATTGCACGCCGAGAGCCAACTCCTCGGTCCTTTGGAAAGCTAAGGTCTGCGCTGGGGGAAGAATGGATTGTGGCATATTGATCAGGTGCTAACGGTGGTTTCCCACATCTGCACCGTATGTATACTTTATGATAGAATGCGGAACTATCGCAAAAGCCAGAAAATGTGTAATGTCTGGTTTATGTAGTACTGTGTTTTGTTCTCTTGTGTTTCTGGCTGCTTTTTCGTGTGTATGGTAAAAAATTTTTTACCATGCACCCGAAATTTAAAATTTATCATTTTCGTGTGTATGGTAAAATCACTATATGTAATCACCATATACAAAATGTGTATAGAAAAGTCAACGAAGGAAGATCTCATACAATTTGTATTAGCAGTTATACTGCTACTTGCCAACCTTCACATGTATCTTATACATGTACAGAGATTTAAACGTAGCTTTAGATAGATGAAATACAACCGAAATGACCAAATGTTCGAACAAAAAAATAATAAAATAATAATAATTGTTTATAGACTATATAATTAACAGATTGTGAGAAATTAATAACTTTTTCATCCCTTTCAGAGGGCGCTGTTTATTTGTTTATTTTAATTAAGAGTATTTATAGGTGTGAGCTGTTCGTGTTGTGTTTTCGCAGTTCGATTATTTCTCAATCACAGTAAGTTTACAACTATATTATTTTAAAATTAATTAGTCACACTACATAAGTGCAGTTCAACTCGAGCATGTAATTATTAATACATACATCTTTATTATCTCTGTTTACTATTGCATTCTGCAATGCAGTACTAAGCCTAAGTAATAAACAGGTCAATAATTTATAGATGCATTACTTTATCACAGTTATCTGTATGTATAAATCGGGTGATCAGACGACCCGTTTTTCGAAATTGTCCCGATTTTTGGTGTTGTGTCCCAGTAAAGTTCCAAAACGCTTTAGAGAAGCCGTTTTGTTTCGTTTTTCATATTATTCTATATTTATATATACGAAGTTAAAATGAATAGCTAAATGAATAGAAATTGTTAAATTTATCATGACAACGTTATTGTAATAAATGGCAACACGAGTATCTAACGTTGTCGAAGTGCGCAGACGTGTTAAAGCATTAGCACGTACTGCATGTACGCTTGCTCATGCTCAACTTCCTGAACATGTACTGTTTCCGAGCCTAAAATAATCAAGGCAAAAATTCCTATGCGTTAATGTGTTTATAAGGAAGAATATCTGAAGGAATGGGCAGGATAAAAAAATATCGACTTGACGAAGTCAAATGCGTCAGTATAGCATTTATGGTAGTCATGCTGATATACAAGCAGTGACGGATTTAGCACTTGAGAGGCCCCAGGCGCAATTCAAATTTGAGGCCCCCCTCTAAATATTTTCGGTACCATTACAGAGTGCATTCTGTAGTACATAACAGAATGCACATATACATAAGATATTACAGATACTTACTTGATAACAAAACAAAAGTACTCCTACACTAAAACACCAAACTCTAGTAATTTGTAACAGATTCGTGAGTGAAAAGTTAGTTCCGAAAGCTATGCTCCGTTACATGTGAGCCAGCGCAGTAGTGATTTCAGAGGCTTGTAAAGACTACTGCGCTTGCTTATTGGTTCCCAATTAGTTGCGAATAGTTTTGAACTACCTCTGCGAACAAATGTAATATCGTTTCTTGAGCAATATTGTCACAGGGTTCTTCACTCATGGAATTACCTCCACTAGGAAAAAACTGAAAGTGTTTAATTTAAGCATTAATGATAATATGTACAGTATTCTACTTCGGATTCACTTAGTTCGCATAGCTATTTCATATAATATGTAGGGATAGGACGCCGTAGCCTAGTGGTCAGGCGCGCGGGTGCATAAGTACACGTGCCTTGAGTGACCGGGGTTCAAGCCTGTGACTGCTGAATATGGTGCTGTTTCTTGTATTCTGTCTATCTTGTTAACTCCTCTGAGTGTTTGGTCGTCCCGGAGTATAAACAGAAAATTTATTATTTATTTATATTCGCATAAGAGTTTACTAACTTCTTATATTAAATTATAGTTTTATTCAGTAACGGTAATAAAGATGAGTGTAAAAATTTTAAATGAAACAATTTTTTTTTTTTTTTTTGAGACCTGAGGTTTGAGGCCCCCTCGATTTAAGAGGCTCCTAGCGCGCGCCTCGTGTGCCTGTGCTGAAATCTGCCACTGTATACAAGTTCGTTTAACTTATAAAAAACATAAGCAGAATTTCATAGGTGAAATTAAAAATTCTTCCTGCTTCTCCAAGATATTCGAACTCCCCCTTTTCCCATGGCACGCCTCCGTAGCCAGGTGGGAAGGAACAGCAGTGCGTAGCACACGCTTCTTGATTAGACCGGGGTTCGATCCCGTCACCACCAAATACGGAGGATGCGGAAAGGTCAGGGAATGACCACCGCATATTCCCGGAGCAATATGGCCTTAGTTGCTAATGCTCCTAAAAACCAAATAACAAACAAACCCTTTTTCCATGTGATTTATGATAATAGTGTTTCCCCACTATTAACTTTTCCGCAGCGCGAGCCCTAGGGGGTGAAGACCGACCGGGGCGGGAAGTTTTACTGCGCTCCCATTTAACTTCATAAAGAAATCTTTTGTGGCATGCAGTAGTGTACCTTTTCCGTACAGGGGCCATATTCAAAGTAAGATTTGTTTCGCGGGCCGCACTAGGTGATTCGAGAAATAATTAGTGTGTTACATTTTCATTTAAGTGTACTGTTCATACACTTTTGTGCAGCCACCGAGGTCAAACAGAAGGTGCGCCATAATTGTAATCCCTTAACATTTTGATAGCACCTCGTATATACACACGCTTCTGCTCGGGCATGCGCATATTTGATAAAAGACAGAATCACGACATCAACTCGTGGCTTCAAAACTTTAATACTCTCTCATATTCGCCGCAACGAGCGCCACAGTCTTTTAATTAAATTCGTTTATGTCCACTTATTTTAGCGTCGAATGTACGCTGTACCTGTTATAATTGAAGTACTGAATTAACATAAACAATTTCTTCGCGGGGCGTATAAAAATTAATCGTGCGCCGTATCCGGCCGTAGGTTGGACAGAGATTAAAAAAAAAAAAAAAAAGATTGTTTGTTTTAAAACGTATTTTTTAATAAAAATAGCTACTTCAGAGAAATAAAGATTTATTTGACAGTAATCAATTTATAATAAATTAATTTGACAAATTATTAATTAAAATAATTATTTGATATAACTTCGTTTAGTTGTAAAATTAACAAGAAGCAAAACGCAATACACACATTAAAAAAAAAAAAAAAACGTCTCCAGGGGCAATAGCATTTGTACTGTTTATTGATGCAAAAAAAAAAAAAAAAAAACACGGTGGGGGTGGGGTGCAAAATTAGGACAAGCAGACTGTCGTTGTGAACCGAAGATAGGTTTTAAGGTAGTTTTAATTTTGAGAAACTTCTTTCTGCACTGGTAACCGTTATTTGGTAGAGTCAGTAAATGGAATGGAAATAATAAATAAATAATAAAATATTTTAAGATTCTTAATAGAAAACTTATAAATTTTATAAACCAGTACTGGGGTTCACAGTATACCCAATCAGGCATATGTAATTTTGTCGAGTAATCTGTAGTCAATCCTTTTCCCTGAGACGAAGTGAGCAGAAAAATCTAGTTTCGTTCGGAGACGATTTTCTACCTAGGGACTACAAGGCTTGGGGGAGAATGCCATTTTCCGTCAACAAGTAAATTATTGATCGTATTAGTGATATTTTAAGGCACAGAATGTATAAATTTTAACTGCAGTTGGATCATCAGATGTAAAATAAACGAGACTGATGAACGACAATTAGCAATTTATCTTTTTTGGTAGTGTGATAAAAATAATGCATATTTATACACCATAGCAATTTGGATTAGAAAGCAACAGAGATACCCTTTTAAATAAATCGGTCAACTACTGAGTGCCGGGCACTCAGGCTGAAGGTTATTGTTATTTTTATTTTTTTTAGGAGCATTAGCAACTAAGGCCATATTGGTCCGGGGATATGCGGTGGTCATTCCTTGACCTTTCCGCATCCTCCGTATTTGGTGGCTCACGGGCTCGAACCTCGGTTTAATCAAGAAGCGTATGCTACCACTCTGCTCCTGCCCACCTGGCTACGGAGGCGCCCAGGCTGAAGGGTCCGTAGTCACAAATGGTTAGTTAGTTAGTTACAGTATTTGGTTTTTAGGAGCATTAGCAACTAAGGCCATATATTGCTCCGGGATATGCGGTGGTCATTCCCTGACCTTTCCGCATCCTCCGAAAAGCGGTAACGGGCTCGAACCCCGGTCTAATACGTGGCTTCAAAACTTTAATACTCTCTCATATTCGCCGCAACGAGCGCCACAGTCTTTTAATTAAATTCGTTTATGTCCACTTATTTTAGCGTCGAATGTACGCTGTACCTGTTATAATTGAAGTACTGAATTAACATAAACAATTTCTTCGCGGGGCGTATAAAAATTAATCGTGCGCCGTATCCGGCCGTAGGTTGGACAGAGATTAAAAAAAAAAAAAAAAAGATTGTTTGTTTTAAAACGTATTTTTTAATAAAAATAGCTACTTCAGAGAAATAAAGATTTATTTGACAGTAATCAATTTATAATAAATTAATTTGACAAATTATTAATTAAAATAATTATTTGATATAACTTCGTTTAGTTGTAAAATTAACAAGAAGCAAAACGCAATACACACATTAAAAAAAAAAAAAAAACGTCTCCAGGGGCAATAGCATTTGTACTGTTTATTGATGCAAAAAAAAAAAAAAAAAAACACGGTGGGGGTGGGGTGCAAAATTAGGACAAGCAGACTGTCGTTGTGAACCGAAGATAGGTTTTAAGGTAGTTTTAATTTTGAGAAACTTCTTTCTGCACTGGTAACCGTTATTTGGTAGAGTCAGTAAATGGAATGGAAATAATAAATAAATAATAAAATATTTTAAGATTCTTAATAGAAAACTTATAAATTTTATAAACCAGTACTGGGGTTCACAGTATACCCAATCAGGCATATGTAATTTTGTCGAGTAATCTGTAGTCAATCCTTTTCCCTGAGACGAAGTGAGCAGAAAAATCTAGTTTCGTTCGGAGACGATTTTCTACCTAGGGACTACAAGGCTTGGGGGAGAATGCCATTTTCCGTCAACAAGTAAATTATTGATCGTATTAGTGATATTTTAAGGCACAGAATGTATAAATTTTAACTGCAGTTGGATCATCAGATGTAAAATAAACGAGACTGATGAACGACAATTAGCAATTTATCTTTTTTGGTAGTGTGATAAAAATAATGCATATTTATACACCATAGCAATTTGGATTAGAAAGCAACAGAGATACCCTTTTAAATAAATCGGTCAACTACTGAGTGCCGGGCACTCAGGCTGAAGGTTATTGTTATTTTTATTTTTTTTAGGAGCATTAGCAACTAAGGCCATATTGGTCCGGGGATATGCGGTGGTCATTCCTTGACCTTTCCGCATCCTCCGTATTTGGTGGCTCACGGGCTCGAACCTCGGTTTAATCAAGAAGCGTATGCTACCACTCTGCTCCTGCCCACCTGGCTACGGAGGCGCCCAGGCTGAAGGGTCCGTAGTCACAAATGGTTAGTTAGTTAGTTACAGTATTTGGTTTTTAGGAGCATTAGCAACTAAGGCCATATATTGCTCCGGGATATGCGGTGGTCATTCCCTGACCTTTCCGCATCCTCCGAAAAGCGGTAACGGGCTCGAACCCCGGTCTAATCAAGAAGCGTGTGACTACGCACTGCTACTCCTTCCCACCTGGCTACGGAGGCGCCAGTCACAAATGGTCGTTAGTGTAGTATCTCAAATAGAGAGCTTTATGGTAACTGAAAAAAGTTTCTAGTACCCCGGATAAAACTGAGGAACTAACGAAAATGTCATGTAAGGGCGCCGTGTCGTCTATTTGAGTTTTTCCAGTTGTTGTGAATGACAAGGGTGTATTTAGTGTCAGACGGCACCAGGGGTTTCCCCCATTTCCGCTAATGACAAGGGTGGGAGACGCGACTGGCAGGTAAGGGCGTGCAAGACTCCGCGCAGGCGCCTCCCCACAACCGCCGCCTGAACACTGGCTCTCTGAGTACTTGCCAGGACAACTCCAGCTTTGAAAATTGTTTAAAAATACTTCTCGTCTCAAAATTTATAAATGATCTTTATAGGATTATTAAATAACTATTTAGCAACCTTTTTGTCACCCAAAGGAGAGTTACTTAATACAAAGAAGCGCGCTATCGAAGTGCAATAAAAATTGGTTTTTTAATTTTAGCACAAAAAGTAAATGATAGATTTCAATCGGAATAGTTTTCCCTTGATAAGTATCGAATAACGCATAGCTAATGTGATTTTTAAAATTTTATCTTCATTAGCGACGGAAATAGAGAGGGGGGACGAAAAATTTTTCCTGTCTGGCTCCGCTATTTTTAATTTAAAAAAAATTAAATTATATTTTAAACCTATTCGTTGAGCTCTTTCCAACTGTGTATAATCGGTGTATATCCCCCACTTTCCAACGGTGTATAATAATTTTGTCCCCCCACATTTTACCCCCTCCCATCCATTTCTCAGAAAAATTTTTGTCAACAACGATCAATATGGCGTTATGTTAGCCCACATGGTGTACAAACCCATGCAAAATTTCAAGTCAATAGGTTGAGTGGTTCCAGAGGTACAATGCTGTGACAGACGGACAGACAGACTACCGAGTGACATTACAAGGGTCCTTCGTTAGACTACGGACCCTAAAAAATTAAGGTATTTATTTACAAAAAATAGTGAAATGAAAAATGAATTTTTTTTATTAAGAAAAGTCAAATATAAAGCTAAAATACTGTAATATGTTAATTTTACATATTCTAACATTATTTATTTGTTTTCATGCTCATTAATTTTATCGTTAAGATATTTTTCTCAATTTAGAGTGGTAACTTTGCAACTTGATATAAGTTTTCGCTTGATATTTTCGTAAAACTTGAGATAAGTGTTTGACATTTTCATTTCTTTTCACCCGTGTCAGTTAAGCTATATTTAAATTTATTAACGGTTAACAGCACTTTCCTGAGTTTACTAGCAATTTTCTGCAGAGTTAAGTTTTCCATTTTTTTAAATCAATGAATTGAATTAATAAAACCACTGAATTACTTAACTTGCAGTATGCGATACACCAGTGGTTTTTAACCGGGGTGCCGCGGCACACTAGTGTACCGCAACAACATTTCAGGGGTGCCATGTAATTTGGGTTTAAGTTATTTAAACTCTTTTTTTGTTTTAATTTATATATTTATTTCATTATAAAAAGGTGTACGGTATCCATCTTACCGTATCCTTTTATTTTTGGGGTGGTCTGTAATTGATGTTTATTTAGTACCTCTACATAAAGAATAAAACTATTATATAACTATATTTAATTTGTATTGTGAATTGCAATTTTGTTTATAATTAAATTATTATAATAACTATCGTATAACATATATTTTTAATATTATATATATATATATACACAGATAAAATCGGATCATTAAAAGGTCGAAAACCACTGTTTTAGGTATTTCTTTTGGCCTAGGGGTGTCGTAAAAAAATTACTGGGACACTAAGGGCGCCGTGAACCGAGAAAGTTTGGGAACCTCTGCGATACACTGTCGAATATAAACGTAGAATGGCAGTAAATCCCATACTTCTTTAGAGGATAACCTAATCCTGTTGAAACTATTCCTAAAATATCATCTGCCGACTTTACCTGCACGAAAATGTATAAAATAATTTATTTTTATGTTTTTTTCATTTTTTATTTTTATTAAAAATAAAGGCGGCACCCAAAACATAAGTTCAAATTCACCTAACAACTCTCAACTAAGTATCTTACATTTTTCATAAAATAAATAAAAAAATAAAACATTGTAAAAACATAAAATATATAAATTAATTAAAATATATATAAATTAATTAAAAACAAAAACAACGCATAAAATATACACTGGCAACTCATCCATATCTTAAACCAGGGGTCCCCAACCATTTTCATCGGAGGGCCACATAGAAAATTCATAACAAATGGCGGGCCGGAGTCGGTGCAATTTTGACGACTAGAAAACGCAATTTTAGCGACTTCACCAGGTCAAACGGGATGTACAAGATAGAAAAACTATAAAAAATTATAAACAAGGGATATTTATTGTAAATAAAGACAGTCATATTAAAAAATCACAATTTTTATTATTATAATCACATTTGATATTACAGAAATAGCAAATTAATGAGATGTTTGTAGTTGTTTTGATTTAGCAATAATTGAAATGTTAGGTTTAATAGTAGAAGTTCCCAATCTTAAAAAGTCTTGCAAATGTTCATCTGTCATTCTTGATCGATGTTTGGATTTTATATATTTCATATTTGAATATGTTTGTTCACATAGGTAAGTGCTACCAAAAATAGAAATTATTCTTCTTGCTAATTTTTTTAATTCTGGAAACTCATTTTCTGTCAAAGTTTTATAAAAGTTAATTAATGTTTCATTTTTCAATAATGTTTTCAGGTTATCGTTACTTTGAAGATCTATGATTTCTAATTGTTCACAAATAGATAAACTATTTGTGAAACATTTACATCAAATGGATTCTGAAATAATGTAAATAATTTTCTATTGTTTTCGAAATAAACAAATCGATCAACAAATGCTTCCATCAATAATTCAAGATTTCGGACAAAATTGTCGGTAGAAAAATCACAATTGGGCATATTATGATATAAACTTTCACAACACAAAAAATGGGAAAAATTATTTTGTTCAATTTGATTTTTAAATAATTCTGATTTTGTCTGAAATGTTTTAATATTGTAGGACAAGTCATTTACAAGTAGATCGCGACTTTGAAGTTTTTTATTAAATGTATTCAAATGTTCACAAATATCTGTTAAAAATGCAAGTTCCCATAACCATTTAAAGTCTGTTAATTCTGGGACTGGTTTTAATTTTTCGTTCATGAATATGTCCATTTCGGTTCTGAGTGGAAAAAATCTTTTTAACACATTACCGCGACTCAACCATCGCACCTCCGTATGATACAACAAATCACCATATTCGCTTTCGATTTCCTCCAAGAAAATTTTAAACTGACGATGGTTCAGGCCATTTTTCGTATAAAATTCACAATGCTAGTTATAGTCGACATGATTGAGTTCGAAGACAAAAATTTACCGCACAACGATTGCTGGTGAATAACACAACGAAATTGCATAGGTCTTTCGATGTTTTTGGAATCAAAATGTTTATTAACATGGCCGATGAAACCAATATTTTTTCCAACCATATTCTTTGCACCATCGGTCGTAATTGCTGTCAACAATTCCCAATCAAACTGCAGGTCTTCTAACACTTTTGATACGCTATAAAATATGTTTCCACCAGAGGTTCTATTTTTCAAGCTTTCAAGTGCAGCCAGTTCTTCTGTGACTTCAAAATTTTGATTTATACCGCGTATGTAAATGAGTAACTGTGCCGTGTTGGTAATATCTTCACTTTCATCAATTGCAATCGAAAAATTTATAAAATCTGTAACTTTTTGTTTCAGCTGATCTTTAACATTAGCAGACAAGTCTTCGATTCTTCTCGCTGAAGTTGACGCTGATAAACGTATAGCAACGAAGTGCTTAACTTGATCAGGGCATATTTCTTCTGCAATTGATAGGCACACCCTTTTCACAAACTCGCCATCAGTAAAAGCCCTCCCTTCTTCAGCAATGATTTGAGATGCTCGCAAACTAGCTCTAATTAAATTTAAATTCTGATTAGTGAAGCATGTCACCTGTTGTTGTTGCCGCCTCTTGAAATCAAAGCTCAGCTCTTGTAATTTTTTGTTTCGCAACTCGCCTTGAAGTTTATTGTAAGTTGAGGCATGTTTTGTCGTATAATGCCGTTTCAAATTATATTCTTTCGACACAGAAACTGCTTCCTTACATATAAGGCAAGTACATCGGTTATTGTTCCTTATAAAAAAATAATTAATAGACCAAAGTTCATTGAAGACACGACATTAGGAATCAATTTTTCTTTTCCTTGACATCTTGATTCACTGAAATTAAAATTAAAAATTCAAAGTTAAATAAAATTAAAAATAATACGCATTTATACAAATAGCACTAATAAATTGTTGCGCATGATAATCTGTGCAGCGGTTATTTTTTCTTTACAATTAAACTCTGAGGCTGGAAAAGAGTTCTGCACATTTATGAAAACGTTCTTCAACTTGGACATATCACAGATCTTTCAATAAATACTTCGATAAATACTTTCTATAAATACTTTCTATAAATACTAGATCTTTCGATAAATACTATACTACTAATAATACTAGATAGTGTATTTAGTCGTGAACTGAAATCTTTTCAATGTAAAATTATATATCCTACTTTAGTCATCACAGACCAATTTTATTAATATCTGAAAATGAAAATGTTTTTAACGCCTGCTGATGATTTTTTTTATTTTTTATTTTATTTTATTTTTAACATATAATACATACACAACAGGTATGCGCCCAGTTAAAGTATATAACGGAGCAGAAAAAAGATAACAGAACAAAGATTGTACAAAACATAAAAATAAATAGTAGAATAATACACATTGTACAAAAATTAAATTATTATATTAGGGTTTCCCGTAAATGACTAAATAAACCCGTATTTGTGTCTGTAAATTGCGTGTGTTTTCTGATCGATTTGCCTGTTTTGCTGGACGAAAACCCCCCAGTTTCTGGAGGAAAAACCTTGCTATCTACGCCTGAGACCGACTAACTCAGCCACGGAGTGAAAAAAGCCCATTAAAGTTCCTCGCGTCATCGATGGGATTCGAACCCGGCCTTTTTCCACCCAGTGTGGGGACAGTGACGATACCACTGTGCTACACGCCCGAATTAATACAATTGTGCATAGTGTATTTAGGGTCTATCGGCACCAGGGGTTTCCCCCATCTCCACGTAGTATACATTGATACAGAACACTGTAGAGGCCAGATGTTTAAAAGTGTATGGATATTGTGGTGTGTAATGTTTTGTACCGTTGTTCATCTGGCCTTTTAGCTGTTGGGTCCCAAATGGGACCCACCATTGCATACATATTGTACAAGTGTAAAGTGTATTAAGTGTCTAACTGCACCAGGGGTTTCTCCTATCTCCGCGTTGCTTTCATTGTGAGTGTACCAGTTCACTGGGAAGGCCACAGATTTAAAAGTGTGTGGATCATGTGAGTGTGTAATGTTATGTACCGTTGTTCCTCTGGCCATTTAGCCGCTGGACCCCTGCTGAGGCCTAACATTACCCGCACTTCGCTCCGTGGAGGCAGACCAGGTAACCACTAGTTTAAACTTGCACTCTGGCAGGTCCTGCCACCTAGTTTCCTGAGATTTCAGTGGCTAGGACCTAAAAAAAAAATTTCTCCCATCTCCGCGTTGCTTTCATTGTGAGTGTACCAGTTCACTGGGAAGGCCACAGATTTAAAAGTGTGTGGATCATGTGAGTGTGTAATGTTATGTACCGTTGTTCCTCTGGCCATTTAGCCGCTGGACCCCTGCTGAGGCCTAACATTGCCCGCACTTCGCTCCGTGGAGGTAGACCAGGTAACCACTAGTTTAAACTTGCACTCTGGCAGGTCCTGCCACCTATTTTCCTGAGATTTCAGTGGCTAGGACCTAAAAAAAAAAATTGCATGGGGATATTGCGCTAGAACTGGAAAAGCTAAAATGGTGGGCGAATAGTGTACTGTAATTTAGATATGGTTATTTTTGATGTGTAGGGCATTCGCTTGCATACAGATAGAGTGGGGCGAAGAGAATGAAGATTGAGGCGATTAAGACAGAATAAAGGTTCCAGTGTTGAGGAAAGACAACCCCAGGTGGAATCATAGCGCATAGTGTTAGGGTCGGGTGCCACCTGTGGTTTCCCACATCTGTGCCATATGTACACTGTGAAGAAATACAGAACACTGTAAATGCCAGAAAAAGTGTAGTGTGTAGTGTTGTTGGGTTCTGTTGTGTGTCCTGGCATTTGGTTGCGGAATTCCTGATGGGATTCCACGTTGCTCGCACACACCACTAGGAGGTAGCCAGGTTGCCCATTATTCTCTGGCAGGTGTCCGTCGGGGTTGCAGCTTCCTGAACGGAGACCAATTAAAAAAATAAAATAAATAATAATAAAAAAATATATAGAATGAAATAAAAAAAATAAAAATAAATAAATAAAAATAAAAATATATTAAATAATAAAAATAAAAAAATAATAAAAATAATAATATTAAAATAATAATAAAAAATAAAATAAATAACAATAATAAAACAATAATAATAATAATAAAAAATAAAAATAAATAAAAAATAAGGTAGAGTGCGGCAGTACAGGGTGTACAGAAGATGGGGGATGAAAGTAAGAGTAAGGGGATGTAGGTGAGGGCATCCCCTAAATTGACAGTGGAGCGTATGCCCAACCAGGAGAAAAGGGGGAGGGATAACTCCAGAAGGGTAGAAAAGCCATTCAGTGAGAGTGCTGAGGGTGACTTATATTTTGCGGTGGAGTGGTCAAGACCACTGGAGCTTACCCAAAGTTAGCAGGTAATCCTACCCTGGATGTTCCAGGGTTAGCAAGTCGATGCTGGTAAAACAGTCAAGTACAGATTTTTTATTTCAAGTTTGAGCAAGTCCCTTACAGACTCTACAACCAACTCAAGCTAGGGATACACCCTAGCTTGAGTTGGTTGTAGAGTCGTGCGCCTAGAAAAGAGGTTCTGTGCGTACTCCATTAATAATTTGTAGTATTGTTCGTCAGAAATTAACAGGTGCTCCTGTCCTTGAGGTATGTGTTGGAGTCTGGTGTACAGTGTTCCTCGAAGAGCGTCATAAATTGGGCAGTTATAAAGAAGATGGTCCCAATCTTCAATTTTTCCACATGTACAGCTACTAGGGGTTATTGATGATTCCCGAGGTAGTCAACTTATGATGTATAGAGCCGTGTCCAGTTATAATATATGTACAGTAGAGGCCAGGAGAGAACCAAGGCAGCGACTTTGGATAAATTAGTTTGACATCCGGGATGAATTTCTTAGTTATTAGGCCCTTGTCCGTCTCCTCCCATCTTGTCTGCCAGATTTGTAGTAGCATGGCAGCTAGTTTCTTCTTTTCTTGCTTACAGTAGGTGCAGGTGTCTATGGTATGTCCAAAGATGGTAGCCTGGATTCCCCGCGACAAGCGAAGTAGTGCAATTCGCGACAGATAACCTCCAAGCCAAGGGGGAGGACACCTGCAAGAACCTGGAGGGCTGGAGAGCTTACTGTGCAACAGGCCCTGGTAATGGCGAGAAATATATTCTGCTGAATTGTTTCTAGTTTGCGTTTATTGCGAACAATTATTGCTCTGTGGTACCAAATCCCGGATCCGTATGTAATAACAGGGAGGAATATAACTTTTATGGTGGAATCAGTGGGGTATACCCATGCCCCACCAGAGGGTAGAGTGGGGTCGGCGAGGAGGGGAGGGGAGGAGACAGCAAAGCCGTCACCTCCCCCACCGCCGGGGTGAGGGAGAAGAAAGGGCCGAACAAGGGAGCCAGCTCAGAGCGCCAACATGGCGAGTATGCAGCAAAGCTGCGCCTTTGTCAGGTCCGCGACAGCGTCCCGTCTAATAGTTGGTCAGTGTTGGGATAGGATCCCGTCCAATGCTGGTCCAATAATCAGGATGGCAGTGTGGGATGGTGTCACTCATGGGATCTAGATCCCATCCAGTAAAGTCATAGCCGTGGTTGTCCGTTTCGGTTGTCAGAGTTCCAGTGTTGAGTCTATTTGAGTCTAGGGAAGTTGTGGTAGTGCTCGTAGTCTGGTGAACAGTTCGTGCGAAAATTGTGAGAGGGCTCTGTACTCCTCCTCCCACAGCACAAGGTGGTCCCGATCCTTCAGGTTGAAACATATTTTTGTTATAAAGTGGCATCTTATATCCTCAAAGAGAGAGAGGACATTCATGCATCCGATGTGTCCATGTCTGGTTTTCACCGCAGTGGCATAGTGGTGATTCTTTTATTCCGAAGGTCAAAAGTTTGGCGTTAAAGGAATCGTTCCCCTTTAGAAGGAAGGTGGTGTAGAGCCCCGGTGAGAACCAGGCCGGCTGGTTCTCACCGGGAAGAGTAGACTTGGGTAACGTCTAGGGTGAATTTCCGGGTTATGGCAACTTTAGTTGATTCTGCCCGTCGGGACTGCCAGGTTTCCCAGAGATGGTTCATAAGATGTGTTTTCTCTATGTTGCTGTTGTTGGTTGGATCGGTAGTGAAGCCAATGCAGGTTACACTTTTTCCCCTTGATAGTTGAAAGAGCATGCCGCAGCAAACAATTTCCAAATCCAGGGGGAGTGATCCCGCCAGGGCCTACAGCGTGTGTGTGTGTGTGAGGTGATAGTGCAGCACCCTCTTGTGATGGTGAGCAAGATGCTACGCTGTATTGATTCTAATTTTCTTTTGTTGGCAGCCTTGGTTGCTTTGTTATACCAAGTCCCTGCAGCGTATGAGACGGCCAAGGTGAAAAGAGCCTTGTAAAAGAGAGACAGGGTCCTTTTTCTTAGTCCTTGAGGTCCTTGAGGATGTCACAGACATTCTCTCAGATATGCCAGACAAGCTGCACTGGCTACCTGGGAGTCTAAAACGCTGATGGAACTGATATTCGGCTGACATTCGTGTCAAATAGACCCATTTTCGGCGAAGTCCGGACGGTCTGTGACAGCCAAATCCACTGCTTGCACTTTCATGATGGTGGGACTGTTAGTAATCCTGGGTTTAATCTCCATGCACAAGCACATTGTGGGTGACCATTCATGTAGGAACCAAAATAAGCAGACGTAAAGGTTTGGCCCCCACACCACATGAAGGTATGCAGCCCCTCTGTGTTACCAGGCAGTACTAGGTGGTAGATGACACTTATCAACCAGTGCAATACCACCACTTTGCTTATTGGAGGCTTGAAGTGGTGGAACCCATGTTTAGTCTCCAGAGCTAAGTTCCGGTCAACCCTTCGCCATCTCTTCCATCATGCAGTATGACCGATGACTCTTGATGTTATGATGGACATTATGGCGAAATCCAATCTTCCTTACATTTCGAGCGTACAGTGGTAAAACGGTGTTCGCAGGCCGGCCGCTAGTTAGTACACCGGACTGAACCTATTGGTAACTCTCTAGGAAGCTTCCGGATCAGCTAGTGTATAATCTTGCTACCTCTACTCTGCCAGATAGTGACTGGAGGGAGTCCGAGTAGTGTGTATGCGGGGAGCATTGTCGAGGCCACGTTATGTCAAGGATCTGGGTATATTCTTACCACATGTACGCCATATCCAAAAATTTCATTACTTTATACAGCATGACCCCCCCCCCCCCCCACACTTTTTCGTATTATTGAATACACCATGAATAGTCAAACTAATAGAGTAAGCTTATCTGCAAAAAATCTAAAATTTCCAAACACTTCCTAGTTCCATTTCACAAATATACGTAGTCTCAATTCTAATCTCAACTATGTCCATTTCCACTTGCAGTCTGCCAAACCCCATGTACTTTTTCTGGCAGAATCTCAGTTATCGGTTGATTCAACTACTGTTCATCTCAGTTGCCCAAATTATTCGCTCTATGATTCCTTTCGCCTCAAATGTGGTACTTGTGCTTATGTCCATTCCGATATTCCCTGTCAGAGAATTGGTAATTTGGAATCTCTTCTCTTCGATCTTCTCTGGCTTAAAATCCCTTTTCCTAACTGTGTCAAATTCATATGTTGTCTCTACTGTTCTCCCAACTCCACTAATCACTTGGAGCTCTTTGACTTCCTCTCTTTGCAACTCGACTTTCTCCAATCCAACTTTCCTAACAGTGAGGTAATTTTCCTTGTTGATTATACTGTTCACAACTCCAGCTGGCTTCCATTTTCTAGTCACACCGACCCAGCAGGTCGAGATGCTAAGGCTTTGCAATTTCTAATGACCTTGCACAGATTGTTCATATACCTACAAATACCGGGCAATCCCAACCATACAGCCAACACGCTTGATCTTTTACTGACAAACAACCCTTCTAAGTACACAGTCGAAGTGAGTGGTCCTTTAGGCACCTCAGATCACAACTTGGTGATTGTCTCTTCTCCAATGGAGCCTTTATCTCATTGCTATTCCCAACCTCGTATTGTTTGACATTACAAGAATGCAAAATGAGATGTCCTGCGAGATTTCTTTTCTTATTTTCCTTGGGCGGACTATTGTTTCAAAACTTCTGATGTCAACGTTTGCTAAGATCGTGTCAGTGAAATTATTCTTGTAGGAATGGAATCCTTTCTTCCACACTCCACTCTAAAATCTCGTCTTTTATCTAAACCTTGGTTTTCCAATAAATGTGCTAAAGCTGTTCAAGAGAAAAATGTTGCATATCGTAATTGGCTTGTTTCCAATTCTTCAGTTTCATTTTCTGCCTGCACCAAAGCTCGCAAAAATTGTAAAGCAGTCATTAATCAGTCCAAATTAGACTTTGAACAGGCTAAGAGTACAAAACTTGCTTCTTGCCCTGATGGTAGCCGAGCCTTCTGGTCTCTTGCCAAAACTATTGGCCGCAACTTTTGCCCCTCTCTGCTCTCACCTCTGTCAAAACCAGATGGTTCTATTGTCACTTCAGCAAAGGATAAAGTTGACCTTCTAGCATCCCATTTTTCTCCCAAGGTATTAATGATCTTGATAAAACACCTCCCACCATTTCCAACACGCTCCATTCAATGCCTCCCGTAGTCTTCCGTCAAAAGGATGTCAGAAGGATTTTGATGAATCTTGATGCTAAGAAAGCTCCAGGTCCAGATGGTATTTCTCCATTTGTTCTCATAACGTGTGCTCCGGATCTTGCTCCTGTTCTTTGCCGCCTTTTTTCCCTTTTTTATTCCAAAGGTGTTTTTCCTTCTGCTTGGAAATTTGCATATATCCAGCCAGTTCCTAAAAAGAGTGACAAATCCCTCCCATCCAATTATCGTCCCATTGTAATTACTTCTACTCTTTCTAAAGTAATGGAGAAATCAATTAACCGCCTACTCTTAAACTACCTAGAAACCTTCCGTCTGATCAACGATCGCAAGTATGGATTCCGTCAGTGTCGATCCACTGATGATATTCTCAGTTATGTTACACATTTATGGACAAATTCAATGGAAAAGTTCGGTGAAACACAAGCAGTTGCTGTTCACATCTCAAAGGGTTTCGATCGTGTTTGCCATAAAGGTCTTCTAAACCAGCTTCCACTTTATGGTTTGCCAACTGTTTTTTGTAATTTGTTTGTCCAGTTTTCTCTCTGATCGCTCAATCAGGATGATGGTAGTACTCCAAGGTTCAGTTCTCTCCCCCCTCTCTTTTCCTCATATATTAATGACCTTCTTCCATTGACTGGAAATCCTGTCCATAGTTTTGCCGATGATAGCACATTATATTCCACTTTCCATTTTGAGAAACCTTCTCCTGCTCAATCAGCTTTAACTTTTCGTAAATCTGCTACCAATTCCTTAAATGCCGATCTCCAGGTAATCCTCCAGTGGGGAAAACACAACTCAGTTGATTTCAATTCTTCTAAACCTCAGTCTTGTCTAAAAGGATTCTTCTGCTCCTATGCTTATCTTTGATGACTCTCCGATTTCTAGGCAAAATGATATATCTATTTTGGGGATTACCCTGACTTCTAATCTCTCTTGGCACAAGCACATTAAAATATTGCTTCCTCTGCATCTAAAAAACTTGGTTTTCTCTTTCGCTCTCGGCGTTACTTTTCTTCCAAACAGCTGTTCACTCTGTACAGATCGCAAATTCGCCGTACCATGGAATATTGTTCCCACATCTGGGGCAGTACCCCCAAACTTCTCTCAGGCTTCTAGAGTCTATTCAGAAGAGGACAGTTAGATTAATTAATGACTCCTCTCTAACAGAGTCTCTCCACTCTCTGTCTCATAGACGTACTGTTTCTGATGCATGCCTTTTCTACAGATAATTTCATGGGCACTATTCTTCTGAATTGGCTTCTGTAATTCCCGCTCTCTCTTTCAAAATAGTCCGAACACGTTCCGCCATCGGCCAACATCCATTTACTGCCCAACTTCAAACTCACAGAATCACCTTTCCATCTTCCTCTTTTATTCATTCAACTACCGTTTTCGGGAACAATCTTCCTTCATACATATTTCCTGAAAATTACAGTCTACAGAAGTTCAAGTCTAATGTCAACAAATATCTTCTTTCATCTTCTGAACCTCCAACCCAACACGGTACTATGTACTATAAGTTCTAATACCTTTCGTGTTTGGGGTTTTCATAAAAAAAAAAAAATTCCTTAATCCTTTCGTGTGACTTTTGCTATGAGGACTGAGTAGTTCCTGGTCTTTCTCTGGAGATAAACGAGGTGTGGTGTAAAGGATAAGTTTTTATCCAATATGATTCCGAGGTATTTTAGTTCTGTAGTTAGTTAAATCGTGGTTCCTTCTATTTTGATTTTTGGTGGCCTTCTGGTGTTGAGAGAGCCCTTGAGGAGTATTGAGGATGTTTAGGATAGTTGTTGGGATGTATTCTACAGCCTTTTCCACGATCTCTGGCTCCAGATAATCTTCACCAGGCGTATTCTTGTTTCGTATTTTGGCGGTCGCCAAGTAGAGGTCTGCTAATGTGAATGGGTCTTTGCGTTGTCCTGGGTTGTAGTTTGCATTTTCTTTGCAGAGATATCGTGGCTACCAGATCCCTCGCTGGCCACCTAACATCGTGGACCGTCCAAGAAAGCTGGACCACGTCGGACCACAGGGCCATCACGTTTGAGCTCCAGCGCTCCCTTAGTCGACACCAAGCAGTGAGGCAGGCACAGCCAAGATATGCCATAGAGAAGGCGGATTGGCCACTCTTCCAAGCCACACTGACCACAGCAGCCCAATCGTTGAACATCATTGGACTCAGCCCGGATCAGCATCAGATGACGGTCGCTGGTCTCATCACTGAAGCTGCCAACACCTCTATCAAAAAGAAAAACCCAACCCCGGGGGCTGTACCCTGGTGGTCTCCAGAGCTACAGAGGCTTAGGCAGGAGGTGCACAGGAGAAGGAAACTCTTCCAGCAGGCAAGGCGCTCCCAGCCGGCAGCGGAAGTGGAGGCACTGAGACAGAACTTCCGAGATGCAAGGAACCTATACACGGCAACCATTCGCCAGCGTAAGATGCGCAGTTGGGAACACCTTGTTTCTACCACTGGGAATGATAACCCCTGGGGTGTGGTATACAGAGTAACCACAAACAAACTCCCCAGGGGTGAGACCATACCAGCGACGAGGACACGGCAGGGTACTTATACCCGGACCTGGCAGGAAACAATTATTAACATCATGGATACCATGTTTCAAGACCATCTTGCCCCCTCTACCCCAGAGCAGATAACCCTCTGTGCAGACAATGAAACCTACTACACGACTGCAACAGAAGAACCTTTCACCAAACTTGAACTGGAAACAGCTGCCATGAGGATTAGAAACAAGAAGTCTCCTGGTTCTGATCTTTTGGAGCCAGAGATTGTCAAGAAAGCCGTCGAAACCATTCCAGAGGTGCTTCTTAATCTATACAACCACTGCCTCAAAGAAGGCCTGTTCCCCCAGGCCTGGAAAACTGCAAACTTGTGCCTCATTCCCAAAAGTCCCAACAAACAACTGGACCTTCCGGGGTCATACAGACCCATAGCACTGTTATCAGTCCTGAGCAAGCTCTTTGAGCACTTATTAAGAAACAGAATAGGGATCCACTACACTGCAGCCGGCTTGCAGTCACCCCGACAATATGGATTTAGGAAGGGATGCTCAACCTTGGATGTCCTGGAAAATATTACAAATGCTGCAACTACCTCAGATCAGAAATACTTTCTGGTCATAGCAATAGACTTTGCTGGGGCGTTTGACACTTTATGGTGGCCAAGCGTCCTGGCCCGACTCCGGAAAGCCAACCTACCATCAAATCTGTATCAAGTCATCAAATCCTACCTGTCGAATAGGTTCGTGACAGTCAGAGCACCATATTGTTCAGTAACAAGAGAAGTATTCAGAGGATGCCCACAGGGCTCAATCCTGGGCCCACTCCTATGGAACTTGGTTCTAGATGGCTTTTTGAACCTGGAACTCGGCGACGTCGTTCCCCTAGCCTATGCGGATGATGTGGTTCTGATGCTGCCTGGGGGATCTAGGGCGCAACTGGAGAACACCGCCAACAGAGCAATAGAAACTCTAGAGGACTGGGCTAACAACAATAACTTGAAGATCTCATCCTCGAAGACAAGATCTATATTATTAAAAGGAGCCCTAGACACCAGACGACCCCCTCAAATCAAGATACAAGGTAACACAATCAAGCTTACCACCGAATTAAAGCACCTTGGAGTCGTACTAGACAAAAACCTGAGCTTTACACCACATATAGTGCACTTACGGAAGAAAATTAGAGGATACTCCGCACTTTTTGCGCGAATCACACGCAAGGAATGGGGTTTGAGGCGGAAAACCCTCAGCCTCTACTATAAAGCTATTTTCCTGCCAGCGATTACATATGCTTCTGGAATATGGTATCGCAAGGCTACCACTGCAGTGAACCGGAAAAAATTGGAGACTACACAGCGACACATACTCTTAACCATCTCGAGAGCATGTAACACTGTAAGTACCCACGCACTCCAGGCTCTAACGGGATCCCTCCCTCTGGACCTGGAGATTGTTAAGCATGGGCTACTCTATCAACTGACCAAAGGCAGAACGGCAACATGCCTCGACTACACCATAGATCTGTCAAATGATCCCAAAGTAGAAAGGAGCCGTCTCTCCGCTTACCTCCAACAAACTTGGCAGGCCCGCTGGGAGACCTCCAGCAAAGGTGCAATAACTAGAAAATTTCTACCCAACATACGGCTGGTATACCCGAATTATCCACCGTGGCTCTCACCAGGACTCTACACCACCTACCTGCTGACGGGACACGGGGCCATTAGAGACAAACTACAAGGATTTGGACTGAGTGATACACCGTTCTGCCTCTGTGGTGAACGTGAAACGTGGGAGCACCTAATGTACAGTTGCCCACTATATGAGGACCTCTATTGCAGGTTCATTACTAGAACACAGCTTAACCTCCGTAATCAAGAAGACCTCGCCATAACTGAAGTTGACACATACAAGGCATTCACGCAGCTGGCCCAGGACCTCTTCACAAGGAGAAGGACGCTCCCACAGCCTCAACCACTGCAGTAAACAACCATGCCGTGCAGGCCAGCAGAATGTCTACACAACCACGGAAACCTTCCCAGATACTACCATGCAAGGGCTCAGAGAAATGATTGCAGCACATTGCTGCCACCTAGCCATATGGCGATCTGGGCTGGCAACCTTGACCAGCCTGCTTTCACTCCTATTCCTTGGCAGGGGGGGGAGATGGCTCGCTGTCTTCTCCTCCTCCTGCCATCCCCCTTTCCCTCTGGTGGGGCATGGGCATGCCCCACTGACTGCAGGGGCCATCTACCCTATCGGCCCCTTACTTCTCTTTCTTCCCCCCAGCCTTCAGTCTCCCTACCCTTCTCTTTGACTATTCACCGCGAAAGCCCCACGCATCCAAATTTAAATTAGCACCAAAATTATTGCCCGCCCCATTAGGCCTCTAGAACTTGTTATTTTAGCGTACAATCCCATGGTAATTTCGGGGAACAAACCCCACATACCAACTTAATAGCGATTTTGCAATTATACCACCGCGATTATCTATCTTTTTTTTTTTTTTCTATAGGACCCAGCCGCTGAAATCCCAGGAAATTAGGCGGCGGGACCTGCCAGAGTATAATAAATTTCAAGGTACACCTGGCCAGCCTCCTCGTTGGCATAGTACGGACAACGTCGGGTCTCATCAGGGGCTCGACGGCCAATAGGCCAGAAGAACAATGGGCACAACATACTACACAACACATGATCCACACACTTTTAAATCTCTGGTCTTGACAGAGTACTGTCCCTCGATACAGCGAACACTCGCGGAGATGGGAGAAATTCCTGGTGCCGTTTGACCCTCAACATACTTTGTACTTTGTACTTTGTAGGTGGTTCTGTTTTGCCCACGTTTGAAGGGAGTCAGTTGCCTGGTTTGCAGTGACTTCCAGTTGCGCCCGGCTGTCCACCTCCAGCATCAGGACGATGTCTTCTGCAAAAGCTTGTGCATTTGTCGCATTGAGATTCTGATTGAGGAAGTCGTCCATCACCAGGTTCCAAAGGAGTGGCCCCAGGACTGAACCCTGTGGACACCCCCGGAAGATAGGCCGAGTAAGTTGAGAGTAGGGAGCATATGCTGAGATCGTGTCAGATAGTTAGGTTTTGATACAGTGCTACAGGTTGTTGGGAATATTTGCTTCCCAGAGTCTTCCGAGGAATCTTGCCCACCAAAGTGAGTCAAATGCCCCGGAAATATTGACAGAGATCATCATGAAGTATTTGCGGATACAGTTGGTAACTGCGGTTATTATATGTTCCAAGGCGTCTACAGTGGAGCAGCTTCTATGAAAGCCAAATTGTTTGGGGGATTGTAGGCTAGGTAGTGGGTTTACGTCCTGTTGTGGAGTAAATGTTCAAATAGTTTGCTCATACCGGTAATGGTGCTACTATAGGTCTGCACGACTCCGGAAGTTCCTGTGATTTTGTCGGGTTCTTCAAGATCAGTCGGATCCGTGCAGATCTCCAGTCGTGAGGGAAGTAGCCTGCAGAGAGACAGTGGTTGAACAAATTTAGGATAGTTGTTGGGATGTATTCTACAGACTTTTCCACGATCTCTAGTTCCAGATAATCTTCACCAGCTGTCTTCTTGTTTCGTATTTTGGCGGTCGCCAAGTAGAGGGCTGCTAGTGTGAATGGGTCTTTGCATTGTACTGGGTTGTAGTTTGCATTTTCCTTGCAGAGACAGCTGCTCTGGGGAGTGAGCTGTGTAGAGTTGCCAAAAGGTGGTGTTGAGGATATTGTCTATTGATTAGTGCCATGATTTTGCATAGAATCCAGCCGGTGTTTTAGTTGAGGGAACTACTTCATCTTTGGGTAGCTTGTTCATTGCGACTTTATATACAATCCCCCAGGGGTACTCGTTCCCGGTAGTTAAAACTAGCATTTCCCAGGATCGTTTCTTCTGGGTTCTGATCAAGGCGGTGTATTCATTCCTGACATCGCGGTATTACTGTCTGAGGACTTGCACCTCTGCTGCCGGCCAGGATCTTCTTGCTCGTTGAAAATTTTTCCTGCGTGTATTTACCTCTAGTTAGAGTCTCTGAAGCTCCGGGCACCACCGGGGATTGTGCCTGGGGATGGTTTCTTCCTTTTGATCGTTGCATTTGCAGCTTCTATAATTATGTTTACAATGGCGCTTTGGTTTTGGTCCGGGGTAAGGGTTGCATAGTCAAAAGTTTGGGCATAGCCAGTCAGTGCTTCTTGAAATTATTTCCAGTTGACCTTGTCAACGGTGAATCTGTTGACGGTTATTCTAGGTGTGGGTTGTCCGTTAAGAGCACAGTGCATCTGGAATGTAATAACTCTGTGGTTAGAGGTTGTCCAATCCTCTCTGACGTTCCATGAAGATATATGTCCAGCAATGGCGCGGGTAGCAAAGCTTACATCTATTGTAAGCTTTGCTACCCGCTTCCAATAATGTGCTTGAGAAGGTCGGCGGATAGTTCGGCTGGTTTAGTATTGCTAGGCTATTGTTTGTGAGGAATTCTTCGAGGTGCTGGCCGTTAGCAATGCCACGTTAGTCAGGGGTTGTACTATGCCAAGCTGGGGACATTTATCTAACAGTTAAATGTTTCAAGTGCTTCGCTTTTGGGCACCAAGCAACGAGTTGCAAAGCCAAAGCTGTGTAAAGTGTAAAGTGTATTTAGGGTCAAACGGCACCAGGGGTTTCCCCCATCTCCGCGTAGTTTACTTTGTGTGGTGATACAGTTCACTGTAAAGGCCAGAGATTAAAAGTGTATGGATCTTGAAATGTGTGGTGTCATGTACCGTTGTTCTTCTGGCCATTTAGCCGCCAGGCCCCTGCTGAGGCCCGACGTTGCCCCATTTTCGCCCCTTGGAGGTAGACCAGGTACCTAGTAATTTGCATTTACTCTGGCAAAGCTGTGTGTGGCCTCTGTGCTGGTGAGGGGCACTTAGTATTAGTATTAGTAATAGTAACGGCCGTATGGTGCAAGAGAGCCTATGGCTTATGCTGCACCAGCCAAAAAAAAAAAAAAAAAAAAATCCGAACAAAACAATGATAAAAACAAAAAATAAATAAAATAAATAACTAAATAATAATAATTAATAAATAAAAAAAATAATAAAATAAAATAAAAAATAAATAAAAAGGAAATTAATCCTATCATCCTATGCGCTTCCCTTACCCGAAAGTACTATCCAGATGACCTTTGAATTTCCCCAAACTGTCGGCCTCTACCACCGATGAAGGCAACTTATTCCAGTAATTTATAACTCGCTGGCTAAAATAAAACTTCCTGCAGTCCAATCTAAACATTTCCCCCCCCGTAACTTGAATTTATGTCCCCTAGTTCTAGCATCATTTATAATCTTGAAAATTTTGTCCTCATTCATTTTACTGATGCCTCTCAGAGCCTTAAACACCTCAATCAAATCTCCTCTAAGGTGTCTAGTTTCCAAACTCTGCAACCCACATATTCGAAGTCTTTCTTCATAAGGACGCCCTTTTGCCGATCTCACCAGGCGAGTTACCCTTCTTTGCACTCTTTCAAGAAGCTCGATGTCTTTCTTTAGGTGCGGTCTCCATACTTGAACACAGTATTCCAAGTGTGGTCTAACATAAGCCTTATATAATGGGATTATCACGTCCCTATCTCTACTTGCAAAAGTTCGATAGATCATCGATAGGACACCATGGGCCTTCCTTGCAACCTGTTTACAATGCTCAGAGAATTTCATGTCTGACCGTATCGTAACACCCAAGTCCCTTTCCTCCAGTACTGGGTTTAGTTGAACTCCACCAAGTGAATAAGTTATTTTAGGATTACTGTTTCCCAGGTGTAATACCTTACACTTTGTTGGATTAAAGCACAGCTGCCATTTTTCTGACCATTCTTGAAGTCTATCTAGGTCTCTCTGAAGAAGCTCAGCTTGACAGTGATCATTAACTACTCTACCAATTTTAACATCATCTGCAAATTTAGACATCACGCCCTCTATCCCTTCATCAATGTCGTTTATGAAAATTAAAAACAACAGTGGTCCTAATACTGATCCTTGGGGAACCCCACTTCTTACATCAACCCAATCTGAGGAATAGCCATTTATCACAACCCTCTGCCTCCTGCCCTGAAGCCATCCTTCTATCCATCTAAGGATTTTCCCAGTGATTCCAACCTGTTCCAGCTTATAAAGCAACCGCTCATGTGGGACTGAGTCAAAAGCTTTGCTGAAATCTAAATAAACAATGTCGAAATTATTCCCTAAATCCAGCTCGTGAGTGACCCTTTCGAAATAGCGAACCAGATTTGTTAAACATGATTTTCCCTTTACAAAACCATGCTGAGTATCCTTGAGAATTTCAATTCGATCCAAATGATCCTGAATTCCACCCTTGATCATTGCCTCCATGATTTTCCCTACTACTGAAGTCAGACTGACAGGTCGATAATTTCCCACTTCACTTTTAGAGCCACCCTTATGTATGGGAGATACATTTGCACTTTTCCAATCCAAGGGAATCTCCCCAGAGTCTAGTGATTCTCGCATAATTAGCCTCAGTGGTTCAATGCACTCGCTTGCCGCCTCTCTTAAGATTATAGGGTATATTCCCTCAACTCCAGGAGCCTTACTGGTCTGTAGGCTCGAACGTTTTTTCATTAAATAATCTTGCGAAATTTCAATATCATTAATTACATATTTTTTGACTTCGCTCCCACAATTTCCCATTGCCACAAAAGGCTTTTCATTTGTAAATATCGATGCAAAATAACTGTTGAGTTCATCTGCAACTTTCAAAAGGAATGCCCTAAAAAGGCAGAGAAGCCTACCTGTGCGAACTGCTTGAACCGCAGATGTACTACTGACCACTCAGTGCATAGTAGGGATTGCCCTATCTACAAAAGCTATTTAGAGGTACTCAAAAGTAAGGTTGCCTTTGGATCTCCATAGGCATTTATTCTGAGTACAGATTCCTTTAGGTCAGTTCTCCTGCTGCTCAGTAGACAGTGTTGGGTTCCTTTTGTTTGTTGTCTCCCTTGCTGTATGCTGTTAAATAGTTCTCAGTTCAGTAAACCTTGTATAAGTACTTGAGTACTTTTGTAGTTAATTGATATTCCTGCTTGTGTGCAGAAGTTAGTTTTGTGCTGCAACTGCTTGTCGTTGCAAATATAAATATGTACAGTAGTGTATTTGCACTACTGTACATATTTATGACTGTAGTAAATAAGGTAAATATGGTGCATGTAAATAAGCTTAAATGGTGCATGTAAATAAGCTTAAATGGTGCATGTAATGGCACTGACTTGTACTATGATGTACAAAATTGTTTGTGATGTAAATATTGTGATATAGAAAGCTCATATATTTCTTCTTTATTTGTACGCTCTGTGTGTAACTATAATAAATTTCTTATTGTGATATAGATTATATAAATATGCATAATGTATATTTATAAATATAAATATAAATATAAATATAAATATGGTGCAATTGAATGTATAAAATATAAATAGTTGTATATATATAGATAAATATGGTGCATTACAGTGAGTTCTTTTGAGATTGATCAGAGCAATCAGATCTCATTTTAAAATTGTGTATAGTGTATAGCTAAATTAAAAGGGTAGTAGCGACCTGCCTCCACGGGGCTAGGGATGGTAAACGTTCCTGCTGAATCTCAGCAGGGAAGGCTAAATAGGTCGAAAATAGCTAAATTGCGTTGTTGCGCCTCTTGCGCCAGGAAACGCACCAGATGAGTGTACATATGATGATGTGTCAAGCTAGCGACCTGCAGTTAACATCTGCACAGACTATTACTTTAGCTTTGGGGAGCTCATGGAGGACGCTTTGCAGGTAATGTATTGCAGGGAGAAGGTTTTCGCCAGGTTGACAGTATAATGATATTGCATAGAATTCTCCTAAATGGTGAGATGATTTCGGCACAGGTGGTCCATTTATTGCAGAGGGCTGTTATCTTTGTTACCGTGAGGTCAGGATTGCGAACTATCAAGGCCGCGGGGGTATCTCCGTCATGCTGAACTATTTTGTAAGTGAGAGGATAAAAGGGATTTCTTGTGCGTGTAGGGTTCCTGGAGGAAGAGGACACCAAGATTGTCTTCATCAGCCTTCTTCTTTAGCTGCGCAGCAACAGCTTTAGCCCGTTGTGCGTTGTTGAGAAAGTTTCATTGTGTTTACATTATTGCTTTTATGAAGAGTTCCCATAATCGGTTCTTGATTCGTGAGCGCTTTTGGCTTTTATGTAGACGGGGCAGTTTCTGTCTCTAATGGAGTGATCTGCTGTTAGTTTTAAGGCTTTGCAGTTCGTGCACACTGGTTGGGCGGTTTTATTAGGGCAGGAGTTGTAGTTGTGGCCTATGTCTGCACAGTGCCTACAAGTTGGGGAGGTTTGTGGTTGCTCACGCGTATGTATAGTGTGGCCGAATCGGCAACGCCGGAAGCATTTAGGGACAGCTACGTGCTCTCTAAAGCGGTGGTGCCCAATTAATGTAAATCAATCAGTGTCTGTTGGCTGATTATCTTCCAGGCCCTTAGGTCTAATTCAATCACCCAATTTGTGGCTTTACCGCTTTTGGGCTTTATCTCGTATTTAGGTGTGATTAGCTCCGATGGGTCAGTATCTAGAATGTCTTGCTGCAGGTTTCTTCTGTAGATTTCGTCCTGTAGTTGGACTGGGGAGAGGTCACTTCCAGTGTCATAAAATGCAATGCTTGGTCCCTTTCTCTTGGGGATCTCTGCATGGTGGCCCAGGGAGGGCACTTTCGGGTTTTCAATGATTTTATTCGCCTCCTCCTGTGTCTCAGTGTCAATAATGACGCCGACGTTGCGAGTCTTCCTCCTCGATTTTATTCTGGTTGTTTTAAAATCTTCACCAAGGTTGGTAATTACCGAGTTTTTCACCTCTTCGCTTGTGTGGTGAGTCTCTGGTGTGGCTGACTTTAAGATGTGGGCGTTGTAATAAGATGTAAGGTGTGTTGGGGGTCTAACGGCTCCTGGGGTTTCCCCCATCTCCGCGTATTTTCTATGTTTCGGGCAAGCCTGAGATTTTTTTAAAAAATATATATGGTTCATGAGCTATGTGGCGTGTTGTGCCTTTTGTTCATCCGGTATATTAGCCGCCAGGCCCCTAGTGGGACCTGACGTTTCCACACCCTGCCACGGGGAGGCTGGCCGGGTGTACCCAATCAGGCTATTTTACTCTGGCGGGTCCTGCCACTTACTTTCCTGAGATTTCAGTGGCTAGGACCTAAAAAAAAATAATAATAAAATAAAAAATATATATATAAATAAAATACATTGGAGACGTCGCGAGCGTAGTTTAGTTAGTTAAGGTTCTTTTAAACATCGTTTGGGATTTACACTGAAAGTCTGTAAGGCCTAAAAGGTCGGGCATAAATTTTGGTGTGTCTTAAATTTTGATGTTGGGCTGATCGCTATGTAAGATGACAGTTTTGGGTGGAGAGGCAGAAGACTGGGGGTGGAAATAGGAAGCAAAGGGGTCGATAGAGAAGATGACCCCCCGTTTTTCAGTGGAGCATGCCCATGCCCCACCAGATGGAAAGAAGGGTGGCAAGGGGAGAAGAGGGTTCTCCCCCTGCGAGGAAATGGGGTTTAAAGAGGCTCCTGCAGGTGCAGGATCTGAGAGCCAGATGGCGCTCTACTCTAGCTCTCGGACGCTTCAGTGTTAGTCTCTTTCAGGAATTTCGTCAGTGTGACGAGAATTTGTCTTGTCTGGGGTAGTTTTCCTCAAGATAGTTGTTTTCTCCTTTTCCTGTGAGTAACTTTTATTAGACTTTTAGGCACTAATGGTGCATTTTTCTGTACTGTTGAATTTTCTTCTTTGATTCTGGTTTGGTTGAGTTTCTCCGTTGTTCTGGTTCATCCATTCCTTCTAAGTTTAGGCTTTTCTATTGCGTGTTGTTGTCTTCCTGCTGGACAGGTTGTATTGCAATAATTGTTTTCCTTCTTGTAAATAGTTGAGTTGCAAAGTTGGTAAAAACTACAAACTCTTCTTGTGCATTCAGGAGTCGAGATTCTTGGTTAATTGGATTGTACTGGATGTTTGTAATGAGGCTCGCTCTTATGTTGTCATAATTTTCACATTCATGCATGACATGAGTCCATGATTCGGGTTCTCCGCAAGTACAATTTCTATCTTCTGTTATGCCTAGTATGTTTAGTTTTTCCTTAAACGGACCATGACCCGTTAGTAGATACGTAGTGTTAAGGCCCGGGAAAAACTACGGTGGGGCTTTCGGGTGCATTTTTGTCACTAGTGGAAGAAATTTATGGATTATTGCTCCTTTGGTGGTTTCATTCCACCTTCTTTGCCAGGTTTCTGTTAGGAATTCATCTATCCTTTTTTGTTCCCTCTTCCAGCCACTAGTCACATCAAGGGTTATTCCACAGGTTGTAATTGGGATCGTTTTTTGTGATAATACAGTAGTCCCGCGCGAGCAACTTCCAGGTCAAGGGGTAGTTCACCTGCAATGACCTGAAGCGCCGCCGTACTAACTGTGCTACTCGCTCTAGTGATTGTAAGTAGTATGTTCCTCTGAATTGTTTCAAGAATTTTCCTGTTTGTTACTGTGCTGGTTTTCGATCCGTACATAATTACCGGGATGAAGAGGCTTTTGTAATATAGGGAGAGGATCTTTTTATTTAGCCCCCAGTCCTTACGCGTGATTCTGGGCGTTGTAGTAAGTGTAAGTGTAAGTGTATTTAGGGTCAAACGGCACAAGGGGTTCCCCCCATCTCCGCGTAGTTTACATTGTGGGTGAACCAGTTGACTGGAAAAGCCAGAGATTTAAAAGTGTATGGACTTTGTATATGTGTGATGCCTTGTACCGTTGTTCATCTGGTCATTTAGCCGCTGGGCCCCTACTGAGGCCCAACGTTGCCCCACTTACGCCCCGTGGAGGCAGACCAGGAACCCAGTAGTCTGTTTCACTCTGGCAGGTCCTGCCACTTAATTTCCTGAGATTTCGGCGGCTAGGACCTTAAAAAAAAAAAAAAAAAAAAAAAAAGAAAAAAAAAGAGACAGAAACGCGTCGACGTAGGGGTAGAATCGCTTAGTTTTGCTAGGCCAAGTTATGGGCGTAAGGTAATTTAAATATGTTAGGTTTTTGGGTAGGGCTTTCGCTAGCTTATAGATAGAGAGGGGGGGAGGCAGAAGGCTGGGGGGAGAAAGACAGAAATATGGGGCCAATAGAGTAGGTAGCCCCAGTTTTCAGTGGGACATGCCCATGTCCCACCAGAGTAGAAGATATAGGGTGGAGAGGAGAGGAGGACGAAAATGTCCCCCCCTCCCCCCAGGGAAGTAGGTTTAAAGGTGAAGGAGGCTAGAGTGCCCTCTTCAGATCGCCATATGGCTATTGGCAGCTATTGTTTCAAGTTTCTTTATTCATGGGGCAAGCTCCGTCCTTGTGCTTGTGTCCCTCATCTTTAGTTGCAGCCTTTACATTGTGCTGGCTGGTGTCTCAATAGTGGTACTTGATGTCAGTCATTGTAGATGGTGATTAATGTCCTTCTCCTGATGAAGAGGTCTTGTGCGAACTGGGATAATGCTCTATATTCATCCTCAGTATCTATGAAATGGGATTCCAATCCTTTTGGTAGGTATCTTATTTTTGTTATAAGTACTCCTCTGAGGTCTTCATATTGTGGGCACTCGTACACTATGTGATTCCAGCTTTCTGTCTCCCCGCACGTACAGTTTGGGTCCTCAGTGAGTCCGAATCCGTGCAGCTTCTCATTGTAGGGTCCGTGTCCTGTTATTAGAGATGTCAAATGGTACCCTGGGAAGTACCAGGTCGGCTGTTTTGGGTAGATTTTCTGGAGGTCAGGTAGATATCTTCTGGTTATCTCACCCTTGGTGGTCTCCGTCCATCTTCTCTGCCATAATTTTAGCAGGTGGTTCTGTAATCTAGTTTTTTCCGTTTTTAGGTTGTTCGCTGGGTCAGTTGTGTAGTCCAGATGTGTGGCCGCCACTCCCCTGGATAGCAAGTATAGCAGACCTGTGCGAACGACCTCCAGGTCCAAAGGAAGCGCTCCAGCGAGTACCTGTAGTGCTGGAGTACTCACTGTACTACACGCACGCGTCGTAGTTAAGAGTATGGTCCTTTGGATCATGTCCAGAATTCTTCTATTCACTGCCAGTGCAGTTTTTGGGAACCAAATTGCTGAGGCGTAAGTAATTGCTGGGAGAAACGTTGTCCTGTAATATAGCGTCAGGGCTCTTTTTTTGAGTCCCCAATCTTTCCTAGTAACTCTGGCTACCAGTGCAGAATAGCTCCTGATTTTTTTTCTTATGTACTTTAGGTGCAGCTGGAACGAGAGGTTGTTGTCCAGCACCACGCCTAGGTACTTAAGTTGGTTTACAAACTTAATGGTGACATTGTTAATTTTTATTTGCGGTGGTCGTCGCAATTGCAGGGTTCCTTTAAGCAGGATTGAAGAGGTCTTTGTGGGTGAAATTGTTAGCTGGTGTTTTGCGGCCCATTGCTGGAGTTGATGCAGTGCTTGGTTTGCGTGGGTTTCCAACTGGGCCCGGGAATCCGCTCCCACGGTCAATATCAGATCATCAGCGAATGCTTGTGTCCTGACGGGTCCCAGATCCATCACTAAGAACTCATCTAACACCATATTCCACAGGAGTGGTCCCAGCACCGACCCCTGCGGACAGCCTCTGTGTACTTCTCTTGTGACCTTATGGTATTCTACATTGATCTCCACTCTTCTATGTGATAAATAGTTTTCCATGACCTTGAATAGGTTTGTTGGCACCCGTGCCTCCCTCAACCTCGCCAGGACGCTTGGCCACCAAAGTGAGTCAAACGCCCCAGCAAAGTCAACCGAGATGAGAAGCAGGTACTTGTTTCTACATTCTTGTACCGTCCTGAGTAGGTTTCCCAGTGCGTCCACTGTCGAGGTCCCTGGCTTGAAGCCATACTGATTCGCGGCATGGAGTCCAGCTTTTCCGTAGTGAGCAATTATTCTTCTGTGAAGTAGTCTTTCGAATACTTTACTTACCACCGAGAGCAGTGCGATGGGTCGATATGCATCTGGGCTTTCTGGGTTTTTTTGGGGTTTTTTTGGAATTAGTTTTAAGTTGGCCGTTTTCCATGCCTTTGGAAAGTGGCCGGCTTCCAGGCATCTGTTGTATAAGGTGAGCAATAGGTACGGTGCGTATTCAACAGTTTTCTTTAAGATTTCCGGCTCAATCATGTCGAGACCTGGGCATTTCTTGCTTCTTACTCGACTAGCTGCCACGCTGAGCTCGTCATTGGTAAAGGGGGGCTCCATTGCCTGATTGGTGTAACTGGCATTGCTCTCGCATATTTCTCTCTGTGCTGTTAGTATCGGCATCGCTGGTTTCTGGTAGATTGTGTCCAGTATATTGTCCATCGACTGCTCCCAGGTCGTGGTAAGGTTTCCCTGCCGGGTCCTGGTTGTGGCATTCACCTCCCCTCTGGGCATTTTGTTGGTGGTTACCTTATAGACTAGGCCCCAGGGGTTAGTGTTTCCTTCTGTGGATACTAAGAGCTCCCAAGAGCGTCTTTTGCTCTTCTTAATGGCATCAGTATAGCGGTTTCTTATCTCCCTATATTGTTGTCTCAGGACTTCGACTTCGTTTGCAGGCCATGATCTGCGGGCCCTCTGAAAGTCCTTCCTTGCTTTTATCGTTTGCCGCCGGAGCATGGCAATTTCTCGAGTCCACCAGGGTACTGCCCCCAGTTGGGGGTGTTTTTTTCTTATTGCTTGGTTACTGATAGTTGTCATCAGTTCCGTAGTAACTTTCTGCAGGTCGTCTGGGCTGTTCAATGGGTTCAGGGTTAGTGGGTTACTGTTGATCGCTGTGGTTAGTAGTTCTTTGAATAGCGGCCAGTCCGCTTTGGCAACTGCATATCTATGGCATCGTTGGTTGATTGTTGTTGCTCTTGTCATTGTTCTTGTTATTGTGCAAGTTATAACTCGGTGATCCGAGGTGGTCCAGGCTTCCTCCACCCTCCAGTCGGCCACGTGGTTCGCCAGGTTCCTAGTGGCTAAGGATATGTCGATTGTGGCCTCCCAGAGGGTGTTACAGAATGTCGGTAACTGGTGTGGCTGGTTTAGGACCGCTAACTGTGATCCTGTCAGGTAATTCTCAAGCTGCTGTCCGTTTGCTGTCCCTTTTCTATCATCTGTAGCGCTATACCATAGCGGGGAGCGGCAGTTTACATCCGCGCCTATTATGATTCTTTCGTTTGGCAGGATGTTCTGTAGGTAGCGTAGGTAGTTGATGGCGATCTCTATTTCTTGTCCCGGTCTACTGTATAGAGCCACCACGTAGAGGGAACCCAGTGCTGTGATGAGTTGGGCACAGGCTGCCCAAGCCGTGCATAGTTGCGTTATTCTTGTTGCGGTAATATTCTTGTTTCTGACCAATACCGCCGCCCACGGGGTGTCTTCTTCTGTGTGGATCACTTTATATTGTAATGGGTAGCCCGCCACCCGCCTTGCATGGACATACGGCTCCTGTAATATAATAACGTCTATGTTCTCTTCATCGGCCTTGACCCGAATCTGGTCAGCCACCGCTTTTGCTCGCTGGGCATTTGTTTGTATTATTTTTATCATGGTTGTGTTATATTTCTTAATTTTTGTACCCATAATCGATTCTGTTTTGGTAGGTGCTCTTGGCTTTTATATAGATTGGGCAGTTAGGATCCCTGATTGAGTGTGTATATTCGAGTTTCATTGTTTTACAATTTGCGCATGTGGCTTCCTTGTCTTTGTGTGGGCATTCTTTATATTCGTGTCCCTTTTCAGTGCAATGTCCGCATGTTGGGACTGTCTGGGAACAGACGTGGCTGGAGTGGCCGAACTTACAGCATCTAAAGCATTTCGGTACTGCCACCCGCTCACGAAAACGATAGCTTCCCCATTCTATGTAGACCCTTGTCCGGTCCTTTAGGACTTGCCACGCTTCCGGGATTAGTTCCACACTCCAGCTGTTTTTTAAGCCTCCTCTCGCCTCTATGTGGAACTTTGGTGTTATCACTTCTTGTGGCTGCTTGTCCGGGATCTCGCGTTGGAGGTTTCTGTGGTAAAGTTCTTCAGCTATCTGGGTGGCTGTAATTTCTGGGCTAACGTCATAAATTATTATATTTGGTCCCTTCCTTTTGGGCGGCTGGGCCGTTAATCCAAGGGCTTCAATCTTGGGGTTTTCAATGATGCTCTGGATTTCTTGCCTCGTCTCTGTCTCTATTACCAGCCCTACGTCTCTCATCTTTCTCATCCCTTTTATTCGTGTTAGCTTCAGATCCTCCTTCATGTTATTTATTACTTTTGCTTTGAGGTCTTCGCTTGTGGGAATTTTCCCTGTTTGTTTCGGTCTAAGTATCACCAGGTTTGGTGTTGGTAGTAGCGTCTTCCTCTTCTGGTGCGTTGTTATTGTCTGGTGCGTTGTTGTCTGTTGCGTTTCCGTTGGGGTCCTCAGCGCTTCTGTATATGTCGGGGCGCGCTGTGGCATTTGTCTTGCCCCGCATTCGATGTAGGCGTGTAGCCGTGTGATGGCTCTCTCGTTTTCAACATATGTGTCATGCAGGATTGTCTCCATCTTGTGAAAGATGGTGACAATCTGTGATCTCAGGCCAGACGATATCCTACTGGGATTCTCCTTAAAAATGGTTTCGAGGGCCGTTTTCAGAAAGAGAGTTTTCTCGTATACGGAGCCTTCTGGTATGGTATGGTCCAGACATAGTTCTTGTTGTTTTTCATCATTTCTTTCTTTTTGCGATGCATTGGCTTCTGGCTGTTCCTTTGTTTCAACCCGAGATCGTGTTTCGCGTTCCGGTTCGGGAACCAATCGCTTGCGGGTTTTCCGCTTGGTTGGGGGGGTCCCAGGTCGGGTGTCCTCTATATCCTCCAGTTGATCAATAATGATGGGATCATCATTTTGTGTCTCTGTCAGGGAATGTTTGTGCTTATCTTTCCCCTCCATATCCGTGGATTCCGGATTACCGGGACTGTTCGGTTAATCGGGTTCACAATGTTGGGGTTAGATGGTTTGTTAAAAATGATGGCGATTGATGCCAACCACAAGTTCGTGGGTGTATTTGAAGGCACACAATGGACTGTGAAAGTTTTGGGTCTCCCCACAGCACTTTGAGCGGGGGGAGGGGAACGCCGGATATATAAATTCTCCTAAAAGGACGGGATTACTTTCCCAGCGTGATATCTAGTAGCGGCGAAGACGTTCATGGCATTCAGGTTTCTGGTAGAAGCACAGGTGCGAAGATAGCCTCTCTCTCTCTCCGTGGAGAGTTTATGGTGGGGGGGGGGGGAAACGCCGGATATAGAAATGCTCCTAAAAGGACGGGACTACTTTCCCAGCGGGATATCTAGTAGCGGCGAAGACGTTCATGGCAGTCAGATTTCATGGCAGTCAGATTTCTGGTAGAAGCACAGGTGCGAAGATAGCCTCTCTCTCTCTCCATGGAGAGTTTATGGTGGGGGGGGGGGACACATTAAATTCATATTTCTTTGGTGATATTATTCGGTAAAGGCACAGATTGATAGAGCACAACAACTGCTCAGTTTGCACTAGTTGGGGCACCTCCCCAGTCAAGGTGTCAGGTGGAAACGCGGCCGCCGTGTTATATCGGCAGCCTCTCTATAGCCCTGTTGTCAGCGACATGGTGACCATGCGGTCTGGCAACAAAGGATACAGATAAATAACGCTTCAACCTGACCAAATTCCCAATATATAGGCAAAATTTTCTCACCAAAGGAATCCAGTCCAGTTTGTCTTCAAGTGAGGATACATTTCATGGCACTGACAGAAGTAAAACACATATTTTAAACTGAAATTAGCGGAGCGATGAAACACACGTCTGTTCACAACGGCAGCCATATTGGCGATCCGGCGTTGTAGTATGGGGTCCTTCTTCCTGCTGGGGGCAAGAGTCGGCTGTTGCTCTATTGTTGTGGTCCTCTGCACTTGGGTGTATGTGGGGACGCGCTGTGGCATTTTGTTCGCCCCACAATCAATATAAGCCTGAAGCTTTGCTGTTGCTCTTTCACTCTCTAAGAACGTTTCTATCAGGAGTGTGTCCAGCACAAGTTGACGATTCAGGTTCTAAGCTCTGTGGTCACCCTGTTGGTTTGCTCCTTGAACAGGTTTCCAGGGCAGCCTTGAGGATCATTGATTTCTCAAGTACGGTGCTCCCTGGCAGGGTGAGATCCAGAGGCGGTTCCGGTTGTTTCTTCTCGCTGGCATCTTTTTGACTTCGCTGGTTGTCGTGTGTTTCTTTTGGCTCCTTAGACTCAGCGTGTGAGTGTGCCTTCCGCTGTGAATTTGGCACTATTCCCTTCCTATTCTTTCTCTTGCTTGTGTGGGAGCCTCAGAGCGGGGGGTCCACCGCTTCATCTTGGTGTTCGATGATAATGGGATCATCATTTGGATTTTGCTGCATGGTGTCCTGGTTATTATCAGGTTTTTCCTCGTATCGGGTAAAATTCGGGTTATCGAGCCGATTCGGTTTAACGGAGTTTTGTGGGTTCCCGTGAAAAGGTGCAGATTGTCGCCTGTAGCAGGTCCGTAGGTGGAATAGCGGCTGAACAGTCTGTCACCGAAGTTTTGTGCTGGCTCCCTCTGTCCACAGGTGGGGGGGGGGGGGAAACAAACAAATGTTAGAATGCACCTAAAGCAGTGGAATTAGTTCCCTATAGCGTTTCTTGGTTTTCTGAAGACGATGGTGATGGCAAAAACACAATAGATTCACTGGAGAAGAGTTTGTTCCTCACCATGAAAAGTTTATGGTGGGGGGAGTTCACTAAAAACATATTTCTCGGCTGTTTAAGACAGTTAAAAGCACAAATTATTGGAGCTCTCTTTCAGCCCTATAAAAACACTGTTGGAGCACCCTCCCCAGTTAAGTGCACACTACCAACGTGGCCTCCGCGTTATAATCGGTGCCCCTCTATGGCCCTGTTGCCAGCCACATGGTAACCATTGTAGTCTGGCAAATAAAGGACACAGATAAAAACGCTGGTAATTTGATAAATTCACAAAAGTTTGCGAAACTGTCTCACCTAGGGAATCCTCAGATGAATGTCTTTCGACGGGAAAACTTTTCTTGGCGAACTAAATACAGTACTTAAAACTCATATTTTAACACAAAAATCAGGAGCTCATAAAAACTTGTCTACTCGTAACAGCAGCCATATTGGAATCCTATATACATTGTACAGTGTATAGTGTGTTCGTGTTCTAACTGCACCAGGGGTTTCCCTGGTGCAGTTAGACAGATCTCCGCGTTGCTTTCATTGTAAGTGTAACAGTTCACTGTAAAGGCCAGAGATTTAAAAAATGTATGGATTTTGTAAGTGTAGTGTTGTGTATCGTTCTTCTTCTGACCCTTTAGTCGCTAGACCCCTGCTGGGGCCCAACGTTGTCCACACTATTCCTCGTGGAGGCAGACCAAGTACACCAGTATTTAGATATTTACTCTGGCAGGTCCTGCCACCTAATTTCCTGAGATTTCAGTGGCTAGGACCTAAAAAAAAATATAAATAAAATAAAATATAAATAAAAAAAAATAAAAAATAAATAAATTAAAAAATAATAATAATAAAAAAAATAATAATAATAATTCTCGCTCTGTGGGGGTTAAGAAAATTGAGTAGAAAAGCCAAATGAGTTAGTGTGAATGCAGTTAAAATTTCCAACTTATGTGGGGTATAAGCTAGCGTATTAGGTAGAGTGGGGGAGGAGAAGGAAGGCTGGGGGAAAAGACAGAAATATGGGAACAATAGAGAAGGTGACCCCAGATAATCAGTGGGGCAGGCCCATGCCCCACCAGGCGAAGAGAGGAGCGGCGAGGAGGGGACGGTCCTCTCTTTTTCCCCTCCCCAGTGGGGGAGAGGGGAAAATAGGGGACCACGCGATTAATGGGGTGAGGTGCTAAAAGATTAGAGACCAAAGGGTGATGCGCAATTTTGAATATTTAGATTTTGTTGTGTGGGGCATTCACTGTGATGTTGTCAGAGTGGTGGGAGGCTGAAGGCTGGGGGGTCAAAGTGAAAAATATGGAGCCAAAAGGGAAGGTGCCCCAGGAGATCAAACCCCACCGGGAGAAGGGAAGAAGAGGGGTGGCGGGGGAGGGGAGGGGATGTACACATCGTACAATGAAAGTTCATTCAAACAGGAAAAGTCTAATTCATGGAAATAAAAAAGGTATTCATGACGTCAAGTCCAGCACCATGAACAATCGGAGAGAGCAGGTTGCTGCAGGAGACATCATCACACACGATTTAATGAGGACATCTTTAGACAAGACCTCATCCGTCAACCAGTCAACCTACTCCAAATAGTTCTGTGAAACAGTTTCTTGTTCATAGCCATATCCAAGTCAAACTTGTTCGTGAGTGCCAATGTTCTTTTGAAGAAGGAGTGCCTGGATATCTCTAATCTTGAGTTATCGGTGTGGAATGTAGTCTTCTGTCTAGTAGTCACTGTGGGGCGTGAAGGTCAATATGGCATAGAAGATCCAGCAGGTAGGTTGAACCAGCGAAGATATGGTACAACAGTTTTAAATGAAGAGGAGTTCGGCAAGTTTCCAGAGATTAAAGCTTGAAGCAGGAACAGAAATTCCGGTAGAAGATTCTGTGGTAAAACATGGGGTTACGTCTGGAAAGATAGTGGATAAATTTCATCTGGAGCAATTCTGTTTGCTGTATCAAGTATGCATAGTGTGGGTTCCACATAGGAGAAGCAAACTCCGTATTGGGATTGCAGTTGTTTTGAATAGGAGCACAGAGAACTGAGGATCTTGAAATCTGTATGTCTGCCAATGAAGCGAATTTGTTTTTACGCTTGGTTTAATATATTTATAACATGCTTATCGAACCCACATACAGTGATAAAAGTAACTCCCAGATCTTTAACTTCGTGTACTCTGGAAATCGGCATCTCCTTGATGTAATATTCATTAACTAAAGCCTTAGCTTTCCTCGAAGGTGCAAAGGAAATAGAACTGCATTTCCTAGGATTAACTCCAGACCATTCAAAGCAACCCAATCAGCGAAAGGGTTGAGAGCAGCCTGAAGGTTAACTGCTGATACATGAATATAGTTTCACATCATCAGCAAACATTAGGATCTTAATACCACCTCTCTCTCTCAACGAATTGGGGGATCGTTGATAAAGATTGGTGAATAAAAGAGCCCAAGAGGTGATCCTTGTGGTACTCCTCTCGATGGAAAAAATTCCCTTGAGACTTCCTGTTCGATGATCACCCTATGTTTTCGATATGAAATATAACTCATCAACCAGGATAGTAAAGGGTCAAGTATTCCATAGTGGCTTAGTTTTTTAGCAAGTTGATTGTGGGGGATACTGTCAAAAGCCCCGATAAGGTCTGTGTAGATCACATCAACCTGTCCTCCACGATCGACGGTGTCTAGAACCTGCTGCCAGATAGTGAAGATTAGTGGTAGTTGATTGGCCCCTGGTGAAGCCACGTTGACAGTTGCAGATGAAGTGCTGAAAACATTCCATTAATCGGTTGTGAATGACAGTGTCCAGAATTTTTGCCAGAAAGTTCAGAAGGCAGATGGGACGGTAATTCTCTAGTGAGTGGATTGCGCTTCTCTTTGGGATAGGAATAACATTAACTGTTTTGAAGTAAGTGGGATAAATATCAGTCTTAACGAAAAGATTGAATATATGCAATATTATATAATTAAGTTGTGGAAAGCATTTCTTCCACAAGATAAGTGGAATCTTATCTGGGACAGCTGAAAAATCTTTTGTAAGTTTTCAAAGCGCGTGAATAATATCGGCTGTGTCCACCAAGAGATTATTCAGTGCATCATCCGTAATGACTTGAAATTGATAAGTTTATGTGAAACTATATTCATGTATCAGCAGTTAACCTTCAGGCTGCTCTCAACCTTTTCGCTGATTGGGTTGCTTTGAATGGTCTGGAGGTTAATCCTAGGAAATGCAGTTCTATTTCCTTTGCACCTTCGAGGAAAGCTAAGGCTTTAGTTAATGAATATTACATCAAGGAGATGCCGATTTCCAGAGTAGACGAAGTTAAAGACGAAGTTGTAGTAGCTAGAGTTTTCTTGGAAAAGGAGGAGAAAAAGGTTGCAAAAAGATCTGTTTTAGTTTTGTCACATGTTGTAGGCTTGCCATCGGAATCAATGATCCTGGTTCCTGTTGAGCAATTATTAGAATTCTTAAGCATGTTCCAAAATGGCTTCGGGTATCCATTCACTGTGAAACTGCGTTGAACTGATTGAATATAACGAGTGTACTGATTTCTGATCATCCTTTTAATGTTTAATGTTGTTCTATGTTCCTTGAAAAGTGCCATATATGCTTCATCATGTGTCGCCCCGAAGTTTTTGCACTGCTCTTTAACTCTGAAAATCACAGTTATGTCTATCGTGATCCAGTGAGGGAATCTATTTCTGTAATTTTTACTGAGAGGTACGAACTCTTGAATGATTACTTAACAAGTTAACTTAACGGAATTACTTAACGGCGGAATTACTTAACAAGTACAGGTCACTGTTGAAAAAAAGCCGTGAATTAGGGTTGAATTTGAAAGTGTCTGCAATTCTGCCCAGACACGATAGGAGGGAGTATATGATGAGGGCCCTGTCGATCAATTCGGCCCTGGAAAGATTGTGCAAGGCTCAAGGGGTAGAATTTTTTTCAGCCTGGTCTGTACTTGTTAACAGGAGAGACTGCTTCTACAGGGATGGGATACACTTAAATAGAAAAGGTGCAACAATGTTTGCTGATGCTATCGAGGCAGTGTTAGGTGGGTCGGGAAACTGCTAGATTGGGGGGGATACAAGGACTAATAGATTAACAGTAGCCACTGGCAGAGGTGAAAGTGATTCTTGCACTGCTTCTATTGGAATGAGCCGCAGCCTGGAAAATAAGATGCAGGATATTTCAGAGACTGCTGGGAATCATTGGGGTACAAATAAACACATAGGTTGTGTTAGGGTAGCTAAGAAAAAGAACAGGTGCATGTATACTTGCGTGTACACCAATGCTAGGAGTTTAGTAAATAAATTTGATGAATTTGAGGTGTTGCTCAAAACATCAAAGGCAGATATTGTGGGGATTTCAGAGACGTGGTGTCACACAGATGTAAGAAATGCAGAACTGGAATTTGGGGAGTACAATGTCTACAGAAAGGATAGACAGGATAGGAAGGGAGGAGGGGTTATGCTATTAGTTAAGAAATACATAAAATCCAAGGAAGTGAAGCCAGTCGACATTGCTGGACAGTGCAGTGTCGAGTCAGTTTGGTGTGACATAAGCATTGGGAGATCAAAATTGAGAGTAGGAGTGTGCTATAGGCCTGATGACTCTGATGAGTATAATAAGAAACTGTACGGGGAAATAGAGTGGGCCAGTAAATTAGAGAGTCTTATAATGGAGGATTTTAATTTCCCAGATATTGACTGGAATTTGGGGGCTGGTCACTCACACACTAGCAGGGCTTTTGTGGATTTATTGGATAATTGTTTTCGTCGCTGCATAGACTGAAAAACAGGATGTTGAAAGCGTGCGACAGGTGTGCTTGCTCCATGTTGACTTAATTTCTTCCTAAAGCTGTTTCAAATTATTACGAAGAGTTCGTTCAACTCTATCCTACAGGCGCTCAATTGGATTCAGATTCAGTGACTTGGGAGACCATTCAGCAGCAGTCTGAATTCACTATCACGTTCTTGGATCCAGGTCTGTACAATTGTTGCCTTTTGACCTGGCTCATTATTCTGTTGGAAGAACCCATTCGGAGATGGATATACATCATGTACGTATTGTTTCCGACTAAGGGATTCCCTTAGTCGGAAACAATTTATATGTAGACACGTAGCATTATTTTATATAGAGTATTTTATGTATGGCGGCTCCAGAACGTTGGTTCAACTCCGCCGTGGTGAACCGTGTTGATACAAAACTGTAAAACGACCAGAAGTGTGATGTTGTGTTTGTGCAGTATAAGTGTTGTTTAGTTGTTTCTGGCCCCTTTGTTAACAGGAAGGCGATCACCTGGATAGCCTGCCCACCCAGTGTCCGAGTATGCCACAAGGAGGTGGGCCAGAACTATGCATGTAAATAAATAAATAATCTTTATTTTTCCTACCAAACTAAATAAAATGTTACAATGGTGAAGTGAGTGACAAATTCCCTTCACGGCAGTAAATGCCAGGGGATTTACGTATAATTAGCATTAGCATTAGTAGAGGCATTTGATGCAAGAAAGCAAGCCTATGCAGCATCAGCCAAAAAAAAAAAAAAAAACACTTCCACTTCACCCCTCTGTTCGTTCTAAATACCTGTCCAGCTGAGCCTTAAACTTATTTAGGCTATCAACTTCCACGACAAGGGATGGAAGTCTGTTCCACCAACCAACCACTCGCTGGCTAAAGGCAAATTTCCGCACGTCTATCCTACATCTGTCTTTCCTCAATTTGAATTTATGCCCTCTCAGGTGATTATCTGAGCGAGAGGAAGAATCCCATCAGCATTGAGCATGCTCAAACCATTCAATGCTTTATACACCTCTATCAGATCACCTCGCTGGTGCCTAGTCTCCAGACACTGTAATTTTCAAAACTTAAGCCTTTCGTAAGAGCACCCCTTTGTTCCATTCACTAATCTTGTTGCCCTTCTCTGTACTCGTTCCAGCAGCTCTACATCCTTCTTGAAATGAGGCCTCCAGACCTGTATGCAGTACTCAAGGTGTGGCCTGACCATTGCCTTATACAAGGGAATAATCACCTCCTTATCCCTACTAGAAAAATTCTTATATATCATTGACAATACACCATGAGCTACTCTTGCAGCTCGTCTGCACTGCTCAGAAAACTTCATATCTGCCTGCACAACCACCCCCAGGTCCCTTTCATTCTCTACCACTGTCAATGTAGTACCACAGAGTTGATACGTTGCTCTGGGGTTGCTGTTTCCCATGTGTAGTACTTTACATTTGTCAATGTTAAACTTCATTTGCCACCTCTCAGCCCATCTGCTCAACCTTTCCAGATCCTGTTGCAGCAGCATAGTGTCAGTAGTGTCCTTGACAACCTTGCCTACCTTTGTATCGTCTGCAAACTTCGACATTAAGCTTGATATACCATCATCAATATCATTTATGAATACATAAAACAATAACGGACCCAACACTGAGCCCTGAGGGACTCCACTAATAACATTAGTCCACGACGAGCAGTGTCCATTGATTACCACTCTCTGTCTTCTCCCCCACAGCCACCCCTTTATCCACAGCAGCAATTTGCCTCCAATGTCACACTGCTCCAATTTGTGCAGCAACCTTAATACAATAGAAACAAGGGTGGCTCTAAAAGCGAAGTGGGAAATTATCGACCTGTCAGTCTGACTTCAGTAGTAGGGAAAATCATGGAGGCAATGATCAAGGGTGGAATTCAGGATCATTTGGATCGAATTGAAATTCTCAAGGATACTCAGCATGGTTTTGTAAAGGGAAAATCATGTTTAACAAATCTGGTTCGCTATTTCGAAAGGGTCACTCACGAGCTGGATTTAGGGAATAATTTCGACATTGTTTATTTAAATTTCAGCAAAGCTTTTGACTCAGTCCCACATGAGCGGTTGCTTTATAAGCTGGAACAGGTTGGAATCACTGGGAAAATCCTTAGATGGATAGAAGGATGGCTTCAGGACAGGAGGCAGAGGGTTGTGATAAATGGCTATTCCTCAGATTGGGTTGATGTAAGAAGTGGGGTTCCCCAAGGATCAGTATTAGGACCACTGTTGTTTTTAATTTTCATAAACGACATTGATGAAGGGATAGAGGGCGTGATGTCTAAATTTGCAGATGATGTTAAAATTGGTAGAGTAGTTAATGATCACTGTCAAGCTGAGCTTCTTCAGAGAGACCTAGATAGACTTCAAGAATGGTCAGAAAAATGGCAGCTGTGCTTTAATCCAACAAAGCGTAAGGTATTACACCTGGGAAACAGTAATCCTAAAATAACTTATTCACTTGGTGGAGTTCAACTAAACCCAGTACTGGAGGAAAGGGACTTGGGTGTTACGATACGGTCAGACATGAAATTCTCTGAGCATTGTAAACAGGTTGCAAGGAAGGCCCATGGTGTCCTGTCGATGATCTATCGAACTTTTGCAAGTAGAGATAGGGACGTGATAATCCCATTATATAAGGCTTATGTTAGACTACACTTGGAATACTGTGTTCAAGTATGGAGACCGCACCTAAAGAAAGACATCGAGCTTCTTGAAAGGGTGCAAAGAAGGGTAACTCGCCTGGTGAGATCGGCAAAAGGGCGTCCTTATGAAGAAAGACTTCGAATATGTGGGTTGCAGAGTTTGGAAACTAGACACCTTAGAGGAGATTTGATTGAGGTGTTTAAGGCTCTGAGAGGCATCAGTAAAATGAATGAGGACAAAATTTTCAAGATTATAAATGATGCTAGAACTAGGGGACATAAATTCAAGTTACGGGGGGAAATGTTTAGATTGGACTGCAGGAAGTTTTATTTTAGCCAGCGAGTTATAAATTACTGGAATAAGTTGCCTTCATGGGTGGTAGAGGCCGACAGTTTGGGGAAATTCAAATGTCATCTGGATAGTACTTTCGGGTAAGGGAAGCGCATAGGATGATAGGATTAATTTCCTTTTTATTTATTTTTTATTTCATTTTATTATTTTTTTTATTTATTAATTATTATTATTTAGTTATTTATTTTATTTATTTTTTGTTTTTATCGTTTTGTTCGGATTTTTTTTTTTTTTTTTTTTTTGGCTGGTGCAGCATAAGCCATAGGCTTTCTTGCACCATACGGCCGTTACTAATACTAATACTAAATATAGATTCATTAACACTTCATTTCTGACTAGTCCTGACATCGTGTCAGGACTAGTCAGAAATGCACGTTGCTCAGTATAACAACAATATATTATTATCTGTTTATTTCTCTTTCGAGACACCCATAGATAGCCCGTGGCTAGAGCGTGTGGTTACATTATATCAGTATTTACAAGCATATTTACATGAACTTATTTACAATTTGGAGATGGTTTTTTTTTTTTTTTTTTTTGGTTTTTTTTTTTTTTTTTGGGAGCATTAGCAACTAAGGCCATATTGCTCCGGGAATATGCGGTGGTCATTCCCTGACCTTTCCACATCCTCCGTATTTGGTGGTGACGGGCTCCAACCCCGGTCTAATCAAGAAGCGTGTGCTACGCACTGCTGCTCCTTCCCACCTGGCTACGGAGGCGCCTATTTGGAGATGAAAAAAAACAGAGTATGTGGTTAATGAATTAATTGTTAAGTTGGTTTAATTAATTGCGAATGGTTGTTAAATGCTAAATATTATTATATAAATTATTAAATTAGTCTTCTTATTATATTTGTACCTGCCCGTACACATTACCAAAGATTTCTGTCCTATACATTTTGTCTGTGCATAGTTTCTCTGGATCTATATTTAAATTATTAAAATAATTCACAGTATTTGCTGGGAAAAATCTCCCCAGAGAGTCCAATTGAGTCAATTGGCACTTGGTTCTTCCCTGTTTATTCTCGGTCGTATCATCCGAGGGCGAGTGATCACGTTTCCCACTTTCGGCGCATCTATTCCTCAGTTAGTAGCTTTGCCAGAGTTAGGATGTTTCTGGCTATGGTGATATACTTCCAGGGTGTGATGTCCAGATTGGCAGACAAGACCGCTCTTGAGATGGTAAACAGTTTCCCGGCGATCTTGTTTAGCCATCTCAGGAGACAGTATTCTACTCCTAAGAAGACCGTGATGTTGTTCTCGGGGGCCGATGACCAGATAGTCGATGCGTACAACGGAATCGGTGTAACGCATTTAAGGATGTATTGAATCATGAGATGAGGGTTTCGGAGACCGGTGAGTTCTTGTCTAGTGCTCCAGAGTGCTGCGTACGTCTTTTTCCTAATGTGTTCGAAGTGAGGTATGAGGTTTAATCCTTCATCCCACTTTAGACCAAGGTCGACATGTGCGGGGGATTTTTGGACTCTGGTATTGTTCACAAAAATCGTAGTTTCATTTTTCTTCTTTTTGTTGGTGAAGGTCATTTGGGCAGTTTTCTTTTCATTAAGTTTCAGGCCAATGTAGTGCAGATATTCTTCTAGCTTCCTGATTGCCGTGTTTGCTTCCTCTGATAGATGGGGTGCAGTTTCTTGTTCTTTAGATGTTACAAAAAATTTCAAATCGTCAGCATGTGTAATAAATTGTTCACAGTTTTGAGCTACCCCTTGTACCCCTTGAGATACTCCCCTGGAGATACAGTAAGTTGCTGTTTGTTTCCCGTTTATTGCGGTAATTTGTCTTTCTTGAAGGGTGTTAGTCAGAATGCTTCAAGTGCTTCCTGAAATGAGAAAATACTCCTTGAGGATTACTGTTATAGCTGGGATTGAGACGTTGTCGAAGGCTGCTGCTACATCCAGGAAAACGATGTCCAACTGTTGTTTATTATTTAAAGCTAGCTGTATTCGGAGTAGAGTCTCCATTAAATTTGTAATAGTCAACCTTCGAGGAAGCACAGAATGTAAGTATTCTGGCCTGTCCCCGAAGCAGTGCTGATTGACAGTGTTCAGGATTGTTTTTCAAATATTTTTTGCAGAGATCATCCGATTGCGATGGGCCTGTGCTTATTTAGACACTTGTCTAGATAAGCACACCATTGAGAACACACACTTCAAAAACGCGCAGAACTGTTAGGCGACAGAGCCTCAGCGAACCACATCGCCGTTTTTTTTTTTTTTTTTTTTTACTTCGGATCTTCTATTAGCCTTTCGAGGTCAATTCCAATTTCAGATAAGCAGCAGATTGATTCCAACGCCCTAGCTGGTATGAACCTATCAGCCATCTTCAGTCTGTTTGCTTTCGTCCTCAGGGATTTGGTGCCTCTTAAGGCAGATGGCGGGATGTGCCACTCACAAATTTGCCAGAAGCACGTTGATCATCATCTTTATTGTAGTTATTAGTCATTTCCAGTTAATGATGTCTGGAAAACGCTGTAGTTTCAGTTGTTCCGCAAGCTGCGTGGTCCTTAATTGATGGGGGAGATAGTGCTTATTGTTGGTCCACTTCAGCAGCCAGAATTCAGTCCCATACATTCTCCTAATGTGGGTACGGGTGGCGAACGCCACCTCTACAATTCAGCACCGTACAATATGGCCGAATACATTGTTGTTCTTATGTAGCGTGCGGTTGTCGCAGGTTGTCTCACGTGCAAAAGGTGTTGCTTGGATGTCCAACGTAGATAGTTCATCCTCTTTACAAGTAAATCAATATGCGACGTGAACGTAAGTTTGGTGTCAAAAATTATCCCCAAAATTATGTACTGTGGCCGACCTCGATTATCACTGTTTTTTTTAAATACTTACCTGTCATGTCCCTAGCCAACAAGGAGGCGGGCCTGTCCTACCTGCCTGCGGAGAAACCACAAATAACCCCTAATCCACTGAAGGCAGTGAAATACCAATTGATGCCAGCAAAATCCAGTATCACTGGTTGCCCAACCGGGGTGCCAAGCAAAAAAATGAATAAAAAAGCGAAGAAAAAAACAAAAGAAAAAAGATAGAGGATTACGCTATACATAGGAGTTTGTACATAGTCACAGATTAAGTAAATCTTCCAAAACTTAGTCAACTCAAGAAATGGGATAATCTGACGTGTGAGAAAAATTATCCAGAAGGATACGTGGCCAGGGTAGAGTTGTCAAATGAAGGGTTGCGGATGTCATTTAGAATTTGTTTCCATTTTCCATAAACTTCGGGCGAAAATGATTGAAGTTTGTTGTTTTCAAGTAAAATAGATTCTTGATCCTCTTTAAGATTATTAACAGAGTTGAATAATTTAATTCTGTATTCTGAATATTGAGGGCAATGAAAGAAACGTGATTCCACGTTTCTTCCAGATCGCAGTTGCACAAATTGTTGTTTTCAGTACCGAACTGGAATAATTTGGCCTTCAGAGAGCCATGTCGTGTGTGTTTGATTGATTTAGTTTTTAATGGCACATTGGCAGCTGAGGTTTCGTGTGTGTGTGTGTGTGTGTGTGTTAGGTAGGGCGTCTCCTGAACGCTAGCTTAACCCCGCCTTAGTACTCTGTGAGATTACAGAACTCTTTAAAATGGCCAGAAATTAGTGAAGTGTACAGGAAGCAGCAGCAATCAAGAGAAAAGCTGCTTCCTAGTACCCGTCTGTGCGACGAGGAGGTGAGTCGCAACTGCACATACTGACCAGTCCAAAAGGACATCTAAAGATTTAGAGAGCCATGTCAGTGATTATGAATGATGCCATGGATGGATAAAACCACTGAAGAACAAACTTGGTAGAAGTAAAAGTTACATCCAGAATGAATAGCCGAATAACATTACCGGTGACATCTAAGCCTCTGCCATACGTTTATAAGCTCGTTCCAGATTCGGAACTTCTCAATTTTGATATCATTTGTTATATTGCATTAATTTCCAAGAATTGCAGTAGAGACAGCATTCTTTAGTCTGTAGCGTATTTCACAGTATATTGTATGTCAGTTAAGAAGCAGAACGCCCGCAAGAACCTGTAAAGCAGGAGAGGAGACTGTTCTACAAACAAACAGCATCTCAAAGCATAACTCGCTGTAGTAAAATTAATTTAGCCTGTACATTGACATTTGCGGCTTTAGTAAACCAAGCACATGACGCATAAGTGGCTATAAGGATAAAGTTGGCTTTACAATATAGTAGTAACGTTCTTTTGTTAAGTCCCCAGCCAGATCTAATAATACTTATTATTGTGCCGTAATATTTTTTTAACTTTATTGGTTATGCAATTAATGTGAGGTAGAAAACTTTGTTTGTCATATATAAAAACTCCTAAATATTTTAATTGTTGCACTAGGGGAATTTGCTTTCCATTACTCTTTATATTCGGGAGGTCTTCTGTAGTCTAGTTTAGTTTATTGTAGGGATTAAAGTCATATGTCCAGAGCGCCCTATGTGGGGTGGGGGAAGGAGACGGAGCTGTACTGGGATCGCGCCATAATAACGAAGAAGACACTCTCGTACAACACACTGGACACAACCGTTGTCGATAAGAAGGAAAAGGCTACCTATCTGATTAACACAGCGGTGCCCAACATAACAGACCGGATAAAACCCTCGGGTTTTTCGTTCAGCAAACAGAAAATCGACCACAGAACATACCTAATTTACAGACAGTATATACGGAGCAATATGGCCGTAGTCGCTGATGCTCCTAAAACCATACTACAACAACAATCACCCTTAAAATTACTGGTATCCCAGAAGCCTTACTTGCTTTTAGACTCGAAAGATTTTGTAATGAACAGTCGTCTGTAATTTGGAAATCACTAATTTTATATGGCTCACCTTCACTCGCACAGCCTTTCCTCAGCATAAAGGGTCCTTTCGTCATTAAAGACGGACGTGAAGTACCTATTCAATTCATCAGCAACATCAGCTGGGTTATCTAAGGTTTTTCCACACCCAGTGCACAAGGGTCCGCCCCGATTCGTTTTCTTCTTCACTTACATAAAAAGACTCCTTGTCCCCATTTTTTGCTCTCTTAGCCAGTGCTTTCTCATATTCGGCCTCTCTAGCCTTATCTGTGGTACTTACTGATCAACTTGTAGCTGTTGTAGGCTTTAGTACTTTTGATCGCTCTGTAACTTTCCCATGCTGTCTTTTTCTGCTCTATTAGACTGGTCTGCTCAGTATTCATCTATCCCGGCATCTTCCTTGTGCTATATTTTATTGATGGTATGCATGCGTTCATGGCTTCCATGATTATTGTTTTGAAGGTATTCCATGATTCTAATGTATTTGCCCTTCCTTTACAATCCACCAAATTAATAGATGCCATGTAGCGCCTTAAAACTCCATATTTCCTTTTTCTGAAATTAAAACCCGCGCCTTTATAATTAACTACTGCAACATTTTTCTTTATCTTACAACTAACGACTGCGTGATCACTACCTGTTAATGGTTCCTGTAATTTAAGCTCTCTGCTGTCATCTGATTCATAAGTAATGATGAGGTCAAGAATATTCTTACCCCTAGTATTTTCTCTAACATGCTAGTACAAATAATAATCATCTAGTTTATTTAAAAATTTTGTTCCCTGTGAAAAGTTTCCCTCCCGCCTATTTCAATAAATTAAGGGTAAGTTAAAGTCACCCATAATAAGACATTAATACTTGCTTGACAGTTCCATCTGCTTGTAGAGACCGTGCTCATACTCTTCACAATCTTCTACTCTTTTTATCCAGAGTATACGCAGCAATATGGCCTTGGTCGCTGATGCTTCTATATATATCACTCTGACTTGCACGCCGTACAAGGAGCGATTTTACCTTACAATCAACTGAAAATAAATAATAATAATAAAAAAAAAATCCCTACTACTGCAATCTCTGCTATCGTTTGCATATCTTTAAATCGGTTCCTGCTTTGCATTTATCTTGTTTTTACCGTTCACTACATGGTGAATTGAAGAGGGGGGGGATGTTCGAATGCTTTTGGTTTCACGAGGGGGGGGATGTTCGAATGCTTTTGGTTTCACGAAGTGTCAACCTTCATCAACCGATTTGCATGTTGTATAGGCTGAAAAACTCTGAATAACCCATGGTAGTGAGAACGTGAATCTTATTTGTTTCCTCAAATCGTCTAACTATAGCTTCGACTGAAGAGGTTTTTTAAAAATCCTTCCAGTCTCCGGCTGGATTCTAACACAGATCTCGTCAAACAAATGACAAGTGGCAGAATAAATAACAGATAATAGCTAGGCTACTGTTCAGGCTTGGCTAATGATTCCTAATTAGCCAGGCTAATAATCCCATGGGTTGCAAATCATATACTGTACCTGCCACGTGAGTCACGAAGCTTACCGTGCATGATTTTTTAAAAGTGTTTTCCACACCCCCATAATCAGTCGTACAGTACCCACTGGTATTCCCAATCTGCAAGGCTCACCTTCCCCATTAAAAAAACGACACTATTGTATACGTTTATAATGTTAACGGAGTTGAACTAACTAACATCAGGAACCATCCAAGTCATACGCTCATATACACAAGGATTTCATAACTGGTCCCACCATGACACTATAGTATATTCTCAACATGCTACTTGTTTTTAAAGGTCTATGTTCAAATCCCATGATAAAGCTGGAAGAAGCTTTAAAAATCTTCTCAGTCGAGTTATGTAAGCCGAGCTCAGGAAAGGAATGGTATTACTTGTGTGAGTTATTCTGGGTTTTTCTACCTGCACAGCATGTAAATCGGCTCCTGAATGATGCACACTTCTACAGGCGTAATACGCGGTAAAGACATAATGAAATCGCATACCATATCAACTTGCGTACTGTGACTAAATATGTATCCTCCACCCCCTAAAAATAGCAGCAATACAACTCTACATCACCTACAGTTTTGAAAGTCTAAAGTTGTGGAGTATTGTTCCATGAGTACTTTTTTTTTTTTTTTTTTGGTAGTTGTTGGCGCATAGGCTTCTGTGGCCATAATGCACCTCCCAAAGTTTTTTTGTAGTACTTTGATCCAAGCCCGAGGCGGGAATCGAATCAGCGACCTTTGGGTTGCCAGGCAGGCACCTTACCCACCCGGCTAGCCCGGTCGGCCCATGAGTACTGCGGAGTAATTAAAACATTATTGTGCATAGGTTGGCAAAAAAAAAAAAAAAAAAAAAAAAAAATTGAGCACATAGAAAACTAGGCTTGGCGGTTAAAGTGTTTCTTAAGTTTAAATTTAATTAAATTTAAAACTAGGCGTACATAAAACATACAACGATTTGGAATTGCCAAGAAAGTCAACACGGGTTGCCTGGGTATTACATCTGCACTTAACAAAAAAAAAAAAAAGAAAACCCTTCTCCAGGAGAGATATGCTGCTATTTATTTGGAGTGCCCGGCACTAAGTTTTCTCTTTGCTACATATACAACTCAGGTTTTTGCCAGCCCATGCACAATGTTTTATATAACACTCAAGCTTTTGCTTTAAATTTACTAGAGTTTTTATTTTTTTACGTCAGTTAAGTATCTCACATAAGGAGCAGCTGTGAACTATCGCGTTAATAATTCACTATAGATTTAATTATATTGTATACTACAATGTTAATTAAGAGCTTATTTAACAGCTTATTAATTACTATGCAGTAATTGAGAATTGCTACTGCATTTTAATTAAGTGTAATGCGTGTGTACATGTACACGAATCAAGTTGCCTGTTTGCGGGATAAAAAGAAATGGGAAAATTACCTGAAACATCAGACTTCTTCCCCCCACTTTCATCAGCACAGAGTTGGTTTGGTTTTTTTTTTTTAGGAGCATTAGCAACTAAGGCCATATTGCTCCGGGAAATGCGGTGGTCATTCCTTGACCTTTCCGCATCCTCCGTATTTGGTGGTGACGGGCTCGAACCGCGGTCTAATCAAAAAGCGCGTGCTACGCACTGCTGCTCCTTCCCACCTGGCTACAGAGGCGCCTCAGCACAGAGTGGAAAGAACTATGGACCTTTTAGTATGTACATTAATTATAGAAATAAGTTTGTAATTGTATCTGTTTATAATCATATGCATTTGTGGGATCATATTTTCTGCATCAAGGAGCTTGATATTCTGTGGTACCATGTAGCCCGTTGTTAAAAAATTGTAATAACCCTAGACACTAAAAAAAATTAGCTTTTAAGTTGCAGAACGATTGAATTTATAATATTAAAAATTGTTCCGTATGATTATACGTTCGAATACTAACTTCTACCGTTCGCTACTAAAATATATTTATCGGAACAGCATATATCTATTTCACTGCTAAGTAAGATACAAAATTTGACATCTGAGATAACTGTTGTTCCTAGTTGCACATTCAACAAATATGACTGATTTGGCTTTCAACCCCCACCTTCATTTTTCTGGCTAACGGACAGAACTGGTCCTTGATGATTTAGCGTGACACCCCACACCCCAGGTGATATCTGTCGTATTCAAAGAGGTATGATTAGTATTAGTCACTTCAGCTTTGTCATACTAACGTTAGTTAAAGTTTTTTCCCGAAGGAATGGTGCTAAAATGATTTGAGAATGAGTTGAAGATCGTTATCAGTGTCAGTTAAGAAGTACGGTTCTGTAGAAACGCAACTTGCGGATCTTATAACGCACAAGCTAGCAACTCGATTACGCACAGCCTAGAAATAGATATAATAATATGTTTTCTTCGAAATAATAATAATAATAATAATATAAGATAGAAGAATTATAATAAGAAGCTCTTCTATTATAATATAAGATTATTCTTCTATAATAATATAATAGAAGAATAATATAAGGTAGAAGAATTAAGAGCCAAGATAGGCCAATTGACCCAGTACCAACGGGGGCAATAGGAGTAAGAAATTAATTGGAAAAGTGAAGAACATCCTGAACAGAGACAGCGTCTACAGCAAACATGAGACAAAAAACCAGAGAATAGGAGAGTACTTGGACACATTGAAGCAGAACCTCCTTGCACTCAGCAAGAGACTATGCCGATACAAAGAGAGCTCCCAGAGGACAATAAACACCGAATCTTCGATGAGAACCAAAGAGGTTTGTACAGGAGTCTCGGAGAAGACCGGAAAGAAGGGAACGGACCACCCGAGCAGAAGACGATTGAGGAGTTCTGGGGAAACATATGGAGCAGGGAAGTAAGACATAACAGCCGAGCCCCTTGATAGAACTAGAACGCAAGAAAGCCAAGGACGTACAAGAAATGAGAGGGTGGGAGATGCGGGAAGAAGAAGTAAAACAGACGATCGAGAACTCTCACAACTGGCGAACTCCAGGAATAGATAACGTCTACAACTACTGGTACAAGAAGCTCACTTGCACACACAAGCACCTTGCACAGCAGTTCACCCGAATGATAAGGCACCCAGAGACAATCCCGAAGTTTCTCACTCAAGGAATCACATATCTGAAGCCTAAAGACGAAGATACAAGAAACCCGGCGAAATATAGCCAATTACCTGCCTGCCAACAATGTATAAATTCCTGACCAACTGCATAAACCAGGAAGATATTAGACAACTTGGAGAACTAGAACATAATGGCCGAACAGCAGAAAGGATGCAAGGAGCAATTAACAATATATGCCGCGGTTATGGAGCAAGCCTACAAGAAGCGCCGCAACATGTACACAACCTACATCGATTACCGCAAGGCGTTCGACTCCGTGCCTCATAGCTGGATAATAGAGGCGCTGAACATCTTCAAAGTCAATCCGATAGTGACAAACTTTCTAGGAGAAACGATGGCGAAATGGAGTACCACCGCTAAGGTCGAAAACATCACAACCAGGCAAATCCCCATCAGGAGAGGAATCTTTCAGGGAGATGCCCTGAGCCCATTGTGGTTCTGTCTAGCACTTAACCCGCTATCCACCATGCTTAACAGTAGCAAGTAAGGATATAACCTCAAAGAAGGAAGAAAGAACCTGTACACCCTCACCCACCTGATGTACATGGATGACATCAACCTCTACGCGGGAACCCAAAAGCAACTCCAGATCACTGAAGAATTCAGCAATGATATTAGGATGGAATTTGGTCTAGACCAGGGGTGGGCACGTATGAGGTGAATGAGAGCCGCATTCCGGTTTTTCATATATTATAAATGTTGTTGTTGTTGCTGTTGGGTTTAACGACACATAGGCTACTTGGACCATATTGTGTCTTTCTAATGGTGAATATGAAATAAATAACTATATTTTATGATATATTCCTATCCGATTTAGGAAAGTAAATAGTTCTTTTTTATTAGGCTCATCTCCCAGAATCTGCATTAAATTTATTGATCTCTGCATATTAGTAATTGATTTAAAAGTGTCTAAGCGGATGTTTTGAAAATGGGGACAGTCCACTAACAAATGGCGAATGGTCAGTTGTACTTGACATGATGTACATTGGGGAGCGCTGTCGTTAGTTAATAGATACAGGTGTGTGAGATGAGTATGCCCAATTCTGAGCCTTCCTAAAATTGTTTCTTCTTGTCTGCTTTTCTGGAAGCTGGAGTGCCACAGTTTTGGTTCCGGTTTTATTTGGTACAGTTTATTTCCTGGATGACCTTTCCAGATTAATGACCAGCTGTTATAACATGCTTTACGGATAATATACTTATAATCAGTATATGGAGTTTGAAAAGTCTGCAAAAGAGAATTATCTGGTTGTTTGGCTGCAAGATCTGCTCTTTCATTTCCTGCTATCCCAGAATGACCTGGAATCCAGCAGAAAGTCACAGTTTGGTTTGATTCATTACACATAAGTAATTTAGAATGGATTTGTTTTATTACAGGGTGAGAGGAGTTGGTATTACTATTTATGGCAGTGACAGCACTGAGCGAGTCAGTGTATATTAAGGCAGACGAAATTAGAAGTTGAGTAATGTGCTCTAGAGCCAAGTTAATAGCATAAAGCTCAGCAGTGAAGATACTGCATCCTACAGGTAATGAGACAGAAGCGGTGAATGATGGAAAGATCGCCGCAGCGCCTACTTGGGTCTCAGTTTTTGATCCGTCTGTATAGATCTTACAGGCCTGTGAATTAGAAGCAGAGTGAGCTTCATGTAACTGTGCGATATTGAAGGGACACAAGGTGTTCTTTCCCCACTGTTGGAAATATTCATCGAAAATTGCAGGGATATTTGTCCACGGTGGATCAGGCGGTGTTATGTCCTGATATATATTGCCGATTTCAATATTCCACGTTTCAGTTAGTTCTTTAAGTCTAAGTGCAGCAGGTCTGTTTTCATTTGGTTTACTGTTGTACAATGAGTCCCATTCGGTATTGTACAGACATCTCCAATTCGGGTGAGAGGGAAGACTGCGGATTTTTGCGGCATACATCAAGAGCAATGTTTTCCTCCGAAGGTGTAAGGGAGGTTCATGGGCTTCAATGTAAAGACTCTGGACTGGGGAGGTTCTGAAAGCCCCTAGAGAAACTCGAAGGGCACTGTGCTGGATGGTATTTAATCGCTCTAAGGTACTCTTCCTTGCAGAGTCATACACTGGAGAACCGTAGTCCAAACGGGACCTGATGAGAGCTCTATAAATATGGATAAGAGTATGCCGATCAGCGCCCCATGACATGGATGACACACACCGAAGGATATTCAATTTCTTCAAGCAGATGGTTCGAAGATATGCCACATGTGCTTGAAAGTTCAGTTTTCTATCTAGAACCAGGCCAAGAAAGCGGACAGTGTTAACCAGAGGAACCGACACATTTTTTATCTTTAACTCAGGATCAGGATGAAATGACCGGAGTTTGCAGAAATGAGTGGTAGTGGATTTCTGTTCAGCAAGATGGTATCCATTGCTTAAAGTCCACGATTCTATTCTGTTTAGAGTAATCTGTAACTGCCTTTCGATGGCATTCATATTTTGTGATTGGCACGATATGGTGAGGTCATCTGCATACATATATACTTCAATAGTTTTTGGAAGATCTTCCAATATATTGTTGACCCTAACTGCAAATAGCGTTGGACTCAGTATTGAACCCTGTGGGACACCCTCTTCTTGAATATGAGATATTGATAGGAAGTTTTGATATCTGACTTGAAAGGTACGTAACTTTAAAAAATTCTGAATAATTTGAGGTAGATAGCCTCTCAACCCTAACTGATGCATATCTTTGATAATACCATAACGCCATGTGGTGTCGAATGCTTTCTGAATATCTAGGTTGACCATAACTAAATGTTGTCTCCTGATGAAGGCGTTACGTATGTTGGATTCAATTTTGACAAGTAAATCTAGGGTGGACCTGTTTTTGCGGAAGCCATATTGGTGATCAGAAAGCAGATTTTGGGAGTCTAGAATCCAGGTGAGTCTCTTATGCACCATCCTTTCGAAGATCTTGCCCAAACAGCTGGTCAATGATATTGGTCTGTAATTTTGAACTTGAGAGGTATCTTTTCCTGGTTTTGGTATTGCACAAATATAGGAATGACGCCATGAGAGAGGATATGTGTTTTCTGAGAAGATCCTGTTATAAAATAGCAATAGTGTGTACAGATCAGCTTCACACAAATGTTTAAGCATTCTGTAGTGAATGCCGTCTGGTCCTGGTGCACTATTTGGAGATTTACTCAAGGATTCTTTGAGTTCAGCTATGATAAAGGGCTGGTTATATGGAAGTGGGAGATTAGTAGAAAAGTTCAACTTTTTACGTTCTTCATTAGTTTTAATTCTCTGAAAAGCAGTCGCATAAGTGGTAGAGGCGGAAATATTATAGAAAGATTCTGCTAAAGCATTTGCGATGTCAGTAGGAGAAGATAGGTCTTGCCCGTTCCACTGTATTATTGGAGAATGTAACGGTAGAAATTTTCCATTCAGAGCTTGTATTTTTTTCCAGATAATTCCAGTGTCAGTATTTTTGTTAATAGTTGAGGCGAATTTAATCCAGGAGTCACGTTTTGCTTTTTTCCTAATTTGTCTTGCTTTGGCTCTCAGTTTTTTGTAAACTATAAGGTTGGCGGTAGTGGGGAATTTGCGAAATTGGTTCCAAGCACGGTTTTTTTCTACTTTCGCTATGGTACAGTCTTGATTCCACCAATGGTTTTGGTGTACCCGCTTGCTCTGTTTGGATCTTGGAATCGAAATTTCGGCTGCTGATAATATATGGCTGGTAATGTGTTCGGTTACGTCATCAATATGTTGTTGCTGTACATACTGTTTATTTAGTAGGACACAAGTAGAGTAGTTTTTCCAGTCTGCTTTGTGGAAATTCCAAAATAAACGGGCTTTCGGGCATGATACGACCTGTGTTTGAATTGAGCTGATGATGGGAAAATGGTCACTGTTGAATGGATCATTCAACACCAACCATTCCATACTTGGAAAAAGAGATGCTGAACAGATAGATAAATCTATGGCAGAGGTTGTACCTGTAGGTAATTGAACATGAGTTGGAGAGCCAGTGTTTAATACAGTCAGATTATGGTTATCTAGGAATGTTTCAATTAATTGGCCTCTCTTATCCATAGTGGAGGATCCCCACAATGGATGGTGACCGTTGAAATCACCGAGTAAACAGACAGGAGGTGGCAGTTGTGTTAAAAGGTTGTCAAGTTCAGCCTGGGAACAAGGGTAATTAGGTGGTATATAAATAGATGCAAGAGTTAATGATATTCCCATTGCTATCCGAACCGCTACAACTTCTAGGGAGGTTACTAGTTGGAGATGTCTTGATGGTATGGTAGTTTTGACAAGAATACCTACCCCTCCACGAGAAGAAGTGTCAGAATCCCTGTCTCGCCTAAACATAGTATAGTTTTTGAAATTGAGTGAAACTTTTGGTGATAAAAATGTTTCCTGTAAGCATACTCCTAATGCGTTAGTTTGTATGAGTAAATCATTCAGGTCATCTATATTACTGCGTAATCCTCTGCAGTTCCATTGTAGGAATTTGTTCATTGCTTGGGTTTATTTGACGAAGATTGATCTGACTGTTTTTTCTGAGGTTTCTGCCTGCTTAGTTTTGATTTTTCATTTTTGGGAAAGGTTGGGCGTCCTGTATCCATGGTGTCATTGGCATGTAATTCTAGGACTGTGTCTTCGTCTTCTGACTGAACTTCCATTTGAATGTTGCTATAGCATGGTTTCATTGTCTTTTGATTTTCAACGCTAACAGATTTTGTTCTTTCGGGCAAGGTTGAGATGGTATCAGTTGGGATACTGATTGGAGTGTTGCTGGTTTCATTAACTGTAGATTTTTTATTGCACGTTAGCATAGTTTTGGCCCAGGTGGCAAATGAAATGTTTGGTTCTATGGAGACATCTGTTTGAGTTGAAATTGACCGGCTGTTTTTAGAGACCGATGCGTATGATCGGCTAGGCATGGTTAACAGTATTTGCTTCCTTGCTTCAGGGTATGTGACTTTATGTTCCACCTTATATTTCTGGATTTGTTTGCCTGTTTTCCAAAGGTCACATGCTTTAGAAAATGCAGGATGGCTTCCTTTACAGTTAGGGCAACTAGGAGTGGCAGCTGTACAGTCTCCTTGGGAATGCTCCTTAGAGCCACAAATAGGACACACAGCATCGCCTCGGCATGCTGTCTGAGAATGGCCATACTTCTGGCACTTAAAGCAGCGAATGGGATTTGGGATGTATGGCCGAATCTTGCAGTTTAAATAACCTGCTTTAACAGAAGATGGAAGAGTCGGAGTACTAAATGTCAAAATGACGGACCTGGTTGGTAGTAGGTTCCCATCTTTTTTGGTCATTATTCTCCGCGCATGAGTCACTTTTTGTTCCCTGAGTTCTTGTATTATCTCTTCTTCTGATACTGATAGTAAGTCCCATTCGCTGATAACGCCTCTAGAGGTGTTAAGAGTGTTATGGGGCGTAACTGACACTGGAACACTGTTAAATGATGTTAATTTTAACAGCTTCTCTGAGTGAGTTGTCTTAGAAGTTTCAATTAGAAGGTCTCCAGATTGGAGACGCTTAACCATTTTAGGAGATCCACAAACCGATTCTAAACATTTCTGTATTAGAAAAGGCGATAGTTTGCCAACAGGTTGCGTGGATAATGAGTGCATTATAAGAAATGCTGGCACGTCATTATTCTGATTTTCCGTCCTTAGTCGCTTCGGACGATTGGAGTCCCGGTCGTTGTCAGGAATTTCTGATCTCGAACCCGAGGGCTCTAATGGTGGATAGTCACTTATATCCATGTCGGCTCCTTTTGGCCCTGGGGGTTTGTCTTTACCACCCAGGTTACCGGCCCCGCCACGGGGAGGCAGGAGCAGTGCCACGAGGTGACCAAGCGGCTATTAGTTGTATTAGTAATAAAGAAAACGAAACAGAAAGGTTTCTTTCCTTTCTGGGCCTTTGCCTACTACTTGTAGAACGAAAGAGCTACTTAAGTATAAAATGAGAAAAACGGTATTCGGAAATAAACAGAATATATATAATGGCAAAACCTCTTTAGATAGCTCGCTTTTTGAAACGCACTGAGATCGCTTGGCCACGGAACGCTTGGCACCCGGGGCCATATATATTATAAAGAGCCACACCATAGTTACATAGTATTAAATACACAAATTCAAATTTAATTTAATTTAATTAATATGATTACATATTCTACACGTCTTAAGTGTATACATATATAAGAAAATATAATTAAGAGAAAGAAAATACAAAATAATTATTTCAAAATTTTAATAATAAAAATGCATTAATTAAAAGTATATAACATTTAACGAAGACCTTTGGTCAAATTTTTGAAATTTGGCGTTGTTGTTATTATTATTTAGGAGCATTAGCAACTAAGGCCATATTGCTCCGGGGATAGGCGGTGGTTATTCCCTGACCTTTCCGCATTCTCAGTATTTGGTGGTGACGGGCTCGAACCCCGGTCTAATCAAGAAGTGTGTACTACGCACTGCTGCTCCTGCCCACCTGGCTACGGAGGCGCCGACATTTGGCGTAAAATTTGTTAAAGCTGTTCGCAACAATTCAGTGAGATGATGATTGGTCAACTGTGAACGATATTTCGACTTCACGAACTTCATTGTGGAATACAAAGATTCACAGCAATATGTTGTACCAAAAATTGAAATTAGACCGCTGCAGTTTTCTTTAAATGTGGATATTTTGATTCTGGCAAGAGTTTCCAAAATTCAATTATAGAAATAGATTTGTGCTGCATTTGCAATGCCTGATCCTCTTTCATCTCTAATAACTCCAATTCCCCAGCCACTTTTTCAACAAGTATTATTTCAGAAATTGGAAATCCATCTTCAATAATATCACAAATAAATGGGTTCACAAAATATGCAAATGTGATTTCAAATCTTCAAACCTATGTTTGAAATCTGCTTGCAATTCTTCCAATTTTTCTTTGTATTCGTCTAACTTTTCTTCTTTGATATTAATTATATTTGCTTTTACTCGTGAAAAATGATTAAATATTTTGTTCTTGAGATCGTACACAAAAAGCCGAAGTTTAGCTTCAAAACTAAATACAGTTTGTGACAAATCAATAATAATTTTTTCCTTTCCTTGTAAAGCCAAATTAAGTGTTCGCAAATGTTCTATAATGTCTGTAAGGAACATTAAGTCAGAAAGCCAAGTTTCATTTTCTAATTCTGGGTATTTTTTTTTTTTTTTTTGTAAATGTTATGATGGGATTTAGGAGTTCCACAAAACCGCCCAAAACATTGTAAGTTGACAGCCATCTTACAACACACCATAGGGATAAATCATTGGGCAATTCATCTGTTTCATCATTCACTTGCAACTCTTCTAAAAAGTTCTTAAATTGACAATGTGTTTTGGCATTTTTTCTAACTAAATTCACAATTTGCAAAACAATGTTCCACACAATTCCGTATTTGAAGTACTTCGCTATGAGATGCTCGCGGTGAATTATGCAGTGAAGAGGTAAGAAACGTGGAATTTTAGGATCGTTGTTTAAAAGACCAATGAGACCTTGGTTTTACCCTATCATTGCAGGCGCTCCGTCAGTCGCAACACTTACAAGTTTATCACGAGGCAATTCAAACCTGTTCATCACTTCATCAAGCGCATTTCTAACATCTATACCACGAGTTGTTTCGATAAGAGCTACTAGGTCTAACATTTACGTCTGCAGATACATAGCGGACAAAAACGACCAATTGTGGAACGTCCTGAATGACTGTAGACTCGTCGAGAGCTAAACTAAATGCTGTACAATTTTTCAAATCACACATCAAACTATTTTCAACATTTTTACTAATTGCACCAATACAACGCTCAGTTGTACGGCGTGACATAGGAACCTGTGCGATCAATTTATGCAGTTTTGTATTATCTGGATCCAAAACTTTAACCACTTCTTCCAAGTTTCTTTCAATAAATTCTCCTTCTCCATATGGACGTTTGGCACGAGCAATATTCCAAGCTATCAAAAAACTAGCTTCGTTTGCTCTGTCATCTTCGCGACTAAAAGAAGACAAGAGTCCTTGTTGCTTATGAAGACCAGATTGCAAGGACTTAAGTTTCTCTGTTCGCAATTTTGAATTGAGTGGATATTGAGTTGAAAAGTGGGGATGACTTCCTTCGTAATGTCGACGTAAATTACTTACTTTGTAGTTTGCAATTGTAACTTTACAAATAAGACACAATGACTTTCCATTATTATCAATAAAAGCAAAATTTTCTACTTTCTTCTTGAAAGTTTCTATTTTCTTGTTCGTATTTTCGTTTTTTGATATTTTCTGAGGTCATGTTATCAAAAAATTTAAATAAATTTAATTCCAAAGTTTGAAATTGAAACTCTTATGGGAGGTTTGGCCACATTTTCTACCCACTCCCGGTGTAGTGTTGCGCAAGTCCGCTGATGGTGCCAGCAGTGTAAATGAGCGCAGATTTATTTATAATCAAAATAAAAATAGCAAAATATCTAGACATAAAAAAAAAATAAACGTAACATAAAATCCGTATAACAAAATATTAGTTACTTAGTTAATTTAACAAGATTCATTGAAAAAAGTTCTGAAATAATAATAAAAAAAAAAACGGATTTAAATTTTCAATGGGAGCCGCACTTAACTCAACGAAGAGCCGCATGCGGCTCTGAGAGCCGCATTTGCCCACCGTTGGTCTAGACAAATGCAGGACCCACGGATTGCACCAGGAAAAACTAGTCAACTGAAACTACCAGCTGCAGACTGGTAAAGAGATCAAAGCCATGGCAGAGGGAAAGGCTTACAAATACTTTGTGATGATGCAGGCTCAACAGTTACAGCACAAGTAAATTAAGGGCTGCCTGACCGAAAAATACCATCAGAGACTCAGAAGCCTGCTGAAAGCAAAGCTGAACGGAGGGAATACAGTTAAAGCCATAAACACCTATGCAGTCCCAGTGCTAACATACTCCTTCGGGGTCCTAGATTGGACTAACACCGATCTGGAGGATATCATGAGAAAGACAAGAACAATGATGACCAAGAGCCGCCAACACCACCCGAAATCTGCCGTGGAGAGACTGAAAATTGCCCGGAAAGAAGGAGGAAGGGGCCTGATAGACCTCATTGAGCAACAGAAGACAGCGATTGCTAACCTGAAGGATTACTTCCAGAAACACACAGCAGCACTCCACCAGGCCATCAGGAAGATAGACAAGCGGTATACCCACTCAACCTACGCCAGGAGTCCCCTCCCAACCAGAAGGCACAAACGCAGCTAGAAAGATGGGTAGAGAAGACACTCCATGGCAGACACTACAATGATCTCCATCAAGATCACATAGATAAAATTGCTTCCAATGCATGGTTCACGAGCGGGGCGTTCTTCCCCGAGACTGAAGGATTCATGCTCGTCATCCAAGACCAGGAAATCAACACCAGGAAATATAGAAAATACATCGCCAAGTAGCCCAGAGTGTCCGATGACACATATCGACGATGCCACCTGGCCTCAGAAACGATCCAACACTTCACCGCGGGATGCAAAGTGATCACGTAGACTGAGTACACTCATAGACACGACCAGGTAGCCAGGATAATACATCAAAAGCTAGCAAGGAAATACCAGTTGATAGAAGAAAGTGTTACCGTACTACAAGTACGAACCCCAGGCTGTACTAGAGACCCCAATCCACAAGCTGTACTGGGACCGCGCCATAATAACGGAAAAGACCATACCGCACAACAGACCGGACATAACCCCTTTGGATAAGATGAAAAAGGCTACCTACCTGATTGATATAGCAGTGCCCAACACTAGCAATGTCCAGAAAACCCATGAGGAAAATATTAGGCACTACACGAACCTGAGACATGAGGTCAAGGAGATGTGGCATATGCAAGAAGTAACGACCATCCCGACCATCGTATAAACCACCGGTATCGTGCCAAAGACCCCACATAGCAGCAATAGGTCTCCCAGCGAACATCTACAAGGAACTCCAGAAAGTCGCAATCCTGAACACCTGTAGGATAGTCAGAGAGTTCCTCGACTAACACCAGACATAACAACAGCCACCCGTGTACTTGGTAGCAATACCCGTCACGAGGTGGAACTGGTCGCGGGTTCGAATCCCGCCTCGGGATTGGATCAAAGTACTGCAAAAACCTTGGGAGGTGCATTATGGCCACAAAAGTCGATGCGCCAACAACTACCAAAAAAAAAAAAAAAAGAGAGGTGGAACTCCCAATCAGTGAGAAATAATATAAGAGTAATAATAATAATAATAATCGGGATGGTCGTTACTTGTTGCATATGCCACATCTCTTTGATCTCCTGTCTTAGGTTCGTGTACTTCCTCATTTTTTCCCCATGGGCTTTCTGCAGGTTGCCAGTGTTGGGTACCGCTATGCCAATCAGATAGGTAGTATTTTCCATCTTGTTTACAAGGGTTATGTTCGGTCTGTTGTGGGGGATTTTCCTATCCGTTATTATGGCACGGTTCCAGTACAGCTTGTGGGTTGGGGGTCTCTAGCTGCCTGGGGTTCGTACTTGTAGTACTGTACACTTTCTTTGATCAATTGGCATTTCTATACTGGCTTCTGTTGTATTATCCTGACTACCTGGTCGTATCTATAAGTGTATTCGGTCTGGGTGATCACCTTGCATCCCGCGGTGATGTGTTGGATAATAATAATACAATATTTATTAGTTTTCATCAAGCACGTTACATCAGAAACTCATTAAGGATTGTAGAACCCTTATAGACAAGTTATTGTTATACAATTGCTCAAATACAAATTTGACTATACAGTTCTCAGTCCCACTTCTTGAAGAAAAAAAAGAAGGAAGGGGAAGGAGGGAAAAAGGTCAAAAATTAGTTGATTCCACCAAATCAAGAAAGAGATCAAATAACAATTAAAATTCTAATGGTAACTCATTAAATATTAAAAACCTTCGTAAGTAAAATTTTATCTGACTGTATGTCAGCGATTGCCTAATATTAAAATATAACTTTGACAAACAGTTATTTATAACGTAATAAGGATGTCTTGTTCCATATTTATTTAATGGTTTTGTATTTTGGAATACCTAAGCCCTTGTGTGACGTAAACTGTAATTTGTTGCTTCTGGAGAATTTCTAGCACTCTTTATTGCATTAAGGTTTTTCTTCTTTTTCTTCTTGTATTTCTCCGTTGTATCAACAGTTATCCTCGACCTAACTTTTTTTTTTATAATTTAATTTTATTCCTCCACTCTTCTGTCCTCCCAGTCTCCATTCTTGTGCTTCTAGGTCTCCCTCTCCTTTTCCTTCTAGGGGGTGTCCATTCCATTGCATTTTTTAACCTCTAATCTATTCTACCATTCTAATCTTTTTTGTTCTGTTTTGTCAATGATGTTTATTTGAGCGTCCATTGCTTTTCTTATGTCTTCATTCGTAACTCTTTCGAGTTTAGATTTTCGGGCTGATCTCCAAAAATCCATCTCGACAGCTAGTAATTTCTTCCTTTGCCTTTCCTTTATAATCTGAAAAATTATCTGATTATCTTTTTCAGATAATCTGAAAAATTGCATTATATAGTAATCGTTTGTTTTTGGTAGAATGTTATTGCTGCCTAATATTAGATTCAATATTCCCAAGACCTTTCTTCCCTCATTAATTCTCCTTGTAATTTCATCTTCAGATGAACCATCCATCTGCACAATAGCTCCTAGATATTTAAACTGCTTCACATTCTTTATCTCTACCCCATTTGCACTCAAAATGTCCCCTGTTGAATTCATATATTTCGTCTTATTAAAATTTTTTGTCAAACCCCCATTCTCTATATTGTTCCAATAGCTTTCTTCACATATAGTCAGCACCCTGCGCATCCTGCGCAATCAGTACCTGGTCATCTGCGAACGGTTCGAAAGGTAGATGAAGGCTTCGAAAGGCTTTGAGGCACACATAATTCCATTGGTCTGCATCTTTGGGCCAAGCCTCCAGAGTCACTTCCAGGTACAACTTGAATAAGGGGGATAAACAGCACCCCTGCAGTAAGCCTTTTGATGTTTTGAATTTCCTTGATATTTCTGACCCAATTTCAATGCAGCAAGTGTTATTTTTGTATATTTTTCTAATTGTCGATCAGTGGTTATTGTATTGATATTTTTTCTATGGCACTTAACATCATCTTTCTTGGGACACTGTCATGAGCTTTTTTCAAGTCAATAAACACTAATTTTATATCCTGTCCAGTAGTTTGGCATTTTTCCAGAATCTGCTTGACTGTGAATAAATGGTCAATACAGGACCGTTCAGCTGTAAATCTACACTGCTCCTCCGAAATCCTTATTTCTTTCTCTAGTTCAGTTTTTAGCATTCCACTAAAAATATTTTCAATTGGGTTTAAAACACAGATTCCTCTATAGTTTGAGCAATTTCTTCTATCCCCTTTCTTAAACACAGAAGTGATGTATCCCAGTGTCATTTCTGATGGTATTTCTTCTCCTTTACATATTTTAAATAGTTTCGTGAGCAGTGAGATGATTTTTCTTCCTCCGTATTTTAGCTGCTCCATGTACATTCCTCTAGGTTCAGGTGCCTTTCCATTTTTTTCCCTTTTTTTACTATTTCCACTTCCTCAAAGCTAATCCTTACTTCTTCTCCTGTCCAGGAAGTTTCAACTTCGTTATCTCTAAATTCCTCTCTGTTTTTACTCAGTAGTTCTCCATGCTTGCGACAATCATTTAAACAAAAGGCTAATCTGGGTGTAATTAAATTAGAAGAATGGTATAGATATTATGGAAAACTACTGAGTGAAAACAGAGAAGAATTTAGAGATAACAAAGTTGAAACTTCCTGGACAGGAGAAAAAGTAAGGATTAGCTTTGAGAAAGTGGAAATAGAAGTGAAAAAAGGAAAAACTGGAACGGAACCTGGACCTGGAGAAATGAACATGAAGCTGCTAAAATACGGAGGATGAAAAATCATCTCGCTGCTCACGAGACTATTTAACAAAATATGTAAAGGGGAAGAAATAACATCAGAAATGACACTGGGATACATCACTTCTGTGTTTAAGAAAAGAGATAGAAGAAATTGCTCCAACTATAGAGGAAAAAACCTCATTAAGGTTTTTTTAAAATCAAATTAACTAATAATTTCTAAGTAGGAAACAGTATCTTATATTGTAATAAAACAGCTTTCCTTTTGTTAATGTCATTCCGTATATAACTTCCCATAACTAGTTTTAGTATCCTTTGTATAATTTTATTCATATTAGTAATTCAGAAGTATTGGCTCTTGCCCAAATGTTTACAGCATAATTTAGAACTGAATCGACCAATGCAAAATATATAGATACTCTTGTTGCTAAAGTAAATTTGTCTAATATTGTAAAAAAATATAGAGGAAATTTTATCTTACTGATCAAATATGTATATTCCAGTTAAGAGAATGAACAATCCATAATCCAAGGTATTTATACTGAGAGCCATGTATGTATTTATGGTCGCTGATGGCCCCTAGACATATGTCCAAATCCACCCGTTGTCACTGTTTTTTATTGTTACTTTCTGCATAGATAGGGAGCATCCAACACTCTGGCAACCACTACCCGACCCCAGATACGGGTCCACTAATCTGTGCTAGCCGCACAAAAATCCTGTACCCTCCGGTAGAAGTGCTAGACCAGAGGGTGCCAGCAATCCCGCTTCCAAGTTACCCAGGCCTGAGAGCCAGCAAAAAAAAAAAAATAAAAATAAAAATAAAAATAAATAAAATAAAATAAAAAGCAACAACAAAAAAAAAAAAACAAGAAAAATAAAATAAAATAAAAAAGCAACAACAAAAAATAACATAAGAAAAATAGAATAAATAAAAAGCAACAAAAAAAACATAAGAAAAATAAAATAAAATAAAGTCTTATTGATGTGTTTGTTGCAGTGTTTTTGTCCACTGCTGTATAACACAACACAACACAACTGTAATGCAATATATTCTTTGTTTAAACTACTTTTACATTGCAACTTAACTTTTGGCTGTACAGCTATGATGGAAATTGTGCATAGGTCTCCTCCTGTAAAACAATGATTAGTATTTATGTAATAAAACTACTACATGCCTGTTGATTATACCGTTGGGAAATGCATAAACCCTGTTAAGTTGAATGACCAAAGATAATAATCGTATGAAGTTTTTAATTTGATAACGTCGAGTTTTACAAAGTCTTTATGATAAGGACTTTGTTCCTTATCATAAAGTTTGTCCAGTTCAAGGAAGAACTGGACAAACTTTTAGAGGCAATGGATGTTTAAATTTTTTTGGCTGATGCCACATAGATCATGCGCTTGCTTTCTTGCATCACATGCCTCCATTACTACTACTACTACCATTTTGATAACTTCGTGTTTTACAGTCTTTATCGTAATCAATAATGTAATCAATATTCTACCAATATTGGTAGAATATTAGATGCTAGAATATTGGCATTCAATATTTTTTCCCTGACTTCCTCATAAACCATTTCCAACGACTTTCGTACCTCCCTGATATATGTTAAAGTTCAACTAAAACACTATAATACCTAGATATTAATTTGCACTTATTCTTGGTCAATAAGTACTAAAGTTCATCAGGGTTGCGGATTGCATGTCTTATGAATGTGCAAAATCTGCACATTCATAAGACATGCAATGATATGCAAATCAGCTTGCTTTCACAGGCCGATTTGCATACCATTCAGTCCTAAAAATCCCTACACACACCAGTTGGAAAAGGCCTAAATTCGGAGCCCTCTTTGAGCCGTCAATGACGTGAGGAATATTTAAGGGCATTTTTCTCAACATGGCTGAGTTAGTCGGTCTCAGACGAGGGTTCCGTGTTTTTTTTTTGAAACACGAATATTTCGCCCAGCAAACAGAAAATTGACCACAGAACATATGCAGTTTACAGACATGTGATATATTTATACAATATGGCTGAAGTTGCTCATGCGCCTAAAATCCTACAACAATCAACAACCTAAAAATCCCGGAACACTTCACTGTTAAATCTTACTCCCTCTACTGACTGGCTAACTTATCTGCGATCGAAGAGCCTTTTAAACATTTCTTTAGTGAATGAGATTCGAGCCCAGTCCTTTTCAAACGAGCGAAAAATGGCAAACAAAAGGTACTATTTAGCATTAGCATTAGCATTAGCATTAGTAGAGGCATTTGATGCAAGAAAGCAAGCTTATGCAGCATCAGCCAAAAAAAAAAAAAAAAAAAACCCACTTCCACTTCACCCCTCTGTTCGTTCGAAATACCTGTCCAGCTGAGCCTTAAACTTATTTAGGCTATCAACCTCCACCACAAGGGATGGCAGTCTGTTCCACCAACCAACCACCCGCTGGCTAAAGGCAAATTTCCGCACGTCTATCCTACATCTGTCTTTCCTCAATTTGAATTTATGCCCTCTCAGGTGATTTTTCTGAGCTAGAGGAAGAATCCTATCAGCATTGAGCATGCTTAAACCATTCAAGGCTTTATACACCTCTATCAGATCACCTCGCTGGTGCCTAGTCTCCAGACATTGTAATTTGCAAAACTTAAGCCTTTCTTCGTAAGAGCACCCCTTTGTTCCATTCACTAATCTTGTTGCCCTTCTCTGTACTCGTTCCAGCAGCTCTACATCCTTCTTGAAATGAGGCCTCCAGACCTGTATACAGTACTCTAGGTGTGGCCTGACCATTGCCTTATACAATGGAATAATCACCTCCTTATCCCTGCTGGAAAAATTCCTGTATATCATTGACAATACTCCATGAGCTACTCTTGCAGCCCGTCTGCACTGCTCAGAGAACTTCATATCTGCCTGCACAATCATCCCAAGTCCCTTTCATTCTCTACCACTGTCAGTGTAGTACCACAGAGTTGATACGTTGCTCTGGGGTTGCTTTTTCCCATGTGTAGTACTTTACATTTGTCAATGTTAAACTTCATTTGCCACCTCTCAGCCCATCTGCTCAACCTTTCCAGATCCTGTTGCAGCAGCATAGTGTCAGTAGTGTCCTTGACAACCCTGCCAACCTTTGTATCATCTGCAAACTTGGACATTAAGCTTGATATACCATCATCAATATCATTTATAAATACAGAAAACAATAATGGACCCAACACTGAGCCCTGAGGGACTCCACTAATAACATTAGTCTACGATGAGCAGTGTCCATTGATTACCACTCTCTGTCTTCTCCCCCTCAACCACCCCTTTATCCATAGCAGCAATTTGCCTCCAATGTCACACTGCTCCAATTTGTGTAGCAGTCTTCCATGTGCAACAGTATCAAAAGCCTTTCTAAGATCCAAGTATATAATATCAAAGTTATTCCCTGCATCCAGTTCTTTTGTGACTGCATCATAGTATCCAATCAAGTTGGTCAGGCAAGACTTCCCCTTAACAAAACCATGCTGTGTCTGAGCTATAACTGAAGTCTTGTCTAAATGATCCTGCAGTGCTTCTTTAACCAGTGCCTCCATTAATTTTCCTGGAACAGAAGTTAAGCTCACAGGTCTATAATTACTTGTGTCAGCCTTTGATCCTCCTTTGTGAATTGGGGTCACATTTGCACATTTCCAGTCTATGGGTACCTCCCCTGAGTCCAGGGGAGTTTAGGAAGAGAATTTTGTTTAATACGTGAAATATTATTTTAATTTTACTTTATAAGCAAACGCTAACACCCTTCATGAACGGCAGGAGAAATGCTCATCAAAACGGAGTGGGTTCATTCAATTAACATAACCATTCCGAACGTTATGGTTATAATAGGATATTTTGATTCATGCAGCAATTGATATGGGATATCAATTGATATCCCATATCTGTATTAAATTATTCACAATTATACAACTGAATTTACTTCTTGTTTGAATATGTAAATCAACAAATTTATCAATAACGTTCGTGTTTTATTGTAAGAAAAAATGATTTTACGAGAAATTTACTGATTTAATAACAGTTAGTTTGATTTATCATAACATTTTTATATTTCATATAAAAAAAGAACCACGAAACTTAGAGGCAAACCAATCATATAGTTGCCCTTCACATTTTCTTTGTTTTTTATTTTATTTCATTTTTGATTTCAGGATAATTATCATAAACATGCACAAATCTGATATTAGATTAATCACTTTCCCTACAGGATAAACAGAATCATTGGTCAAAGGAAATTGATTAATTACTTTTATAATAAACACCAGTCTATTTTAAATAAAATAGACATAATAAATATATGTTAATTTTTAAAATTCGACTTTACAATTGTAACCCCCATTATATGAATATTTTATAAAAGAGGCTGGCGCAACTTTAAATCCTATTAAACTAACCTGTACTTAAGCTCAGTATTATTTGTGTGTATATTTTTCAACTTCAGTTCATCTTTTATGGTAGTACAGAGGGCCTAGTTTCAGATCTTTACTGGTAAATTATATTTAATTAAGAAAAGAGAATTATTACAGGGCATTACTTAGTGCTAGAATACCTCTACCCGTATAATTCTTTACCTAACAGATGTTATTCAGAATGAAATATTTGAAACAAATATTAACTTAAATATTTTCCTCCATTGTTTGAAAAGATCTGACTGTTATCTGTAGTTACATGCCATTAAATATTAAGATGCCGTTTTCTAAAAATGCGTCCCGTAGTATTTTTAAAGGAAGAGAGCAAAAAGTCTAGTCTCAGGAATTCGTTTAAACCTTTCCTCGCTATTCTAATCAGTGTTACCAGAGGTCGCTGCTTCTCCGCCAGGCTCAGTCGTTTTACGTAGAAGTAGGCTTATCAACAAAGGACGTAACATGAAGCAACCACGTAGTGCAGCAAGTTTTGATCATTTTTTTGTTACAGTCGCGGTTCCCCTACTGGTGATGAAATCTCGAGGTATTTTCGTCCAAGTCACGTGCATTAATTTTGTGCATGTGTTATCGATACGTGCGTCGAAGTAACACAAGCTGTGGACTTCCCCTCTCCGGTAAGTCGAGAAGATGCCATGTTTGCTCCTATTACCGATAGGTGAGTGGGTGGGGGACTCATTCATGGGTAGTGATAACAGCAGGATAGGTAGTGGAGGCTCGTGCAGGTGAGCTTATGGAGGCAAGTTCCGAAACCAGCAATAAACATAATATTAAATGTATATATATCTCGAGCACATTGGGGTAACTAAAGATTATATGGTTATTTCATTATAATAGTAAAATGTGTTTACGATCTTACAAATTAGGAAATGTTATAGAGGCTAATATTACTGGTATAAATATTACGCGATTATTATTTTTCTTTCATAGGGAACGTATCCTTTTTTTTTTTTTTTTTAGTTGAATGCACTTGTATAGTATAAAATGTTACAGAAAATATTTTGCGAGTGCTGCTAATATAAGTAAACAGTAATTAGAGCAGGTACTGTTAACACCATCGGGTCCTGAGTATTTATTTTATTCGTTTTTGAATCTGTATGATTGTTTTCGAGGAAGGAATATACCTGTGATTGGCGGAATGGTTTCAGCACGTGATCTGAACCTAGGTATTCTTCATGTCAAGGTTTACTCTCCGGGATGGGGGGAGGGGAGTGGGCAAATTGGACTGCTAGCCAGGTAGGGCACGAGAAACAGTGATTCTACTCGCCGCTATGTTGTGGAGTTTTTAATAACTAAGTTTCCCATTAATTTATAAGATGGGTATTGTATGAGTTAGAAGCTCGTAACTGTTAATATTTATCAATTCACGAGTCATATTTATCCTAAAAATAAACCCACTTGAGATTTTTTTTTAACTTGCCAGCCTGTCCTCTCCCACATAACAGAATTGCCCACTCTTACTCTAATTACACATTATAATGACACATTATAATGTATAATTAGCGATATGTTTTGTGGTATTTTCATTACGGGTATTTCAGAGCAATGAGGTTGAAGCGAAAACCAATTTTTGTTCTGATATCGGCTTTTTTCCCCTGTTCTTCAGAATGAATCTGAAGTAAAGCCTCCACAAATGGCCATATAAATTGTGCTCACAGAGTGGAGATTATGGTTGTTAATGCTATATTTCGTGGTGAGGAATGAAAAGCTCCGGGATAACCATATATTTTATGGTTTTACTTACTTTTAAGACAGACTTCCTGAGCCCCGAGTGAAACGTGCCTTCATTGATGCTCATCGAAGCATTCCAGTAGGTGGCAAGTAGCTTTAGCCACTATATCAACGATTAAGTGTTGAAATATAAAATGAAATTGTACAGCAATATTATCATCTATGATATTGCTGTACAATTTCATATTAGAAATGGATCTTTGCATGGCATTGAAATAGGGGGAAATCTCAGTTGAGATAAATTGAATACTTTTCAAAGAGTAGATTGTGAGAATAACCATAGAGGTGCGAACCTTTTGATATCAGAACCAAAATAGTCTTCACGGATGAAATCATCGGAAAAATCACTTGTGCACGAGATTACTGGCAAATCTGAATTTCCTGCCAAACCGAAAGAGCAATAGCTCCAATTATTACTTATTCAGTGGATACTGATATTTAGGATAACGATACCATTTGTGACGCTTTTTTTTTGTCGATGTGTGTTTTTCTTTATTTTCGTATTACTTATTAATGTGAAAATTTCGTATAAAAAATTGATAAGTTCAGGAGAATAAATGGTAAGGCTTGTAAAAGCTTTGGCATTTTTTAAGTGAGCTTTCATTGCTTGAAAATTTAAATACCATTCGGTCGACCAAAGTCATTGTGGTAGTTATTTCGTTGTGGGAGGTTGTGGCGGGATAGACTGCATGTCGTAAGAGTTATTCAGTAACTCCCTAAAGAGTAGAGTTACTTAGAAAATGAATTAACCTTAAAAGGTTAATTCATTTTCTTTTCTTGCAGGTAGTCAAGTGATATATTTGCAATGAATGTTAGCCGAAAGACAACTTTTTTTTTTTTTTTAAATTCCAAACGTTATATGAACATATGGAATTTTATATATATTTTCATGTTATAAATTCGGCAAAAGTTTCTTTTGTGCTCTTTCTTTTCTCACTCTCTGACTTCATGCCATACATGATTGGACCTGCGTTGCACTGATACCCCTCATTAAAATTCATTTGTGCCATGCGTTTTTAATTTAATTTCTAACTGAATCAGTAGCATTATGGCTAAATGGTGCAACCAAGCGAGCTTTTCCTGCATATGCACAAAAAATCTATCATTTATACCTCCCCGTCGTCAAAAAGTGTCTATCCAATTCCGCTTTGAACTTCACCAAAATATCAATCTCGACCACTGTTCAGGCTATTAATTTCAGTAGTCTACAACACACTGCATGCAAGTAAACTTAATGAGGTCTAGCCTTTTGTTACTCATAAAAAATTTTGTATTTTTCTCCTGGTTTTTCTCTCTTTTTGCCAGCGAAAATATACTTCCCTCGTTCAGTTTGCTGATTCCGTTCAGAGTCCTATATACTTCTGTCATGTATCCCCCGAATATTTATAGTTTCCAAACTTTGCAATCCTCACTTTCTAAACCTTTCTTCACCAATCTGGTTGTCTTTCTCTGAACCCTTTCTGGCCTCCATACTCGAACACCATATTTTAAATATGGTGTCGTATCACCATCGTCTTATATAGAGAGATGATGACATCCTTAATCTTACTTTCTAAGGTCCTATATATCATAGGCAGGACCCCATATGCTTTCCTAGCTGTCTCTTTGTTAAGTGACTAGTGGGTTTGTTTCCTAGTTGCAGAACTTTATATGAAATTACAACTATTCAAGATGAGCTAATTTCAGACCATTTGTGCAACAGAATCTTAAGTCATTTTGAAGCACAGTGACCTGGTTCTGTCGTTAACCACAGATTATTTAATACCCTTAAATAATCAGCAAATTTTAGCTTTCCCAGCGATCCTTCATCAATGTCATTAAGGAAGACAGGAAAGAGAAATGGCACCAACACTGATCCACGAGGGCCTCCACTTGCTAAACTAATTCATCCTGAGGTATGCCCATTTATGACTACTACTACTCTCTATCGCTTATCTTTTAGCCAGCCCTTTCTCCGACGAAGGATCTTACCATTAATTCGTGTGCTTTAGTTTATATAATAGTCTTTTATGAGGAACCGCATCAAAAGCTTTACTGAAGTCAACCTAAAACGCCAACTGTTTCATGACTTTGTCATAACAATTAACTAGTTTGGTCAGAGAAGACTTTCACTTCTACCTTCAACCCATGCTGTGAACCATTGAAGATGCTATTACAATCGAGATGGCTCTGTTTTGTATCCTTAATCGCACACATGATCTGACTCACTACTGAACTCAAACTGACTAGTCTATAATTGCTTATCACATATTTTGCAACTTCTCCATGGACTGGGGAGACGTTAGCATTTCTCCAATCTACGGGGACCTCCCCAGTCCAATTGTTATCTAATTAACATTTTAAATTGCATGATGCGCTCATATGCAACTTTTTTTGTTAAGCATAATAGGATGCATATCATTCTCTCCTATTACCTTATCTTTTTTATGAAAACACAAAGTATCAAACCTATAGTACTTAGTAATGTGCATGGGGGAGAGAAGATAGGGAGGGAGAGGATGTTGGAAACTGCTCTGGAGATTAAACATTGGTTTCACCTTCGCCCAGCTTCAGTAGTCCCTCCAATATGTCAGTCTTGGAGAAGAGTATATATCACTTAATTTGCAACAGTCTTAATTTCTTGTCACTGAACTTTCGTGTTTCGAATGGTATTTATTCAACTCTTCTACTACTTCTACTGGGCTTTCTATGACATTTACAGTTCGATCAAGTAAGGGACTATCAGATTCACTCTTCCTTTTTGTATCTATGTGTGAAAAGAACTCTTGTGTACATTTTTGTCCTCTTTGCTAGTGATTTCTCATACTCTGCTTTCGCCTGTCTTACTCCATCAGTGGTTTTGTTACACTTGTCAATTTGTTACGTGTATCAGACAATTTACATCTGACCTACTTTATCAGTAGGTTTTATTACGTTAATAACAGTTGTAAGTCACGATCTGTCGATATTTTTTAACTGACCCATAGGGTTTTCTTTTGCGCTGTGAAGTCGTTAATATCTCTTGTTATCCACTTGAACATCTTTCTTTTGCCAACTATTTCCGCTGAAACAATGCATTGGTAGCTTACAGCATAATTCCCCCCACTACTTTCCATATTAACATATCCAACCGTTTCAACGAGTTACGTATCTAACAGTTTCAACAATTGAATTCTTTCCTTTGACCCGTGGCTCAACAGAAATTTCTTTGACCACTGCCCATTTTATGACACTGTGGTCCCCATTTGGTTCTTGCACTGTCAAATTTTGGATGCAGTCTGAATCCTTGGTAAGAACCGCGTCGAGGATGTTAGAGCCTTTCTACTTTCTGTGACATGTTGAAATATATAGCAGTCATCCATACTGCATAGTAATCTGCTTCCTCGTTATGTATTGAATTTACC